>NC_057403.1:51980296-52580296 GCF_019320065.1 Cervus canadensis | reverse complement strand
CGGATACGCACTGAGGACCCACTGCCTGCCAGGCACCGTGCTGGTCACTGAGGATGCTGCAGGGAGCAGACAGACCCAGAGCCCTGTCCTCGTGGAGCTCTCAGGCAGAGACGCACGTGGCGCTGGGGACATGGGTGGGGGCTCTGGGTTCTCTTCCGCGTGTGGGTCGTGTGTCCACAAAGTGCTCAGCACACTCAGGCAGTCCGTATTCCAGACGAAGCTCTGGCAGTGCCCCCAGGGCGAGTCCCCTGGGGGGTGGGGGGCAGAATAGGACCACCTCCCCTGCCACCAGCCCTCCGACTTATTAACTGGTTTGTCCTTGTAATAATATACTTTAAGAAAAAAAGTACATAAACAACACAAATAATTATATTGTTTATGATGAAGGTGAGTAAAAAGGTAAAGAGGAAGGTGTCAATTCCAAGTCGATTCCAAGAAATGTTCATCAAAAGAGTGATGGAAGGGACTTCCCTGGTGGTCAAGTGGTTACGAATCCACCTGCCAATGCAGGGGACGCAGGTTCGACTCCTGGTCTGGCAAGATCCCACATGCCGTGGAATGGCTAAGCCTGTGCACCCTCTGGGGTGCCCATGTTCCCCAACAAGAGGAGCCACCACAAGAAGAAGCCCGCACACCACAACTAGAGAGCAGCCCCCACTCACCGCAACCAGAGAAAAGCCTGTGCAGCAAAAAAGACCCAACACAACCAAAAATAAATAAATAAATAAATGAAATTATTGAAAAATAGAGATAAGTCAGCTGACTTCTGCTCTGACATCTCCAGCCATCAGTTTCATGAAGATAAAGCATGATTTAATTAAAGAAAGAAAGAAAGAAAGGAATCCTGGAAGACATGACAGGAGGGTTAGTCCCCGTGCAGTCGGGAGGGAGGTGGCGCCAGGCGTGTAGGAGGGAAGGGCCACTGCCAGCTCCCTGGTGCCAACCTTCCTAGGTCCCTTGAAACTAGGACAAAGCTTCTCAACCACCAGATGCCCTATGCACTCAGTGGCACAGTGACTGCTTATCATCCAGATCAAAGTCAATTTCAAAACATCCTGCAGAGCGTCTGAGTGAGGGAAAAAAGAAAAGAAAAATAAAATGGGGAGATGCAGGCTGCCCCATGGGCTGGTTCTCAGACACACAGACAGAAGCAGGTAATGGGCATCCCCTGGGAACTTGGAAGCCTTGGTGACAGGCGTGTAGTCTGCCCTGGGCACCAAGATCCAAGGTGCCCAGGGAGGGCAGTTTCTGGGACCCACTTCTCACCGCCACAGGGACCCGCCAGTGCCCTGCGTGCAGGGTGTGGACATGGCCCCTGCCCCCGCTCGCACCCCATCTGGGCACCATGCCCGTGGATGGCATGGAGGTCATCAACTCTCAGCGTTTATTTTTGGCTTTTTCCACTGCACATGCAGTCAGCTATCGGGCCAGACACGTTTTGCTTTGTTAATTTGTCCTGGTCTATGACTGCAGCCTTGAGATGGGATCTAAGGGTGGGCTCTATCTGCATTGACACAGGAGTGCCAACTGTGTCTCTTTGATGACAACATAAAAACAGTTTGCTAAAAAAGGGGAGAGCAAAGCGCATGCAAAGCAAAAGTGGGCCCCCCCCCTCCCAGGCCACGGAAGGTCCCGGGGAGGCGGCCCCTGAGCCACATCTGCAGGAGATGGAGGGACGTCTCGTCTTCCCTCTCTCCACGAGATGCGTGGTGGGTGGCAGATGGCCGAGTCCCCGCTGCGTGGGCTGGAGAAGCGCAGCTCCCTGGAGGCCCACAGCACACTCGGCAGCCCACCGTCCTGGAGGGCTCCTGCCTCATCAGCCACGTCGGCCCCGTGAAACTCACTCAGCAGAAGCTGCTGCCACCTTGCACGTGCTTGTGTGTTCTGGGGACATAATGGTGGATGGGTGAACCCACCCTGTCCCCATAGAGCGGCCCACAGATGGTCTCGGAGCAAGAGTGGTCTTGCCTATCCCCCATGCTATCCTGGTTCCCTCCCTGCCCTCCAGCTTCCCTCCAAGGCTGCCGTGTCCACGCCTGACCCTGAAATAGCAGGGATCCCCAGAGGCCGGCTGGCCCACTTCCTGCTCCACGGCTGGACCAGGCCTCCTCATCCATCCCAGGATCCCCTCAAGCATCTGTCTGAGCCCAGCAGGGCTCAGCCCTCTCCCTGACCTCCTTCCAGCCGTGTCCCCTAGGATCCATCCTGCCCACCTGTCTAGCACTGGGCAGCCTTGCATGGGGTGGGGGACACTCTCTCCACCTGCAAATCCAAGCTGACCCTCAGCCCAGGCCATGGTCACTGCAGGGCTGGACCCACCTGGCCCACCGGGCCCGTGTCCCCGTCCTCTATCGGAGTCCGGTAACAGGAATGGTCCTAGAAAACCCAAGTAGATCTGGACACAAGAATTCCAGCCTTCTTGACCTATGAGCCTCTGGAGGCGCTGCCTCCCCTGCACCTCTGGTCTGCACTCACACTTTTTTGGGCTCCAAAATCACGCAGATGGTGACTGCAACCATGAAATTAAAAGGCGCTTGCTCCTTGGAAGAAAAGTTATGACCAAACTAGATGGCATATTAAAAAGCAGAGACATAACTTTGCCAACAAAGGTCCGTCTAGTCAAGGCTATGGTTTTTCCAGTGGTCATGTATGGATGTGAGAGTTGGACCATAAAGAAAGCTGAGTGCCAAACAATTGATGCTTTTGAACTGTGGTGTTGGAGAAGACTTGAGAGTCCCTTGGACTGCAAGGAGATCCAACCAGTTCATCCTAAAGGAAATCAGTCCTGAATATTCATTGGAAGGACTGATGCTGAAGCTGAAACTCCAATACTTTGGCCACCTGATGCGAAGAACTGACTCATTGGGAAAGACCCTGATGCTGGGAAAGACTGAAGGCAGGAGGAGAAGGTGACAACAGAGAATGAGATGGTTGGATGGCACCACCAAGTCAATGGACATGAGTTTGAGTAAACTCTGCGAGTTGGTGATGGACAGAGAATTCATGGCCTCAAGGCCCAGCACACAAGTCCTGGAGGTGAGGGCCTTGCTCTTACACACGCACACACCCTTACACACACTAAACCTCTTATGCACGCTCACCCCCTTACAGCCAGACTCTCATACACTCACACTCATACACTCACATGCTCACAAAAGCAGACAACAAAGGCTACTGTCTCTCCCTGTGATGGGTTTTCCCCTAATTCCCTAGAACATTCCCATTTATTTCCTGTCCTTGGGAAAGGGAAATTTCTAAATCCTTTTGGGGTTTCTCATTAAGTCCTGACAAATGAGGGCGCGAGAAGAACTTGAAGCCCACCATATCACCAAATATGGGATAAAAATGTGCCCCCTCCCCTCCCTAGGCTCCCCAAGGCATGACCGCAGGCTACCTTCACCCGGGAGGGCTGTTCCTCCCTCCTCTCTTCCCTAGCTCCCAGCAAACGCTAAACTGGCCGGGTGGCCACACAGCCGGTGAAACCCAGGATGCAAAAGGTTGCCCTTCAAAAACAATGTGGGGCTTTCTCTAAAGCCGCCTGACCCGTCCCTGTGCCCCGGCCTCTGTCCTGATTGACGGGGCCCCTGGGACCCGTGGGGTGAGGCCCCTGTCGGGCTGCGGCCTTTTCTGGGGGTTAGAGGCCCCCAGCAGATTGTCAGCATGGTCCCGTGGGGACTCATCTTTCAGGTTCTCCTGTCAAGGGTTCCTGCCTCCTACTTGGATGCAGCAGAGGGGCCGACGGACAAGGGGGGCTTGTCCATCATGTGGCCCCCTCTGTCCTTCTGTCGAGCACGCGGACCACCCCCAGGAGTGCCCTCGTCTTCATCCTCAGGTTCCCAGTGGTGGAGACAGGCTGCGAGCCGTGGGTGGGACGTTGGCTGTGGCTCCCGACCCTGAGCCGTGACTGTCATCACAGATCTCCGTGAAAAATGAGCCCACAATTGTAGCCTCAAATTTCCCCGCAGCTGCTCCCCTTTCTGAACAGGCGCCCCCTGAGCGGCCTGAAGGCACGGGCTCAGCACACGGCAGGGGAGTTGCCGTGGAGCTCCCCCCGGGCACCACAGTCAGGCTGGAGGGGCGCCTGGTGCCACCCTCCACGTGGGGACACTGAGGCCCCTGAGGAGCCCCGTTTCCCCTAGAGACACTAAATCATGGCTACAGAGGAACTAAAGAGCCTCTGGATGAGGGGGAAAGAGGAGTGTGAAAAGTTGGCTTAAAACTCAACTTTAAAAAAACGAAGATCACGGCATCCGGTCCCATCACTTCATGGCAAATAGATGGGGAAACAATGGAAATAGTGACAGACTTTGATCTCTTGGGCTCCAAAATCACTGCAGACAGTGACTGCAGCCATGAAATTAAAAGATGCCCGCTCCTTGGAAGAAAAGCTATGACAAACCTAGACAACATATTTAAAAGCAGAGACATCAATTTGCCGACAAAGGTCCATATAGTCAGAGCTATAGTTTTTCCAGTAGTCATGTACAGATGTGAGAGTTAGACCATAAAGAAGGCTGAGCATTGAAGAATTGATGCTTTTGACTTGTGCTTGAGAAGACTCTTGAGAGTCCCCTAGACAGCAAGGAGATCAAGCCAGTCAATCCTAAAGGAAACCAACTCTGAATATTCTTTGGAATGACTGATGCTGAAGTTGAAGCTCCAATACTTTGTCCACCTGATGTGAAGAGCTGACTCATTGGAAAAGATCCCAATGCTGGGAAAGATTGAGGAGGAGAAGGAGGTGAAGAGACTGAGATGGTTGGATGGCATCACCGACTCAATGGACTTGAGTTTGAGCAAACTCCAGGAGATGGTGATGGACAGGGAGGCCTGGTGCGCTGCCATCCATGGGGTCACAGAGTTGGACATGAGTGAGCAACTGAACAATAAAAGAGTTGGACACACCCATGAAAAGGTTGGAAAGCTGCAAACTCAGAGGCACTCACGCTTCTGTCCCCACTCCAGGCCCACTGGCTTTCTCCTCGTCCTCAGACGCGTGAGACCCGTCTGCCACAGCACCCCTGCACGTGCTAGGCCACCTCTTAAGAGTGTGGCTGGCCCATCCCGTTCACCCAGGTCTCTGCCAAGTGTCACTGCTCAGAGAGGCCTGCCCTGTCCACCCTGCCCACTGCCCTGCCCTGCCTCCTCACTCGCTGGGTCTCCCTAGAGTGCTTGCCCCGCCAGCATTAACAAAAAGGCCTGTTAATGGGTCTGTGGGGCCTTCCCTCTGCTAGGCTGCAGGCTTATGGGAGGTAGGAATGTCCATGTATTTTGTCCAGGGCCTAGAGCAGTGCCCTGCACACGGCAGGAACTCAGTAAGAATCGGACCAAAGAGTGGCCCAAGGAAGGGGACGAGTGACCTGAGGGTGAGCTTCTCCCACTCATGGCCACTCCCTGTGACCACCCTGTCACCCCGGTGCCCCCACCCCTGCCTCTGAAACATCTGTACAGCATGTCGACCCCCAAGTCAATGGACCTGAATTTGAGCAAACTCTGGGAGATAGTGGAGGGCAGGGAAGCCTGGTGTGCTGCAGTCCATGGGGTCGCAAAGAGCCCACAACTTAGCGACTGAACAACAGTCGTGAAAATGTCCCCAAGAAGCAGGGGAGATGGTCACTGAAGCAAACACACGGGAGGAGTGGGGGTCTCTGTGTTGGGTGTGCTTCACCGCAACAGGGCAGCACCAAGGCCTGTCCAGGCTCCGGGGAGGCTTCCTGGGGGTGACCACACCGTCTCCTGAAGCTCCTTTGTTCTGTCTTTTGGCAAATCTTTTATGAGCCGGCTTGGACCCTGAGAAACACTTTCAGGACTTTACCTAAAGGAAAATGTCTAAGGAAGGCCCCCGGGGCTTCCCCCATGTGTCCTGGTCAGCTGTCAAGACTGAAGGGGACACTCTGCCAAGTGACTGTGGGCTTCAGGCTAAACCAGATCTCGAGGTGACCGAGAAGCACCCCTGAGGTCACCCCAATGTGACCAGAACCCCTAGATCCATGCCCAAAGTGGAAGCTCGGAGTACAAGAACTAGCTAACAACACACAGCTATTTGGTTACTCTTTATGGACATTTGGACAGCGTTTTAGGCAGTTTTACGGGCAAATGCTATTCCGAGCGATCCCAAATTCCCAAACTGCTCAGGAAACATCTGCAGGGAGGACACCTGGAGTTTTACATGCAGCCCTTTGGCTTGTTCTCAGATGTAAACCTGAACCTGAACGGAATCTGGACCTGAACCTGAGAGTCCGCAAGATGAGGCCCTCGGAAGGGGTGGCCGGTGGCACGGAGGTGGTGTCATGGGTCCCCGGTGCTCATCAGAGACTCCAGCCTTCTGTGGGGCGGGCGGAGACCGTGCCCAACTCTCTCCCCCTTAATTTGGGCCCGTTTGTGCCAGGTGAGCCCAGACCACCATCACCTCCCTCCAGGTCTGTGGCCCCTGCAAGGCACAGTGGAAAGGTTGTTCTCAGACCCGCCTAAGGCTTTTCGGGGACTACAGTTGTGGAGTGGGGTGATTGGGCTCGTCAGCAGGACTCCCCAGGCTGGCCCCTGCCCACCTGCCCTCGTCACACCTGCTCACGTGTTCCCAGGTCAGAAACTCTGACTAGTAGACAGTTCACAGTTTGTGAGCAGACAGTTTTACGTAAATTCACAAACAGCTGAGTGAACGAGTGATGGCATCTGTCCAGGGCAGTGGGTGAATGTGCTAAAGTGAAAGCCGGCTGGTCACAGGCCAGCACCCTGGCCTTCTGTCCTGGCATTTCAGGACACGTCTGCAGACACTGACCAAGACAGGTCCCCATCACCCCCATCTCCACTCCCTTTTCATTGACGCATCTCCTTTCAGCCTTCTCCCTTCTGTACACACACTATTTATGATTGCACCTGAACATGTGCTTTTCTGCATTTTTACATTAATATTTCATCGTTTACATGTTCCCAAGTTTCTACAGGCTCTTCATTTAGCTGTTAAATAGCCTACTGTATTCTATTGTTTCAGAATCGGATAAGCATGTTCTTTACCACAGAAGCTGCTACCCAATTTTGTAAATCAAGTTTCCTTGGAACGCGGTCATACTCACTCGTCTATGTGTGGCCTGTGGCCATTTTTGTGCCACCCTGGCAGAACTGAGGAGCTATGGCAGACATCGTAAGCGTGTGGCCTGCAAAGCCAAAAATATTCACTATCTGGCCCTTTAAGAAAAAGCGCCCCCAACCCCTGTTCTAGGATATTTAGATATTTTCCAGATATTGGCACTTAGATAACCATGCAGACAACATTCTTGAACATTTGAGTTTAAAATTCTGATGCTACTTCCCTGTGGTATAAAATATCACTGATGGAATTGGTAGACTAGAGGGAACGAACATTCCTTGCAATGCTTGGTATTTCCCTGCCTTTACCCTCATGTTGTGCAGAAGTCAGTGAACGCTCTAGTTTCACTGCAATCAAATAAGCACTGAATGTCAGTGTGTAGAATGTTAGGGGTTAACGTGGGAAGCACAGAGCTGATACTTGAGGGCTTCTTTAATTTCATTACGGTGAATATTTAGTAACCAGATTTATATTTTGGGGATGTTTTTTACTTTCCCACAAGTCCAATGATGAAGTTATGCTTTAACGAGATCCCCGAACACCTTGGCTTACTGTGAAAATCCTCTTCTAGGGAAAAGGGATTCCTGGGAAGAGGAAAGGGGTTATTGTTCTAAGGGAACTGAATTTCCGTGGGGATCTCAGTGTCAGAGGGGAGCTTCTCCCTGGCGTGGGTTAGCTTGTGGGGGAAAACTGCCGAGATTAGCGTCTAGGAGCCAGCTGCTTTGGAAGTGTGGGGTTTCCCCCTCGCCTGTTGATTGTAACCCCCAGGGAAACTCATAAAGAAATTAACGCAGCTCTGACCAAACCCCACCCCTGCCCTGCTGCAGCCTTCAGGTTGGGGCCCAGGGTTCCCAGAGAGCCCCGCTGGTTGACCAGGTGGCCGAGGGGTGGGCTGCTCTGTGTTGCTGGCTCCGGTGGGAGAAGGCTCTGGGCCGGAGCTGTGAGTGCCTTCTGTGTTCCCATGGCCTCTGAGAGCAGATAGACACTTTCTAAGAGGCTGACAATTCCGTGGCAGCCAACCAAGAGTCCCGAGGCGGAGGAGAAGCTAAGTTTCATGGTTTGTTTATGCTGCTTCTCAAGTTGACCAGGAAGACATTGTCGGGTGTCACTCAGCCCCCGGCCCTCCACCCTGCCTGGACCCTGTGTGGCGGCCCCCTGCTTCCAGCCTGGATATGGGACAAAGGAAATTCCCTGGGAGCAGAGTTATAAACAAAAGCATATCTCAGGACAGACTAAGTCAGGAACCCTCAAAACTGTGGCCAGTGCAGCCCTTCACAATCTACCCCAGTGGATCCTCCCCCAGCCACACATTAGAACCCCTTTGGGGACTTTTGAAAAAACACTGATATTTATTTGGGAGTCCCACCCCCACATATTGTAAGTTAAGTGATCTGGGGTGGGACTGCATTACCTATATTTCTCAAGGCTCCCCCAAAGACTTGATAAGCAGAATGGAGACCATGGCCTCTTTATAACTTTCCACCTCCTCCCCTTGGCCCCTCCATGCCCACCGCACCCCCCTTTTCCAGCCACATTGGTGTTCTCACCACCCCT
Source organism: Cervus canadensis (assembly GCF_019320065.1). Lineage (NCBI taxonomy): Eukaryota > Metazoa > Chordata > Mammalia > Artiodactyla > Cervidae > Cervus > Cervus canadensis. Next base: position 52,571,655 of record NC_057403.1, on the reverse strand, counting down.
CCCCACCTGACCATCTCACTCATGAGGACGCACATCCAGTCAGATAACAGATGTGAGTGTGGATTGAATGTGGCCTGGATTTCAGAGCCTGACACACCTTCATTCAGATCCTGACCCTAGCATTCAATGATTGCCTGATTTGGGGCAAACTTCTGCATGCTTTCAACCTGTTTCCTTATCTGTATGCTGTTGTGAGGAGTGTGGGTGATCTGTATAAGTCATGATGGACTAAATATGAAGAATGCACTCTCAATAAATCATGGTTTTAAAAATACCCTTGATTATTATTGTTACTAAATTGTTGGCCCTTAAGATGGAATCTAACCACTCGGACGGCTCTGTGAGTCCTCACTGTACTTCTACAAAGAGTCTTTGAACACTGCCAGCTTGTTGCTTCTTTAAAAATATTTATATGTGAACTCTATCCTTGATCATCTTTAAGGATACCAAATCTTTATTTTTAGAAGTTGGTTTGAATGTTAGAATAGCCAAAAATCTTTCAGAATCAGTTCTGAAAGAACTGAATCAGTGATTCACTGATTTAACAAGCATGGGTTACATTCCAAGTGAAGAAACAAAACCAATTTCACAATTGGATTCAGCAATACCTGGGTGGATCTGAGTCTCAGATGTCAAGGACTAATCTAATGTTGATGGCGCCTTTGCAGACTAGGGATGTGCACCTATTGGTTTGTTTATTTAACAAGTGTCTCCCAATTTTTTGCAGAAGAAGGATGGGGAAGAGAGGGAAAGAGAGAGGGAGGAGGTGGGGATAGACACATACATAACAGAAAAAAACGTGATCTTATAAGGAACACATAGGACAATCAAAGGCATTATGAGAAGACTAATGACAATTAGCCTTAGGAGGCAAAATGTGTTAAGAGCCACTGTTTAGGACAGCAACCCTCAGTTAAATAAGCAAAGCTTTGAGCAGAGACTAGAAGTGATATCTGACAACTGGTCCTCTCAGGTAAACCAAATAGGGAATCATCAGTGGGTGGACAGACTTAAGTTAGGACACAAACATGTAGATAGAGCTGGTCGTCCCAGAGCCAATGTTAACCACCAGCATCTAACAGTCATAGGTCATAAGACCATTTTATATATATTTCCTGGACTTTCTGCCTCAAGCCATGGGTCTCCTTCAAAGTCAGAGCATTAACCTTGCCGTCAGATGAGCCTGTGATGAGTCTGACCCATCACAGTCTGGCTGTGTGGTCTGGGGCAAGACCCTTGAGCTCAGCATGTGACTTAATGGGAGAATCCCTGGCTTCAGTCCCAGCTCCCCATCCAGCATTCTTTTTTTTACACAGTAACTGCCCCTCTGTTTCTGCCTGTAGTCTGGTCTCTGCCCCATTTCAAACAACTGCTAACTATGTTTGCATAAAGGCCAAGCAAGTGGGCCAGTTGTCCAGCTGTCATCTTAACTCAGCCAGGCATGGCAGCCATTCTAACTCTGTGTTCTTGGGTCATTGTGATTGTCCTGCTAAGCAGGGCCTGTGCCGCTCCCCCAAGCCGGGGGAGGAAGAGACATGGCTCCATGGACAGCATTAGCCACAACATCAAAGTCGGGAGGCCCTCTCAAGTCCAGTTGTGTGACCTTGAATGAGCCACGTAACCTCTCTGAGTATCAATTTATCCTTAACTATACGGATGTGACAGTGTCTGCCCCAACCAGGGAACAGGTGCCTCTGAGGGTCAGATGACACCTGCTGTTCTCCGATGTCAGTGCTAGAACAGTGTACTCTTCTGCTTGTCAGATGGTAAGGAGAAGGGATGGGCCCCTTGAGGCAGAAAACATGTCCTGTCCATCTTCACATCCCCATTCATTTGGGAGGCCTGGGTCCAGAGTCTCTCCTGTTTCTTAACTTTCCTAAACCTCTTCTATTTTCATCAGAAAAGAGGGACAATAATGGTTCTAGGAGAATTAACCAAATCTGTATGTATTATACTAGTATGGCACTCAGAGGTGTCAAGTATTCAGTGTACATTAATGGAGTCATCATCATCACCACCATTATAACCATCATAATCACCATCATCATTATCCTTATCATCACCACTATCATCACCATCATCATCACCATTATCACTACCATCATCACAGTCAGCATCACCACTATCAGCATCATCTTCACTATCACCACCATCACCATGATCATCATCGTTATCAACATCACCATCATCACCACCATCATCACCATCATCATTACCATCATCACCATCATTACCATCATCATCACCACCATCATCACCACCATCATCACCATCATCACCACCATCATCATTACACCATCATCATCTCCATTATCATCACCATCATCTTCACTATCACCACCATCACCATGATCATCACCGTTATCAACATCACCACCATCATCACCATCATCACCACCATCATCACCACCATCATTACCATCATCATCATCTCCATTATCATCACCATCATCTTCACTATCACCACCATCACCATCATCGCCACCATCACCTTCTCTAACTTCCACTATATATTTTCCATGTGCCAAGAACTGAACTAAGAGATTTTGTAAATTAACCCACTTAGCCTCCCAACCCATTGTGGGTACTATGATCATTATTCCCTTTGTTCAGTGGAGCAAACTGGGGCAGAGAGAGAGTGAGTAACACTTGAGGCTGATCCAGGCAGGAAGTGGCAAAGGCAAGATTTGAACCAAGCATCTAGCCCCAGAGTATGTTAAGAGAGCATTCCAAACTCTCTTAACTAGGTTGAAAAGCTATTTAAAGCTAGTTGAAAACATGCTGTTAAATGCAGTTAGGCATAAAAACTTTACTTATATGCCTGAATAAAATTAGAAGATTTCACACTTAATTTAGCACATTGGACCATTATGTTGGATAATCCAAATCAGCTATTCTATTTGATCTTGCTTGAAATTGGTTGATGCTGTTATTACTATGACTAAAAATGAAGAGGAAACACTTTCTGTGTTGTCTTGTAGCCAGATCAGCTGACAGTTTTCGAATACCTATAATTATTAACTGGAAAATTAGTCTTAATCTCTACAAAAGAAAGTTTCCAAGTTAGATCTTTATCAGCAAGCACATTGTGGATACGGAGATAAACAGCCCGGTTCACCCCAAATGCCTTTTGTGTTGTTTGCTTTTTAAGAACACTCATGATTTCCTTTGAAGTTGGGCATATTTTGTGGCTGGCACTCTCGGTATTCTGTTTTTCCTTTCCCCGGGTCAGCATTGCTTCCATGGGAGAGGACATGGGATTCAGAGCCACCGGGACATCTGGGGCCATGCCCTACCTACAAGGAGACTGGTTTCTTTAGGCCTTGAGACCAGGCTCCTAGTGAAGATTCCAGAACAGTGACCACAATGTTGACTCATCTGCGGCCAGGTGCTTCCCCAATAGGGTCTCCATCCTAAAGCCTTAAGTCAGAAATGGTCTGGGGAGAGGTGTCTTTTGCTCTCCTGTTGGGGGGTGGCAACCAGAAACGACAATGGTAGTGACATAGAATAGAAAGGATCTCTCCATCTTGCAATATTAAAAAATTATGAGTGGAACGCTTTTTACACAGAACTTGAAAATACTGTGAGAAGACACTTCAGGTCTTGGAGTTTCAGATGGGATTGTGATTATTAATGAGAACACAGTCTCACAGGCCTTTGGGGGAGTGGGCACAGGAATCAGCCCATGAGTGGGGCATGTTTCTCCAAAGGTGACATTCATCTAAGAAGGTGGAGAAACACTGCTGTGGAGACCAAGTCAGAGAGTTAGCAGAGAAGAAGAAAAACAGTTACTTTGCATTTATTCAATAAGTTATGTATTTCTGCAAAGTATACAAACATCACACCATGATGATGTGATCCCTCACCTGGAGTCAGACATCCTAGAGTGTAAAGTCAAGTGGGCTTTAGAAAACAACACTAAGAACAAAGCTAGTGAAAGTCGTGGAGCTATTTCAAATCCTGAAAGATGATGCTATTAAAGTGCTGCACTCAATAGGCCAGCAAATTTGGAAAACTCAGCAGTAGCCACAGGACTAGAAAAGGTCAGCTTTCATTCCAATCCCAAAGAAGGGCAATGCCAAAGAATGTTCAAACTACTGCACAATTGCACTCATTTTACATGCTAGCAAGGTAATGCTCAAAATCATTCACAGTAGGCTTCAAGAGTACGTGAACCAAGAACTTCCAGATATACAAGCCAGATTTAGAAAAGGCAGAGGAACCAGAGAACAAATTGCCAACATCTGCTAGATCATAGAAAAACCAAGAGAATTCCAAAAGAACATCTGCCTCATTGACTATGCTAAAGCCTTTGACTATGTGGATCACAACAAACTATGGAAAATTCTTAAAGAGATCGAGATCTGAACATGAAAGTTTCCAAAGGCTCTGTGACCACGTGGGTGTGTAGGATAATATCCCTGTTCCTAAGGGCCAGTGTTGTGGCACTCAGGGGCAAAAAGGGACACAGCCGCCACAAGTTATTTTCAAAGAGTTCAGCAAAAATAAGTGAGTAACGATCATGATGTTAACTGTAAGAAAAGCAGTGAAACAGCAAATATGCTAAAAATTGACAGGGGGTAACGGGCATATGGAAGTTCATTGTAATAGCTGGCAATTTTTCTATGGCTAGCCCCAACGATTTTTTCAAAATAAAGCCTTCAGTAGAAATAAACAGAAGAGGAAACACAAGGCTGAGTGAGCCACACAAAGCTCTCTCATGGTCCACTTTTCATCATGGGCCCCCAGAGAGAAACCACCCCCCCCAAGAAATAAAACACCCACTTTGACGAGGGGCTCAGGTCATTCAAGGCTGCAGAGGGCCAGCCACACCATGGGAGGAACAAGGTCCCTGCCCTTATGGGGTTTGTGTCCTGGATGCATTCAGGTAACAACCTGCATAAAATGACAGACTGTGCTAATGTTGGGAAGAAAGCAAAGTGGCAACCACATGACAAGATGCTGTGGCTGAGCACGACCCCGGAGGGGGTGCCAGCTTTGGACAGGGAAGTCGGGGAGATGGGGAGAAGCCCAGCCCTGAGGGCACTTGGGAAGGGCATTCCAGGCAGCAGGATGGACAATGGGTGTGAGATGGTCCCGAGGTGGTGGTCAGTGCGACATGGGAGGAAGCCACGACCCACACACCCGGGCCAGTGAGCAGGATGAGGCCTGGGGGCCACAGGGACTGTATTCTAAAAGTGATTGGGGACCACTGAAGTGTGCGACGTGCCCGACCCTGACTCTCTCTCTTTCCACGGTGGTTTTGGGAGCCCGTGGCTGATGATCAGAGTAGGAACAGGATGCCTAATATCTCATTGCCATGTCAACACCGTGCTCGGCACTCTGCATCTCTCCATCTCATCAACTTAATCCTCACATGGGCCCAATGAAGAAGGTGGGACTATTATCCTCATTTTACAGATGAGAAAACTGAGACATCAAAGCAAAAAGGGCCCCTGCAGAGACTAGCTCTGTTCTGAGTTGAACTGTGTCCCCTGGAAAGGTACATTCATGTCCTGACCCCCAGAAGCTGTGAGCATGACTTTATCTGGAAATTGGACCAATGGCTGGTGTCCTGAAAAATGGGGCCATCTGGACACAGGCTCACAGGGAAGATGCACACGTGAAGCAGAGGCAGAGAGAGACTGGAGCGATACAGGCACGAGCCAAGGACTCTGCAGGTGCCGGCTCACAGGAAGGTGGGGAGGGGGTCCACCTCTGGACCCTCAGAGGGGGTGCAGCCTGCCGACACGTTGACCCTGGGCTTCTGGCCTCCAGACTGAGAGGCTAAACCTCTGCTGTGTGAAGCCAGAGGTGTGGGGCACTTACTTAGGGTGGCAACCTTACACCAGCCCGTAGGAAGGGTTAGACTCTGCATGGATGCACAGCAGACAGGAGGCTGGTGGCACTGAGGGGCGCCTGACCTCATTTCGGAAGTGACTGCACATTATCTGTGAGGCTTCCCAGTGCTCGTCATCCCCCCCAGCCCCCAGGGTGTCAGACGGAAGTCCTCTGGACCCTCCTGTCCCCAGTGAGGAGGAACAGAAGCCCTGCAGCCACCAGGCCCTCCCTTCCTTCCCCTCCTTGGAGGCACAACTGCACAAATTCCAAGCTGGGGGCCACGTCTGAGTTCCCCCAGCCGGACCTGTTCTGATAGACAGCCAGCCATGGCGGGGCCGCCTTGCAGGGCCTGCGTCTGCGGGCCGGGGGGCGGGCAGCACCAGCCTCCCAGGGGTGAGGGCCGCAGCCCCGCCCCTGTGCCGGAACTGATCAGCACTTCAGCGGTCCAAATTTTGTCCTGAAACCTGACGACCCACCGAGGCGGCCAGAGGCCAGGAGAACTCCCAGCCTCATGAAACACGCCTGGGAGAAACAAAGGAAACTCTCTGTGAAGGCCCGGTGCTTCCCTGGAGGAAGGGGCGAGGGGACAGAGGAGGAGGATGGCCTCTGACGCTGCATGGGAGACCGCGGACCAACGCCTTCCGCGAGGTTCCCGTCCCCTGCTGGAGGACCCCGCTTCCAGAACCTGGCACTTCCAGTGGGGTGCACGTCTCTGTAAACAGACCCGTGGACCCTCGAACTTCTCTGCTTGACCAGCCAGTCCCGTGGGACCCTGAGCTTCATGGTTTCCACTAGGGAGTAAATGAGCCCTTTGATTTCCCTCACGAGGTGTGCCAGGAGGAGATATTTCAGTCCGACATCCAAGCCAGGGGATGGCCTGCTTTTTGTATAACAGTAGTGGCTGTTTAGAGAACGGAGCGGTAGTTCAACTTTCAAGTCTCAGCCAGAAATTACACATAAACAAACTGTCGTGACGGCACCAATGAGTCCCAGATGCAGCCAGGTAGAGGGTGGGGGTTCCTCCAGGCCGCCCGGGAACAGGGGACGGTGGACCAAGCCATGGAGCAAGCAGTGGGCGCTCTGTCAACACAGGCCTGTGAGTGGACCTCGGAGTCTCGGGATCTGAACCCAGGCCAGAGCCCCGCTCTGGCGGGTGCATGGGGTAGTGGAGAGCCTCTGCAGCAAGTATGGAAGCCATGTTGATCATGGACTAAGCAGCAGACTAAAAGCGCTGTGGTCTGAGGTCTGTGGCCATCACTGGTGTGAGGGACGCGTCCATCCTGGGTTCCAAGTCAGATGGAGACACAGAGAGCAATGCTGGTTACAACTGGAGGACAGGATAATGCGAACCCGGCAGAAGGACGTGTCTCTTGCCCTCTCTGCCCAGCATCAGCCTAAAGAGTGGTTGTAACAACTGTCAGCATCGGCGGCGTGGCCCACGTGCCAGGTGCTAACCAACCTGCATGCAGCTTTCTAGTTACTTCTCCCAGCATCTCACCAGGTGGCCCTGCTCTTGTTCCCGTTCTACTTCTGTGCTAGCTGAGGTGGAGTGAGGCTCAGTAACTGGCAGAGTCCCACAGAGGGAAGCAGAGGGACAGGTAGCAGGCCGCCCAGTGGCCTGACTCTCGGGCGGCTTGTCCTCTGTGCTGAACGCTGGTCTCTCTTAGTGGCCCTGTGCTTCCAATAACCAGTCTGCTCAGTGATTTCACTAACCATCGCAAAGTTATGCATTGATCCGCTGGAGTATTTACTGAGTAGCTATACTATCTGTCAGGTCTTCCCTGGTGGCTCAGTGGTTAAGAACCTGCCTGCCAATGCAGAGGACACGGGTTCGATGCCTGGTCCAGAAAGACCCCATGTGCAGTGGGGCAGCTAAGCCCATGAGCCACCTGAGCCCGTGAGCCACAACAAGAGAAGCCCCTGCAGTGAGAAGCCCGCCGACTGCAAGGAAGAGCAGCCCCTGCCCCCAACAACTAGAGGAAGCCCACAGAAGGAAGACCCGGCGCAGCCAAAAATAAATAGATTTTTAAAAATGAATCTTAGCACGCTAAGAAAAAAACAGAAGAGGATGGGGGTTCAGAGGGCTAGGGGAGGGCAGGCCTGTGGATCTATCACGTGCCTGCTCTTTGCCTGAAGGTGAGGATTAACATGTGAACAGTGTGAGGGTCATGCAGACAAGAAGTCACGGCTCTGCATGGGACCAGCATGGCACCCACAATCATGGGAGGAGAGCTGTATTGGAGGTGAGAACGGGGATGTGGCAGCAGGGGGGTGTCCAGGTCGGCTCCCAGGCAGTCTCGGGGTCTCAGAGTGGGGCAGCCCTGGGGGTGGGGGGGATGCAGCACAGAGATCACACCTGGTACATCCCCTCCAGGCAAACAGCTCCTGCTGCCATCACCACGTCTCTGCCGTCTCCAGAGCTCACCCTGGGCCAGCCCCTGCTCAAGGCCTCACGGGCTTAGCTCCTTGGACCGTCAGGATACCTCCAAGATGAAGCAACAGAGGCTCAGAGAGGTCCAAACCCCTGCCTCGGGTCCCACGGGGAGTAAACGCCTGATGTCAGGTTCCTGCCCCATCCAATCCCCTGTTCTGAGACACTCCTAAAGGAGGAAACTACTGCTTTTTGGCTGTCTGCTATAGACCTAGCGTAGCTCTGTACACAGGTCAGATGCTCACAAAATATGTGACAAGTAACTGGATGGGTCAGTGCGTTTTACAGTTGCATGTTCTGTGCTTGTGTCCCATACCCATTTTCTCTCTGTGTGTTTTCTCTGCCCTGTGTCTCCCCCTCCTCCATCTACATGCTGGGAGACTGAGACGTTTGGAGACTGAGACGTTTAGAGACACGCACACCCAGGCGGCAGATGTATGGCCCGCTCAACTTCTGCTGAAGGACAGGCTGCCTTTCCTCCAGCCACGTCCCTCGTCCTGCCTGACACGAGGGTGTTTGCAGCAACATGGCACCTGGGCTTCCTTCTTCTCCAGCCCCAAGCCACCCGCCCTCGGGATGCAAGCAGCTGGATCACCTGCAGGCCCAAAGCCTTGGCTGGGCGGACAGTCAGGTCTCTTGCCAACCCCAGGCCAGGTGGCCTCACCTTGCAATCCTTAGAGGCCGCAGGAAGACACCCAAACTCAATCCATTTAGCGACACATTGCAAGTCCCTTCAGACTGGGAAGGCGTGGAAAGGTGTGACCTTCACCAGAGGCTCTGAGGCCTGAGGCTTCACCTGCCCCGCGGGGCAGGCAGTCCTCCAGGCTGAGCCGGCTCTGAGTCCAGGGTGTCAGGGGGCTATCTGACGCTTCTCCAGACCCCTCACATGGGAGGAGGTGCTCTCCATTCCCCAGTTTTCCAGAGACTCTGGCACCCTGCCTTCCATCCTGCCCAGAACTGCCCGAGCCAGCATCTTCATCTCTACAACCCGGGCCTTCTCAGCTGCACACAGAGCCCCATTGACTTCAAAGCTGGAGCAGAGAGGACGCAGGGCCCACTGACGCGGAGGCTGCCCGGGTGTGAGGCCAGCACTTGCAGCCCTACCCTAATGACAGGGCCAAGCATCTATCCCAGCTGGAGCTGGGGGAGTTGGAGAGGAGGGGACCCCTTGAAAATGAAAACCCGGTCGGGCTACCCTCCTGTGAAGGCGGGCTCCCAAAGTGCAGGGGAGCCCTGAGCGGGGCCTCTTGGGTTCAGGAATTGTCTTCAGAGCCGGGATGCCCTGAGGGCTGAGGGGTAGCGGGACCACCCAGGCCCTTCGAAGTCCAAGGAAACTGGGAGGACACCGCAGGCCCCTGTGAGGACGAGCCCCTCTGCAGCAGCTGCCGCTGCGGCTTCTCTCTCTGTCTTTCCGTGAACCACTTCCCGGGTAGGACCTAGCCATAGTGTCTCTCACTTACTCACACAGTCAGCAAACGTGCCAAGGCCTCCTCAGGGGCCAGTCCCGAGTCCACCCACAAGACAGAGGACAAGACACGATTTACAATTTGATGGAGGACACGGACCGGCAAACCAACACTCACGACGTAAGGACGGCACGTACTAACGGCCCCAGGAACACGCCCGCGTTTAAACAGCTCCCAGACGATCCAAAGTGAAGGCAGGTGTGAGATCCCCGACCCTGGGGAAGCATACTCCCGCGCTGACTCCCCAGCAAACGTCATCCCTGCAAATGCAGAACGGGGCTGTGACCCGCACAGAAGACGTCACCCCTCTTCTGACCCTCATCTCCACGTTAAGTCCCCACACTTGGGATGGCTTTATTGAGACATGCTTCTAGAACCTGAATCTACCTTCCGCCCTTGCACCCAGCACTATGGTCATGGCCATGCCTCTGCTAGTTCTCCAATCCCCACCCCACCCCCGCCCCCCACGGCGCTGAGGGGCAGATGCGCTGACATCACCACTCTGGCCGGGCCGTGGCTCAGCGTGCCCCACCAGGTCCATCTTGACTCACCACAGAGCAGATCCTTGTGAGCGCCCACTTTGAATTAAATGGTGACTTCACACCACCTGAAGAGTGTGAGGTCTTTCCATGTAAATTCAACTGAGGTTTCCAAAGGAAGCCCGATGGGGTTCTTAAGCTGGATCTTGGCTGACACCCCGAGCCTCACACACCCCCTCACCCCTCACCAGCCTGAGCTCACTGCCACCTACGCTGCTTAATGTCAGCACCAGGCTTCCTCCTCCTGCACAGAAAACTGCCAGCATCACTTAGGACTCCTTCCTCAGCCTCCCCCTGCCTTTCCAAACCAGCACAGTTCAGCAAACACACGCAGCCCCTAGACGGCTTCCTTTCAGTCCTACAGCATATGTACTTAACATCCATCTCCACATGCCCTTTCTCTCGGCAGACCGGCTAATCTCCTCCTTCACAGAGAAGATCCCAGGGCATTAACCTGCCCACTTAACCACCTCTTCTCCCTCCCTCCCTCCCTCTCGCCTCCTTCCTTCCCTTTTCCTTCTCTTTATTCCTCTTTCTCCCTTTATTCTCAGCACAAGAAGCCAGATGTTTCCCCAGAATAAGGGTTCGATTTTGGATGACTGTGGCCCTTGCAGGCTCCTCTGAGCACTCAGTGCTGGCTCACAGTGGGCTGCAGGCAAGGCCTGGGGACTGGAGGTGAAATACCAGATGGTTCTGAGTCCAAGGCTGGGATTTGTGTGAGCAAGGGTTCTTCCCCATCAGCCACCTGTAACTCATAGGGTCTGTGTGGGGGTTTCCTGGTCTGGCTATTTATTATACAACCACCCAGCACACTCCAGTCTCAGGGATGGAACTGGAATTTTGCCGCATCGAGGGCCCTACTATTTACTGTGGTGCTGACTGCTGTTTTGTCAGAGTCAGTGCTGGGCCGTAAGTCCTTTACATCCTTCAGCAAGAAGTCTTCCAGGATTAGTGTCATTAGCCCCACTCGACAGATAGAGACTGGACACCAGAGAGGGCTCCCCAGAGAGCCTGCCCCCAACGCTCTTGCATTGCCAACCGAGACCAGAAAGGCGAGGTGACTTGTTCTGAGTCCTGGGTGCCAGAAGACCTGGAAGCCCTCGAGTCAGTCCTTCTTCCATCATTTTGCATCGGTTTCAACCTCCCCACACAGGGAGGGAGGCAGGGGACGTGAAACTCCAAACTCTGGGGTATGGAGGAGGGACTCGGTACCGGAAGGACCAAGCACTGGTAGGGCTCCCGCGGTGGCTTTGCCAGCCCTACCGCGACACGAGCATCAGACAGACCTGCAACCCCGAGCTGGGTCAGCAGAGCCCAGGCACAAACCACAATGCCTGACTGCCGCTCAGGAGTCCTTTCTTCATTTCTTGTACCCTCGCAACCCACCTCTTCTAGCCTTTCAAGGATGCGTAAAGGATAAAATGAGAGACCCTGACACAGGATCACAGGTTCAAATGCCTACAGCAGCCAGGCATGTGCTTTAAATGACCAGATTTGGGGCTGAGCCCAAGTCGCCAGGGGGCGGTGGGGTTGGGGCACGTGGACAAGCACAGCTTCGTCCACAGGGGACGCAGAGTCCCCCAAACCCAGGCAATCACTGCCACACCCAACTAGAGCTGGGTTTTCCAAATCATCAAGAAAAGCCAGAGAGTTAGGTTTTCAAATAAGATATTCTGTTTTTAAGCATTTATGAAGGAGTTTTAAAAGATTTAAATATGTCTACTAACTGATTCAGCCCTCAAGCTACTACTTACACCCTCTGCTTCAGAATATAAAAATCCCTCGGCGGGGGTGTCACTGTGCCCCTGAGCCGTGTGCCAGGCCCACGAGGCCTGCTCTGTCGTGGCCAAGAACAGCAGGAGGAGCCTCTGGCCGAAATGACAACCAACATCAACTGCTCGAAATGAGGCATGTCTGTGCAACCTGCCGCCCGCCTTCACGTCCGCGCTCTGCAGGGCTATTCGCAGCTGGGCTTCAAAGCGTGATGAGGACAGCAGGCAGAGGCCTGCACAGTGTCGCCGTTCCCATCCTGTCATTAACGAGAGTCGGTTTACACGAGCGCCGAGTGCTGATAAGGGCGTCTGAGGCCCATCACGGTAACTGCTCCATAGAGCAGACAATTTATTGGACAGCCCAGTCCAGCCCATTAGTCATGGACTATTAGAAGATGTTTCAGATGTTGTTTTCAAACTATCTTCTGAACCCCGTCAGACATGAACTTCACGCAGGTAATATCAGAGCAAGTGGGACCTGAGGGTCGCCTGGCAGCCACTGCAACCATCTCCATCAACACCTGCATGGGTTTTTCGAGGCTTGGTGCCTGGGGTCTGGAGACCTGTGGGTGCGTTCAGGACAATGTCTAACCAGCTACGGGAGCGAGAGGAATTCCAGAGCACCTCCAGGCTTCAGCACGTTTCTCTGTAGTCAGGCGCATCGCACCGGCGACTGTGACAGCGAGGCTGAGATGACCTGCATCCGGGTGTGCTTGGGACCCTCCTGGTCTCGTCACTGAAAGGCCCACGTCTCGGGAATCCTCGTGGTCCCAGGCACACCCAGTGCTCAGCCACCTCATTTGCAGCTCTGACTTTTAAACTCCCACCAGACCAGGGAACATGAGGGCCCCTCTCATTGTCACAGCTCAGCAGCAAACACACCTCAGGAGCAGCCTGGTCCTAACAGGTTGATGATGCTGGGTATGGGGCCGGTATTTTGTCTTCTAACTTGTCCTTCGGTGACATAGTCAACAGAACGCATATTTCTGGGCTCAAATCCCAGCGCCACCACCAACTAGTTCTGTGGCCCTGGGCAAGGGCTGAGCCCCCCACCTTGAGCCTGTTTCCCCTCTGTGATATGGGGGTGGCACCGCCCACCCTAGGGTTGGAGGAGGGGTCTGGGGAAGGGCTGCAGGAGCTAAGTGGCCTAGGAACTGTTGGGGAGCTGCAAGGACCCATGGCCAGGACAAACACGGGGGGCTCAGACCCCTCCTCAATACCCGCTCAGGCACTGCAGGCACCCACCCACCCCCCCACACACCCACACACACAAATCAAGCTCAACTGGGCCCCAGTCCTGTCTGAGAGGTGGGTGCCATCACAGGGCCTTGCCCTCCTTGCTTCTGTCTGTCCCTCCACCCCCTCCCCAGCCAGAGGGAGCAGGTGGTAGGCGGTGGCAGGGAAGCAACTTCTTGGTGAGCCCAGAACCCCAGCTACCAGCCTCCCCCCATGCAGGTCAGCCCCAGGCTCGGGCTCCACTGGCAGCGTCCCCAGACCCAGACGGGCAGGGCGGGCCGCAGGTGAGCCCGCGGGGTCATCCCCACGACTGAGTGGTTTCTTACGACACCCCTGCAAGCCCCTCCCTGTAACATCAGAGCGAGCCTTTGTGCAGAAGGAAAAACAAAACCAGGGGCTTGATTCGGCCCTGGGTATGCACACAGGTTGAGATTTTCTAAATGACAGCACCTGTTAATTGTCTGGTTAGGTATGACCTATTAAACATTTACCGCCCATTTCCTGTACACGTCTGGTGAGGCCGGCAGGAAATTTAGAACAAATTAAACAGCAGCTGCGATCCCTCATGCTTTAATGATCCCTCCACGACTCTGTGCGGTATTGTAAAATATTAGGGGCAGGTCTATTAGGGACAGGAGGGTTTCATCAAGGAAGCCTCCACCTCCTCATCCTCCTGCCAGCCAGGCCCCATAAAGTTAAATTGGCCAGGGCGCATCTCCGCCCCACCCCCCGGGCCCCCCCCCCCAACCGCCGAACATTTCAGGGGAGGCTTTTTCATCTGCACGCCCCACTCGCCCGCCTCTCGGTCCCCCACCCCCTCCCAACTGTTCCCACACGGTTTCACATGTGGTCCGAGAGGGGCACTTCCTGCCGTTATAAAAAGCAAAACCAAGACCCCAGCAAAACAGGCTGTGCACAGAACACCCAAGTTGACAGTGTGAGAGAGAAGGCCTAATCCATTCCATATGACAAACAGCAGTGGCCCGCAGGGGAGGCCCAGCCCTGCGGAGAATTCACAACAGCCCCTCCTCCGCCCCTGCCTGCCTTCCCAACCCCAGTCCCCCACTCCCTCCTCAAGTGGACCCTTCAAAACAGGAGAAAAATATTCGTCGGAGCACGCCCCTAACTTTAAACTGATCGTGTTTGGGTTTAATAGCCTACTATGCATTGTTCTTTCTTCACTTTGAAAATAAACTTTAGGAAGCATTAATGCAAATACAATATAAACACGCTCATTCCTAAATTTTCGCATCTCCCCAGTGTGTTTGGGCTTGCGCCTTAAGATCAAGGCTTAGCCTGATGTAAGAACCAGATGGATCTTTAAAGTGGAAGCTTTGCAGCTCTCACCATGTAAATAGACAGCTGTCCGGAGGATGTAAGGGGTGAAAGTGTCCCCAAGAATACGGGCATTAGTAACCACTTCCATTGTCCTTCTGGGAACAGCGGAACGGAAAGCGTCTGTCCAAGTCCTCTCTGGTTGTTCTGCTGAAAAAGGACACACACTGCCTCGGTTGTGGGAGAAGGTGTCATTAAGAGGTTTGGTTTTTAAGCCTTAATTAAAGGAACAGGTTTCTGTGGCAGCCATTCTTTTCTCAATGCCTTCACATTTCTATAGACAACCTCTGATGCTGGGTGGTGGACAGACTTGCTCAGTCCCACCACCAGCAGCTCGCCCAGGGCACCAAGCCTTAACCTGCTTATCAGCAGCCAAATAGAACATTTCTACTTCCTGTTTCCTACTTCCTGCTTCCTGCCCCTCAGTTCCAAAAATGATTCTCCTTCAGAGGCGGTAAAAATGGAAAGGATGAGATGAAAGGGTCTGTCAAAAGATTTACGCCGGCCCATAAAAGTCTCCTCAGTGTTCCGTAGACTAAACTGTCAGTCCTGCTTTCACGGAAACTTTTATTGAGTAGTCAATCTGAATTTTGTCTATAATTCCATTAAAACCTACAAGGCCGTCTGTGGTTTGGTTGTTCTGGATGACTTGACAAATTAGTCTAGTAAATTTTGGGTGTCTTAAGTACTAAATTAGGTCATTTGTTTAATGAGCCAATCCACTGCCCAGAGTTTGACCCCGGCCCACGAGGGGGAGTTCACGTGGAGTTCCAAGGCGGGAGCGCAGGTCCCTCATTTGTCTTCTGCTTCTAGAGAAAGTGCTCCCAAGTCAGGGCTGGACAAGGAATTCCAACGATTAGTGAAGAAAACTCCTTTGCTCTGGCCCTTCTCCCTCCCACCCTCCTCCCCCAGGATTGCTGTCACTGCTGCCGTCACCACCTGCATCATCTCACCTGGCCCTCCCAATGACCCCACAATGGAGAGCTGGTGCCATCGCTGTCTCCTTTTTCAAATGAGAAAGGAAATCTTGGAAATGCTAATTTCCCCAAGGGCACATTCAATCTCTCACCCTCCATCATCCCTTGAGTCTTTCAATAAGCATTAAGCATCCACGAGGTGGGGCTTCCCCAGTGGCTCAGCAATGAAGAACCCACCTGCAATCCAGGAGTTGCAGGAGATGCAGTTTCGACCCCTGGGCTGGGAAGATCCCCTGGAGAAGGGCATGGGCAACCCACTCCAGTATTTTTGTGGAGCATCCCATGGACAGAGGAGCCTGGTGGGCTATAGTCCTTGGGGTCGCAAAGAGTTAGACACGACTGAAGTGACAGCGCACACACACACACACACATCTACCAGGTGACAGGCCTGGGGTTCCAGAACTGATTGATGGTCATGGCTTTCAAGAGTTTCATCATTTGGTTGAATAGTCATGCATATCAATAAATGTAATATAATTCTAGAACTTATGGTTACCAGAGGAGAAGGATGGTGGGTATGGGTAGTTTGGGAGTTTGGTGCTGACATGTACACACTGTTATATTTAAAATGGATAACCAACAAGGACCTGCTGTATAGCATGGGAAACTCTGCTCAATGTTACGCGGCAGCCTGGGTAGGAGGGGAGTTCGGGGGAGAATGGATGCATGTACACTTATGGCTGAGTCCCTTTGCTGTGTCCACCTGAAACTATGACAACATTGTCAATCAGCTATATTCCAATATAAAATAAAAAGTTTAAAAATCAAATAAATAAATGCAATATAATTCTATAGTTTCCATAATTCAGGTGGACCGAAGGTGCACATGGGACACAAACAGATAAGCCACTGCCTTTGTCTCTAAGACATTTCCTGAATTATGCACGTGGATTCCAGCCTCTTCAGTGACATCCACCCACCAGCATGGCATCCACTCATGAGTTCACATGTGTGAACTTGTCACCTTCCGGCCACAAGGAGCTCCCTTGGCTGGTTCTGTGTGTATACAGTATGAAGATACTAGTGTCCACAGTCATGATTCAGAACATCCAAGCCCCAACTGCTGCGTCAGCTGGCCACCGTGCCTTACTGGGTAAGAGGACTGCATCGCTGAGACATTTTAATACAACCGAGAGCTCCTTCAGGGCACAATTGGGACATTTTCATTCATGACCAACAATGCTAAACACAGAACACAGGATGTAGCAGGTTCTCACTAAATGTGGATTTGAAAAGCTTTGATTTAACCGAGTTCTCTCAACATTAATTATCAATGTGAGTTCTATGCAGTAACTCTGACAACCAAACCATTTGAATTTGTGGAGTCATTTTTTCTTGTAGTCCAAACAGGATGACATGAGCTTGCTGTAGAGTTCTCCAGTGATGACCATCTTCCCTCAAGAATCAACCTTAGGTTTAGACACACACAGAACTTTCATTTAGAAAGACAATGGAGGCCACCTTCTGTTTTTATTTTCTCCAGTATTCTCCCACACTTGACAGCTTTCCATTTCTTGTCTGCCTTGCTCTGAGCAGTTAAGGACTGGCCATCCTGGGTCTGCCGAGTAATCAACCCACCACTCACACTTCTCTGTGGCAATATTTTATTATTTTGCAAAGGGCTCTTGAGATAGCTAACTGGGAAGAGGGGCTTCGGGGGCGGGGGCAGTGGCATGCTCAGGACCCTTACTAAGGGTTGTCACATGTGTGTGACAACTGCAGTGTGACTGTCAAAGTGACAGCACCCAGTGGCTGCCTTCACTAACCCTCATCCCAGGACAGGTGGGAGTTCCCGCTTCTGCCCTCTGCCTAAATATACACGGACAGGGTCAGAGGCCAAACTGGAGGTTTAGGTGTTTAGGAGAAACAAGAACCAATGAATAATTGCCTCTCATCCTTAGATCACAGGTGGTAACAATGCCAATGATATTGTTGGTTTAAACTTTTTGCATTTGGTGCAAGTATATAAAAGTTCAAATCAGACACACACACATAAAGAGATATTCACGTGTGTATGCATACACATGGACATGCACCTTGAAAACAACACATATAGGAGAGACAACCCTCAACCAGGGTCTGAAAGAGACTCTGAAGTTGTCTAACTCTGGCTTCGATGTCACCATTCTGCCCCAGGTCCGTCTCTACAGAGGCATTTCTTCTTTGCACTCCCTGGAGAGAACTGTCGCCCAAACCAGGCTGTAAGTGGGCTGAGGACAAGGCCTGTGCTTTTTCCTGAATTTTAACTCAGGTGTCAAAAATATACAGTGAAGTGTGCAACAGCTGAATGAATTTTTAAGTAGGTAAACCCTCGTGTAGCTACCATCCAGATCAAGATACAGAGTATTTTCACAGCAGAAGTCTTTCCCGTGCTGCGTCCCCACCAACATCTTCAAAGGCGCCCCATTCACCATGGAGACCATCAGCGCTGCCTGATCTGCAGGCTCAGAGGAGCAGGGCCCCACACGGTGTACTCTTGTGAACTTCCTTCCCTGGTTGTTGGCTTGTGAGATCGCTCACGTGTGTGCAGACTTCTGTTCTTTCCTACTGCTGTGGAATCATTTCTGTGGATGTGGTTTAGTTTATTAATCTGTTCTGCAACTGAAACACATTTGGTTTTTTCTCACTCGCGGTTCTTCTGAATAAAGCTGCTGTGAGCATTCTTGTCCTGCATGTGTCTTTGGTGGGTGCACAGATTCATTTCTCCTGGGAGTATGCGTTAGGTCATAGAATAAGCGGATGCTTAGTTTTAAAGGTACTGCCGCCTGGTTTTCCAAGGTATCTGAAGACAAGGCATCCATAGCTGGTTTTAACCCTTTAGTCTCTTGGGATTAAAGCCACATCTTCTTTCTTTTCAAAAGCTCCTTGATGCCTATTTGTGAACATTTGCTGAACATCCCAGGTGACCTCCATATGAGCCCCCCTCTCTCTGCCAGCTGCCCCCTGAAATGAGCAGAACACAATGCTCTGGGAATGTGGCTCCTTCCACAGCGGGGTGATATTTCAGATGCTCTGCTTCCCCCCAAACTCTGCCTCTGTAGAGGGCAGCAGCCACCATGTCCTCTGCCCTCCAAGGTGGTCTTGGGAGAAAACACAGTGATATCTGTACGGCAAGCAGAACAGTAAGTGCCCCATGCAAGCCAGTGATGATGTCGGCGTTGGCATGAAAACACCAGTAAAGCAGGTATTGCCAGCTTGATCGCTTTCTGGTGTGGCAAGTGCTCCGTAATGCTTACTACCCACCCCCTGAATTCTGGGCTCCATGTCGCTGCCCAGAGTCTCTTATTCTCACCCAGCTCCGTGGATGCCGAGAGTTAGTGAGAACACTGCTCCTGCCCACCGCTGGGAGGGGCCCCCGTGGGCCCCGCACTCCTCTCCAAGGGCTTCGGTGGTCCCCGCAAAGCCCAGGAGGAGCCCTGGCACAGACCAGGCCCAGAGCCCCTCACCCCACCCCGATGCTGCCGGCTCAAATCTCAAGCCTGATTCTGAGGGCCGCGTTGAGTGCACAGAGGAGGATGTTTCCCTTGCAGGCCTCTGCCCTGCTTCTCGGTTTCGGCAGGGGAAGGCCCCTCGCCATCACCTCTTCCCACCCCCTGAACAAAAGCACCGTTCTCCACGCTGCACTCTGCCCCTGCGCAGGGGGGGCCTGGCTTCCTTTGCCACGAAGCCTGTCAGGTTTCCATTAGGCCAGGGAAACACCACAGGAAATGAGTCAAAGAAAGGAAGGCTGTGATTTTTTTTTTTTAATTTCAAATACCAGATTTGTTGTTTTTTTTTTTTTTAATGACGGTGTCCCGGCCGTGCCAGGTCGAGGAGGAATGTGGAAAATGTGCAGCTCGAAGTGTCTGAAGGGCAGCTGGATCCTTCAATTGTTTCTAATAAAAACCCATGGGAAGCTCTCCGAGGCCCCTGGGAAGACAGTGCACCCGCTGGAGGCCTTGGGCGCTGGGGGCCTGGGCAAGGTTTGGGCTTCTCCAACCTCCGTCTCCTGGCCGGGCCACGAGGTGCCATGTGATGGGCCAGTCACCCTCCCTGCATCTGAAGGGCTGTTGTGACTACTAACAGGCACTGACTTTTGCGAGCCTGTTTGCTCTTTTTGCAGAGAGTGCAGAATACACAGGTCGTCCAGGCCCCTCCACGCACAGCTGCCATCAGAACCGCCTGCGAGCGGAGGCCGTGTGAGCGGGGCTGGGCCACGGGTGCTGCGTCCCTCGCTGGCCCTGCCTTCCTGCCCTGGGCTGTGGTGCCCCGGGTGGGTAACAGGACTTTCCCGACTCCATCGCTTTCTCAGCACAGCACGCATTGCTCGTCACACCTGCCCTGTGCCAGCCAGTATCACTGCCACCCACGAGGTGACTTAGCGCCTGTCTGCGGAGGCGGGCGCTCTTATCAGCCCCATGTTACAGATGAGCAAACTGAGGCAGAGAACTTAGACAACATGCCCTAGACATCACAGCCATGATGTGACTATATCCATCTACCACACCAGAGAAACAGGACCAGAGGGAGACAGATAAGAAGACACAGCTCAAGAACTGGTGCAGCGATGGGTTGGGCTGGCCGGACAAGTCCAGAAGCCCAGGGATGACCCCTAGGAAAGGCAGCTGGGAGCTGGAATCATACAGGATGTATCCTTTCCAGATGGGCTCCTGCCTTTTAGCAGTGTGCTAAGTGCTGTTCCATGCCTCAGCCCTGACAGCCCCTCCATGTCATTTTAGGCCTGGACAGCTCATTTCTGTTCAGTGCCAAGTAATATTCCATCATCTGGATATGCCACTGTTTTACCCACTCGCCTACATGAGGGCATCTTGGCTGCTTCCAAGTTTTTTGGCGATTATGAAGAAAGCTCCTGCCAACATCTATGCGCAGGTTTTTGTGTGAACACAAGTTTTCGATCCTTTGGAGAAATACCGAGGAGCATGATTGCTGGATCACGTGATAAGAGTATACTCAGCCTTGGAAGGAACTGCCAGGCTGTCCTCCGAACATCTGCACCATTTGCCTCCCCACCGTTATTACTGTTAGTAATACCTCCTTCCAGGAAGGGCACGGCATGGGGTGGGTATACAGGTGGCACCCACACAGGTGAGCTATGATCATCCCTGCCCTACACAGGGGCCCCTCTGTGGGAGTCTGTCCACACATCATTCCTGCCTGAGGGTGGGGGCTGGGGGGAGAAGTCAACCCCACCCCGATTTCTGCTCTCTCTGGCTGCACAGGCTGGCTGAGACGTTCCTGGGGGTAGATGGCGCTCTATGCCTCTGGGCAGCTGCCCCAGCAGACCCCCTTGCGACTGCAGCCCAGGTCACGGCCAGTTCAGTGATTTAAGCAGCTTCAGGCATCCATGTCCTGCCGGCCTCCCGACGGGGGCGGGAGTTGGGGGCGGGGGCGGGCAGGAGGAGGCACCGAGGAAGAAATCATGCTGCTCTGGCCTGGGCGAGTGTTTCTTATTTTTCATTTGCAAATGAAAACAATCGGGCCATCCGAGGCCAGCAGGCAGGGCCACCTCTGGGCTGCTCGGTGGGCTGGCCCCTCCTGTGCTGTACACCGTGACCCCGGTATAAGCAGGCCCCTGGGGCCCAGGACACAGGGGCACCTGCCAATCCCAGGGTTCGGGCAGCCAGGCCCACAGGAGGCCTGCTCTTTAGGGTCCAGGGGAGGCCTGCCCTTGAGGGCCCAGGAGGTACTTCCCAGGTGGGGACAGACCTACAGAAGAGCAGCAGTGATGGTGGTCCTCGCCACCATCGGGGCAAATGTGTATTGAGTGCTTACGGCATGCTTTGCCTGGCCTCCGAGCTGCCCTGAGACCCAGGTGCTGTTACAGACACAGAACCTGAGGCTGGGAGGGGTCCTGTGACCTGCCTGGGATCACGGGCTGTGAAGGCCGGTTCAGACCTAGGTTTCTTTGACAGAAGGGCTCACAACACACTGGAGTCCATGAACATCTGTTGAGTGCCTACTGCATACAGTACATTTATGCACCTTCTCGCATTTAGACTTAAAACCTTGTAAGGCAGATGTCATTAACCCGATGTAAGGAGGCGGCAAATGAAGCCGGGGCGCTTGAATTGTTGTTTAGTTGCTCAGTTGTGTCCAACTCTTTTGCAACCCCATGGACTGTAGCCCACCAGGCTCTTCTAACGATGGGATTCTCCAGGCAAGAATACTGGAGTGGGTTGCCATTTCTTCCTCCAGGGGATCTTCCTGACCCAGGGATCGAACCTGTGTGTCCTGCATTGACCGGCGGATTCTTTATGGCTGAGTCACCTGGAAAGTGGGGCACTTGAATAAGACCTGGTTATTAGCAGCCAGAACTGTTTCTACCTGGGAATGTGCATTTGGCACCAGTCGAGCTCCTGCTCCAGGACCCCCCAGCCCCATCTTCATTTCACTGGTGAGTTAGTGACTTAGCGGCCTCATCAGCAGGCCAGCCCAGGCCCAGGCACAGAGAGCCCAGAATATTAGAGTGGACAGAGACCAGTTCCGCTGGCGGGATCCTCCTCAGTGGGAAGTGAGCTTTGAGGGGGGCTGCCCTTTGCACCCCGTCATGAGAAGCCCTTTTCGACCTCCTCTGCTGAACATCAAACACCTGTCAGCTGCCCAGTCCCAGAGCCAGGAGCCAGGTACCAGCTGAGGAAGAGTGAGCAGCACTGGAAGAATCCATCCTCGTCCTCGGTCTGGACAGAACCAGTGGGACGTGCTGGGCAAGGAAGACGCTCAGCACATTGCGAGCTTCCAGCTGGGGGTTCCGTTTCTCGTGAACATGGCTTAACTTTTAACCAGGTCATTAAAAGCGCTGGCCCAGTGTCTTGGGCCCGGACTGCCTCCCACCTCGGTGGATGGCAATTTGCCCGTGTCCCTGGGAGGTGCTGAGCTCCTTTTTAAAGAGGTTCCAAACGGTCCCCTCATCGCATCTTTCTTTCCTGAGACTTGGGCAATTTGGGTGTCACGGGGGCCTTTGTAGAGACGTCAATGGATTACTTCACGGGAAGAACACCCCTGCCCCCCTCCTTTACACCCCAACGTGGCTTCTGCTGTGGAGATGAAAGAGCCAGGGAGGCAGGTTGGAAAACAGATAATTCACGGGACTGTCAGAGCGCGATTTGAATTTCATTCACACCAGGCCCGGGGAGGGGTGGGGGCGCGGATCCTGCCCGCCCGGGGGTTCTCGCTCCAGGGGGAAGCGGGCTGAGCTCTCAAGTGCTGAAGTGATAATCCAGCCCGCGGGGCCTGGACAAAGCTGGACGTTTTGTCCTCACTGTCAGAAGGCCGCAAGCTCAGGAGCAGATGGAGTGGTGTCGGCAGTCGTAAAACGCCTCCGCCCCGACCGGGGACAGGCAGGTTAACAGGAGGGATTGGCGCCATGCGCGTCATAAAAGCCCTGCAGGCCTGTCATGTTCCGATAAATCTTGACTGTGTAACGGAATAGCGCTGCAGTTCCCAGCCTTGGGTTTCACAGGTGAGCCGTGGGCTGATGGATGGTTTGGGAGCCAGTGGGGGAAGGGGGCAGAGGGAGCCTTACCCGCCCACCCCTTCTCGGCTCCCCAGCGCCAGGCAGGAAATCCAGCCCGCGAGGGGCCAGGGCAACGTTTGTTCTCCCCCTCCACGCTGGAATGCTGGAAGGCAACCAGCTCCATCCTCATCCCCTGGCCTTCATGCTGGTATCACACTGTAGGAGCTTAATAAGTGCTGTTGTCTTTTCTCAGCTCAGCTCCTGGACTTGTCTACCCACTAGAGAGGGGCTGCTGGGGTGGTGGTGGGGGGGGGCTGCTGCTCCACACACACAAGCTCTGCTCGCCCTGCCCTGCACCCTGCTCCCAGGGAGGGCGCACTTTTTCAGAATCCATCTGCCCAGAGGGGGCATCTTGGAACCATCTGTCCATTTATATTTTGCACAAAGGTACTATCGTGCTGGCAGGTTCTCTAACACATTTCAGTGTTGTTAAAGTATTAGTCACTCAGTTGTGTCCGACTCTTTGCAACCCCATGGGCTGTCACCCAGCAGGCTCCTCTGTCCATGGGATTCTCCAGATAAGAATACTGGAGTGGGTAGCCATTCCCTTCTCCAGGGGATCTTCCCAACTCAGGGACCAAACCCAGGTCTCCTCCATTGCTGGCAGATTCTTTACCATCTGAGCCACCAGGGAAGCCCTAACACATTTAACCAGGTGTTAAATGTCTGCTCTAAACACTTTCAAATGAAGGACAAAGCTCTGGAGTTCTGAGCTCCCTAAGCCCGGGAGGTGACACAGCTGAGTGGGGCAGGGCAGGGGGGAGAAAAGGCACCCTTGGCCTGGAGTCAGGGGCAAGAGGGAGTGTTGTAGGGACATGCCCACCAAGGGCACACACTCCAGTGGTTGCCAGGAGGGACTCAGCTCATTGAGAAGGAAGACAAATCTGGACTTCTCCTGATTTCTAAGTATCAAAAGTCATTGGAGTGGATGAAGACTGGTAGGATTTACTGAGAGGAGCAGGCAGGCCTCTCTGCCCTGACAGCTCTGCAGCAGGACCTAAGAGCACAGAGAAGCATGTTCTGTAACTGAAGGGCTCACAGGAAACCCCTTCCCCTCTGAGCCCCGGGCCCCCCATTTCCGGTCCTGCCTCCAGGCTGCCTGCCTGCTTTCCTGCCCTCCTCCCACCCCAACCCGGTCCTCCTGGGCTTCACACTGAGTTCCCTGCAGTTAGCAGAGGGACTCTGTTCTCTGACCTCAGCCATTTCCCCTCGCATGGACCCCAACTCCCACTTAACCTCAAGTTTCAGCTCAAACATATGGTGTGTGCCTGTGGTCTGCCTGCCTCCTCACTGCCCACGGGCCCATGTCACCCCTGTCCTTCCCACCCGCACTGGGCCTTAGGCTCCCTGAGGGCCTCTGCCCCTTCCATCACTTATCTCAGGGTCCCATCTGCCAGGACACTAGTGCCAGCCAGAATGCCAGCAAGAGTGGCCCCCAGGGCTCAGACACACACCCCACCTGGGCTAGCCAAGCACACCAAGGGGCTTTGGAAAGAGTAATGACTCAGAACCAGGACCCAGGGGGCGCATGAGGGTGGCAGCTGGGGTCCAGTCCACGGCTATCTATTAACTGGATGGAAATGGGGAGCAACTTGAGGGTCATAGGTCTCAGGAAGGAGAGGCCTGGGGTGAAGGGTAGAGGTATGATTTTAAGTGACGAAACTGTCCTGAAATTTACTGGGGGAGGCTGCACACATCTGCAAATATTTGAAAAACCACTGAATCTCACTCTTCTCCTGGGGGGCGGGGGGGATGGAGTTATGAAAAAAAAGAAAAACCACTGAATTATACACTTCACACGGGTGACTTGTAACGCCATGAATTATACCCCCATGAAGCTGTTTTTTAAAAAAAAAAAGTCTTGAAAACAGAAACCCATGACCTGTCAGGATGGATGGCAGAGGAGGGCAGGACAGCCAGGCGCCCTGCTCGCTGACGGGGACCTGTCCTCTCACCTCCCTGGACCCCCGTTTCCTCATGCAGGAAGGGTGATGAGCTGTACGCTCCTTAGAGCATGCTGAGACAATCAAAACATGAGGGGATGGAGGGAAGTACTTGACACAGAACCCTGGGGAATTCTCAAGACTGAATAAGAAAACCAACAAGAAGAGAGTGACTGTGGTTGTCCCGGCATGCATCTGGACCAGCTGCCCCGAGCATCAGCGCTTGTTCCTGCGCCGATCGAGCGTGCTGAGCCATTCCGTCAGCACCTGGCTCCTGGGGAGGGTGGGCTTCCTTCCTGGAGGGGTGGTGATGGGGGAGCCGAGGGCACAGCCACTGCGCTTCCGTCGAGGCAACTCTGGGCTCTCTCCCAGAGATAAGCGCCGCCTGCCCGGCAGCGTCCTAATCGGCAGGACTTGGGGCTCGCAGGCCGCTGCTCCTGGCTGTCAGGAGGACTGAGGGCCGGGGGATGATTAATGAAAGAGAAGGAAATGTAATAATGCGTGGCCGGCCCGCCAGCAGCATAAATCTCTCTGGGGACTGCAGAAAGGATGGATTCCTCCCTCACTGGGCCTTGAGAAAGGGCATCCTCCAGGTTCACTGGAGTCTGAGAAACCACCGCGGACGTTAAATCAAAGCTTACCTGCACTTGAGCCACACAGGAACCTGCTGGCTCAAACGTGGGCCTGAAACAAGAGGAAAAGGGCCCTGGGTTAGTGACATGCTGGGCGAGAGGCCTGGCTGCAGTCTGTGATGGGTAAAGACCAGCCAGCGTGGGCTTGGACTTGGGCTTGGGTTGGAATCCAGCTCTGAGACATTGGGTGAGGCCCTCAATTTCTCTGCTTCAGTTGCTTTATCTGGACACCCCCAACCCCATCCCCAGAATGGTATTCTTGTGGGGATTGCCTGGGCCACCTGGACAAAGCACTTTGGGGGGAGCCCGGCTGCTACAAATGTATGTGGCCATGCATTTGACCAGCAGCATCTCAGATGGGGCCACTGTATACTCTCAAGAAAGAAGAATTATTATAGTCCCATTTTACAGATGTGAAAACAGAGGCCCAGAACACAGCCTCACTCCTCCAATGCTCCCCAGTGGGGACCACCCGCCCCTCACCACACTGCCTTCTGGCAGCCTGAATAGGGAATTGGAAATCCCGTGGCCTGTCTCTGCCTTCTCATGGGCGGGTCCTAGGACCTCTCCTTCAGACTTCATGCTACCATTTGTTAGGACTGACTCCAGCCCTCAGCGGCAGGAACAAAGGTCCCCTCACCCTCCCATGGCCCCCACAGCCTCACGTTCCAGGGGCCTCACGTTTATCTCCACAGGGGACTGTCCTCCCTTGTTCCTCTACCCATCTGTCCCTCTGGCCCACTGTTCCTCTTCATTTTACTCTCAAAACGTCCATTTCACCCCACTGAGGTCTGCACAGTGTATGGGCTGCTCCGAGGTCAGAAACCTGAGCCGGGCACAAGAAGGGACGGACCCCTTGATGGTTCTAGCAGATGCCGAGGGAGGGAGGGGGCCCCAGGCAGCCCCCAGCTGCCCACCCGGCGATAACCCCTGACCCCTCGCCTGTCTCATGGGCCATCAGCAAGTCTGAGCCCGGTGAAGGCCCATAAATCCTGTGTTGCCCTCTCAGGATTCTGGCCCCTGCCTGGGAGAAGGCATTTTCTATGCCTGCGGGAGGCCACCTGGGCACTCGTGGAGCTGAGGGCACTGGCTTCTTTGCAGGTTCTGAACTCCTGTGCTGCAGAATTCCATCCTGTACCAAGCTGGGCAGGGCCGCCCATGGACCGGGCGGGAATAGGCATGCACTAGCACCTCTCACCAGAGCTCACTCTCACAGCCCGAAAATGCACCCCTCATGTACCTCTGTGACACCCATGTGAGAGATCAAGAGCCCTTGGGCACAAAGGGGAGTCACTTATTATTCAAGAGACCACCCAAGTTTAGAGGACAGGATGGGTCTTTTTAAATTTTTTTTCTTTCTTTTTAAGGTCAGATAGTCACAAGGTCAAAAATTCAATATATAAGCAAGCATCTCCCTCCCAACATTTCCCACAGTCACCTTTCTAGGCCTACTAGTATTTAGAGATCTTTCAGGAATATAAACATATCATTATGTGCATGTAAGCATATGAGTACATACACTTACACATGTAAGTACACACACACTCACATAAAATCGAGTGGCTTTTCATTCAACTACTTTGGTGATCATTCAACATCATTACATAAAGAGCCTTGCATTCCTTTTGAAGGCTGCATACTATTCCATCAGGTGGCCCATTCATTGTCTGTTTATTTAACTAGCCCCCTACTGATAGGGCCTTAATGGTAAACGTCACATTTCCCATGGACTCAGGTATTAGGCAGCTCCCCTGCTGTGGCAACCTGGGACTCCCGGTCACTCTCAGTCTGGTCTTTTTCCTCCTCACAATCTCTGCAGCCACCTTGGTGGGGTCCAACTCCAGCTTGAGGCTCCAGGGTGAGACTCAAGATCCTTCTACATCTTTAGATGCACTCTTCTTGCTGATTTTGACCTCCTTTCACATAGCATAGCTTTCCCTTACATCTATGACAGGAGCATGGTAGGTGCGGGATCGTCCTCATTTAAAGGAGGGCAGGAAAGATAAGTCCTAGTGGAGCGACTCCCTCTCTACCTGCCCCACGGGTGATAAAAGAGCAACTGGTTTTGTAAGAAGGCACTGCACGCGGTGAGAAGGGGGTGCGGTGCCCAGTGAAGCAATAGAGGATTTGGGATCTAAAGGTTGCGGGTGGGCACCCCAGTTGCCCCATTTATTAACCTGGGCCACCCTCAGCCTTCCCCACCTGTCCATCAGAACAGAACACATGTGGTACATTCACATGGCAGGAGCGTTTAGCTGTTCAGTCCTGGGCTCTGAAGTCAGCTCCAGCTGGTCCAAATTCTACCTCTGCTTCTTACAGAATAGGGTACCTTGGGCAGGCATGTTCCGTCTCTGAGCCTCAGTTTGGACAATTACAACAGGACCCCCTTGTGGGCTTAGAGGCTTACGTGATGATTCAAGAGATGAAGTGCAAGCACTTAGCCACTCCACATAACCCGGCGAATGGCAAGTGCTCAAGACATTTTCGCTTCTGTTGTTGTCATTGATGTTCCCTGGTTGTTGCCCTAGTGGTGCTGGCTGATCTCCGGACACACTGCGCTCTTCCCCACTGATGTCCCCCCACAGGTCTCAGTGCAGTTGTTCAAACCCCAAGGCACTGGCGGGGCTCGCAGACTCAGACAGCTGGTGGGGATTACCAGGTCATCATTGCTCGCAGGTGCTCACAGGCCTGTTTCCTCCCCAGGCCCCCACTTGCAGCCTTGCTTGATGGAACACACACGATGACTCTTTGCTGGGAGAATCCTGCCTGGAGGCAGGGGAGTGAACCAAATGACCTTTTGACCTCACTCCCCACCCTAACTTCAGGGTTCAGGATCACCCAGCATGCACAGGGGCCAATGAAATGAGCCACTCTTTCCGGAAATGGGAGGTTATGCAGCTTGAGCAGCGTTCCACAGCTCCCAGGGGCTTTCAGATAAGCCTTGCTCCAGGCTCTTTTCTCCCCAGGACTTGTGGAAATCTCTGGGTCTGTTTGACATCAACTTGTGTCCTCCTGATCCCACCAATGACCTTCCATTGACCTTTGGATGCTGGCGAGAAAACGTCATTTTTCCCCTAACCCGTTGAACTCTCAGAAATGACAGGGTGGCGGAGGCCAGCCTGGCTTTCCCCGCTGTCGCCGTGGCATAGAGAAGGCACCCACGCCCAGCCCCTCACACCGAAAATGAAGTGAGGTCTTCCTGAGAGGGTTTCTCCTGCGGGGCACGGGAAGAGCGAGCAGGAAGGCCACGGGGCGGCCGATAGGACACCTAGAGGAAGAGGAGGAAATGGCCAGCGGAGTCTAGACGCGTTATCTTGCCCCCCGTGCGGGCACCGGCCCACGCTCGTCCATCGTTCCTGGAGCCGACTTCCTGCCGCAGGATTTACGCCAATGACTTCACCCTCTTGCTATCTCGGCAGTCCCGCTGCTGCCCGCTCCGGGCTCTCAGGAATTAGGGGCCAGATAACAAGTCTAGACAGCTCAGAAGTTTTAAATGGATTATTCTCCAGGGGGTGGAGGATGGCCAGTGACCGCTCTGGGGACCGGACCACTTTCCGACTCCCTCTGCCTGCTCCCCCACCCCCACTGCCCGGAGGTTGAAAGCAGACAACGAAGAGCTGCAGGCCGCAGGGTCTGCTCCACCCGGCGGTCAGTGGGACCCCCCCCCCCCCCCCCCCCCCCCCCCCCCCCCCCCGGTCCTGGTTCAGGGAGGACCCTCGGGGCTGCCTCAGCAGAGCTGGATGAAGCCCAAAGGGCACTCGAGTTCAAAAACACAAGGGCGGTGGTGAAGCCACACGATGCATGGACAGAGCCCGTTCATTCCGACCCCAAGTGTCTCAGAAGAAGTGCTTGTGCCCTGCCAGGAGGGTGACCTTAGCACACACCTCCACCTGCCTGGGGGCTCCGCTGATCTGAATCAGATCCTCTCGCACGCTGTGTGGCAGCCCCTTTGCCGTCTTCTCCCACCCTTTGCGTGCTGAACTGTGTCCTCCCCAAATCCCCATGCAGGAGTCCCAACACCCAGCACCTCAGAATGCGCCCTTATTTGGAAATATGGTGTTAGTCAAGATGAGGTCACACTGGCGAGGGTGGGCCTCCAACTGACTACAACGGTGTCTGGATAAAAGGGGGACTGTGGGCACAGAGGGCACGCGGGGTGGAGATGGTGGGGACACGTCTACAGGGAGCATGAGGTGGCCAGGGAACCCTCCCTACAGGGAGTGGGGGTGGCTCCGAGCAGTTCCTGCTCACAGCCTCAGGTGGAGCCACCCCGCCCACACCTTGGTCTCAGACGTGGGGCCTCCTGACCGTGGGAGACGTTTCTGCTGTCGAAGCCCCAGTGAGTGGCGCTTTGTTTTCTGCAACCCCAGCAAACTAATACACAGCCACCTTCCTGAAGGACAGGGCCAGGCGCAGGAGTGCCTGGGGACCTCAGGAAAGAGGTCACCCCTAAATTATAAGCGGCCCCTCAGGCTCCCGGCAGCAGAGCTTCCGTGGAGTTATCCAAGCCACGAAGCTGTCATGTCAGCAGCTCACAGCTGGTGGGGGGGTGGGGGGAGTGACTCCGTGGAGACCAGGGGTTTGTCAGCTCAGGACACGGGCTGTAGCATCACTATTGGTGCCCGGCCTCGGCAGGCGTCATCCTGGACACAGTTGTGGCTTCCTCTGGCGCCTGCAGCCTCTCATGGGAGCGATCTCCGCTACGGGCACAAGCACAGCCTGAGCGCAGACAGGCAAGCCAGAACTGCCAGGAACCACTGTCCTTGGGAGCGGTTCTCAACCAGGGAGAGTTGGTGGGCAACATCCCGGCGCCCTGGCTGAGCAGCTGAGAAACTCCGAGGGGTGATCCGCGGTCCCCTCGAGCTCCCACCACGGTCACAGGGCCAAGAAAGCACCAGGCACTGGCCCCCTCTCTTCCCACTCTCCTTTCCTGATGTCCCCTGAGGTCGCCTCTCAAACAGACCCCTCGCACCCAACCTTGACCCTGGTCTGCCTGGGGTAGGGGGCTGTGGATCCAAACCAAGACAATAGGAGGGTATAACTCGCAGCACAGAGAGACGGGAGGAGGAGATACGTGTTAGCAGAACCCTGAAGGGCTGACCCTGTAGGAGCTGAATTCCCTGGGTGCCTCAGATAGAACCCAGGTCTCCAGATTAAAACCAGCTTGATGGGCGGGTGTCAAGGCAGAGGTTGCTATTAATAGTGCTCACCAATATCCATTCTCCTCTCAGCTGATAATACTAACTGCAACTAGGCATGACTGTCCTTCCCAAAGGCCCACCATCCTGGAGTCTGTTCTTACTAAAGGCTCAGAGTCTCAGGCAGGTGCGCGCCCTCGTCTATGTTCCGGCCAGTGGGATGGGGGCACAGTGACGTCCCGCCCCAGACAGGTGCCCATAGGTGCCCTCATCCCACTGTGTGGGTCAAGATGGGAGCAAGTCTCTTCCCATCTTCACCTCCCCATGCTCCTCATCTCATACCAACACGGGGTGAGGGTTAAAAAACACTGCAGAGACTCTTTTATCAGTTTTCTTCCATCAAAACCCACTTTGAAGCTTCCGACCCTAGCAAACCTTTCATCCATTTTAGCAAGCCAAAGACAGGCTTCATTTACATTAATCCAAAAATAATAAAGTGAGATAAATAAATAAAGGTTGAGAAAGAACACTGGTGAATTCGGGAACCTGCGAATCCAGGAAGTGTTGGGAGAGCCGGGATCCTTCCAGGAAAGACCAGCTTGTTCTGATGAATTCTGGAAAGTGTGCCTCCCCAGGAGGTGAGGGGTGACCAGACACATGGCAAGAGGGTCACTGTGAGGCCCCTCTGCCCAAACCCACAGGAGACCCCCTTGGGAAGGATTTCCTAAAATGACAGTGAGCAGGAACAATGGGTGAGTCAGGTCTTGGCCAGAATCGATCCTGATTCTCCTAGCAATGCTACAGTGTTTAAAGGGTCTGTGCTACATGGAGACAAACTGTGAGCCCGGAGGCTGAAGAGCAGCCCAGACCAGTCAGGATGGGTATCCTGCACCGTCCCTCCCGGAGGAGTGAGCAGGTGGATTCGTATCTAAGATCGCTGTGGGCCCAGGCCTGCCCTGCTTGGGGGCACAACAGCCAGTTTGGGGTCCTGGCTGGTCCACCTGCATCCCTGGGGCTAGAGGGAGGAGCTTGGGGTCTGCTGGGACCACTGTGCTGACCATGCCCCTCTTCCTAGGGTCGAGGGCCTGGTTCTGCTGCTTCCCGCTGTGTGCCCTTAGATAAGACACTCAGCCTCTCTGAACTGCACTCAATACACCTCTCAAGTGATGTCCACACACCTCTCTTACTGGGTACCTGGGAGGGCTGGGTGAAGTCTTGTGATTATCAGGCTGCTGTCTGAGCCCCTCGGGATGCTATCCCAAACGCCACAGACTGAGCAGCTGATAGACAACAGAGGTCCCTTTCTCACAGACCTGGAGGCCGGAAGTTCAGTTGAGTGAGAGCCTCCTTCCAGGTCACAGACTCTCGCAGGGAGGGGGCCTGCAGGGTCTCTTTTATGAGGGCACTAACCCCTTCACGAGTCTCCAGCCCTGTGACTTCTCACCTCCCAGAGGCCCCACCTCCCAATACCACCATCCTGGACAATCGGATTTCAGCATGAGACTCTAAGGGGGACACAGCAGATAATGTCTAAATTTATCATGGATTTCCTGTGCAATCTCCTCCTCTCATCATTTCCCTCCAAGAGACGTGGACAGAGAACGTGGGCTGATGTGGGCTTGGGGCAGAGGGCAGCCCGTGTGGAGACGACAGGCTGTGTGGTATGGATGAGGCGGGGCTGCATGGGTGCACGGGGTGCCCTGCGGTTTGTGAGGTGTGAGCGCCAGGAGAGCTCTGTGGGGGCGGGGGGTTGAGTTTTACAGTTGGTACTGTCGCCCTGGAGAGGAGTGCACATTTCCTGTGGGAGCGGTGCAGGTACGCAGTGGACACGGGATGAGGGACCCCACTTCCTGTAGGAGTGGTGCAGGACAGAGTGGACACATGAGGAGGGACCCCACTTCCTGCAGAAGCGGAGCGGTACACAGTGGGCATATGAGGAACCCACTTCCTGCAGGAGTGGAGCGGGTACAGAGTGGACACAGGAGGAGGGACCCACTTCCCACAGGGGAGGGGTGGGGGGGAGGGTGGCCTTTGGCTGCTTTTAAATGCACAACATGGAAACGAGGACCGACCCTGAGAGGCGGTTTACCCAAAAGTCAGTAAGTGTCCAGAGAGAAGTCCATCGTGACTAACCACCCCTGCACCGCTCCACACCGCCGGGGGCACAGACGCAGAGCTGGGGGCAGAGGGTCGGGCGGAACCCCCACGCAGAGAGCTGCCTGGGGTACAGCCTCCAGTACAGCAACCCAGCCTGGGTGCCTGCCCCCGACACTGCGTGCTTGTGCACAGACATGGGCACCGGGAAGGGCAGAGCACATTTAGCCCGGGCAGCCTGCAAAGGCGACGGGGAGGTTAACTTGTAACCTGAGGACTTTGGGGAGCTCTGAGGGTCATCACAGGTGGATTTGCTCTGGGTCACAGGTTATCAGAGACTGTGCTTAGAGTCAGGGGAACAAGGAAGCAGGGTTTTATGCAGTGTCCGTAAGCAAAGACAGGAAATGGCAAAGACGTTCTCAGACCAGGGAGGAGGGCGCGGGAACCACCCCCAAAGAGATGCAAACTTCGCAAATGTGTGAGTTCAGCTCCACACATGCCTGACGTCCATTTCAGCACAAAAAACTCAGAGAAAAGAAGCTGTTGGCCAGTTCCCTATTCAAGGTTTACCAGTGTGTGCCTCAGAACAGCAGGCCCAGGTTATGTCCCTGCACCACACACACACATTCACAAACATGTGCTTATATACACACATGCACACAAATGTGCACAGACACATGTGCACTCATACACATACACACACATACCCACACACACAAGTGTTGATATACACATGTGTGCACACATGTGCAGTTGCAGACATGCACATACACATCCATGAAAACACAAGCACACTCATGTGTTTACACACACGTGCTTGCATATACACACGAGCACAGACACATGCTGGTGTACTCATGTGTACGCACATGTGCAGGTGTACACATGCAGACACACATACATCCGTGCACAAACATAGGCTCATACATGTGTTTACACACATGTGCTCGCACACACACATGCAGACAAATGCACACGTGCACAGACACATAAACACATGCTGACATACATGTATGTACGCACATGCAGGTGCACACATGCATCCATGCACACAGGCACATGTGTGCTTATACACATGCATGTGCACACACATCCATACACACATGTGCACACATATACAACAGACACACATGTGGACACATTCACATATATCCATGCACACACACACACATAGGCACACAGGTCAGCAGGCTGAGAGTTTGGGGAGGGTTGCCGACAACATCCTCTTGGGAAGTCTCATTGGACTAAAGTACTTGGTCTCAGGAACACCCACCCCTCAATCTTTTCAACACTTTATTGAGAAGTCATTCATACATCAGACCATCCACCCATTTAAAGTATACAATTCAATGGGTTTTAATCTATTCACAGAGTTGGGCAACCATCACCACAATCGATTTTATAACATTTTTTGTCACCCCTAAAGAAACTGAGTACCCGTTAGCCACCGCCCCTGAACCCCATCTCCCCAAGCTCTTGGCCACCACTAGTCTGCTTTCTGCTCTGCAGATGGGCCTGCTATGGGCATGTCCCGACAAGTGGATTCGTCCAACATGTGGTCTCTGGCATCTGACTTTCTTCACTCAGCACAGTGTTTCCAAGGCCCATCCATGTGGTAATGGCTGTGTCAGCGCTTCACTCCTTTCTTGGTGAGTAACACTGCGCTGTGCGGATGGACCCTGCTTTATTCATCTGGTGCGTTTTCTCATTGGTGCACCGATTCTAGACTTGAGGTGAGAGTATGGTCCTGAGATTCAGGTGTTCTGAGTGCTTTCACTGGGTGTGCTGCCCAGTCGGGTTCCAGAAGTTGACTTCTCTGAGCACTCGTGAAAGGGCACAATGCCTGCCTACACTAACGATATTTTCTACATGGAGGCCCCAGCTGCCAATAACACCATAGGTAGGCAGAGTAAGGTGCCCGCCCCCCAGTGTCCAGATGGCGAGGGCCCTGCCTGATGGCGCTGCAGTACTGGCCACTCTCCCTCCGTGGACCCTGACAGCTCCCCTGTCAGTTCAGAGGTCATCCCTCTGAAGCATCCCAGGTGCCTAGCCATTTCCTCACTGCAATGTCCCGGGCACAGAGTCCAGGCTTATGGTTCTGATGGACCCTACCTGAGCTTAGGTCCATTTCACAGCCTTCCTCTCCTGACACAGAACTTCCCACCCCCACTTTCAGCACCCCAGGGCATCACAGACACCAGAATGGCTTCCACATCCCAGTTTCCCTAGACTACATGGTGTGGATATGGCAGACTCTGACTTCACTCAATTCCTGGACTCAAGTCGGTGCTCTAGCCTCGTTGCACCCAACGTGGGCATGGAAGAGCCTTGTCACTTTGGGGACACAGTCATCCTCTTATCACTTATGCCTTCAAAGCAACCATATTTGGGAGCTAGATATTTTTCATAAATAAATAGGGTCAAAAGCTGATAAAAATCAATACATCTGAATCAACGCACGGTTCCTGGTACGGCGTTCCAGCGGATATCTTGTGGCCTGGCGGGTCCCTTTGAAATGTTCACAACAACAGAAAGGTTTGTTTTTCCATCCAAAGCAAATGGAAATACTCGCAGGAGGGCAAAAACAAATACTGTGCAGGGGCTGGAGCATTTCAGACAGCCCAACAGAACTTTGGGACCCAGGAGATTTACAGCTCTCTGCAGTGTCCATTTTCCCAAGGGGTGCGGAGGGGGGGTCCCCTCTGTTCATGGAAAGACATGAGACTGTCTTGGGGCTGGAAGAGTGTGTGAGAAAGAACTCAGAGCATGCAGAGAGGGACTTCTGAGCCAGGCGAACCTGCATCCCATTCCTGCTGCCCCCACTTAACTGGATTCCTTCCCTCTCAGAGCTTCAGTTTACCTCTCGGCCAAATGGGACAACAAAGGCTACCTTGGAGGGGTGTGGAGAAGGTAAAATGAGTTACATGAACGGTTAGGTCAGTACTGCAGCTGTCCACGTTATAAAGGTAACTGTACCACAAACTAATGGACTACAAGTGCTTCTCAAATAGCTCATTTTCCATCTGCACCATAAAATCCAGCATGGATTCATTATACTGCTATTTCATGTCATTTTCAGAACCAGTAAGTGGTAACCAAGTACCTTCCAAAGGTTAGGCCCTGTGGAGGAGCCTTGTCTCTCCAACTGCTTATAAGGCCCGGGGCAGGGGCCATGCCGGGCTCTCCTCCTGGGGGATCATGTGAAGGAGGGACAGCTCGTGGTCACAGTTACGATGAGCAGTCCCCCTGCCAGTACTGCCTATATCACAGCTCACTGCATCCTCGTGACAACTCCATCACCCCTGCTTTATAGGCTGAGACGGAGGCTCAGGAAGGCTGTGACTGCCCCAGCAGCATCCAACTTGCGTGCAGCGGGCCAGGATTCCAACCAAGACAAGCAGCCCCTCGGTGTCCACATGGGGAAGGGAAGCAGGGGTGGGGCAGGGAGGACGGCCGGAGGACGGCTGGGGCCACGGGCCGGGGGCAACATCCAGAGCAGACACACTTTGGAGAAACCAGGAGAGAAATACACACAGAAGGAATGTAGCACAGGGCAGCCACAGCGGACAACCGTCTGCCAGCTCCTCAGAAGGTTAACACAGAATCAGCATACGACCCGGCATTCCCACTCCGAGGTATGGCCCCTACAGCGGAGAGCAGGTGTTCAACGACCTATACACCTGTGTTCTTGCCTGCACCATTCACAGAACCCACGAAGGTGGAAATGACCCAAACGCCCATTGATGGTGGATAAACACAGGTGTAGCCGCTCCATACAAACGGAACACTGCTGAATCACTGAAAGGGGTGAAGTTCTGACACGTTACAACACGGAAGGACCTCACGAGAACCACACTGAGGGAACAAAGCCCATCAGAGAAGACCACGTATTTATGAGTCTGTCTGTATGAAATGTCCAGGACCTGTACATCCACAGAGACAGAGAGAGAAGATGGTGGTTTCCAGGGATGGAGGAGGGCAGGAGGAGGGGTGTCACCTTGGGTACCAGGTCTCCTTTTGGGTGACTAGAACATTTGGACCCGGTTAGAGGAGGTGATTGTACGGCACAGTAAACGCACTAAATGCCACGGAATTGTCTGCTTTAAAGTTAATTTTATATTATGTGAACTTCATGTCAACAAACAGAAAGAAAGAAAAGGGAAGAGGCTGCTACACAGAAAAAGCTACAGAGATGCCAAGGTCTATGTACCACAGCACAGAGGAGGGCCCTGAGTAGGAATAGGCAATGTCCACCCTGAGCAGGGACGTCCACCCAGGCCCGCTCAGAGGCAGAGTCAATATGCTGCCGAGGAGTCCAGGCTTGTTCTTGCCCATGTGCCTGGCGTGTGGGTGTGGACCACACGGCCCCGCCCAAAGGGGCAGGCACTGAGAGGCAGTGGCCTGAGAGTGCTGCCCGCTGTGCCAACGCTGAGAGTCTCACTCACTCATCCGTGAGACAGCACCAACTGCGCACCTGTTAGACCCATGTGCCACCATTTAGCAGACGAGGAAGACCCGATTCTTTCCCTTGTAGGAGCTGGGTCTAGAAAGACACACAGATGATTAGCAATTGTGGTGAGTGACCTGAAAACAGAGTAGGTGCCCCAGTGAATTTCAAAGACCCTTGACCTGGCCAGTGAGTCAGGGAAGGCTTCCTAGAGGAAGTGATATTAACCCAGGAAAGAGAGGAAAGGAAGAGCATCCCATGAAGAGAGGGTGGCATGAACTAGAGCCTCAGAGGGAGCACAGCGAGCTTGGCGGATGGAAGAAGAGCAGAGCTGACGGGAGTTCAGGGAGGGACAGGGCCCGGCAGGTGGGGACAGCAACAGCTAACGCTTATCGGATGTTTACCATGTGCTAGGCACGGAGCTGAGAGCACTACACACATGCAGTTGCGTCATCCCCACGGCAGTCTGGGAGGTGGGCGCTATTCTTATTTGTATTCTCCAGGTGGGGATGCTCCAGCAGAGAGAGAGAGAAAGGAATTGACAGCCCTCGGCCTGGGAGTGAGGAGCAGGCTTGCACCCAGCCAAGGGGTGACAGAGTCTGGGCTCTGAACAGCACACCCGACACTCTCAAGGGTCAGGCTTGCGTCGTGAAGGGAACATGAGAAGCTCATTCTTGTGAGCTCCCAGGCATGAGCGGCTGAGCAGGAAGACCGATGAGAAGATGGGGTTCACATAAATTTTCACTGAAAGTCATGAAAATTTTCATGTTTAATGAAGATTTATGTCACATAAAAACTTGTGAATGCGGTTTTGTTCAAAGCAGAGAACAGCTGACACAAACCCAGTGTCTTTCCCACGGTGAGCATCACACAGGGAGTGGTGCAAGGCCGTGGGGAGAACCTCACAGTGATGGAAAGTCGCAGACACATCAGACAACACGGATGAAGTGCAAGAAAATGACACTGAGCGAAAAAATCCTGTCCCAAAAGGTTACACACGGTGTGATTCCATCTGTTCAACACTGCTGACATGACAAAATGACAGAGGTGGAGAATGGGCTGGCGTCTGCTGGGGAGTGGAGGGAGAGACGGAGGCTACAGAATGGGGTATGAGGGATCTTTGGGGTGTGACGGAGCTGTCCTGCGTACTGACTGGATGAGTGGACCAGTGTCACAAAACTGCACAGGACAAACCACACACACACACACACACACACACACTCACGAATGAGTGAACTCCGGTGAAATCTGAACGGGGCGGAGGGGTCATGGTGGGGTGGGTTTCCTGCTGGTGTTGCCACACTGTGGGGATGCAGGGGCTGCTATGGGGGACCTGGATGAGGGTATCAGGGGTCGCGCTCTATTACTTCTTACAACTGCATGTGAATCTACGGTTACCTCCTAGTTAAAAGTTTTGCTTTGTTTTTTAAATAAAACTGAATTGAATGTCATAAAAAATAAAAATAAATAAAATAAGAAGGGGGGTCACCAAGTGGGAGTTGGGGGCACCCTGGGTGAGGGTGGCAGAAGAAGAGGGGGTCACCAAGTGGGAGATGGGGGAGCCCTGGGTGGGGCAGCAACAGGAGGACTGGGATCCCGGGCAGTGATCACACAGACGCACCCCTGGTCACGCACGACTCTGAGCCACTGCGACCTCCTCGTTCTCCAACCCAAGGGCAGGGCTGGCTGACGCAGGGCTTCTCAAACTGGCCGCCCATCGGCGCCATCAGGGATGAATGAAGACTGAATGGACTTTAGGTGGGGCTCCGGTACTGGCATTTTTTTAAGCCTCCCCAAATGTTGGGAGTGTGGGCAGCCAGGGTGAGAGGAGCTCACATCGCCAGGAGGCCCCCGCTCTTTAGGGTGGAAAAGGGGCTCTTTCTCAAACCAAAGGAATTCAAGGCCCGGGAAAATTCCACGCCCGCAGAGTCATGGTGAGGGTTGGTGCGGGCCGTTCTGGAAATTCTTTTTATTCCGCCTGTTCCCCCATCATTTTCTCAAGGGAAAAATAAATACCAACATCCCCTTTCGTGTCAAAGTGACGGGTGTGTATACCATCAGCGTGAAAAGTTATGCCCTGAAGCCCAGCTAGACGACCAAACGAAACCTCCCTGTCAGTGAGTGGATGTGTCCAATATTTCAAGCAAGACTGTTGAAAGCTATTTTTGTAACGTGACTCTAAGTGGATAATGTAAGGCTATGGCGAAGCCCGGGGAATGAATACATTCTTGTTTGCAGTTCAAAAATCAACAGCAGACTCTAGGGCCTTCGAATGTTCCTGCACAAGGCGCTCGGTGTCCCCGGAGTCAGGCTGGGTGGTGGCTTGTGGTGGCTTGAGGCGGCCAGAGCAGGGACAGACCCCCAGCTCCCCCCACCCAGTGCCAGCCTGGGGATCAGAGGGCTGGCCTTGCCACCCAGCGTTGCTGACGACGACTCGCCCGCATGCCAGTGTTGTACCCAGGTTCCAAAGCTCTTCCCAAATCTAAGCGGCAACCTGCAATAAAGGTCCTGCCTGTGTCCCTGCTCGCCCAGCCTCTGTGGGCCCCGCGTGCTGAGAAAGGCCTCTACTCTCTCAGGCTCTCCCTGGAGTGGGTTGGCAGCCCATCCCCAGCATCAAGGCTTGAGCATTCAGCTCCAACGTCCTCAGAACGTCCTGCCTGAGTTGTTAGAAAACTCATCCAAGCTGAGTGATCACTGGGCCCACATCTGCTCTGTGGTTCTGTGAGCCCACCTGCACCAGGTGCGGAATCCCATGCGGGAATCCACTCTCCTGCCACCAAAATCCATCAGCTTCACCAGGTTCTACAGGAATCCCGAAGCCTGACCTCTCTGCCCTAAGCTGGCCTGACTCCACAACGCCCATCTACCAGCACAAGTCTCTGTGTCACGCCACTCTTAGGGCTTCCAAATATCTTTTTTCTTTATTGCAAAAGCCATGTGTCCACCTTCCAGAAAGACGAGGAAGTCCAGACAACACCTTGATGCCTGGATTCCAGACTCTGAAGCTAAAACTCAGGTGTGAGTTTTAAAGCTCTACTGCCTCCCACCCCAAACACCCATGGCGCCCAGCATTCCAGGGTGGAGCCCAGGCCCGGTGCTGCCGTGGGCCTCCAGGCCCCTCGCTCCCCATCCCGCTCCGCATGCCTCTGAGCTCCTGTAGGAAAGTCTGCACGGCAAGTACATGAGTACTTGCATCCAGCATCCAGCATCCAGACCTGCATCCAGCACTGTAGAGACACCAGTGCTGTCTTGGTCAGGTCCCCCCATCCCCGCAAGCACAAGTGGGGACAATGAGCTGTTTTGGAGGTGCATGCAGGAAGCGCCTGGAGGGGATTGGGGGATGCGAACGGGAGGGAGGAACCAGCCTGGGGGCATAATGAGAAAGGTTGTGGGGGGCGGGGAGAGGGTGCTGGCCTGCTGGGGATGCTTGGGCAGCCGTGGAAGACACCTTGGAATCATTGCCCTGAGGGACAGAAGGGCTGGGCTTTTGCCCACCTTCTCCCAGTTCTTACACGGGAGGGGTGCACTGGGGGCACTGACCCCCTGCACGGCCCCACTCCATCTCCACGCCAAGAGCGCACTCAGAGAAGAGAAGCAGGTGTTTACAGAGGGGAGGTCAGGACGACGCACTGGGGTGTGAGGCGACCTCTGGAGGGGCCGACAGAAGGACGTGGTCACTAACCGAGCAGCCACTCTGTGCCAAATTCCTTGCGAGGGACCTGCATGCATTTCCCATTTTCTCACTAATCCTGAACACAGCACGCTGTGAGGAACACCCACGCTTACCCTCACTGTCAATAAGAGACGCCGGAGTCCAGGGAAGCAGAGGCGCTTGCCCGTGGTCGTCTGAGCAGCTGGTAAAGGCACATTCAAACCTGTTCTGCGGAAGCCAAGTCGCATGACCTTGAGTGCCACACTGGGCGCCTCCCTGAGGCAGAGAGCTGCATTCCTCCTCCTCGAGGGGTGGGCGGGGAAGGTGGTAGCCGCAGAGGAAACGCTGAGTCACAGCACCTGAAATTCTGCTGATCTGATGTGTCCCAACACTTTTAGGAAAAACAATACACCCTCTTTGATCCGTGTCCAGGTCCACGACGGGCTCAGGTTCAAAATCAACACGTTCCCGAAGTGGAAGCCCTTGGGTTCTGGGAAAGCAGGGAGAACGGGGCTTCTTCTTCCTGGAGTTTGCTCAAGGTCTCCCCTCCCCGTGCCGCACAAGCACCCGCGATGGGCAGCACTGCCACCGACACTGGGCACTGATGCCGCAGCCCGCTCAGCCCGGGCCAGGCAGAGCCTCCAGGAGAAGCCTCGACAAGACGTGGGCCTGTCTCCTTGGACATCGGCACCAAGACCGGCTGCGGCCATGGGCCAGCGAGAGGGAGAAAGCACCCCGAGGCTCCCAGCGCCACCTCACCTCTGCCATCAGCATGTGGGAAGGCGTGTCATAGTCAGTGAAGCGCTGAGTCTCACGGGACCCAGACCTGGAATACGCATCTGAGTGTGACCAGGAGGACTTCGAAGCGTGAGATACAGAGGAGACGCATACAGGGACATATGTCCCATCCTTGCTGAGGCTCTTCGGTGACCTCTGACCACAGCGATGCCCCTTGATCAGCACTCAGAACCTCAGAGCCAGCGGCCTCACTCTAGAGCCCCGCTTCCCGCCACAAGGCATCTCTGCCCTCTCTCGGTTTTCTTCTCAGGAGGAGGAGTCTGGGGGCCCAGCAAGGACCTTGGAGGCCTGCCACGCAATACCCTCCTCTGTTCGTTCTCAGGCCACCTGACAACAGGGAAACTGAGGCACAGAACAAAGTAGGCGACGTTTCTGAATCCAGTGGGTGATGTGAAGTGAAAGTCACTCAGTCATGTCTGATTCTTTGCGACCCCGTGGACTATACAGTCCGTGGAATTCTCCAGGCCAGGATACTGGAGTAGGTGGCCTTTCCCTTCTCCAGGGGATCTTCCCAACCCAGGAATCAAACCCAGGTCTCCCACATTGCAGGTGGATTCTTTACCAGCTAAGCTACCAGGGAAGCCCAAGAATACTGGAGTGGGTAGCCTATCCCTTCTCCAGCGGATCTTCACAACCCAGGAATCGAACCAGGGTCTCCTGCATTGCAGCAGATTCTTTACCAACTGAGCTACGATGAGAATGCCCTAAACCAGGGGAACCTACATCCCCTCCTTGGGGAGCTGGAAGCCTCTCAGATTCTCTTCGGACCTGCAGCAGAAAGAAAGGCCCATGCAGGGGAGCAACCGTGATTTTTGGCTCCATTCTCGATGAAGAGGATGTCATGTAGCCGGT
The DNA here is from genome assembly GCF_019320065.1 of Cervus canadensis. Classification (NCBI taxonomy): domain Eukaryota; kingdom Metazoa; phylum Chordata; class Mammalia; order Artiodactyla; family Cervidae; genus Cervus; species Cervus canadensis. The sequence continues at coordinate 52,528,989 of NC_057403.1, read as the reverse complement.
GGGGAGGTGAGGGCGGGCTCAATCAGCACGCCGGCACTCTCTCGGGAGGCAAGGGGCCAGCTCTAATGAGAATACATTTCCTGAGAACGTTCCACTCCCTCCGAAGCACTTCTAATTATGTCTGGAGTCTTTCCTTCCTATCCCACAGGATGAGCTGGGTTTTGCACTCAGGACTCTTATCTCTCGAGCGGCAGCCTGGAATCGAGCCAGGAGCCCCAGAGTCGGAGCAGGAGGGGAATCCCGGCCCCTCAGCGGTGATCCTGGAGCATGGCCCACCTGAGCTGCCCTCTCTCACCTGCGGTGTGCAGGTGTCATAGGACGGGCTCTACAGCAGGGTGGTGGAAGCCCTCCAGCTTGCCGGTGGCCCCCTGCCCCGAGCACTGGCTCTTCTTGCCATGGTTCTTAAAACCAAATGCTTCTTCAAGAACAGATGGGCAGCTGGGCCAGCACGTCCCTACTCGGTGTCACAGCCCACTGGGGGGTCCCCAACCATCTTACAAGGCATTATGCAGTTCCCACACCAAAAGAGAACTCAATTCTCTTTACATCAGTGATATTATAATAAATCATAAACCTATAGTGTTGGCAGGCTTCCCAGGTGGCACTAGTGGTAAAGAACCTGCCTGCCAATGCAGGAGATGCAAGAGATACGGGTTTGATCCCTGGGTCGGGAAGATCCCAGGACAATGGCATGGCAACCCACTCCAGTATTTTTGCCTGGAGAATCCCATGAACAGAGGAGCCTAATGGGCTACAGTCCATGGGGTCGCAAAGAGTCGGACACGACTGAAGTGACTTAGCATGCACACACGCATGATGCCTGTGTTTTCCATTTAAATGAAGAGGTGATGCTGGAGTTGAGGACAACAGGTGATTGCACAAGGACCCAGGGGTGGTAAAGGCCTGAGCCTTGTGCGGAAGCTGCGGGATAGGCCTCAGGGTCCTTGAGTTATTGCCTTGGCCCTGCCTCTTAGACCTGACCTTTCTGAGCCTGCTTCCGGACCTGTCAGAGGAGGGAAGGCCCCCACCCCGATGCAGCTGACTTGTTCTGAAGCTTCCTGGGCACTGGTTCACTCACACCTCCAATGCCTCTAGGAGCAGTTATCTGTCAGTACCTGGGTACAGACGAAAGCGAGGAAACGAGGCTAGGAGACAGCAGTCTCCTGTCCAAAGTCCTGGGAGAGAAGGTTCTGGAATCCTGAGTCCCTGCAGCCCACATCACACAGGTCTGTGCACACGCCTCCCGGGCTGGCAGTCAGGATCCCATGTTTCTCTGTCCTCACCTTCCAATCCAGCAAACGCATCTCCCAACACACCCAAGCTGGTGTCTCTTCCTCCCCTCTTCCCTGCCAGGCCCTGGCTCCACTCAGCTCCCAGCCGCCCTCTGATAAGGTGTGAGGAGACGCCAGGGGAAGGGCTGCCTCCCCGCTCCTCTCCGCCCAAGATGCCAGTGTATGCTCTCCGCCCTTGGTGGGGGTGGTACCCGGAGTCTGACGGCCCTGGCGGCTTTGCCGGGACAGTAGTCTGCTCCTTAGCAAGTCTGGTTTCACTGCGCCAGGACCACATGTTCCAGGTCTCACTCGCCTGCACCTTGCTGGCCACAGCATCCGCAGGCTTAGCAGTGCACCTACGTGGGGCCAGCACGTAGGACAGGTGCATGTGGACTTTGGCATCAGACAGACCTGCTACTTCTGGACCTGGTCACCTGTCGGTGGTGTGACCACAGGCAGCTTACCTCACTCCTCTGAGCCTCAGTGTCTTCATCTGGGTCACTGGACTCTGAGGAGGATTAAATGGAATGTATCTGGCACTTAGCATAGTGCTGGGCTGACAGCAAACACTCCAAAAATGACAATTATCATCACCACCACCAATACCAACATCACCACTACCACCACCATCATCCCCATCATCACCATCAACACCATCATCACATTCTCTGTGGACACTTTGCTGAGACAGATGTTTATCTCACATCAGATTCTGCAGCTCAGCTTAGAGCCAGTTGGGAAGCAACATGAAACACATCTGAAATCTGGCTTTCCCCAGTTCCCCAGCATGTTCGGCTTAGCTAGCCCACTTTGTCAGTAGCATGACCCAGGCAGGAGGCCCAGAGAAGGGCCAGTGCCTCACATGCTCTGATTCCTAGGGGTCCTGCCATGCAGTCTGGAGCAGGTGGGCAGATTTTCATGACACCATCGCCCCATCTCTGCAACAGAGATCCCCACTGGCTGGTCGGCCAGGGTGTGGTGAGAATTACTCACTCTGTGGCCTCCCTCAGGATCTGCCCAGAAAGTGAAGAAGTCACTTTGGAGGCCCCCATTCAGAAATGGAACATTTTCTTCCCACTTGTGAGCTCAGAGTGTACTCAACCAGCATGAGAAGTCACACCAACAGGCTGTGCCAGGGTGTCAGGAACACTCGGATCCCTGGGTGGGGAAATGAGAAGCAGGGCTATGCCCGCATTTCCAATGACCAGCGGCCATTGGTGAATGTCTCCATTAGCTAATGATTTTCTAATCCCTGAGGAATGTGGGTGACGGGAGAGATGCCCTCAACCTGTTTCCCTCCCTCCAAAAGCCACCTTCAGCACAGAGCTTATGTCATTCCTGGAGTATTTCTCCTTCTTTCTCTCTCTGCTCCTCCCCTGTGGGAATGTCCCTCCTTCCAAGGTCCCTGTTCCCACCAACCTTCACCAGGTGGCCCTGGCTCCTGGGTTCCGTGACACCATCCCCTCCTCCAGCCCGGGAAGTGCTGGTGGCTTTCTGCTCTTGCTAATCCAGGTAAGCACCTCACTGTCCCTACTTGAAGTCTCCACTCAACCACCACCTACTAACCCATGCCACTGGATTAAATCCTCTCTGTAAAACACCTGGAGAGACTGCTGTTTGTGGAAGGGATGTGGTGCTCAAGAGAAGAACAGGCGGGAGGGAGGGCAGATGTGCGGTGCATACAGACCATCTCCGTGGCATCACCCTACGTGCCTAACGGGTGCCAGCTCACTTCGCCCTCACGGGAAAACTCTGAAAGTGGGTGCCTTTATTAGCCCCATTTTACGAGGAAGGAAGTCAAGCATGTAAGGCTAAGCAGCTTGCTGGTCGGACAGAACAGAGATGTGATCCACACCTTCTCTTCTGGACACCAGACCCCAGAGCTGCCCCCAGTCCCGGCCCCAGCCACCTCCCATTCGTGCCTTGCAGGAAGAGCTCGCGCACCTGATGGAGACCAGCCCCAGCCACCCCCCAACCCCCATGGGGAACGTCGCTCGTGCCCCCTTCTGTCCCTTGGACTCTGACCGTTTCTGAGTCCCTGGGCCTCCTGTGGCCACACTGTGTGGCCTGGGCTGGTCGCCCTGGGCCTGGAGCCGCTGTGGCAGGCCCAGATTTATGGCTTTGTTATTACCGTGTTTTGGAGTTTTTACAGCCCCTTGCTCCCTGGAGAACCCCAGTGCTTTCTCTAGGACGTATCAGTCAGACGGCGGAGGAAACATCCAAAATGCTGGGAACATCCTGTGTCACGGTGTCTCCCCGGCCCCCAGGTACCTGCGGCCTTTTGTTTGCAGCTGGGGGGAGGAGGAAACTGATAAAGGGCAGTGTGCCCTGGCTTGTCCTCCCCTACGACAATGTCCCCAGCTTCCTGAGCAAAACAGTCATCACCCTGGGCCCTCTGATGTGCGGCCAGCGCTCACGCAGGAGCGAGCCCTCTTAATTAGCCTCTCCCTCACTCCTGGGGCGGAATGCTGACTCCGCAAGGAGCCAGCGCGCTAGCCAGTGGGGTCCAGCAGGATTTCGGCCTCGCACGGGAAACAAGGCACCATTGTCCTGCGGCCTCCCCCACCGCTGCCTCCCTCTCCTGGTGTTCTCCCGGCCGAAGGCTCGCTCGGGGAAATTCGGCAAAATTCTGAGCGGGGCCAGGGCGGGAGAGGGGAGACAGGCCTGGGAACAGGCAGAAGGACAAGAAAGGGAGAGCACCAATCAGAATTACAGTCTCTGCCTGTTTAAGAAACACACACGACTAGTGAAAGAAATAATAATCAAAATACATAAAGGTCTGCAACTGTAAGTACTAAATGGTGAAAGAGGGGTGCTTTCAGATTGATAGCAACAGTTTGTTTTTTTTCCCCCCTTCAGACTGTTCTGTACTATTTAAAAAATGTTTAATGAGCATCTACCACTTTCTTATGGCAAAACTGCTTTGATCTAAGGAGTGTAACACTCACTGACGATCGCCTCTAAGTCTCCTGCCAGTGAAGCCAGGAGCAGAGGGGCCTTGGGGAGGAGTGGGTGTGTCTCCCTGTCTCCCACCTGTCTCCCTGGCATGTGGGTGGGATGGCTTCTGAGTCCCTCCCCGTCCACGGGTTCTAGATGCTTCCTCGCCCTACTAGGAGGAAGACTAGCTCTTATGGGCCCCCTGCCCTGGGGCTGTCTTCCCTTTGGCAGTCACAGCCCTCACGGAGCCCCCAGACCAGGAGTGGCGAACATGAGACCAGAGAGGCCCCCGCTGCCCAGTAAGGGGCCAGGTGCTCTCAGGATGCCAGGGCCAAGCCTCAGGGAGAGCCTGAGCCTCGTCTGCCAGCAGCTGCGTCCACAAGCTGACCTCCCGGGCTTCGCAGTCACCAAGCAGGCCCCGGTTGGGCAGTGGTTGGACGGGGACATAGACACCAGGACCACAGGTCAGACTCCCACCTCCAAATGACAGGCCACCCCCAGAGACTGGGCCTGGTGTCTTGCCCTGAGAAACAAATGTGACCAGTCCTCTGACCTCCAGCTCACTCTGACCTGCCCCCAAATCCAGGCTCCCGCGTCCCTGTCCAGGCAGCTGCAAGGTCTTGCCTGTGCTTTCAAGCTCAGGTTTTCAGCTTCCCCAGTGCAGGCTGCCACTAAAACTACAGCGTTATTGACGGGCACCACGTGGAGGGCTGTTTTTGGTGTCGGCGAAGCACACTAGAGCCATTCATAACGCTGGTGTTAGGGACAGAAGAAATGCCCACATCTGGTGACAGACGTCGCCACGTCCAGATTCCAGTCTGACCAGGCCTCTGAGTCGGCGCATGGCATCCCTGGTGACGAGCTGTGTGCAGAATGGGGTCCCTCTGTGTGTAAATCTCCTTGGGAGCAGCCTCTCAGAGCCCTGGGAAGGTGTGCCTTTTGTGGTGGGGGAGCTTCCCAATCCTTGCGTGGGACCTCAGCTGCTTCATCTCCCACGTTCACCCAATAGCATCACCCACAAGGAATTACCATTTTCATCTCAGAGAGGGAAACTGAAGTGACACTTCCCAGCTTAGAGGTTTTGCAGCTGCTGTTCCTTCTGCCCAGAATTCTTTTCCATGTGATCATCACACAGTGGACCAGTGAGTCAGGCATGTAAAGCACTTAGGAGTCTGGCTGCCCTCAGGGACCACCCTGGAGGGACCACATAGGGAGAGAGTTGGCCAGGTAGCTCCAGCTTTGAGATGAGCCCAGGCCCAGCTCCCTGCAGCCACATGAGAAAGCCTGAGTGAGAGCCGCCTGGAGTGCCCAGGCACCCCCATACTCATGAGCCACGGCTTTGGAGCAGTTTGTTACGCAGCATCAGCTGACTGCAGCAGACCTGCAAGGCTGACCCCACTGTGCCATCTGGGGAGAGGGCATCTGATGCTGACAAGCCACGGTGAGGAGCTCCCACCCCAGCTGAGTCTCTCTTAGCAAGAACCTGGGGACCGACTCGCCTGAGCTGCATCTGAGGAAAGTGCTGAGGCCAGGGCTGTGGGGAGGGTGATCACACTGACTGGGGGTCATGTGACTTTGCAGACAGAGACAGCGAGGGAGGGAAGTGGCAGCCCACGTCTCCACCCAAATCCACAAAAGCTTCTAAGAAGGAAACCAAGCAAGGAGGCCAGGAAGTCATGCCTGAGTTCTGCGGGTGTCGGGAATTTTCACATGGGTTTCCCTTCCATCCTCCCCACTGTCTCGTGATTTAGGTGACATCAACAGCCCTCTAGAGACGAGATCAGAGACACAGAGTGAGGTGTCCACGGGCATAGCCACAACCACCAGAGCTCGGATTCAGACTCAATTTGTCTGATTCCACTTTCTCCATCAGTAAGCAAAGCATGCGAGAGGAAAGAGAGGGGAGATTGTCCTCCCTGCTGGGACTCACAAGCACAGAACCACCCAAGGTAAACACAACAGAGGTCAGAATTCTGGGGTTTGCTCTCAAGAGGCTCAATATCTGTTCTTTCATGGAAGAGAGGACCTCGTTCACAGCTGTGTCCCCGACACCTGGAACAAGATCTGGCCCTGAGTGGATGTGCAGCCAGTATCTGCCGAATGAAGGAATGCACAGGCCACAGGCCCAGCAATTGATCTTGAGTTCTAAAGGAAGGGGCTGGGCCAGACAATGCCCGTCCCCGCCTCTGCACTGAGGGGCTTCCTGACCAGTGACATCACCCTGCCTTCCCCCCCAGCCTCTGCCTCCCCAGCACTGTCTTAGGAAGGTCTGCCAGGCTCTGCTGCAGAAAGCCACTGAGATCAGGGTGCTGTCTGCATGCGATGGAAGGCCCTGCATCCAGGGATGCTAATCCCAGGTCTCGGATGAGAAGCCGCACCTGGACATGAGGTGTGACAAGCTGACAGACTTCCCCCAGGGGTGTGAGTGTCCATCTTTAAACACTTAATGTACCATATATTCATTGTAAAACAGCAAATACAGACTAAAGGAATGAGGTCGGGAGACATGGGGGTAGGGGAGCGGGCAAATTCCATGGAATCCCAGCACCCACAAGTGACACACATTTTCAACATGCTGGTACGATTTCAGATGTTTTGGGCAACAAACGCTTTTTGAACTTTTTACTGAATATGAATACAGGGGAAAACTCACCCTCATAAGTGTACACCAATTCCAGGGACACGAGTCAGAAAACTCCGGGAGGTGGTGAAGGACAGGGAAGCCTAGTGTGCCACAGTCCATGGGGTCACAGAGTAGGACACGACTGAGCGACTGAACAACAACAGCATAAATGTACAGCTCAGTGGCTTTCTGCCACCTAAGCAGGCCCGTGACAACGTCCAGGGGAGTATGAACACAGACGGTAGAGTGAGCTAAGCCTGTTGTTTGTCCCACATTCTCATGAAGGTACTTTCCTTCTGTCCCCCCACAAGCCCTGCTCCTGTTCACTCACGTCAGCCCACTTCCTTCACAGGGCAACCCCCCAACCAGAAGAGCCCAGGGGCATCGCAGGGGCTCCCGCAGGCAGGCAAGGTTTTCCATGGTGTGCAAGACAAGTGTGTGTCTCCCAGCTGCACTGCACCCCACCCAGAGCAGGACCCCCAGGGAAGGACCCCCCAGAACAGACCCCCCGCCGTCCAGCACTGCTCTGCGCCCCACCCCAGCCCTGGGGTCCCACCCTGGAGCTTCGAGGCTCCTCCAGAGAGATTCTAGACAGGTAACACAGCTCTCCTGAGACCACAGGGGCCCCGGCACCCCACCTCTCAGCTCCCCTACAGGCTCCAGGAGAAAACAGCAGCTGCCCCCAGCCCGCTTGCTCCCACTGAGACTTCCCGGAGGCCCAGCGGCCAGGACGTGGGGGAGATTTATCAGCCCTTCGGCCCTGTAAAAAGCATTCTGTTGAAGAATTTAAAAAGCACGTCTCATATTGAGTGTTTGGAGAAGGAGCAGGGATGTAGAACACGATGGTCCCTCGGTGGCTGTCCAGAAGCTGGGCATTGGGTCCTCATGGACAATCAGGGAGGCCTGCAGAGGTCCGGGGACTGGGCGGAGAGAAGCTCTTGCCTGCCCAGCATGGAGTGCCTGGACGGGAGGCCACACGGCCTGGAGGGAGCCAGGGATGAATAGGGAGGAGAGGGAGAAGAACCCAAGAGGAATGGGTCTGAGACTGCCACCGACAGAGCACCTGGCCAGGTGGCCACACGCAGAGAAGGTCACTGTGACTGGGGGCAGGGCACCACCATAACGACAGACGACAGGTACGGGCCACCGCCTGGGTGCTGAGCACTGTGCGAGGCCGAAATCTCACTTTATCCTTCATGAGATGGGTCCTCTAACGGTCGTTTTCCAGAAAAGCAAACTGGAAAACCAGACAGCGTAAGTGAACTAGCCAAAGTCACACAGCTGCTAGCCGTAATGACTATTTGGAACTCAAATCATTCCACACCCAGACTCCTGTGATGTGAGTGACAAAATCTTTCCTTTTTGTCGGGGAGTGGGCTACACCAAGATGCTAAAAGCTGGACACACATTTTCTCTGTGAACCTCGCAACAGCCCCATCGGCAGGCCCTACGATGGGTTCCTGCTTACAGCAAAGTACCTGAGGCTTGGAGGAGTCGGTGACATCCTCAGCGCCACTCGGAGTCAGCGCGTGGCAGAGTCTGGTTCAAACCCAGGCCTCACTCCCGGCTCTTATTCCCTCAGCTGTGGCCTTCTTTGTCCCCTTCCCCCAACATAGATGGAGAAACTGGGACTCAGAGAGGACAAAGGACACAGCCAAGCACCCGAAACACCAGCGGTGAGCCATCAGGACTCAACCAGGCCCTGTTCCCGCATCCATCTGCTCTGCCCAGCACAGGATGTGGGGTTCTGTCCCAGCATTTCATGGGACTGTCATAGTCACAGTTGGGGTCACTGTGACTATGGGGCAAGTGCACAGTTAGGGGTCACCCTCCCTCTTCTGATATCCCCCAGAGGGTTAACAAGGAGCGGCTCCCAGCCCTTCCATCAGAGCGCATGGCCCGCTCTTTCTACAGGGCCCCCAGCACAGAGAATGACTACGGCCCGCCGATAGCTCTGGCCCCAGGGAGACGACACTGCTTCAGTGACATGCCTGGAATCCTCCCTGCCGTCCTCAGCCAGAATCACCGGATGGCCGGGCCCCAGGAATCTGCCTGCTTGAAGGAATCAAACCCACCGCTGGGCTGCCCAAGCACAGGACCCGGAGGGTCTCTGGGAATGAGGTTTACGAGGCAGCTTCTGGGTTTGATTACAAGGCAATCTGCTCCCCATCTCGACCCCTCCACTCTCACTGCCCTCCACTGCAGGAAGGTGATGCTGGCTGATTTCTCAGCAACTCCCTCACCTCTCGCAGACACAGGCTGGGAGCCAACATCCCCCCCTAGCCGGTGCACCTCACGGATTACAGTGCGACTGGAGCACAGGCAGACTTCTGAGCATCTGCCGGGGCAGGTATATGAGTTTCCCAGGCGGCTGCAAGAAGTTGCCTCAACAGAAATTGCTTGTTTCGCAGTCCTGGAGGCCAGAAATGTGAAGTCAGAGTGTGGGCAGGGTTGCAGTCTCTCTGGAAGGCCTCTGAGAGGGTCCTTCCTGCCTCTCCCAGCTCCGGTGGCTCCAGGCACCCTTGGCTTGTGGCCGCGTCCCTCTGACCTCTGCCCGCGTCTTCACATGGCCTCTCCCTGTGCTTCTCTCCTATGTCTCATGTAAGAAATCTGTCACTGGATTCTGCGCCTGACCAGGCAATCTGGGCTGATCTCACGAGGCTCAGTCTAATCATGTCTGCAGAGATGCCATTGCTAAATAAGGTCACAGCCACAGGCTCTGAGGATTAGGACATGGCCGTATCTTCTGGGGGAGCAGGGACCACCATTCACCCCGCTACAGTGAGTTTTCTTCTTTCTTTGGAGCAAGTGCACAAAGGCCCATCACCTCCCAGGTCTGTTCCTGAGAAGAACTGGGCTGGCGGGTGGTGGGGGGCCCACGCTGTGGTCTCAGGTCTGCACCTTAAGGAGACCCTGGTCCTCCACCCGCCCCATGCTTAGCGCTGAGCACACAGTACAGACCACAGCCAACCAGTGCCCGGCCTCCTTTGAGCTTCAGGCCGGTGGAGGAGATAGACTGTAAACAACCATGAGAATAAATGGATAAATAAACACATCATATGGTGATTAAACACTACCAAAAAAAAAAAAAAATACACCAGGGTGAAGATGGAGAATGAAGGAGCAAGAGGGCCTCTTTAGACAGAGGCTCACTGGAGGTCTTGATGACTGACAACCGAGCTACAGAGCTGAGAAGGGAGTCCTGAGGATGGCCGGGGTCTTTGCAGGCAGAGGGCAGTGCCGTGCAAGGGCCCTGCAGGAGACCTGGAGTCGGTAGAGCAGCGGGGAGGCCCAGGGGTCAGGGGTCGACCAGGCAGGGGCTAAGGAACCCTGGGAGGGGTTGTGAAATTTTCCCTAACTGCGCACAGAAGCTGCTGGAAGGTTTCCAGCAACAAGTGATAGAGGCGGATTTGCCTTCAACGGGGTCACCCTGGATGGTGAGCAGACAGTAGAGTCCAAGGAGGAATAAGCAGGTGCTCGGTGGAGGCTCTGAACAGGTGGGAGGCGTGGCTTGTGATTCCGCTCTGGGTGAAGCTCGAATCCTGCCTCTGGCCCCGGCACCCCATCTGGGCAGAACCCCACCTCTGAGGACGGGGAGGGCCCACAGACCACACTCGGCCTCTTGGGAATCACACGGAATCGTACACCCCATCCCTGTGCCCACAAGGAGCAGCACAGCCCCTGAAACCACCAGTGAACAGCCCCATCTCAGAGCATCTTACGGGAAGTCGGGCTGCGATCAGGGCTCCCCTCCCTCGGCACCGTTGGCATTTGGGGCCGGGTGATTGTGGGGGCCTGTCCCGTGCACTGTGGGGTGCTGAGCAGCACCCCTGGCCCTCACACTAAGCTCCAGTAGCACCCCGCCCCCGGTTGTAACAGCCACACTGTCTGGGGTAGTCGCCCGTGGGAACCCCGTCCTGGAGGATGGCCATCACGGCCCGGCGTAGCACAGGAGCTGCTGTGTGGACAGGCGCCTCCCACCCTGGGCTCTTCACCCTGGGGCCCCGCACGCCCCCAGCTGTACCCCCAACGCCCCCTCGGTGCCTGCAGCTGTGCTCTCGGAACGCTCGACACCCCTCCTGTGTCCAGCAGTGTGGACGGTGGGTGCTGGGGCAGGACGGCTGTGACTGTGCCACGTGACCAGATGCACACCGGGACGGGTTCCCGGAACACCCGCTCCCTGGTGGGTGACGGGCTTTGATGGCCTGCCAGGAATGACAGCCGGGCCCTGTTTGCATCTCTTATCTGAGAGCTTTGCACCAGTATTGCCTCCTGTCCCCCTGCCCTGCGGTGGTTATCAGCAGGCGGCCACAGCATCTGTTGTGAGGTGAGGCCCGCGGTGACCTTTCCCACGCCCACCTGTCTGCACCCAAGATCAAGGCCCCTCCCTTCACCCGGGCCTTCCAGAGGGTCACCCCAAAAAGACCTGTCCTCTGTTAGAATCTAGCGCTGTCCCGAGTGCTCCAGAACCCTGTAACTTCCAAGAAAGAGCCCCAGGGATGTGAACATTCACCAGTGAGGAGGAACCCTGCTGTTTTCTGTTTCCAATAAGCCAGCACATTGGAACCACCTGGGGAGTGTGTCCCAGGCGGCCCGGACAAAGGATCACACGCCGGGTGGCCTGAACAACAGAAACGTCCTCTCCCGCAGTCTGGAGGCCCAGAGTCTGAGATCAGGGCCGCTTCCTTCTGGGTCTGTGAGGACGCCCCGCCAGGCCTGTCCCCAGCATCACCTGATCTCTGGCCTCATTCTTGCACAGCGGTGTCTCCCTGTGAGTGTCCGTTTCATAAGGACACCTGTAAGCCATAGAGGATTCAGCCCACCCTGATCTTAATTTGGCCTTAACTGGATCTTCATCTGCTGATGAGGACACTGTTTGCATTAAGGTCACCTTCACAGGTACTGACGGGGCGAGACTTCAATCTGTTTGCAGGGACACAATTCAACCCCTAATTTAAACTAACACATCAAAGCCCTGCCACGCCTGGATCAAGGAAAGCAGGATGTGTAAGGGGAGGTGGGGGATGGCAGGGCCGGACTCATGAGCTGCTGCCCTGGCCCGTCGCACGTGGGGAAGCTGAGGCTCCGAAGCAGGAGAGAGAGGCCCATGGTCACCTGCAGGCACGGGCAGCCTGCGGCTGAGGTCCCCTCCTCCTGGTTCATGCCCTGCCCTTAGCAACAGACTGTCTCTGCAAAGTGGAGTCAGGACCACCGCGCTCTAGTCTGCATCGTGGAGGACGAGCACCCAGGGCAGGGCCCAGGGCTGAGCTCTGAGAACCAGTTTTCCAAATTAGTACTCTGTGCTCTTTGGGTTTTCACCTCACAACCCTAAACGCTGTGTGGGGGTATGGTCCAAGATTCAGAGAGGCAGCTTCACTTACTCAGTGCTGCCCAGCCAAGCAGGGGCGGGGGATGGGGGAGCACTCAAACCTAGGCTCGGTCAGCTCCATGGAGGCTCAGGTTCCCCGGACGACGCTGTCTGGGAAAGCCAGAGCTGCCAGCGCTGGTCTGTTACAGGCAGTTATGGGACATGCTTCACCGAATGGCAGCAACCTTCCTGCGGCAGATTCGAGAACAGCTCAGGATGAGACAGACCCGTGCTCTCGACCCAGCTGTGCCACTTGTAGCTGTGTGGCCTGGGGCAAGTCCCTCAACCTCTCCGTGCCACAGTCCCTTCACGTGTACAACAGGCCTGACAGCAGCACCCGCCGCTGAGGACGCAGGCGCGTTAAACACATCAACGCCAACAACACGCTTCTCGTGGCGCCCAGAGCCGCGTCGGCTCTTGTCATTTCCAAGGGCAGCTCGAGGCTCCGCAGACCTGGGCCAGCTGTCCCTGAGCGGCTTCCCCCAAATTTATGTTTCAGATCAGCTCCCGCCCCATACCCACTCGCATCCCCCATGGACCATGACATCTCACTCCAAGGCCTGTCAGAGCCACTATTAAGGAGATAAATCTCCTGCCGGCCTTTGCCTGCCCTCCCTCCACTCTCCGCACGGAGACTGTGCTGTTATAAATGTGTCCAGCCTGTGAAACCTGACCTGCCGTGCCCCGTGAAGGGGGTGACTTATCTGATTGGAAGCCAATGCCTGTGCCACCCCCACCCCCATCCCTGGGCTCCAGGAGATGGTCTGACAATGAGGGGCTGTGCTGCTGATTCTAATCTAGGTGCCCCATCCCCAGGGTGGGCAAGATTCCACAGAGGGTGGGCAGGTGGAAGCTACGTTAACCACAGGAGTTAGCAAAGTCGGGGGCAAAGAGGTGAGTGAGCCCCAGCCTCACATCTGGGCCCCAGCCCATGCTCTGAGGTCTGTCCTGCCATGTGTTTTGAGCAATGACAACAGTCTTATCTGTTCTTCTGCAAAAGAAACTTACTGGCTTATATATCAGAGCAGCCCAAGAGTAGTTTAGGAGTTTCAGGCAAGGCTTGCTCCAGGATTCATACAACGTCTCCAGAAATGGATCTCCTCTCTATTTTGAGACTGCACTACAGGTTCTAGGGACTTGGTGCAATGTCTTTTTTCAGGGGGAGGGGCATTTTTTCTGTATATTACATGCACACATACAGGGTGAAAAAAGTGCTTTGCCATTGGCCCAAATAAAGTGGCTACTACTGCTAAGGACAAAAATTAATATTTGATTTTGGTCCTCTGGTTTATCAAGCCCTGTGCCTGGAAAATTTATTTAACAAATAAGTACTATATGTGAAGTACTTACTATATGTGATCTACTTTAAGGCTCTCACCTCCTCTCCAAATGGAAAAGCATCTACAAACCCATTTTACTGATGAGAAAAACTAAGTGAGTTATTTAATTTTGCCAGAGGTGGAGTAGAGATTAAGCCGACTGCCACCTGACTCCAGAACCTGTGTCCGTTTCAGTACACTCTCCTGTTTCCTTTGTCTGAAAATCCATCATTGGAAGATGAAGTAATTTCAGTGCATTAATAATCTGAGAACATGCCACATTGGGCTAGTCCTTTCGTGTGTTCACTGACTCAACAAATATTAAGGCATCTTTCCAGGTAGGCAGACAAGGTAGTCATATAGAAAAACAAAGACATTTTTCTCTGCCCTCTAGAAACTTAAAATCTGATGATAAAATACGACTGCTGCAACCCATATAATCCACATGAAACTCCTACAGAGCACAGAGAATAAGGTCTGCTCTGCTGGTGACGAGGACAGTAAGGCTCAAAGAGGCGCCTGGGCGTGAACAGCCGAGCCAGGGTTTGCCAGTCCCATACCTCCAGTTCAGGTCAGTTCAGTCGCTCAGTCGTGTCTGACTCTTTGTGACCCCATGGACTGCAGCACGCCAGGCTTCCCGTTCCATCACCAGCTCCCAGAGCTTGCTCAGACTCATGTCCATCGGGTCAGATGGACAAGTCCCATATCTTGTCCCGTTTCAATGACTGGTAGCTGTGTTCTTTTGTTAAAATGCTATGAATTATTTTTATAATTTTATTCATTTACTTATTTTTGGCTGTTCTGGGTCTTTGTTGCTACATGGGCTTTTCTCAGGTACATCAGAGCCTTCGCAGGGGGCCTCGATGCTCTGCTCTGCCAGCTCCCCTGCTGACGGCTGGGCACAGAGACGGAGAGAGCAGCAGCTCACACACCCAGCTGAGTCTACTTGAAAGAGCGACGTCTTCCGCAGACATGGAGAACAGATTTACGACATGGGCGGGGATGGGGGGAGGAAGGCGAGGGTGGGACGAATGCAGAGAGTAGCATGGGAACATATATACTACCATGTGTAAAAGAGAGAGCCCGTGAGAACTTGATGTATGATTCAGGGAACTCAAACTGGTGCTCTGTGGCAACCTAGAGGATGTGGGAAGGGGTGGGAGGTGGAGGGAGGTTCAAGAGGGAGGGGACATATGTACAGGGTGCTAGTCACTCAGCCGGGTCCAGCTCTATGCAACCTCATGGACTGTAGCCTGCCAGGCTCCTCTGTCCATGGGATTTCCCAGGCAAGAATACTGGAGTGGGTTATCATGCCCTCTTCCAGGGGATCTTCCCGACCCAGGAATTGAACCCGCATCTCCTGCATTGCAGGCAGATTCATGTTGATGTATGGCAGAAACCAACATAATATAGTTATTGTAAAGCAATTATCATTCAATTAAAAACTGTTTTAAAAAAATAGCGTCTTAGTCTGCTTGGGCTGCTGCAGCAAAACACCAGAGACCAGCGCTTTAATCAACAGACATTTACTTTATGATTCTAGAGGGAAGGCCATGATCAGGGTGGCTCTTCTAGTGAGAGCCCCACTCCTGACTCGTGAATGGCTACTTTCTCACTGGGTCTCTTCCTCTTCCTACAAGGACACACTAATCCCATCAAGAGAGCCCTACCCTCATGAGCTTTCTAAGTCCTTCCCAAAGGCCCTGTCCCTAAATGCCACCATGTTGGAGGTGATGGCTTCAACATAAGAATCTGGGGAGTAGACACCAGAAACTGTGCCAAGACAAGGGGTGAGAGTGAATATTCTGCTATTTAACAGAATCAACATTACAATGATGATGATGGTACAGGAGCAAGAGGTATGGAATCTAAATAGACCTCAGGACGCCTTCTCTGTTAGAGGGACTTGCCCAGATGTCCTCTGAGGAGCCTGTTACACGGCTGACCCCACTGCAAATTGCTTTTCCACTTGGTACTCAACGGAGGAGAGAGCCAGACCTGGTAAGTTACTTGGAGCCTCAAGACGGCCCAGTTACAGTTGCCCTGCGCGAGCCCACCGGCAGCCTGGTGATTGACGGCTGGACACGTGGTACAATCCATCACGAGGGCCTGACTCAGGAAAGACAGATCAGTGGTGGAGCTAAAACAGATGTCGGGGAGGGAGGGGTGCCGAAGGAGCCTGGACAGCCAGCCTGGGGGCCTGGCCGAATGGCCGCGCCAGGACTGGGATACCATGTGCTTGACGGCTCAGCAGAGGCAGTTCTTCTCAGTGGCCACAATCCCAGGTGTTGCTCTCTTTTGAATAAGAGATTAAAAACTTAAATATTTAAGTGTAACTCTCTGACATCCAGAGAGTTATAATAAACAAACTCTGTCCTTTTCATTATGGCAGACTGGAATGCAAAAGTAGGAAGTCAGAGACACCTGGAGTAACAGGCAAGTTTGGCACTGGAGTACAAAATGAAGCAGGGCAAAGGCTAACAGAGTTTTGCCAAGAGAACACCCTGGTCATAGCAAACACCCTCTTCCAGCAATACAAGAGATGACTCTACACATGGACATCACCAGATGGTCAATACCGAAATCAGATGGATTATATTCTTTGCAGCCAAAGATGGAGAAGCTCTATACAGTCAGCAAAAACAAGACCAGGAGCTGATGGATTATATTCTTTGCAGCCAAAGATGGAGAAGCTCTATACAGTCAGCAAAAACAAGACCAGGAGCTGACTGTGGCTCAGATCATGAACTCCTTATTGCAAAATTCAGACTTAAACTGAAGAAAGTAGGGAAAACCACTAGACCATTCAGGTATGACCTAAATCAAATCCCTTATGATTATACAGTGGAAGTGACAAGTAAGATTCAAGAGATTAGACCTGATAGAGTGCCTGAAGAATGATGGATGGAGGTTCATGACATTGTACAAGAGGCAGTGATCAAGATCATTCCCAAGAAAAAGAAATGCAAGAAGGCAAAATGGATGTCTCAGGAGGCCTTACAAATAGATGAGAAAAGAAGAGAAGCTAAAGGCAAAGAAGAAAAGGAAAGATATACCCATCTGAATGCAGAGTTCCAAAGAATAGCAAGGAGAAATAAGAAAGCCTTACTCAGTGATCAGTGCAAAGAAATAGAAAAAAATAATAGAATGGGAAAGACTAGAATCTCTTCAAGAAAATTAGAGATACCAAAGGAACATTTCATGCAAGTTCAGTTCAGTCATTCAGTTGTGTTCAACTCTTTGCGACCCCATGGACTGCAGAGATGGGCACAATAAAGGACAGAAATGGCATGGACCTAACAGAAGCAGAAGATATGAAGAGAAGATGCCAAGAATACACAGAAGAACTATACAAAAAAGATCTTCATGGCCCAGATTACCACAATGGTACTCACCTAGAGCCAAACATCCTGAAATGCAAAGTCAAGTGGGCCTTAGAAATCATCACTACAAACAAAGCTAGTGGAGGTGATGGAATTCCAGTTGAGCAGTTTCAAATTCTATTTGAATTAAAATTCTATTGAATCCTAATTCAAATCCTATTGAATAGTTGAGCTATTTCAAATCCTAAAAGATGATGCTATTAGCATGCCACACAACATGCCAGCAAATTTGGAGAACTCAGCAGTGGCCACAGGACTGGAAAAGGTCAGTTTTCATTCCAGTCCCAAAGAAAGGCAATGCCAAAGAATGTTCAAACTACCACACAATTGCACTCATCTCACCCGCTAGCAAAGGAATGCTCAAAATTCTCCAAGCCAGGCTTCAACAGTATGTGAACCGTGAACTTCCAGATGTTCAAGCTGGATTTAGAAAGAGCAGAGGAACCAGAGATCAAATTGCCAACATCCGTTGGATCATCGAAAAAGCAAAAGAGTTCCAGAAAAACATCTATTTCTGCTTTATTGACTATGCCAAAGCCTTTGACTGTGTGGATCACAGCAAACTGTGGAAAATTCTTAAAGAGATGGGAATACCAGACCACGTTACCTGCCTCCTGAGAAACCTGCATGCAGGTCAAGAAGCAATAGTTAGAACCAAACATGGAACAATGGACTGGTTCCAAATTGGGAGAGGAGTATGTCAAGGCTGTATATTATCACCCTGCTTATTTAACTTATATACAGAGTACATCATGTGAAATGCCAGGCTGGATGAAGCACAAGCTGGAATCAAGATTGCCAGGAGAAATAGCAATAACCGCAGATACGCAGATGACACTACCCTTATGGCAGAAAGTGAAGAAGAACTAAAGAGCCTCTGGATCAAAGTGAAAGAAGAGAGTGAAAATTTTGGCTTAAAACTCAGCATTCAAAAACTAAGATCATGGCACCTGGTCCCATCACTTCATGGCAAATAGATGGGGAAACAATGGAAATAGTGACAGACTTTGTTTTCTTGGGCTCCAAAATCACTGCAGATGATGACTGCAGCCATGAAATAAAAAGACGCTTGCTCCTTGGAAGAAAAGCTATGACAAACCTAGATAACACATTAAAAAGTAGAGACATTACTTTGCCAACAAAGTTCTGTCTAGTCAAAGCTATGGTTTTTCCAGTAGTCATGTATGGTTGTGAGAGTTGGACCATAAAGAAAGCTGAGTGCTGAAGAATTGATGCGTTTGAACTGTGGTGATGGAGAAGACTCTTGAGAGTCCCTTGGACTGCAAGGAGTCAAACCATTCCATCCTAAAGGAAATCAGTCCTGAATATTCATTGGAAGGACTGATGCTGAAGCTGAAACTCCAAAACTTTGGCCACCTGATGTAAAAAACTGACTCACTGGAAAAGACCCTGATGCTGGGAAAGATTGAAGACAGGAGGAGAAGGGGATGACAGAGAATGAGATGGTTGGACGGCATCACCGTCTCAATGGACATGAGTTTGAACAAGCTCCGAGAGTTGGCGATGGATAGGGAAGCCTGGTGTGCTGCAGTCCATGGGTCGCAAAGACTCAGACACGATCAAGTGACTGAAGTGACTGATGGAATTTGTATAAAAAATTAAAAATATACTTTTTCATTATTAGTATATTTGGGGTCAATTACTGTCATTTTGCTGTAGGGCCCAATGCTATTCGTACTTCGGAGAGCCGTAGTGACATCACTTGTACACCCTATGAATGGTCCTTTGCCACAGAGAAGACCTCAGCCAAAGACATTGTATAAATACCAGCACAGTAGTCACATTGTTTTAAGAAACATGTCTAACATCTTGCCAGTGGTTTTCATGCCAAACTGACTGAAATTTAAAGCAAATTTTGACTTTTTGGTTACATCAAAAATTCTTTGACATTGTGCTGGATGTGTGTGTTTCCTATTGAAATTCTAGCATTTCTTTAAAGATTCTGGATTCAGGATACTGGACAGTCTGGATCCAGTTTCCAGGCTCGGGACTTATACCAACTGCCTGGTCTGGTGTGAGAGACACGCATGCCATGGAGTTCCAGGGTCTGAGTTGAAAAGATTCCTGGAGGAGACCTGCACCAGCAGTTCTCCAACAGTGGTCCTTACACTGGATGCTCTGCAGTCACCTGGGAGACTCTTGCTCCTCCGGGTATATGATCCGCCCCACTCCTCCTAGAGCTCCAGGGCTTCCTGACTCAGTAGATCTGGAGTGATGAGGCGCCAGGCATTTGTATTTTTCAAATGCTCTCAGAGGACTGGGATGGACATCCAGGGACATAGCCCTGAACCTGACCCAATGTCCTCATCTCAGAGACAGGGAGTGTGAGCGCCCACGAAGGGGGAGCCGATGGTCACAGTGGATCAGGATGACCTCTAAACCCATTATGACAGGTGTCCTCACAAGAAGAGAGAGTGAAGCGGCCACAAACCAAGGATACCTGGGGCACCTGGAGCTGGGGGAGGCAGGGGGTTCCTCCCTGAGAGCCTCCAGCAGGACACGGCCCTGACGCCCTGATTCCAGGCTCCAGCCTCCAGGACTGTGGGACAGTAAGTGTGTGTGGCTTCAAGCCCCCAGTGTGTGCAGCCCAGGACACTGCAGGACAAGTGACGCAGGGTCATCTGCACAGACAGGCCCACCCAGCCCCGAGGACAGGGACGTGTCAGCCTGGTGACCGGAGCCTGGCATGTAGCTGCCTCTTCAGAAAAGTCTGTGTTAGACGTCCTTCCTCCAGACACAAAACTGTGAGCAGAGATGATGGCAGGGGAGGCCCCTGACCTGCCCGGGATGAGGGTAATTTGTGCGGGAGGCCTGGCTCTGAGGGAGCCCTTTTCTGGGAGGGCCGGGCAGGCACAGAACACTCCTGCCAAGCGCAGGCCTCTCTGCAGCAACCTTCCCATCTCTGCAGCAGCCCCGCTGGCTGGGCAGGGATGCACTTCCCCTGTAGCCAGGAGCCGACAGCGAGGGGCAGCAGGAGGAGGCCCGTCTGGTCCAGCAGCACGGCAGGCACCCACCGCCCCCGCTGCCACACATCCGCTCCCAGCGCCGGATGTGCTGAGGAGCCCGGCTCCAGGTGGACCTGCTGCCTTCAGCAGGAGGCAAGGAATCATCAGGACCCGACACCCATGAAACATGGGCTGTGGTGGGCTGGGCCCAAGGCCCCACCAAGGGGAGGAGGCAACACGGCACAATGGCCAAGGGCTCATCAGGGTGGCCCGCCACACTGGAGCGTGACCTCTGCCACTGACCAGGGGTGAACTTGGGACACTTACCTAACTCCTCGGAGCTAAACCTCCCCATCTTCAAGATGGGGGAGTAATCTCATTTATCGCTAGTGGACGGTGCTGGGAATAACAGCCACAATCTTAGCACAGGAGACGTGCTTGGTGAATACGGCCATGGCTCCCGGCTTGATCCTGGCTCTGGCTGTCAGCAGCCACATCCCAGCTGTTTGGCAGCCTCTGGGCAGTTTGGACTGAGGACAGAAGGCCTCTGGAAGCGCAGCGGAAGCAGGAAGCAGGCACAAACGAGAGGCCTCGGAAAGGGGCCCGAGGCATGTGTGCTGCGTGGACAAGCCCAGCCAAGGAGGCAGGGACACCTGGAGCCACACCTGCTTCTGAGCCAGAGGTGGGGGCGGGCGGGAGCCGAGGTCAGGGAGCTCCGCTGGAGCGGTTCCTGCTCACAGCGCCCACCCCTGCCTTCTCCACACGTTTCTGTCCTGTTTGTAAGATCAACCGTGGTCAGTCTGAGCCCCTCAGTGCTCTAGGTCTGGCCTCCACTAACGCAACATCACTAGTCATCAGGGAAATACAAATCAAAACCACAATGAGAGATCACCTCATGCCTGTCAGAATGGCTATCATCAAAAAGACAAGAAACAATAAGTATCGGTGGAGAAAATGGAACCCTTGTGCACTGTTGGTAGGAGTGTAACTTGGTGCAGTCACTATGGAAGAGTGGAATTTCCTCAAAAAGCTAAAAACAGAACTATTGTACAATCCAACAATTCCACTTCTGGGTATTTATCTGAAGAATATAAAAACAGATGATACCATTCTAATGGAAGAAAACAAAGAGGAACTAAGAGCTCTTGATGATGGTGAAAGAGGAGAGTGAAAAAGCTGGCTTAAAACTCAACATTCAGAAAACTAAGATCATGGCATCTAGTTACATCACTTCATGGCAATTAGTAAGGGAAAAAGTGGGAACAGTAACAGATTCATTTTCTTGTGCTCCAAAATCACTGTGGACAGTGACTGTAGCCATGAAATTAAAAGACACCTGCTCCATGGAAGGAAAGCTATAACAAACCTAGACAGTTTATTAAAGAAAACATATCATTTCGCTGACAAAGGTCTGTATAGTCAAAGCTATGGTTTTTCCAGTAGTCATGTATGGATGTAAGAGTTGGACCATAAAGAAGGCTGAGCTCTGAAGGATTGATGCTTTTGAATTGTATGCTGGACTCTTGAGAGTCCCTTGGAAAGCAAGGAAATCAACCCAGTCAATCCTAAAGGAAATCAACCCTGAATATCCTTTGGAAGGATTGATGCTGAAGCTGAAGCTCTAGTACTTTGGCCACCTGATGCGAAAAGCCAACTCATTAGAAAAGATCCTGATGGTGGGAAAGATTGAAGACAAAATGAGAAGAGGATGCCAGAAGATGAGATAGCTGGATGGCATCACCGACTCAGTGGACATGGGTTTGAGCAAACGCCAGGAGATGGTAAAGGACAGGGAAGCCTGGTGAGCTGCAGTTTATGGGGTTGCAAAGAGTCAAGCAGAGCTTAGTGACTGAACAACAATGAATAACAACAATCCAAAAAGATACATGCACATCAGTGTTCATTTCAGCATTCTTTAAAATAGCCAAGATATGGAAAGAAGCTAAGTGTCCATTGAAAATGAATGGATAAGAACATGTGATATAGATAGACTGCTATTGGTGTATAAAGAGACTAACAGTGAAACAGTATGCAGCCATAAAAAGAACGAAACCTTGCCTTTTGCAACAACATGGACAGACCTGGAGGTTATTATGAGAAGTGAAGTAAGTCAGATAGTGAAAGGCAAATACTGTATGTTTTCACTTGTATATGAAATCTAAAAAATAAAATAAATGAGCAAATATTCAAAAAATAAAAACAGACTCACAGATAAAGAGAAGAAACTACTGGTTGCCAGACAGGAGGAAAGTGGAGGGATGAGCGAAATAGGTGAAGGGAGTTAAGAGGTACAAACTACCAGTTATAAAACAAGTGAGTCACAGGGATGTAGTGTATCACAGGGGATATATAATCAATAATACTGTAATAACATTTTACAGTGTATAATGTAAAAAAACAGACACAACAGTGTACACATGAAGCTAAAGTAATATTTTAAGTCAAGTATGCTTCAACTTAAAAAGGAAGAAAATAGAAAGCTGAGGAGAAACACATGAAATTTGGGGGCCAGGAGAGTTGAAAATTCTACAGAGTGGACTGAGAAGGGCTTTCTGAGAAGATGATCTTTGTGTATAAACCTAAAAGCAGTGAGGGAGTGAGTCATATAGATGATTGGGTGGGAGACAGGAAGGATGGATGAATGGATGATGGGTGGATGGAAGGGAAGGGAGAGAGGGGGAGGCTATATGATGGATGAATGGACGGATGGATGGATGGATGGACTGAGTGAATGAATGAATGAACACATGAATAGTCCTGATATAAGCAGATGATTTAATTTATCTCCATCACTATTGCTGTTCTTTCTCATGCCTGGCTATCTGTATCCCACCTGTCCTTCAGTGTCAAGGCTAGACTTGCACCCATATTTTCCTGCACAGGATCCTTAAGAGTCTGTGCCCCCAGTTCGGGTGGACTCTGCACCCCCTCTTTCCTGGTGTGAAATCAAGCAAGAGAGCCTCAAGCCTCACTCGTGAAAAAGTTACCTGCAAGACTAATTTTTCCACAGTGAATTCCATTTTGCCATGTTCATTTTCATCAGTTTAAATACTAACTCTTGTGAGGGAGAAGGGAGATAGTTTCAGGGTATTAAAGGTTAAGAACACCGAAAACATTAGGCAGATCAGTTAATACCACGTTCTATTACATTCATGCTGTTTGGCTGTTCATTGCAGTCTTACAGGAACAATTTTCGCAAATAAATGCAAAAAGAAGAAAGCAAAAAAAAAAGATGACAAACCTTGGCTTGCTCCCAGTGGTTCAGGAGCTTTCCCTTAACCATAAGGAGATTCTCTTTATGTGGGATCTGAGGAGAGTATCAAAAGGAGCCCTGCGCACAGCCTCCGAGTGTGTGGTTTATCTCTTTATCTGCTCACACAAGGCTGCTAAGGTCACACAGCTACTGGCTCGCTGAGCCAAAATCTGATCCCGGGTGTGTGTGCTAAAAATATTTTTTTCTCCTACAAAAGGGCTGTGTCCTTAGAGAGTGACCCCCTTCATGAGAGGAAGTTGTGAGTTTAAGATACGATCAAGGCTTTCAGAGTAAGAGTGACCCGGGTCTCCCCTTTGAGTGGGGCCAGTGAGTCTGTCCCAGCGTATCGAGGTGGTTAAAAGTTCAGCCCTGGAGTCTGGGATCTGACGGCCTGAGATGCAACCCTGCTCCTTGACTTACGAGAGTGAACCTGGGCCATGGCTTTCACCCGCCTGCGCCCCGGGGTCCTCGAGTGTAAACAACACCCAGTGACACATGAAACCCTTCTCAGGGTTGGCAGGAGGATTCGGAGCAGTAACACGTTCTAGTGATGCAGACTGTGTGCCCTGTGCCATAACTCTACTCCGGGGTGCACCCCCGCCAGACACGGCCCGCACATCCCAAACGTGCCCCGGCTGGACCCCTCGATGCCCCTCCATGGTGGAGGCGGCAAGTCAGTCCTGTGGGGCTCACGTCAGACTCTACGGCAAGAATGTTCACAGCAGCTTTAGTCACAATAGCCAAGACACAGAAGCAACCTAAATGTCTATCAACAGAGGGAGAGATAAAGTGTGATACATATAGACAATGGAATACTACTCAGTCATAAAAAGATGGAAATAATGCCGTCTGCAGCAACACGGAGGGACCTAGAGATTATTATACTAAGTGAAGTAAGTCGGAGAAAGCTAAATATTATATGCTATCACTTGTATGTGGAGTCTTCTTTAAAAGACACAAATGAACTTATTTCTAAAACAGAAATAGACCTACAGACACAGAAAATAAATTTATGGTTACCAAATAACCAACGAGGACCTACTGTAGAGCACAGGGAATTAAACTCAGTATTTTGTAATAACCTACAAGGGGAAAGAGTCTGGAAATATGTGTGTGTGTTTAACTGAATCATTGTGCTATATACCTGAAACTAACACAACATTATAAATCAACTACACTACAATAAAATATATATTGAAGAGAGCGGGGGAGAAGTGAGGGGGGAGAGAGAGGGAAAGGAGAGGAAAGAACCAACACGGCTCGCGCAGAGTGTGGAATCAGACAGCAGTTTCCTCTCTGTGGAAGGGGGCTATATTGGCTGTAGTGGGCATGGGGAGGGAGGTGCCTGCTGGGGGCTGGAAAAGTTCCAGATGTTGGTCTGGGTGATGATTACATGGTGTGTGCATGCCAAGGAAAAATGCACTGAGAGGTACACTTAAATGTGTTTCCATTACTGAATACATGTCGACCCCAACAAGAAGTAAGATGGCTCTATCCTATGATGCATATTGGAGGATGATGGCTTTAGAGGATAGTTATAACGCCTAGAGGAAGTTCATTTACGTGGCCCCGAATATAAAAAGATCGACGTTGGGAAGCTTTACCCCATCCTTATTTGCAGCCACCTACCTCCCTCGCTCCCTGCAAGGCCTGCCAGGTTCCAGATGCCTCCAGCGTGTGTGGACCCTGCCTGTTCTACAAACTGTCTCCATCTAACGGATAACAAGGAAGCCAGACTGAGAGCCTGCACCACAGACCCCTCTCACAGACATTCTGTCTCTCATCCCCCTTCTGCTTGCAGGGACACTGCAAGATGCAGTAAGTTTGCTCCAAGCCACGGAGCTGCCAGTGAGCCGTGCCCTCACCCCTGGGTCACACGGTGCTGGACGTATAGCCGGGGACCTTGACCATAAAAGCAGCCGTGAATTATCTGGCGGCAGACCGATGGGGATACAGTTGGGAAGCAAAATCCATCTCTTTTACAACTGTCCTCCTGACGTGTTTATGGATCCACGTATCCGACGGGCGGGGGGAGCGGTGAGGGGAGAAGCGACTCAAAGCATTCTGGGTCCCCCCACCCCCGCTCCATGCAAACCACTGCAGGAAAATGAGGGAAACCACCCATTCCGAACGATTTCTACAAAAGCAGGCCCCAGAGTTGATGTCTGCCACATGTACCACCCAGGCCCTGGCTGTCTTCAAAACATGGCCAGAAAACAGAGCGGGGCCGGCCGGGGATAAGGCGGCTTCATCCCCACCTCTCGACAGCCAGACCTGGCTCGGGCCTCCCCGCTGCAGCTTCCAACGGCCCTCCTCCCACTCAGCACACAGGCAGTCGGAGAACGTGCCAGAAGGCTGACCGCCACCCCGAGTCACCTCCAGAGACAGAGGAGGTGTGGGGGACGCTGGCTGTCCCCGCTCTTTCCTCTGGGGGATAATTCTCCAACAGGACGTCTTTGTGGGGTCGGTTGTGGACCCAGGGATGCTGTCTGGAGCCAGGCACCGTGGTTTCTGTTCCGTCCGACGCTTTACAACTCCCCCTTCTCCTAGCTCCAGAGAAAACACCCCAGAGGCAGCTGGAAAGGCAAACTGCTGATTGCTGGGGAGCCAGAATTCAGGTGTGCCCCGTGCAGGAGGAGGGGGAGGAGAAAACGGCACCAGTGTGTGGCCCCTGGTGCAGGCCCCGGGGAATGGCAGAGCTGTCCATCTCTGTGTCGGCGCCCAGACTGGGGGAGCTATTTATAGAACTGGAGGCCCGCTGGGTGGCTGCATCTGGAACCAATTGAGGAGGGCTGGAGTCGCTGTCAGAGCCTGGCACCCACTCGATGATCCCCCAGGCAGGACTTCACCCGTAAGTGTCAGAGACCGGGACGGAGCTGCTTGCTCCCTCCCTCCAAGGGCCTCCCGAGTAGTTGAGCTAATTGGAAAAGACATTCTGAGCTGGTCAGTGGATGCTCATGGTGTCAAGAGGCAATTACCTGCAATTATTATGCAAGCGTCTAATCACTGCACACTGGCTAATTAGTTACAAATTGCTCAGCAATAAATGCCTTGGGCAGAAAGACCTCCTTCCTTTGGAATGTAAGCGGGTTCCTGAGGGGTGAGCCTGGGAGGCAGCCTGGCTGGCCCATGCAGGCGATTGGTCACTCCAAACCCCAAAGGCTTTCTGGAAAATCTCTGAAACGTCGGCCCACAGGACACACAGGCACCTCAGAAGGGCACATGCGCTGCTTCAGGGTGTGGAGAAACAGGGTCTCCGTGCTCCCAGGTCCCGTGCTCACACCAGACTTCAGGAAACCTCCTCTAGGCCTGCTTGCCCTTGCCACCCTGGGGAAGACCTCCCTGTGGACCAAGGTCGGGGGCGGGGGTGCTGTAGGTGTGGTCTGTGCACCAGCGGCACTCACAGCAGGGGGAAATGCAGACCCCCACCCCCGCCACAGAAGGAAGACCTGCGTCTTCATCAGACGAGCCCCAGGGATGCACGTAAAGGACTGGGCTCCCCTCTAAGAGCACCTCCCGGGCCCTGCTCCAGTGCTCTGCATGGGGCACCCCCACAACGAGGTCTCTGCACCCAGTGGAAGTAACAGGACCCGTCACTAAATCACAAGCGCCACAGGGCAGGGGTCACTGGCTGTTGATCGCTGTATCCCCAGGTTCTAGAACCATGTCAGTTACACAGTAGGTGCTCAGTCGATGGTGAACAAGCACATGCACTGACAGAGCTGCCTGGTGTTTTATTCCAAAGCCCTGAAGTGCGGCCCTGGCGAGTGTGCTCAGAGGGAATGGCAGACAGGCGTGGTGAGCCCAGGTTACTTTCGGAATTTCACAAACAGAAAAGATCCTTGTGCCATTTCAGTGGCTAACGTTTTGTGAAATGGCAGGAGGAGAATCGTCCTGATAGTCACCCCTGCTCGAGCCCTCTCTGAAAAAAGGCAGTGTCTGCTGTTGTCAGAATCGGGGGGCGGGGTGGGGGTCGGCCACAGCGGCTGCAGGGTCTGTGGCCTCTGTTTTGCCTTCTGGAGAGTGGCAGGCTTGAACTTTTGAACCTGAACTTTGCTGAGAAAGGCTCACATTCCCAGGTTTTGGCCTGAGACACCCCCCACCCCCAGGCTGGCTGGGCCTTCCCTTCTCTTTCTTGCGCTTCCTCCTGCCCACCCAGGACCTTGCCATTTTGTTGGCTGCTGACACCTCCAGGAACTCTGGTTCCAGGGGTCAAACCACCAGAAAGCTCCACTGTGGGGCCCATGGAACACGTGCAGGCTGAGAGCAGGAAGCATCACTTTGGCCTGATGATTGCTTTACCAGTCTAAACCTCAGTTTTCTCCTCTGGGAAGTGGGAATAAAGTCGTATAGAAGAAAGGCGTATGGGAGTAGAATGGTGCACCCCCAAATTCACATGCTTCTGGAACCTCATGCTGCTGCTGCTAAGTCACTTCAGTCGTGTCCGACTCTGTGAGACCCCATAGACGGCAGCCCACCAGGCTCCGCCGTCCCTGGGATTCTCCAGGCAAGAACACTGGAGTGGGTCTGGAACCTCATAGCATGACCTTATTTGGAATTAGGGTCTGTGAGCTGTAAGTAGTTAGGATGAGGTCACACTGGATGAGGGCGGCTCTAAACACAGGAACTGTGCCCTTACAGGACGAGGGGACACAGAGAGACATGGGGAAGCAGGCCATGGGAAGACGGGGGCCAAGCTCGGAGTGATGTGACCGCAAGTCAAGGGACGCCTGGAACCACCGGAAGCTGGAGGGGCAGGAAGGACCCTCCCCAGAGCCTCCAGAGGGCCCACGGCCCCACCCACCCCTTGGCCTCCGGACCTGGGAAAGGACACCTCTGCTGTTGTAAGCGCCTGGCATGCACACTGGCTGTCTCGGCCCCAGGACCCTGCACTGAACCTGAGCAGATGCTGGGGAGGGCTCTGACTTATGCCGTCTCGACCCGTCAACATCACGGTGCCTGTCACCTCCCTGGCGGCCTTCCCCTACCCCCAGGAGAGGCAGCACAGAGGTGGGCCTGTACCACCTTGGTGAGACACCTGCAGTGCCAAGCGAAAGGGCGGGAGAGAGCCCCAATGTGTGGAGCCGTCTTCCCTGCCCCTCACCCCCGGGCTTCCAGGCAGGGGCTCTGAGCGGAGTGCCCCGGCCAGCAGAGCAGAAAGCAGTGCCAGGTCAACCGCTGCATCTGTCTGGCTGTTCAGGGAGCAGAACCTCACTCACCCACCTTGAACCCAAATCCAAGTGTGTAGGGGTCAGAGGCCAGGCTAATTAGCTTAGGAACACCTCATACCCTCGACCAGACCCCGAAGGTCCTCAGGACAAGATAGCCCGCTGCTACTTTTAGCCCTGAGGGCCACGACTTCATCGTGGCACAGGATGGCTGGGGGCAAAGCAGATGGTGGAGAAGGAAGGAGCTCGTGGGCGGGCATCCAGAGAATGCCCACCCAGGCCTGCCTGAGGGTTGCAGGGCCGAGCAACAGCTGTGATCTAGTACTCGTCCCCTCCCGCTTACTCCTCACTGCAGCCCTGTGGGTGGGGCCACACCAGCCCACCTCAGAACTGGGGAAACTGAGGTACAGCGTGAAGAAGGGGCTCTATGCAAGGAGCTTCCAGACCCCTGGGCCATAGGAGACTTATGTCTGAGACTATCTGGGGGCTCAGATGCCTGTGGAGTGGAAAAATAACACATTTTGATGCACGATTATGGAATGCACTATAGCAGCAGGGAGTGCTGGCTTCTCCAAAGAGGAGCTTCCAGGGCGGGTGGCTGAGGGGCAAAGAGGGGCCCTGGGTCCAAACCCCACTCATCACTTCCACTGTGATCCCAAGACAGCTGGCTTACGTACACTCGGCTGTCTGGGTTGTGAAATGGAGATTCTGTCCCCAACAGTGGGGAGAATGGGGGCCACGGTGACAGACCTAGCACAGCTCCTGGAGCCACCACGCTCCACAGGGTGCATGTGACACCCTGCACCCCAGCCTGGCGCTGGAGTGCCCAGCGACAGAGGCAGAGGGCCAGCCTGCCACCTGGGCCTCACAAGGGTGTCCCAGAGACGGGTGGCCCACGGGGCTGCAGCCAGGCAGCAAGGGGGACGGGAAGGCGTAGGCAGGGCCAGCCGGGTCAGCTCCGAGGCTGCCACACATCCGCGCGGGGCCTGCAGCGGGGCTGTCGGCCAGGCCGCTGAGTGCAGGAAGATGGGCGTTTAATGGAGCTCTGATTACAAGGAGATAGGGCTCCGATGGCTTCCAGGGGCCCCCTTTGTAGGATTAGTATTTATTACGCCCTGAATTAGCTGGCAAGAGGATCAGCTTCTGTGGAGACGCTCAGCTGAGCCTCGGAGTATAACGTTCCTTTTATTGCTCCATAAACACAGCCCTGCTCTCTCTCTTCTTCCTCCTGCTCCCCACCTCATGCCTGTCTTTTTAAACCTTCTAAACCTTTAATCAGAGGACTCATTGGGCAGAATAATCACAAATCCCTTTCAACTCTGCTCTTCCAGAACCCTGGCCTGGAGGTAACCGAGGTGGGGAGACCCAGAGAAGCCCCGTGGCCCCAAGTAGCCCTACAACCTCTTGTGTGTGCAATGAAATACAGAACTGCTCACAGCGCAGCTGAGAAAGTGGGACAAGGCTGTTAGCACTGCTGCTCATGTGTTGTACACCTCCAGGGCGAGCCACTTCAACCCCACCTCTCTGAACAGAGCTGTGCAGTGCACACCCCGTGCAACCGCACATAGCATCCTATTCCTACAGGTACCAGGTAAAACATAAAGCAGACACACATTCAGTGTCAGCAGTGGCTTATCAAGAAAACTCACTTTCGTTGTCTGCTTCCTCTGCATTTTCTAATTGCTCTTCTGTAGTGGTAAGGCTGGCAGAAAACACGCCAGGCCCACTTCCAAAGGCTTGGAGTGTTCATTAATTCCAAACTGCCCACTCCTGGCTCGGGGCTCCCCATCACCAATGCTGAACTGCCTCCTACTTTTCCATCCCCAAATGAATAAACTACACTTACTCTAACTGACACTAGCAGATCCCACCTGCAGCCCTCAGGGGCCGGCCTGGCCCCAGCCTAGCCCCCTGCCATTCCCCCACTCGAACCCTCTGCTCCCCATCACATGGCCTTCTGGCCAGATTTTTCTTTATCGGGCATTTATACT
Source organism: Cervus canadensis (assembly GCF_019320065.1). Classification (NCBI taxonomy): domain Eukaryota; kingdom Metazoa; phylum Chordata; class Mammalia; order Artiodactyla; family Cervidae; genus Cervus; species Cervus canadensis. Next base: position 52,498,710 of record NC_057403.1, on the reverse strand, counting down.
CCAGCAAGAATTTTCGACAATGCATTTTCTCTCCCGGGGACTGAATTCCTCATTGAACAGTGAGATTCTTGAGAGAGCTCAGCGAGTAAGCAGAGAGAATCTGGAATGGAAACAAGGAAGTATGCTAATAACTCAGAAATCAAACTGGTTAGGGACTGCTGAACAGAGTCACGGCATCGCAACTTTTAGGAACAGAAAGGATGTTAGAGGTCAAGCCCACAATTTCAGGTATGGAGAAAACGAGGCCCAGAAAGGAAAGTGGTTTATGCAAGACACGCAGCAAGTCAATCTATGACCAAAACCTCGAGTCTAATTCAAATATGATCATCCACGAGAGAAGAAGAAATACAAGCACTCGAGCAAGAAACCCCTGCCCCAGAACGACTTGAGCCCCAAGACATGAAAGCAAACACATGTGCTGCGGTGTCAGAGGCGAAGAATCACAGGGGCACACATCTAACTCTCCCACTCTACAGGTGGGAAAGCTGAGGCCAGCGGGGAGCTTGAGGTGCTACTGTCATCCACTGAAGACCTGTGAGTTGCCAGGCACGGTGCTAACTGCACTTTATCACGATCCCCAGCACCACCACCCCACGAGGCTGGCAGAGGTTTGGGAAGTACTGGCTTAAGGAAACTGATACAGGTTTCCGTGCTGTTTAACCGCAGGACTTTTCAGAGCCTTGAATATGCTGATGTGCACTGTGCATCTCCAAGAAAATAGAGGAGAGCTGGGTTTCCCCAGTTATTTGGGGAAGGAAACATCTTTTTGTGAAGCATCTCCTGGGACACATTTCGGTTCTAGATTTGAACCACACACGGCATTCCAAGGGCTCTGCCAAGACAACATGTGTTTAAATGCCCAGTAAGTGGTTCCAGCTGTGTGGGCCCTGAATTCCAGAGACAGGGAGAGGTCACCTTGCAGTTATGCACCACTGCATAAACGGGTTGAGGGCGCCTTCTAGTGCAGGGCCGTGAGCTTTCTGCTGGAGTGGGGTGCAGGCGAGGGACAGGAGGTGGGTGTGTCAGACACCATAGGTGGCACGAGGAAAACTGCCCTCCCGCCCCTGGGGAGGGCAGCCTGTGCCTGGTTCTAGCAGGCCCATGAGCTGCAGTGACGTGGGTGATTCCCAGGCCACATCTGTAAAGAGCAGGGTGGGAGGGGATCCTTACCCAACTGCCATGTGCCCACTTCCCCTCCGCGGCAGATGGAAAGCCCCCGTTGGAAGGATGGGGCAATAAGATGGAATCGGCCTGGATCGCTGAGTCACCGCATGGAGGGCAGTTGCCCAGGAAGGTGCACTGGGCTTGGCAGGAGTGGGAGGTGGGTCTTCACTGAGCTATGTCACTGAGAGCCGGGAGCTATTTGTTACTGCGGCGTGGCAGAGCAGGTAGAGGACTGACCAAGGACTGACAAAGCAGATATGAGCGCTTCCCCAGAGCATACGCAGCTTAGCAGGGAGACCAGACGTGTGTGCGAGTAACCAGAATGGGCGAGTTGAGCACCTTAAGGGCTGTAAATACCATTCTGTGGCAGCTCTGTGCTTTGCCAGATCTCAGTCGGCCTCAGCGAGGCCATGGTAACCGAGTAGAGACTGGAAGGAAAGCTTGAGCTTGGAGATTAAATGCTATTCCAGGTAGAAGGAACAGCATGAATGAAGGATCCGAGGCAAGAAATTAAGGAGTATGAAGCAGAGCCAGTTTTGTCAGAGTTAAGGACATCAGAAGGAGGTGACAGAAATTCAGGCTAGAAGAAACCACTGGCCCCATGAACATGAAGGGTTTTGGATTCGGTTCTTCTAACGGCACTTCTCCCAGGAAACTCTGCCCATCCCCTGAGCTGCAGCTGTAAGGTGAGAGTTCTGTAATCAGGAAACTGCAGGACAGCTTAATCGCCTGCCTCCCTCTGAACAAATCCCAGGCTCGTGAATAGACAGAGGCTCTGAGAATTCCTACAGTAGAGAATCCAGGCCACACTTGCTTAACACAGCATTTCTCAGCCTTGTTGGGTCTAGCACTGCTATGAAGGGGGTACCAGCAGATTTACAAGCAGGAGGGGACCTGACCAGAGCCCCGAGGTGATCAGCCCCTGGGAGGGATGCCATGCCTGTGCTGCTCAGCTCCTCCTCTGCCCACGCTGGGTGGAGCATCCACACAGCCCCTTCCTGCTGACCCTTCCTGCTGACCACCTCGTGCCTCAGAGGCTGCAGGGCCTCACTCTGACACAGAGGCTGCAGAGGGGATCCGTCCAACCTCCTGGGGCTCTGTCTGGGAGTTAGGAGTTGACCAACGAGAGAAGGGGACCAATGAATAAAGGGGGACCCCTGCCCCCATTTGGGGGACAGACAGTTCTGGGAGGTGTTCTGTGAGCGCCTTGGGATGTCCTGACGTCTTAGGAGCCCCCGCTGCCCCCAGGGACCTCAACCTGACACCCTTCCCTCCCCCGCTCTATCACTCCTGCACCCTACACCACCTCCCAAATCAACCACCAGATCCCAAGGGTGCAGCTCGGGGGACACCCAAGATAAGGCCAGGAATGTATGAAAGGAGCCCAGAGGGGCAAAAGGCTAGAGAGATCTGGGGAAAAGATCTCTGAAGGGTTTTGCAACAGACCCAGAAAATAAAACTTCTAAGCGAATGTTGCTCCACAGAGAAACATCAGCCAAAGCAGCTCATGACAAAAGCCAAGTGTCACCAGGCTTCCTCAGGGCCACAACCTACCTAAGCTTCTTTCCCTCTATTTCCAAGCTCTGCAGAGACTTTTACTACTGCCTTGACTTCATGGGTTTGGAAACCAAGGCTCAGAGAGGCACACTTCCTCCGAACTGGGCGACTTCCCACCCTCACAATGTTCTGGTGGAAGAAGCTGCAGGACTGGATGACCATTGGATATTGGGCAAAGAGGAGAGGAAAGCTGACTCAGAGGTCAGCATGCACCGAGAAGGCTTCCTGGAGGAGGTGGGTCCACCTCCAAACACGGACCCTTTGTCAGAATCCAATGCAAATACGCAACATCGTTATCATCTTTATGACCGGTATGACTGCCCGCCGCCCAGCGGAAAGCCTGGTGTCTGGTAGGCATCTGTGAGCCCTAGTCAGGCTCTGGCTCTGCGGGGGTCTTTAAGTGCTCATTCTCCAAGGCGGGAGGATCCGCAAGACAGGTGCGTTGTCAAGTAGCCATCTTGCGCAGACCACAGCTCAGGCACCAGCTAGAAGAAGGTGAGCAGCCCCAAACAGGGAAGTGGCAGATGTCTGATCTTCACGCACCACAGACATCTAACCTGGACAAGCGTGCTCCCCCTGGGGCATCTGCACACAACCACTCATGGGTCTCTCACGGAACAAGCCAGTGAGCAGCAGTTTCTATCACTTGGGCCTTGTTGGGGTGGGGGGTTTGGGGGGAGAACCTTGTCCTGGCCCAGGTTCCAGCCACTGGTCTGTCCCCGGCAGGGCTATGTAGACAAGGCAGGCTGGGCTGTCAGCTTTGAGCTGTCAGGCTCCACGTGCCCCTGCCCTGCTCATCCCGCGGCCCTCACGGGCCCAGGGATGGATCATCAGAGATCATTTTACTCCCAAGAGGACTTATAAATCAGTCCCTTTGTGGGGATGGTTCCCACAGAATGTCTGCCTCACTGTCAGAGTAAAAAGGGAAAGAAACAAGGAGGGGAGACAGAGGCCTGGGCTCCAAGTGGAGAAGCAAGATGACAATATTTGTTCAGCGGGGCCGGAATGGAGGCCCCGAAAGAGCTCCGCGTCCGGAGAGCCAGGCCTTTGAACTGTCCCACCTTTGTTATCCTAAGAGGCTTGACGATAAGCCCACCCAGCACAAAGATACTCTCAGTTCCAGGCATATGGACCCCATTAATCTGCCCTCGCACCTTTTAAGAACTTTGCAGCTCCTGCCACCCCCGAGCTGAAAATAGGGCGAGAGCCGAGGGTTAATTTTCTTAAATGGATTTTAGTCAGGCCTGGCCTGGCCTCTCTGGAGTGCACGAGGCTGACAGCTGGACCGCCGGCTGCGATTTGTCCTGGGGTAATGACTGCCCAGTAATGACTCCGTGGCGGAGGCAGTGAGCACGGAACTCGCCGCTCATCCAGCCGAGATGTCCTGCTCGGCCCAGGTCCAAATCCCACCGGCCAGCTGTGTGGCCCTGGGCACCCTCCTCAGCATCGCTGGCCCTCAGTGTCCCCCTCGGCAAAGCGGCCGAGATCGTGACTGCCCGCAGCACTGCCAGCTGCATGACGGGAGCTCAGACGCGGAGGCCCCGTGATAAACGCTGCGCAAACAGCAGCCCGCGGAGGGCGGCGAGGGACACAGCAAGGCTGAAGGCACAGGCGGCCTGGCACTGAGGGCCTCAGAGGCGGCGTCTCCAGTGCCCCCACCCGGCCCCGACGCCTCAGACTGTCCTTCAGGCGAGTGGCCCCGTCCAGAGGCTGTGAGTCTACACTGGCCTCCGCCTGCACTTCGTCTGCACGCAGCTCTCATGGGAGATGCTGGATTCCAGCCCTCTACGCGGGGTGCGCCATTGGCTTGCCCAGGGCTCTTCAGAGACTCTTCAGAGCCTCGAGTGCGCTCATGGACAGCTCTCTAAGCTGTGTGTCCTTGATCAGGTCACTGAGCGCTCTGACCTCAGTTTACCCATCTCCGCAGCGGGAGGATCAAACCACAGCCTCCTTGGGCTGCGCGGTTGTTGAGAGGGTCCCGTGAGATGGGGAAGGCCTGGAGGAAATGCTCAGAGACAGCAGTTGTGCACCTTCGGCTCCATGGAGAAGACACTGGTGCCCAACTCGGGGACAAACAGCATGGATTAGAGAAATGGCCACTTCTACCCTGCCCCCCTCCACAGCCTCAGGCTGGCCTGTCCCAAGTCTCTACCATCAGTGGTTCCAGGCTGACCCCACCTCATGCTCCAGGTGAACCCTTGGATTCTGTCCGTGTGCTACTCACTTATCGGCCTCTCTGGACATGGCCTTCTCACTCCTGGAATTTAAGGGGGCAGCTCAGGCCACAAGCTTCTAATTTGCCTTATTTTTATTTTCATCTGCTTGCTCACATTCATCTAGAAAAAAAATGCACTGCAATGTTGTGAAGTAATTAGCCTCCAACTAATAAAAATAGATGAAAAAAATAAAGAAAAAAAAATGATATAGCCCTTAAAACACACTGTAAGGAGTCCAGTCCTGACGCCACTGTCTGCAATGAATTGCACAGAAAGTATCAATGTCTCCCCTGGACTGCATTTGCAGTGCAACTGATCAAAACAATTCTCCACGAGCACGCAGGCCCTAACAGAACCCGCTGCAGGCAGAGTGATGAACCTCCAGGGGAAGTCGCCAGAAAGGAGAGGTTCCAGGTCTGGCCAGAATCGCCCACTGTCTGTCCTCTGGAGAGAACCAGCATGGCAGACCAGAGTCCATAGGAAAATGGCTTCATATTTGACACTAAATTACTGACCTGGAATTCACTAGGTATTTCTGAATTCTGTTTTTCAATCCTCCCCTTTCTTTTTTTAAAATAAAAGCATATAAGAAACATGTAGGCAATTTCCCCAGGCAGACTGTTGCTTGACAAAGAACATGCTTAAGACTTAGCAGCACTTAAGTCTCTTTTTTCATTTAATTTATAAATGTGACTCTGAGATGGCTTGTGTATAACAACCGACCTAGATGAATTTTATCCAGTCGTTCCCTGGGGGTTGGAAAAGCATTAACATGTAAAATGAACCCACCATATACATGCAAAGGAAATGAAATCAGGATCCCAGTGTGATACTGCACCCCATATTCATAGCAGCCCAATTCACAACAGGCAAGACATGGAAACAGCCTGAGTCCACGGGTGGAGGAATGGATAAAGAAGATGTGGTGCGTACATACACAATGGAATAGTACTAAGCCATGAAAAAGAATGGTGTCCTTTGCAGCAACATGGATGGACTCGGAGGGCATTCTGCTAAGTGAAATAAGACAGATAAATACTGTATGACATCACACATACATGGAATCTCAAAAAGCCCAATGCAGAGAAGCAAACAGTGGGATGTGGTGTCAGGGGCTAGGGGGAGGGGGAAATGAGGAGATGCTGGTCAAAGGGTACAAACTTCAGTTGGAAGGAGGTGCGTTCCAGGGTCCAACACACAGCACGGGGCCTACAGTTGACCACACTGCATGATATGCTCGAAAGCGGCTGAGAGAGTGAATCTTAAACGTTCTTACCACGGGAAGGAAGTGGTAGCCGTGGGAGGTGATGGAAGTGCCAACTAACCTTACTGTGGTGATCACTGTGCAATACACACATGCATCAAACCCCCACATGGTACACCTGGCACTCACACAATGTTAGGCGTCTATCAAGTGTGCAAAGCCAGAAAGCATGTAACAGACGCACCCACTGATGAAGGCATCAGCACAGGGGCACTGAAGGAGGGTCCAAACACACTCTGTTCTCTCCACCAACTGTCTATAAACCTAAAACTTCTCAAAAAAAATTAATAATAATAAAAGTCCACTAAAAAAGAATGTATTTTTTAAAAAGAAAAGATGAACCCCAGGTGTTTGGGTCTTACAATTACGGCTGATGTTGGGTGTGGGTGAGAGGAGGCGGGTGTCCTGGTCTGATGTTCTGCATTTCCAGAGAAGGCCTCGATGCCGTAACCACCCACCCCGACAGTGTGATGGCCCTGCTGCTGGAGGCCACAGTCCTGTGAGGTGCGGGTCCTGGTTAGGTCACCAGGGGCTGTGGCCTTAACTCTGGACCTGTCCAGAAGTAGCTAGGGGACCCAAATCCACACCTTCTGACCGAGCCTGGACTCGAGGGGCAGGCGGGTGTCCTTCCACCTGACGGGGAATCAACATCTGTCGTCAGCCCTCGCACAAAAACCTCTTTATTCCTGGGACACCAAAGGAGTCCTTTTCCACGGCCCCACCCGCTCCCCAAAGTGACATGTCGTCAGCGCCAGCGGTCTCCTTCCCGGCCCAGCCCTGTAACCACCTGAACACCCCCACCCAGGCCGCCAGGCCCCGACCCAACAGGAGGGCGTTTGGCACCGAGGCACCGGCCTCGCCCACACTGAGGGCCTGTGTGCCTGACAAGTCTGCTTCCCACCGCCCAGCTGCCCTGGCTCTGGTTTCAGCCAGCCACCGGCTTCCTCTCCCCACAAACGGGCCTCAGAAAGTGCCCAGGCCAAGAACACTCCACCTCAGCGAGCGCTTACGCTTTCCTGGCAGCTCCTCCCAGTGGCCAACGGGGTCCAGGGCCAAGCTGACCTGAGCCAAGCCGGGTGCTGACTTGCAGGCCCAGGAGAGACAAAGAAGAGACCCCTGGTGGGTCAGAAATCGCCTTCTCTTCCTTTCGGGGGCAACGCAACCACCTGACGAGGATGGCAACACCCACGTGAAGGCTCCCACGCCGGGATGGGAACTGCACCCCCTCTTCTGGGAGGTGGCTGAGCACCAGCAGGTGCCCGGCAGGCACCATGGGCCCCACTCGGGGCTTCCAGCAGGCCTGACTTTGAACTCTCCTGCCGGCTCAGAGTGAAGCTGAGGCTGCACACGGCTCTCCTCCCTGGAGGCCTCTCGTGCCCCTTCAGCTGCTGCCTAGAGTGAGAGGGACCCCCACACACCTGTCCCCACCTGGGCATCCATAAGGCAAGGGCAGGCCACGCCTTGGGTGTCACAGATGTGCACACCCTTATCACGTTATTAGAAACTGCTGGCTCTATGTTCTCTGCCTCTGGAGAGAAGCCAGACCAGGCCCGAGCTTGCCCCACATCCTCTTTCGATTCCTGATGCTTGAGGCCCCCTGAGACGCAACTGAGCGGGCACTGCTGTTCTTCACACGAGACCCCTGGCAGAGCCCCCTGGGATCCTTCTCCATCTACCCTTGCCCAGAACAACTGCCTTGAGACACTCTGGGGGTGAAACCTCTCACTTTTGGTTGGCTGAGGATCCCAGTGTGGGGACTCATCCTAAAAGGTCTATCCCCATCACCTCCCCCAGAAACCCATGTAGCTCCCTCTGTCACCCTCTTCGCATCCTACCTTAATGTACATGGTCTCCAGTGGCCTTCCCGACTACCCTACTTGAAATTGCAATTTCAGGGAAGTGAAGGTCTAAAAATAATTTGTTTCCCTTCCATTAACAAATGTTTGTTTAACATCCACCACACACCAAACCCTGCCTGAGGCCCAGGGATATGAGCGGAGGGCGTCTCTTCACCTGCTGGCAAGAGCGGGCCCTGAGTGAGGCTCTGGGCATGAATCGACTCTCCTGAGGCCACTGGGGTTCTGCGTGAGAGTCAGGACCCTGCGCGGGGCCAAAGGAGGCCTGCGGCCAGGGCGGGAGGAGGCTGCAAGCCTTCCTTTAGGGAAAAGGGCCAAACCAGTGATTTATCGCGGAGCGGTATCTCAGGAGACGTGAGCCAGAACGCAGTCAGGCAGGCGGTGATGGCTTTCACAGCAGACAACGAGCCCCTGTTTGGACGGAAAGGTACCCAGACGGCTATAATTTAATTGTGTTTATGTGTTGCCGCGTAATCCATTTTAAATATGGGCGGACAGGGGTGCTGGACAGGAGATCAGGAGTGAAATCCGAAAAGTACTCAGGGAAGAGTGGGCCACCCTGCAGTCACCAGGGTGGGCTCAGGACCGTCAGGAAGGCAGGGGCCTCGGACACGTCCTCTCTGTCTCAGCTTCTTCACGTACAGAGTGAGAAGTGCTGAGATGACAGGATTCTAAATCAGCAGTGAGCTCGACCTGCTGTGAGCCCACAGGGTGATGAAAACAGCCCACATGCGACAAGGGGTGCTTGTGCGCCAGGCACCGCTGTGCCTGGGGCGGGAGGCTGGAACACAGAGAGGTTAGCAGCTTTCCTGAGGTCGCACAGCCAGCAAATGATCATGCCAGGGTGCACACCCAGCCACTCCCCAGCCTCCTGAGGGTGGCAGAGGGTGCAGCTGGCAACCTCAGTGTGAATATTAGGCTGCAGGAGGAGGAGCAAATGACCAGGGGGAGACTGAGTGGTCACACCTCTCTGAGGTGCAACGGCAAATTCCCAGGGGTACGCCATCAACAGGAAAGGAAATAAAAAGCATCCGGATTGGAAGGAAGAAGTAAAATTAACTTTACTAATAGATGACAAGAATAAAATACTGAAGAATAATTTTTTTTTTAAGTACAAGACTTGGAGAGTGAAAATTATAAAACTACAGAAGGAAGTGAGAGAAGACCTATAGAGAGACGGTCCAGGCTCACAGGTTAGGAGACTCACCACTGTTAAAATGACTGTTCTATCAAACTGATCTGTCGAGTCAATGTAATCCCATCAAAATGCCAGTTTTTGTTTTTGTTTTGTTTTTTAACAGACATTGACAAGCAGATTCTAAAATGTTTGAAGTGAAGTGAAGTGAAGTCACTCAGTCGTGTCCAAATCTTTGCGACCCCATGGACTGTAGCCTATCGGGCTCCTCCGTCCATGGGATTCTCTGGGCAAGGATACTGGAGTGGGTTGAGGTACAAAAATGTCTAAATGTTGTAAACTCACCATTTAGTGTTCTAAATGTTCACCATCGGTGATGGCTGCACCACATTTTTTAGTGAAGTTACTAAAATCACTGAATCATACATCTGAAATGGTTGAATGGTATGTAAAATAGGTAACTGTAAAGTTGTTTTAAAGATTCTCAGGATGCCTGAGTTTAGTAAGAAAGACTCAAGGTCTCCATCCTCAACTCCATGGGCAGCAAGAAACACTCTTCACGACCTTTCCTGCAGGGTCAGACCCAGAGAAGCTGAGAAACTCTGTTCTCTCCAGCAAGGAGGTGACGGGGTGGTTGGAGGTCAGAGACCCTGATAAGGGATCTTTTGAGTTTCGTTTAATCCCAAGAGCCCATCTTATGTTCAGATCCCCCTTACCGCCCTGTAAGCTCTGTGACCTTAAGCAAGACACTTGCCCTCTCTGAGCCTCAATTATTTCAGCAATTAATTGGAAGTAACTGGTGCATGGAATTCAGTGCCAGAGTGTGGACTCAGAGCTCCTGACTTCCAGTCGAGTGTCTTTTCCATTATGATCTGTACTCTGCACCCCTTTAGTCATCACAGATTCCGTGAGTGTCTGTAGCTATGCTAACCTGAGTCAGCAAATGAAATGCTGGGTCCACCAGAGAAATAAGGACTCGGCCGCCGGATGCCTGCCATCCTCATGCCCAGGGACTCCCAGCCTCCACTCCTGGGTCGATGCAACCACCCCACCTCTGTCAACATGCCCCCAACCCCTCAGCCACCCCATATCTCCATGACACCACATCCTACCAGCTCCTCACTCCCTCATATTCCCCCCCGTGTCAGTGACCCACCTCCAGGGCCTCACTACCCCGCCCGGCCCTGTGGCCTCCCCTCCGCAGAGCACCTAAAGCTGTCAGACTGTAAGACTCCAGCTGGAAATGCTGTTGGCTCTTGTTTCCTGGACTGTGGGCTTTCTCTCCCCGTCTCCTCGGGAGAAGGGGTCACCGTGGCTTATATTTCTTATTTTACATGACACGTCCGAGCTCCTGTGTGTCGGGATCGTGGTGGGTGGCTCGGCAGAGACAGCAGTCTGTGAACTGGCCAGCCGGAGGAGAAGCTGACCCCGCAGCCGGCCAGAAGCAGCATTCCACTTGGCAGGGGAGGCACAGCGTGGAAGACTTCCAGGAGGGAGAGCATGAGAGAGGAAAATCCAGGAGAGCGCCAGGAACCCGGCCACTCCCCCACCCCCAACCCCCCGGTGGCAGGTGGGGGCAGGTAAACCGAGGTAGCAGCTCTGGGCAGCTGGCAGAGACCCCGGGAGGGCTGGGACGAGCATGTCCCTGAGCCAAGCTCGGTCTTCTCCCCCAGTGACAGCAATCACAGCCTCCCTCCTTAATATTTCATCTGAAGCGGGGAGAGAGGAGGAGTTCCCAGCCTGCTGAGCTGGGGCTGGAGGCCCAGAGCCCACGGGGCCTGGGAGAGGCTGGTGAGTCCATCCATTCCCCCACAGGTGGGTGGCTGACCTGCCCACACAGGCCAGTGGAGAGCAGAGGCGCTCAGGGGTGGAACAGAGTAGGGACAGCTCTCCTGGCGTTTCCCTGGTATTTCTTCTAGATAAAGCTGCACACACCACATATGAAAACAACTAAATGGAGCTGAGAGAACCTTCCAGGCAGCTCTGCAGCGTCCTCAGCAGGCGGAGGGGGCATGAATCCTGCTCTGGGTGCGTTCCACGCAGCCCTCTGCTCCCCACCAACCTGCTCTCCCTCCCCCCTCCTCCCAGCCGGCCCTCGGGGCTAACACTGTCTCATCAAAACAGGACCAGAGAGGCTGCGCTCACCGCCCCTTCCTGGCCACAGGCCCTAGACCAGGGCCATCAGGCTTCTTCTAGAAAGCCCCAGAGAGTAAACAGTTTAGACTCTGAGGGCCGTGGTCTCTGCCGTTGCAGTACGAAACCAACCACGGACACCGGAGAAATGAATGCGTGCAGTGGGGCTCCAATAAAGCTTTATTCACAAAAGCAAGCGGGGGCTTGCCTGTGGCTCACAGGCACTGGCTTGCTGGCCCCCCGCCAGAGAACACCAAGTGGCTTCATGGATTTGAAGGGTGTCTGAGGTCCTCCCTGGAGAAGGAAATGGCAACCCACTCCAGTATTCTTGCCTGGAGAATCCCAAGGACAGAGGAGCCTGGCGGGCTACAGTCCATGGGGTCACAAGATCAGACACAACTGAGCGACTAAACCACCACCACATGAGGTCCTCGGCGAACAGGAAAGAGTAATAACCGAGGTAATGATGAGGGTGATGATAAATGCTGAGGACCAGTGCCCTGTTACAGCAGCCTCCTGACTACTGGACACTTACTGAGCTGGGAGAACAGTGACGGGCGAGACAGAGGGGTGCCTGCCCTCCAGAGCGGACAGTCTGACAGAGAGCCCCGCACACCACACAAGGCAGGGGCCGTGTGCATACGCCATCTGACAGATGAGGGACCTGAGGTTTGGGGAGGTGCGTGATGCACCCACGGGGGCATACGTGATGAATCCCAGTGGTTCCGGACTCCTATTTGACACACAGGTGGCCTCACAAGCTGTGTGGGCCCAAGGAGGGACAGTCCCCTGCCCTGAGCTCCCTCCAAGGGATGCCTCAAGGGAAGGCAAAGAGCAGAGCACCGGGGCCGCCTCCCTGGGCCACCACGTGGGGCGGCGAGCTTGCATTTCTCAAACGACACATGATTCTGCACAACACCAGCTCCGATGCTCCTTTTAAACAAAGACTCTATTCTCTTGCCAGTGTCCTCAGCTCAGGTGGGAAGAAGCTTTGATCTATCACTTACATTCCTGGGCTGTCAAGTGACAAGCGACCCCATCCCGACACCACGGGTGACGGACGTGCCTTTGACTACCAGGGTGTAAGAAACGAGGCCCCGCGGGCCAGCCGGCGCCCAGCGGGGGACAGGCTGCGGGCTGCTCGTTGAGGCAGCGAGTCCCAGCCTGCCCGACGTGGCACCCTGCAGCAGCCCATCCAGAGGAGTCCCAGGCACGACCGCGGCCAGGTCCTGCAAAGTCTAATCCACTGCACACATCCCGCCAGTGACCCCGACATACCACGCGGGCTGCGGAACCACTGGGCACCACAGAATAGTAAGAAACACAAGGTCATTGTCCAAAGCCACTAAACTGGGATGGCTCGTTAGGCAGCAGTGGCAATCAACAGGTGTCCACCACTCCCTGCAGCCCCGGGCACCTGCCTCTTTATCCACCTCTGCACTGGGAATCGTGACAGCCTGGCCGCAGATGCCATCAACTCCGCTCCAGGCTGATTCCCTCGGAAAGGAATGCAGGAGTGGGGACGGCCAGACTCCAGCTACCTTCTGGAGGAGCAGCCACCAAGAACCGACACCGTTGATGCTATTTGAGCTGCTAGAGCTCAACGGCCCGGTTGTCACTCCTTGTTTTCTATGCCCCCATCATCGGTGGCAGATTTCTGCCCGAGCTGCCCGGCCTGGGAGCTGCGATGTTGGGACCCGGTGGGGCAGTAGTTAATGACCAACCCAAAGTCAACAACCCACACAAGCCGCCCTTTCATGGGAGGAGTCACAGCGGCCGCTCCCCAGTGGCATCTGAGCAGTAAGAATGCCGTTTTGCGTGGCCTTTTCCTGCTGACAAGGCCCAGGTAGGGGACAGAGTAATCCAGCGGACAGAGTGGGTCCTGTGTGGGTCGAGAACCTGGGAGGGCTCATCCGCATTAGGAAGGGGCTGCCAGATGTCCATAAGTGTCTGCTGAATGCCGGGCGCTGTGCTAGGATGTTTACGGACAGATGGCCTGTTTTAAAAGGTCCTCCCACCTTTCTAAAGGGGATGTTTAGGGAGGTGAAGCTTTCTGTATGCAGAGAAGGCAATGGCAACCCACTCCAGTACTCTTGCCTGTAAAATTCCATGGACGGAGGATCCTGGTAGGCTGCAGTCCATGGGGTTGATAAGAGTCGGACACGACTGAGCGACTTCACTTTCACTTTCCACTTTCATGCATTGGAGAAGGAAATGGCAACCCACTCCAGTGTTCTTGCCTAGAGAATCCCAGGGACAGGGGAGCCTGGTGGGCTGCCTATGGGGTCGCAGAGAGTCGGGCACAACTGAAGCGACTTAGCAGCAACAGCAGCAGCTTTCTGTATGAGGCTGTAAGCAGATAACTCGCAGAACATCCAGCACCAACAGTGAACCCTACGGACTTCTGTTAGTTATAACCTATCAGGGTTACTTCATCACCTGTTACAAATGATCACACAAATGCAAGATGTTAATGGTAAGGAAAACTGTGTATGAGAACTCCCTGCACTACTCAACTTTCTGCAGACTTAAAACTACACTAAAAATTAAACTCTATTAATTTAAAAGGAAGGAATGGGTCCTGGGTAGGAGGGAGAAGGGAGAGAGACAGAGACAGCTACGCCACTGAGAAGGCTGGGAACTTTGCAGGGTGGAGCAGACCCATCTGGTCACTGTTGGCGTCTCCTGGGTGTGAAGACTATGGGGTTTGATCCAGCAGGACCCGGCTGCTGGGGAAAGGGTAGGGCTGGGCGGGGGAGGGGCAGGCAGGAGGCCAGGAGGCTGTGACCAGGAGCCAGGCGTGAGGTGTCGGGCGCGCACCAGGGGCAGCCCTGGAGGTAAAGCCAGTGTTCCCGGGGACTGCGGCAGGAAGGCAAGGGGAGAGGAGGTGCCCCACCCTGTCCTGTCCGAACTGGGAGCTCCGGGTGTCCTTGCAAATTACATAAATATCAGTAAGTTTATATATGTTCAAGTCGCATGAGTGGTGTTCCAAGAAGTAACAATTTATGGAAGCAAAGCAAGGCCTTAACGTGGTAACTGACATGATTCTGTGCAGAGCTGCTAACGTTTCTAGACAAGTTGGATTTGGACGAGCTGGATTTGGAAGTATTTCTGGTACATGGGTTTTTGTGGCAGGGCACCTATCTTTGTAAATGCTTCAACAGAAGAAATGCCAGCAGAAGTGGGGGGTGTCACTGCAGACACTCTAAGTGAAATCAGAAGCTGACCTTCCATGATGCACCTAAGCCCATTGCAACAGCAAACCACAGTCAGGCCAGTGGATAAAACTTTTTCAGTGCTAAAAAAGGGAATTTAATTTATATAAAGCAGTATGCACTTAAGGCCCAGACTGCAAATGCTTTTGGATGCAGTCTTAGCCATTCAACCAACGTAGATACCAGGTCAAGGAAAACTTTCTAAGTCTGGATTATCTGTGAAAAAATGAACATCAAAATCTTCAGATAGGGCCATTAGTAGACTGTGCTTTTAAGATTTCAACATCAAGACCACAAAGTTTTAATTAATAAATATGTGTGGTGCCACAATTGTTTAAAGATTTTATTTGACATTTTATTTTGTGTTAATATGTCTTTCTTTTAATATTTTCTATTATCAGACATCTGAATCAGGTGCAAATTAATGTGAAATGCTATTATTGAATACATAATATTGGCAAAATATATTGATTTAAAACAGTAATAACCTATGCTTTACCATTGCATTTTTTACTTTAAAAAAACTGAAACTTCTCATATAATCCAACCCCAGAAAATGATTTACCATTTACTATTATGGTCTTTCACTGTTATTCAAGACACTATAAGCACCGTAGAATGTAAAGTAATTTACAATTTCAGAAATTCTTGTATTTTCCCAGGAACTTTGATATGTTGTTCCTGAATCCCAAAGATTAATATCTGCTGAGGATCTGGAAGTTCTAGCCTAACCTGAGTAGCAGGAGCCAATATGGGTGATAGAAGCGGACAGGATGAAAGACATGGAGCAAAGCAGAGATGCATCTTGGAGACAGTGGCCAAAGCCAGCGGCAGAGGTATCTGGTGTTTGCACAGGGGATCAGGGCATTTAAGAGAACAGAGACACAGCAGATATTTGGGCTGGAAGATGCACACTCTCCCTCAATCTGCCCTCTACTGCAAGTTCATACATCCCTGCGGGAGGCAGGACCACAAGCTCCTGACCAGCCGCTAAGTGGGGACACGGTCTGGCGGGACCACTCAGGTCTCACAAGCGGCTGCTCCTCCACACAGACACAGGGGCTGCACCAGCACACTCCCCAACACATGCGGGCCACAGGGGTTGGGGAGTGCGTGGGCTGGTTCTCCACCACCCCGCCCCCTGCACCTCGGTCCAAGTTGGCCCCAGTCGGTTGGGCAGCAGGTTCCCAAGCCTTGTGCGCAGGGCCTCCGACCAGGCTGGACATGACGCTCTGGGTACACACACAGTGTTTTTCTTTGAGGCTTATGAGCGTTTATCCGTGTCATAAATTGTCACCTACTTTCCCTGAGGGATTCCAGGCCAGTGATCCAGGGAGGTCTCCGCTTCCCCAGGAGTAGGGAAGCGAGGCCTCCTGATTATCTCACGGGGGAGGTAAGAGTGACTCCCATCATGAGGACCCACAGCGATCACTCCTGGCCCTGGTTCATTCACGCCTTCACCCGCTCACCCTTCAACAACACTTGGCAAGTGCCCTCTGGACCAAGCCTGCGCTCCAGGTCTCAGAGGAGGAAAGAACACACAGCAGAGGGGAAGACACGCACTCAGAAATGCAGTCGCCTTTCAGAGACACTGAAGTATTTACCAATGATGTGATAGGATGTCTGGGCTTTGCTTCAAAAGGAACCAAGAGAGAGGGAAGCGGTTGGACGTGTGTGAGGGGCAGGACTGGCATGGGAGGAGGGTTTCTGGGGCTTGGCGGGGTGGGGCGTGATAAACACATTTATTATCCTGTTCTGTCTGCCTCTGAGTACACGTCTCATAAGGAATCATGACAGCAAATGCTAACAGCCTCGGTGAAGATGCCCAGCATGAGAGTCAGGGGATGAGGGCTCAGAGCCCGGCTCTGCCATTTTTCAAGGGGTGAGGCCCTGGGCAGCGACCTAACCTTTCTGCGGTTCGGTGTGCTCACCCGTGAGGTGTGGACAACACCAGCACAGCCTCCCCGTGCCACGGGATTAATGAGCCATCGCTGTCTGCGAGAGCTCAGGCGGGTCCCCGCTAGGCAAGCTCTCCCCCCCTGGTGTGACTCTCTTCTTTTTCCAGATGAAGACACCCAGGGTCAGAGTGGCAGAAACACTGGCTTGAGGCCGCACAGCTCAGGAGATGGCGAAGCCATGGCTGGAAGCCAAACCCGTGGGCTCCACAGTCCCTCCCGTTCCAGCTTGGGACTGGGTGGGCGGACATGATGCAGCAGAGCGGGAACCCTCATCTGCCGGCTGCAGGGAACCCCCGAAGGCCCGACGCCCTGCCAGGGAGAGGCCTCCCTCCGTGCGGATGCCAAGACCTCCCTGGAGCGGGTCCTGCCGGGGGCCAAAAGTGGTCAGACCCAGGTGCCCTTGGCACTGGAGGGAGAGGCGTGGGCAGCCCAGAGGTCAGGGACAAACCTCTAGGGCTGGGTGCTGCTGCCACCACCCCTGAGCGGCACGGTCCACCCACACCACCTCCGGTGATGCCTGCTCTTCCCTCGGTCCTAACTTAGACCTCACCCGCCCGCCCCGGGAAGCCCTCCCAGACTCCACAGCCTGCAGGTTCCTCAGAAAATCAAACACAGACTCAGCATATGACCCTTCCATTCCACTCCCAGGTACAAATCCAAGAGAGGTAAAACAGGTTCTCAAGCAAAAAATCTGTACATGAATGTTCATAGCCACACTTTCCATAATAACCAAAAAGACAGAAACGGCACAAATGTCCACCAATGGATGAACGAATAAGCAAACTGTAGTCACAATACA
This sequence comes from Cervus canadensis, assembly GCF_019320065.1. Lineage (NCBI taxonomy): Eukaryota > Metazoa > Chordata > Mammalia > Artiodactyla > Cervidae > Cervus > Cervus canadensis. The sequence continues at coordinate 52,481,413 of NC_057403.1, read as the reverse complement.
GTGGAATATTATTCAGCCATAAAAAAGAATTGAACCGCAAAAACAGGCTAAATGAAAGAAGCCAGATACCGAAGGCCATGTATTGCAGGATTCCACTTACATGAAGTGGGGATGGGGTGGGGAGTGACAGCCGATGGGCACAGGGTCTCCTTTTGGGGTGAGAGAAATATTCTAGAACGAGATAGAGGAGCTGATTGAGTTAAACACACTACATTGCCACTGAATTGTTCACTTTAGAGGAGTTATTTGATGTTATGTGAATTAACCTCCATTTTTTTCAAGAAAGGGAGGATGCAGTTCGGGATGACCCGAAGCCCTGGAAAGTCCATTATCCTACTCCTGACATTATATAAGTGCAAGGCTGGCGATACAAGGGAGGCGGCGGGAGGCAGCTGCGCTGGCCAGGAACACAGGGTGCGGCTTGAAACGCTCGCGGTTTAAAGTAACAGGAAGCCTGAGCAGCACCGTAAATCAGGATTTTTTGACTGCGCTGCTTGTACTGAGCAGAACAAAGTGGATTGAATGTCCTGAGTAGGTGTGAGTCCCCATTGCCGGGCCCTGCCGAGGGTGGGGGGGAGGCCTCTAATTTGACACTGGCCTCAAACTGAAAATCGCTCAGCAAAAAGTGAGGTTTCAACATTTTAAGGAAAATCGAGCTGGAACCAGCATTAAACATGAGCCAGAGGATTTCAGTAACTGCAAGGAAAATACAGACGGACAAACGTCTCGCGTGGCTGAAGCAGCTGGGAGAATGTTTCCTCTTCGGAGGCCCGTTTAGGAGCTCAGCGCTGTGGCTGCAGGTGACGAGGCTGGGCCTGGGCCGGGCGGTGTCTGCCTGCTCATACCAGCTCCTCAGGCCTTATTATCCACGCCCCGCCTACATCGTCCCCTGCTGGACTCTGTGGCTTTGGGGTGATGGCACTCAAAGACTGGACCCCAATACTTCTGGATCTGGGCTGGCTGGAAACAGACACACACGATTTGTGTAAACCCCCAGAGTTTCCTTCCGGAGCCTCTGAGGGTGTGCAGTGCTGCCTGGGCTGGTGGGCAGCCTCTTTCGGAGACACGGGCTTCCCCTCTGCATAATGAGGAACTGACACCACCGCACCGTCTGTTCTGAGAATCAGACTGGGGTTTGCGCTCTGGTCTGCCTGCCTGGCATGCTCCTCCTTCCCTTCTCTCAAGGGCCAACTCCATCATCCTGTGAGTCTTACCTTGAACCTGACTCTCAGGGCTGCCTGTCTGAGCCCTAGACTGGGTTAATCTCCTTGTTAGACCCTCTCCCCGTGTCCCTTGCTGTCAACCCTGTGCTCCCTGGAATTATTTATACACGCACCCCCCTCCGGGTAATCCAGGGTGCTCTGCCATCTCAAGGTCCTTAACTTAATCACATCTGCAAAGGCCCTTCTGCCAGGTCAGGTCGCAGATCCACAGGTGTGGGGATTAGCACACGGACGTCGTGGGGGCCATTATTCTGTCCACCACCAGCGGGAAAGCTGCTCTTTCATCTTCGTCCAAAACAGACACAATTTATGGCCCGATGGAACTGGCAGCTTGGTAGGGGAGAAAGATAATAAAACAATTGCATGAATAATTGCTCTAAGGGTGCCTAGCCTTTCTATCTCAGTGATGACAATGACAAAAATATGTATTTATATAGCATTTACTGTACGCCAGGCTTTCTGTTAAATACTCATAGACATTGCCACATTTCAAACAATTATGTTAGAGGGTGAGTCTTATCAGTCCCACTTCACAGAAGTGAAAACTGGGGCTTGGGGAGGTTATGATGGGCCCGTGGATGCATAAGCTCATGTAGACCCAAAGCTGGGTCCGAAGTCATTGAATTGCAGTACGTTGAAATTCACTATTTATATTTAACTCTGCAAATTCATAATCATTTTTTAAAATTCAAATTGATTACTTTTTGAGAACTGCAAGCAATTTATCAACTTGGGAACTAGGTAAACGAAATGAAAGACTAAATCATGTATCCTCTTTCCTGTGTGAACCACATCACTGGGTAACCAAATGGAAGACAAGGGGAAGCATCTCTGTATAAACTTACTCCAGCTAATAAATGAAAACAAAATAACATTATCAGAACATCATTATTGTGCAGCCCCTCATGAATTAATGGAAAGGCATTAGGTACCAATGGTTGCTAAGATCAAAACAGAGTGGCAACAGAGAGAGAACCTAAGGAGAAAAAAATCAGAAGTCCCTCCAGCGGTCAGGGAAAGGCCAGTTGTGGAAACACACAACAGTAATTTTAGTCCCAACAAGTATACATATGTGTGTGTATGTGAACACACACCTGGACAGGTGTAAACAATATGTGGGTACTTGATTGAGATAAATTAATTTTTCTCATGCTTTGGAAGCAGAACATTTCAATAAGCAAAAAGGAAATGAAAACCCTAACTTTAATCTTAAAAACCTCTTCTTTTTTTTTTTCATAATAGACCCATCGAGCATGGATTGCCAAGCTGCATTTAATACAGGCATTTCGTTGCCAGGGCAATTCCATTGTCTTTTATATCTATTTTTGGTTTTGATCCTTGAGGCAACTAATATTCATTTTCAGGAAACAAACCTATGAAAATTATACCAGCTTTTGTGCAACATGCAAAGTGAGTGCGTGCAGGTTCAGCATTTCCAGGCAGCGAAGGGTACTCTGCATTGCTCTCCCTGAATTCCCAACATCTGTGGGTCGGCAGGAGAACTAATTCCTCAGGAAAGAGCCCCTACCCTAATTAGATTTCACTTGGCTTATTTGTAAATCTCATTCACTGACTTAATGAGAAACAAAAGTCATGTGATAAAAGAGTCACGAGCAATAAAATGTTAACTAAATTTATACAGCAGAGGGCCTGAAATTTTCCCCCCATATCAGCAAAACTGAAATCCACAGTGGAAACAGGAATTGCTATAAATGGCTCAGACCTAGGCATGGGGACCTTTTTATATTCAGGATGTAGCTTACTCCTGAGAGAGCACACACCATTTAGGCATTTAAAGTGCTAGACATGTCCAAATCTTTACTAACTGGGAGCAGTAATAACAGCTAAGAGTTATTGCTTACTTCCTACATGCCAACCTATTCTAGTCACTTTAAATGCATTAACTCATTTAATTTCATGAAGCCAGGCTATTATTATTCCCATTTTATAGATGGGAAAACTGAGGCTCAAAAGGTAAAGGGAGTTATCCAAAGTTGCTCAGAAAATAATTGCCAATGATGAAGTCTAATCTCCAAGCCGAGAGAGTCAGATGCCAACACTTCCATTACTCTTTCCATTACACTTAAAAGTCGAGGGAGGGCTTCTCTGGCAGTCCAGAGGTTAAGAATCTGTCTGCCAGTGCAGGGGACATGGGGTCAATCTCTGGCCTGGGAAGATCCCACAGGCCACAAAGCAACTAAGCCTGTGCACGACAACTACTGAGTCCATGCTCTAGAGCCTGGGGCTGTAACTACTGAGACCACGTACTGAGACTGCTGAAGCCCAAGTGCCCTAGAGGCTGAGCTCTGCAACAGGAGAAGCGACTGCAGTAAAAGTAGCCCCCGCTCACCACAACCAGAGAAAGCCCACACGCAGCAACAAAGACAGCACAGCCAAGCATAGATAAATCATTTTTTTAATTGAGAGGAGTGTGTTTTCTTTTTTTTAGTCAAAAATTAGCTTTCCGAATTATTATAGAACAATTCAAGAAGATGATTGCATACTGGGATTCCCATGGATGTCAGTTGCAGCTTGACTACAAAGACTCCTTCAGCCATATTTTTGATTGGTTTTATCAGAGTATCTGAATTTCAGTTAATGTCACAGGAGAGACAGGTCTTCACGTTTGTCATAGGGGAGCCTGGGCTTCAGCACATCTTCCCTGACATGGCCTTGCACCCTCTGTCAGGACGAGAGGGACGCTCCCAAGGGGCACGCCTGCAGTTTGGGTGGAAACAGGTACTTTCGAGGACTAGGCTTACGCCCAAGTTAACAGCTTTACTGAGCCCTGATCTCACACAGTCACCCCAGGAGCCCTGAGAGGGTGGCACCATCATGGTCTCAGCTACTGGTTAGAAATGCCCTTGGTGGAAGGACACCCACGTCCAAGATGGACCAGGAACGTCTGACCCCAGCCCCACATCCCTTCTGCTGCAGGGTAGCCCCTCTGCTGGGCCTTTGAGCTTTCAAGGGTATTCAAGTCCAGACAGAGAGAAAACGACTCTCACGTTGTCTGCCGCTGTGTCCCAGGCTGCACAGGCACCTGGACATGTGGTGCCCAGCCTCCTCTTCACCCTAGGACACCTCTCCCCCGGGACCGGAGGACCCTGGGGATCTGTCCACCCAGCTCCCTGGCCGCAGATTGGACCACTCAGGTGATATCTTCCTGGAATTCTGTGTGGGAGTGGACAGCATGGAGCCAACACACGAATGCTTCCCTAGGCACCTGGAATGCCTGGTTCCGGGTACAAAGATGCCCGCTGCCGGCTGGTTCCTCCTTCCCAGAGTCTGAATGTTTAGTTCTTCTTTTGAGTCTCAAGTATCCTTCTGCTAAACCTTGTTCTTGTTTTTCACTCCTGTTTAGAAATTTAGCCAGACTCCTAGATGTGAATGCCAGAAACCCCAAAAGCTATTCACTGACCCTCCTAACTTTAGGAGGACTGACAGGGTAGGTCTGGCCTCAGTCACACTTGGACTGGAAGCTGTTGGGAGTCTGTCCCTTTCCTTCTTTGACACCAGGTGTCTTAATCTTGTTCTTGAGTAGAAAAGAACCCCAGCAACATCAGGTCTTATTGGTCCATGAAATGGGGGTCCCTGAGAAGGGAGCCATGCCTCCCAACGGTGCTGGGAAAGGCCTTGGGAGGACAAGGGTTGGCTTGGGATTGCCCCATGTCCATCTCTGTAGCCCTTGTTGTGGGAGGCGAGGGGCATAGGGTGCCCAGAGTGGTCGGGCCCAGGGCACACCCCATCCAAGGGCCAGGAAGCAGGGCCAGGCTTACCTGAGACACACAGATTACTGTGGAATAAAATGTCAGCTCCAAAGGAAACGATGCCAGACATGCCCCCTCCCACATCATGCAAAAAACAAGATCACTCTCATTCCAACTAAAGGCCCCATCTGAGGCCACCGAATCCACTGTGAATGGCAGAGATTCTGAGATAAATCAGAGCCCAAGGACAGCTGGAGTGCTCAAGGAGCTCCAGCAAAGACTGTCCGTGGGATCTGGAGGGCTTGCATGGAACCGAGGATGACCTCCCAGGCACCATGAAGGATGGCTTTGGGCCCAACCAGGCATCTTGCAAAGGCCCACCTACCCTCCAGGCTGGAGGGCTTCCAGTGGGTGAGCAGTGGGGAGATGGTCCAGAAAGAGCAGTGTGTCCAGGTGACGGTCACCACAGAGGGACAGGAAGAGAGCCCTGCAGAACCAAGGAGCCAGATCCATCTGCTAAGCCAGATCTTCCCTGGGGAGGGGCTGACTCCACACCTTTCAGGCAGAAAGAAGACACTAGTGTCCCCAGGGAGGACACCAGCCCAGTCTGGGGGGCCCAAGGAGGCTCCAGTTGGGAGCCTCTGGCCAAAGGGGTGGACACTCATAGCATGAGTATGACTTCCCAGGCATGGGGGCAGGTGTTCAAGGGCCACAGGGGCCCACTATGCCCACCCACCCACCTGCTAGCCCCTGGCCTACCCTCCACCACCTCAACTGGGACCTCTTCCCATCGGGCAGTCTTTGCCGTCTGCACACCACAACCACACACACAGGAAAACGTCTAGTTTCTTTTGTTAAGAAACTCACTTTTTAAACCTTAATGTGAGTTTGATCTGTGAGAAATGTTTTTACAATGCAAAAGCACGTGTCAGCCACATTAGGGCCTGAGGCAAAAATACTGATCCTGCCCTCGTTTTGTTCATCTTGCATTATTTTTTGCATTTTTATTTTTCAAGTGCTGCATTCAAGTCGTATTTATCTTGATGACTGGCTTGTTTGGAGCCTCCTCAAATTTTGCACCCATGGCTCATGCTTCATCTGCCTCCCTCAGCCCCTTCTCTGCATTATCATTTAAACAAAGCTTTAAGATCCGCAGGCGTGTATCACCTAAGCTCCCCTTCATCCTGCACAGTCAGAAACACTCACTTCACCTGCCTAAAATAGAACCAGTGACACAGATGAGCTTTTGTGAGTCTTCTGGTCCAAATCCCTTGTGTCCAAGCCCAGGGCCCACAGCCATCTGAAAGCAACGCCAGCCAGGGCCCAGGTCTGACGAGCACCACCCTCCACCCAGCCCCTCCATTGCCTGATGAATTGAGGATGAAAAAGGAAGTCAGGGCTGTGGCCTCAGCTTTCTGCCAGCTTTGCTTCATGCCTGGAGGAGCCAACCATCTCTGGCCAAGGAGGGAATCATAAATTCCACTGGGAAGGAGCCTGGAGCTCCTGAGCCATGGCCAGGGAGGCCCCTGGGGAGTGCGAGCCTGGCGGGAAGAAGTCACAGCAAGTGCCCCTTCCGCCTCCCCACGCCTGCGCCCGGCATTTTTAGGCAGTGACATCACAGCACAGAGACCACCCCTGAAAGGAAAAACAAGTCACAAAGAGGGCAGGGGGTAGTAGGAGGGGAGAAGCCAGCCCTCCTTTGCCTTGGTGAACACAGTCAGCTCAAGAAGGAAGAATTCTCCAGGTTATAAGGGTGTTGTTTTAAGCTCAGGCCTGGGTGCCAGGTCCAGGCTGCCCGTGAGACACATCGCCTCATTTAAGCCCTCCGAGGAAGGTGCTATTTCATTTCCATTTTATACACAAGGAGACTGAGGCTAAGAGAAGTTATGTAATTTGCCCAAAGTCTCTCCCTCAACAGAAAATGGAATCAGGATTCAGGCTCAGGTGGCCGCCTACACAGACCCTCTTGAACAGACTGGCAAGAACTCCAACTGAAGAAGTGCCACCGTCTCTGCCTGTCAGAAGCCCCCAGTAATCTGGGCCAGAGGTCAGATGTGTGTTCCCCAAACCCCTGACTCCAAGAGTTCCAACACCCCAAACCCCCATTCCTCCAAGCGGGGGCCCCTTCCTTCCATGGGCCTCTTGCTCCCCACCTCCCACCCACCGTCAGACTCCCAGACCCCCCTCCTTCCCAGACTTTCTCTTTTACCAGATCACTTGAAATATCTGTGTGGCTGGGTCTGTGCCCCAAGCTTGCACCCTCTGTGCCAGAAAGAAGTTGGCCCTGAGTGGATGAAACCCAAGATAGATCTGTCCACCCACGTGTGAGATTCCTGCAGAATTATGTGCATTTTTTGGTGGGGAGAGGGGGGCTTAAATATTTCTGATGGGACCGGACCAGGGCTGGCAGGAACCTTTCTCTGAATGGGCCCTCCACCCAGACGCTCCATCTCACAACTTATCAATTAACTGTCAATGAAGAACCCACATTCCTGCTCAGCCAAGAGAGGTACCACTCCCAGAATGCATACAGTACTCCTTTCCAAAAGTAGGAAAAGAAGCTTTCCTACTGCAAAGCCCATTTCCTGCTCAGACCAGGTGGAAAATCTGCTAAACTCAAAAGGTCAAACCTAGTTTAATTTTATACCCTTTTGTTAAGAATGTTCCCTTTAAAAAAAAAAAAAAACCCTCATGTTTCTTTCCAACTTTTCAAAAGTTAATTCATGTGGAAGAAAAAAAAAGATTAGGATAAAATTTCAAATATTAAATTCAAATGCAGGATTAATGACTTTTATTTCTAAGCCCAAGAGGTTGTCTGGAATTCAGGACATTTTTGGAGTAGTGGAGACCAGACATAACCAGATGCGGTTGTGTTTTGGACCAAGTCAGCACAAATTTCATACCTTGAAAGATTATATCCACGTCCGTCTTAATACAAACAGTCCCCCCCTTTCACAAAACTCTCCATCCAAAATGAAGCCAGAGCCATCGACTTGAAGACAAAGACTAAACACTTTCTAAATGTAAGTGAAAGTAGCTGATGACTGCAAACCTGTATTAAATACCCCCTACCCGGTGCAATTTAACCATTCCTCCATATCTCCCCTCATACCCTCCTCAAATGCACAGGCACCCAAACAGAGGCCAGTGGGATGGGGGAAATGGCTAATCTGAATGAAGAAAAAAACAGCCTTTCCATAGCATACAATTTCCCTGAGTTACTAAATACTGTGATAACATACCTGGTAAGGTATCTCAAGAGTCTGAAGGTGCTGAACAACCTCACATGTGGGCCCCTGGCTAAGTTTCCAGCCAAAGCAGTTTGGATTACTTAGGATAAAGTCTAAACTGAGGTTGAGATGATTTAGCCCAGTTCACGGATGAGCCTCATAAAACAGTGTCAGGACCTGAGTGCACACAGAATGGACGGTGCGCAGTGAGGAGCTGCCGGCTGGCTGAGGGTCCAGAGCTGGCTGCAGGAAGAGTGTGGTCTGAGGAACATGAGCACACCTTGAAAAAGAGCCCCGTGACCTAATACGTTTGGAAAACACTTCACACTCTAAGACAGGAGCCAGCAAACTACAGCTCAAGGGCCAAGTCTGGCCTGCCACTTGTTTTTATAAAGTTTTATGGGCACAGGGCCATGCCCATCCATTTCCATATCATCTATGGTGCTCTTAGGTGACAACAGCAGAGCTGAATAGGCACAACAGAGACCATGTGACCTGCGAAGCCTCAAATATTTACTAGCTGGTACTTTAGAGCTATGATTTGCTGACCCTGCTCGAAAGCCATCTCAGAGATTCACAAATCACATCAGCACACTAGAGACTCCAAGAAATTCAACAGCAAGGAAATCTATTCCACTTTGCTTAGCATAGTATTTCATAAGCATATTTGATTAAAATAAAAACATTTTCCCCCCATGAGATATGCATCAATTCCTCTCATAGAATGTGCTTCACACGCATTTTGGAAAACACTGGGGTGTGTGTGTGTGTGTGTGTGCGTGTGCCAGAAGGAGACATGTTAACACAATCTTCTCTTTACAGGGGAAACGCTACGCATGCTTTCAGATACTTGGTGGTCAAACAGGCAGTGGACACAAAAACATTGTCAAAGTGGTTCTACAACCAGCTCTGCAGATGGATTTAACCACACCACAGCCACACACCCAAATAGAATGGCTCAATTTGTTTGAAGGGAGACAAAATTTGATGTCAAACGATTTGACTGTTTCCAAGACAGACGTCTCCTTGTTATTAAAACATCAGATGAGTAGCTTCATGGCAGGTCCCCATGGGGAGGAGGAACAAAGAGGAAGCAGATGCTAGACTGTGTGCTCCCCAAATTCCCGTGCAGCAGTCCTAACCCCAGCACCTCCAAGCATGGCTGTATTTGGAGACAGGTCTTTAGAGAGGTGATGGAGTCAAAATGCGGTCACTGGGGCGGGGCCTGATCCAATAGGACTGGTGTCCTTGTGAGAAGTGGAGGTTACGGCACAGGCGCGCACAGACCAGGTGAGGACACAGGGAGTAGATGACCCTGATACGCCGAGGAGAGAGGCCTCAGGAGGCACCACCCTGCCGACACGTGATCTGTCTTCCCTGCCTTCAGAACTCAGAGAACGTAAATGTCCTTTGAGCCACCCAGACTGTGGCACTTCGTTGCGGTTGCTCAATCAGACCAATACAGCCAACAGGGCTTTTGAGCAGAGAGCTTGTGAAAGGCACCTGATAGCTCATAGCTACCTGCTATGAGAAGTGCCCCATGGCTAAACTTCATGCAGTCAGCCTACAGTGAGAGCAGAGTTCATTGCTCCAGGATGGAGTTCAATGGGAGGCAATTAAATTGTTGCATTATGTAATTTAAATTATATAATATAATTATTATATATTATGGTATATAATAATTAAAAGAGCTATAGACACAGCAACACCACAGGCTCTACTCCAGGCACAAACTGGGGGCTCTTCTTAGGCCGAGACAGGCAAAAATCAGGTCTTTATGCACTGATTTATTAATCATTAAACAAATATGAAGTACCCACATGTTAACAGATTCATCAGTTGGGCAGCCATGGTCCTTGCCTTCCAGGGGCTACAACCCACAAGTGTGCCCAATACAGTGCAATACAAAACTGGTGAGCGGACCCCATTCTGCAGGTCAGGGAAATTATCCCCGAGGAAGGGGTGTTCAGAGGGGATCCAAAGGATGAGCTGCAGAGGCAGGGTGGGTGAGGGAGGAGGGTGTGCCAAGCAGACGGAAAGTGTAAAGAACCTGAGGCAGGACAGAGCAGTCGTCTGGCCAGGGGTCTAAGAGGAGGCCGTGCCGTCAGAGAATGAGCTGGGAGAGGCGGGCTGAGATGCTGGAGGGTAACCCCTGCTCCGCTTTCTTGACTTTGCGATAGGATCCACAAAGCCAAATGACACAGCCTCTCCAGCTGGGGGAGGGTCTCAAGCTCCTCCTCGCTTTGGCCCAGGGGCCGGGCGGAGTCCTCCCTGGGACAGACTAGGAGCTATACCAGCTCCGAGTCTTGGCTCAGCAGACCCACTTCCTTGCTCACATCCGAGCCCAGCGTGTGGGAGGAGAGCTCTGCTCCCCAGTAACCGGGGCGCTTCCCTCTGTGTCTGGGACCTCTTCAGTGCATCACTGGCGCTGCGGGTCAGTCCACGGCCACAGCCAACCCCAAGGGAGGCTGGGCTATGGAGGCTGAGCTGTGGTGGTGGCCGTGTCTCCAAGTAGAAGAGCAGGGCTCTCTCCGCCTCTGAGATGGGAGGTGGGGAGGGCCTGCAGCTCATCTCTCTGCTGCGGAGGAAGCTCTGGCCATAGGATGGCCAGCTCCAGGGAAGAGCTTTTTGGGCGGGGATCTGCCCGCCAATCACACCACAGGGGTCTCAGGGGGCCTCTTCCTGCTCACAGGGAGCCCATCTCCAGGCTGACCGACCCTCTATGGGGTCGGTGGGGGGCTGCTCAGAGACCTCTTGGGTTTGATTCTTGAACACATCGAAAGTATCTACGAAAACAGCTCTGCACAAGTGAACTCACCTCCCGTGAAACAGGCACCATGAAGTGTGGAGCACAAAACCCACACAGGACAGTGCTGGATAAGCCCCAGGTACATCATGAGACGGTTGGATGGCATCACCAACTCAGTGGACTAGACTTCGGCAAACTCTGGAGATAGTGAGAGACAGGGAGGAGGCCTGGCATGCTGCAGTCCAAGGGGTCACAAAGAGTCTAACACAACTTAGCAACTGAACAACAACACATTATGTAGTAGAATATAAATCCATAAATGTCATCTGATGGTCTCACTGGAGGATTGCTTTTTCAGTTATTTTACTTGCTTTTTCTTAAACCTAGAGGTTGGTCTCTGTGGTTTTTACCATCTCACCCGTTGGTTCCAGGAAACTCCCTGGAGAATCTACTCCTTTCCTCTTGGAGCACCAGCCTCTAGTGATAAGATCCATGTATGTTCTTGCCCCAAATACTGCTTAAGTGCCACAGACATAGTAAAGGTTACTGGTTAAAAGCATGAACTCCAGAGGAAGACTGACAAAATAAAATTCGAGCTCTGGACACTAACCAGCTATGTCAGCTTAGGCAAGTCACTCAACCCCTCTGAACCTCATTTCCTCATACACAAAGTAGGGATGACTGAAGTACCTACTTTATAGGGTTGTTGTTAGGATTTAAAGACTCACTCCACTAGGTTACTGGAACAGGCACATAGCAAGCATGGTGTGTTTTCTAATACTATTATTACATGGAGCTTCTGGGAACTTGCTCAGATAATACACATATTACATATTATATACAGACCGGGGCCCAGGAGTGAGCACTAGTGTCATGTTTATTATGGCCACAAGTGGCCCATTACCTGAACTGATCAGCTTCTGAGTCGGAACAGTGAGAGTGTCGATGGTGGATGCGAGTGTAGTGACCAGTCTGTTTCACGGCCAGGCAGGGGCTGGGCAGCCCCCCCACCATCAGCATGGCGTGCTCCCTGGGGGCCCACGAGGCCCAGCAGGCCGTCAGGGCAAGAGGAACAGACATTCCCACAGGCGCCGCTGGCAGGACAGCCGGCGAGCCGGAGCCAGGGGGCCTGGAGTCAGGCCCGGCAGAGGCAGGGGAAGTCTGCGACATGCCCATTTGTTCCCCTGCCTCGGGGTCACAGCAGCTGGAACAGGCCAGCTTGCCTCGAGCCATAGGCCCTCAATCTGTCATGACACCCCAGGAAAAAATACAGCGAAATACTGTTTTTTCATCCCGTTTATTACCCTAACAAGACTTAACCCGGAAGTTCCGTTGGCGCTGAGTGGCGAGGTGCCGCCATGCCCGTGGCGCCCAGCGAGTCCGTGGCACAAGAGTGCTGTCGGCGCGGCCCCCGGTCCTGGCGGCCCGGCCTGCTCTGGTGAGACGGTGGGCACGGGAGGAGCCCGGCCACAGGGGGACCTCTGCCCTGCAGTCTCCACTGCCCCGCCTCTGCCCCACAAAGGCTGCCATCACGCTGATGTCAAGGGACTCCGTGGCGTGGCGTCACCGTGCTGGGTGGGGCCACCGCTTGGGAACCCAGAACCAGAAGTCAGCTGCTTCTGGGCCAGTCCTCGGACCAGATTCAAGGGGGGACTGTCCAAAAGCTGTGCCCCTCTCCCACCGAGAGCTGGTGTCTGCCCGCCGCTGTGGTGGGAGCCCTGGCCTGAAGACGCAGTGAGCAAACAGTCCATGAAGTCAGCGACTGCCCTCTGAGTGTCTGTGGGTCCTGCTACTGCCTGGGTCCTCCAGGATCAGGTCGGAAGTGTCCCAGAGATCCCAGTAAGTGCACCACGAGGTCCCCGCCCGAAAGGGTCTCCTGTGCTGCTTTTCGCCCTGTCCACAGGCCAGGCTCTCAGGAGAAACAGCACAGGGTGCATTCCCACCGGAAGGCTGCATCACACGGGGTATTACTTCCCCCATAGCCGAAGCTCCCTGGGCTGGAAGAGGGGAAAAAGGCAACTTAAGAGGACGCGTGGCTCACATTCTCTCCACCACTGGAGAGCAGGATGAGGGGCGCAGTGGCCAGGAGTCACTCCCCAAATCACGCCGGACAGCGGGGACGGGGTCGGGGGGGACCCCGGCGGCTGTGCCCCTCCATGAGAGCCTGCACCACGCTACAAGCTGGCTTCACTGTACTAAACAGAAACCAGGACATCAGTATCTGAGATGAGCTGTTTGTAGAATTTGGTTTTCTCCCACAAAGGGCTGAGTTCCACTCTTTGAAACCACCGGGCTCCCCTCTCTGCCAGAAAGCGTGGGGTTCATCCTCCTGAGTTGTGCGGGTGTATGCACTGAGTGTATGCTCCAAGCCACGGGGACGACACACAGAGGGTGGTGGACGTGGCCCCTCCCCATAGGGACAGACACCAGGGGCTGTGTGTGTCCATCAGAGACTCCCGGACCTTGGGTGTCACGGTTTACAGGGGAACAGGAGTCAGCTGTCACTGCGCCCCTCATGGGGCCGTGTGTGCTTGGCAAGCACGGTGTTGGGGGACGCCCCACCCCTCCCAAGAGCACTTCCCAAGGGCCCTCTGTCCTGGAGGGATACAGAGTGGCTCAGTCTGGCTTCTGTCTCTGATTCCTGCCCCCACCCCTAGGCACCGTACTACCTAGGAGTAAATACCCTAGGCAGTTCATTTGTCTCTAAGATAACATTTTTCAAGCACTCTCCAGGTGCTAGGCACTGTTCTAAGGACTTTACAAGCATTAACTCCGTTAATAACAACCTTAGAGGTAAGTACTCTTACTCATTGCATCTTACAGATGAGAAAACTGAGGCCCAGAGATGTCAAGGGACTTGCCTGAAGTAACACAGTGACTTAATGGTACAGCCTAGATTCCAAATCAGATATCTGGGCTCCAGAGCCTTCGCTGGTAGTTGCATAAGCACAGGCTGATTGATTAGGATGTGAGGACCATGTTGGAAATACGGGAAGGTAGGAAGTGACACATAGGTCACTAGCTCCTGCTAAGCCAGCAAATTTTTTTAAATATTTCCAACAGGTTCCAATCCACTTGGCCTGGGGTGGGGCCCAGGAATCAGTACTCTTTAAGACTTCCCAGGTGACCCCACCATGCCGCCAGATTGGAGAGCCTCAGCTCTTGGAAAGAGGCTCACCGCACACATGCGATGCAACCCTGAGCTATGTGCTTAGCCTCTTGGCCTTAGCCTCCACATCTGGGGAATAGGGACACTGTGGCTTTGGTGACTGCAAGGAGCCTCACGTGCGCACAGCCGGCAGGGGCCTGCCACACACTGCCGGCTCCTATCACAAAGCACAGGAGCTCTTGGCACCAGTCTGCTCGGGCAGCCATACAAAGCACCACAGACAGGGGCTTGATCAATCCACGGATTGATCCTCTAACAGTTCAGAGGCTAGAAGACTGAGATCAAGGCCTCCCTGGCGTGTAGACGGCCGTCTTCGCCCCGTGTCCTCCTGCGGGCGTCCCTCTGTGTGTCTGTGTCCCCTCTCCTTATGAGGACACTGGTCACAGTGGATCAGAGCTCATTTTAACTCAGTACCTCTGCGGAGGCCCCGTCTCCAAATACAGTCAATCCTGAGGTCCCAGGGCTAGGGCTCCAATACATGAACTTTCGGGGCGGGGGGAGGGGAGGGTGTTACAGTTTAGCCCAGAACATGGACAGAACCTGTCCTGAAGGGCTTTCTTGGGCACACAGCTAAGAATCCAGAATCTCACACCACGAGGTGGGTGGTTCTCACTTGAGAGCATTTGACAATTTCTGAGCCTGGGTTCCCGATCTGGGCTTTGCCCCTGCCAGCCCTCCGAGGGTTAATCCAAAGGTCTCTGGAGTTGGGGGGATTTACCGCCCCCCGGACCTTTATCATCTCACCCTGACGTTGAGGGCTCACATTTCCCACTTAATTACTTGTCCTGCAATCAGAAGAGATAGCTGGCTCTGTGCTGAGTTGGCTGCAGCTGTGAACTGTTTATTTACTTTTCCTCAGCCCGAGAATGGCTATAATTTAAAGGTTCAGATCTCAGCTACCCTGCCTGGTGCAAACCCCGCTTAAACACTTCCATATTGCTCGGGTGGAATGCGCTGGAAGCTGCCCCCACTCCCCTCCCTGGACAGAGAGCACTGAGGAGGCAGGTGTTCCTGGTTATGGAGGCCGCAGGGCTGGGGAGGGAGGAGGCTGCCCACCGTGACTGCCGATTCAACCGTCCACCCCAAGAGCTCGCGGGAAACCTAGAAGCCAGAGTCGGCGTGAGGACCACAAGATGGCAGAACGGACTGGCCCCAGACCACCCCACTCCCGCCACAGTGGTCCCGGCCACAGTGGAAGCCACCGCTCTCACTAATTCCTGCGCCAAATGGTGTAATTACCACTGAAGTTGTCAAATGGCATCCAGATGGTCTCGCCTTTCACACCAGCAGTTTAATAAGCTTTTAGGCGTGACCTTGGCAGCTTGTGCTCCACCTGCACACCCCCCGGTTTGTGAAATCCGAGCGCACAATTAGATCAGATAATGAGTGCCCAGGCCACCAGCCTTGAACTCTGCAAGCCCTCTTCAAGGGGCGCCCAGAGAGTCACCCCATGCCACTGACAAATGGCATGTGTCCCACCACAAACGGAGGGCCCCTGTGCACGGCCCCCAGAGGCCTGCTGGGGAGATCACAGAGACCCTGAGGGGGCCAGGCAGCTCCCCGGCAAGCTGTTTCAAGAGCTGAGTTCTGGCAAACCAGAGGCTTGAGCCTGGCCATCTCCTCTGAAGCCGCAGGCAGCCCATCAGGGAGGAACTGCTTCCAATGCTGCCACCCCATCAAGGGGGAGCCCAGCATGGGAGACACCTGCTGCCACAATGCTGCCCCTTCGAATACCTCGAGCCTGAGTAACTCCAGAGTGAAGCTTTCCACGACCGTGCACTGAAGAGTCACATTTCGCTGTCATTTTGAGAAGTCAGTTATTCTTCCCCAGCGTGGAATACACTGCTCTGGTGCACACACAGCTGATAGGCCCACACCCAGCGCCAATCCCGGGGCTTCACGCACAGTGACTCATCTAATCCTCAAACAACCTAGGTGCTGCTTTTATCCTCCATTTACAGATTAGAAAACTACAGAGAGGGTAAGTAATCTGCCCAAGGTCACACAGTTAGGGAGTGGCAGGAACCGGATTTGAGCCCAGGCAGACATCACGAATGCACACAACTACAATCCCATTTGCGTAAACAAGTAATAGTTAATATGTCATTGTTATGTCTATAGGAAAACAAGCTACATGTTTTAAAGTTTAAGGATTTCTGCAGAGGTTTAGAAAATGGCAAATAGCCCAAGAAGAGCCCCCACACTGATAATCTCGGTGCTCTGCCAAACCCGAGAAAACAGGTAGATTGAAAGAAAAGAGCAAATCAGAAGCTTTCGTTGTGATGGGTTGGCGCAGAGGGCAACCGGAGAGGAGCCAGACACTTGAGCTCTTGGCCAGGGAGAGAGGTTTCTGTGGGACAATCTTGTCCCCAACCTTTGCCAGGTCTGGTTCCCGCAGACCTCAGAGAATCAGGGGAGGCCAAAGCCCAAAGGGAAAATGCAAAATGTCTTTGTTCTGACTCCCTCAATGCATTTGACTCTTTCTAGGGCATCAACGTTCCCCTCACAGGCATCCTGGGTTTTAATGGTCCCATCTCAAGTTGGCATCAAAAACCTACTCTTAAGACTGTACTGCTATTCTTACTAAGATGTGAATGACTGACATTTAGGAAAACAAGATTGCAGTTCAGATTACCACCTTAAGGTCAATTTGGCTTTTCAAATAAAGACACTTTGAGAAGACTCAAGACAAACATGATGCATGGAAAAGTCATCATTTTTGCTAAAATAATGGGAGGGACACAATGGCTTTTTAAAATGTCTCTGCAAACAGCACGGAATGTAGGGCAAAGATGACGTGACTTGAGGTGAGCAGACACCCAAGGACCATGCCTGGCCAGGCTGTGCTCTTGGTCCACACTGCTGGGAAGAGGAGTCTCTTCTGTTCAGATTCTGGGACAGAAAACTTTGAGGAAGCCTACATTATGTAAGTGGTTCATTCCAGGGGTGACATCACCTGGCAGGTCACAAACTTACTCCAGCGTGAGCTGGGGGGTTCCTGGCCACAGCATTAGGACTCCGAAGCCACCGCTATGAGACACATGCAAAAGGCCAATCTGTCTCAGAACCCTCCTGGCCCAACTAGGTGTTCACAAACGGGACATCAGTGGTGGACCCACCTCACCATCCAGGGTGTGTCTGCATGTGTGCTGGTATGCACAGGTGTGCATGTGCATGGGTGTGTGTGTGTTATGTGTCCAAGTGTGTGGATGTGATTGAATACGTGTATGTGCGTGTGAGTGTGTGTGTTCCTCTTCAAGAGAAAAAAGTCTCAGGAAGACAGCATGAGACCATTTGGTCAGCCACCATATTTCACGTTTTATTGCACCCCTGCTTTGGGAAAACATAGCCAATAAACGTGAAAGGCCCAGCTCAGGGCCTGCAGCTTTCTGCTTTGGTTAACAGAAACCCTGGGATGACAGATTACTGTGAGATTCTGACAACAAAGCAGAAAGTTCATAAAAGACAAGGACCCAAACTCTGAGGACTCCACTGGGCTCCCCTTCCTGCTGACTCTCAGAAAAGGGCACAGGAGCTGGACAGACAGGGAGTGAGGCTGCCCGAGGCGCCCACCCCCGCCCCCGCCACCTCCCCACCGCCCAAGAGCCTACTGACTCTGCCAGACGGTCAGGCCGCCAGCTCCGGCCTCTTCTGCCAGCTCCATGCCTGTCTTTTCACAGACTGGATGGCGGTGCAGATCTCCCAAAGGCCCAAATTCAAATCCCAGCCCCACCACACATCACGAGGTCCTGGTGCGAGTGAGGAATCCCTCCTGGCCCCTGCAGCTTTTCTAGCTGCGGAAAAGCCGGACCACCACCACTGTCACCACCCCTGGTTCCGCCTGCGGGCCTCTGCATCAGACTGTACTGGCTCCTCGGGGACCGGTGACGTCAGGACTAGAGCCTCGCCTCACGCAGGAGGACCCGGGGCACCGGAGGAATGCGGCGGGACTGCGAGGTGCTGAGTCAGCCCTGGAACGCAGGCTGCCTCAGAAGGCTCTCCCGGGCACTTCTCTGCTGCCACCCATGTTCCCAGGAGGGGCTCGTTGCCCCCATCTGATGGGAGTGCCGCAGACAGGTCTGGCAGGATTTCGTCCTCCCTGTTGTAAGGTTTCCTCGTGTAAGGGAAACACGAGCATTTGCCTGGTCTCTTCTGAGTCAGACACGACTGAGTATGACACTTCACTCACTTTGTTAACTTGCTGTGTCCTAAGAGGGGCCATTCTCTCTCTGGCCCCAACACATCAGCTCTGAGACTCCCAGGCTCACTCCACGCTTCTCAATTCAGGGCCCCAGAGAACAGCAAGGACTTGAGTCTGTTGTACTACTGTCGATATTTGGAAAGTCCCAATGCAAAGAGCTCTGGCTTCTAAAATGAGGCCTCAGAAGGTGCTCAAAACAGCCCGTCTCAGCTTTTGACTCCAGCCCTCTGAGCTCAGTGGTCTGCCCTGTGTTTATGGTTATCAGAAGCTTTGTGAGGAAGGTTTTGTCGCTGAACATCACTATGGGCAGTGGGAGTTAATCCTTTCCTGAACCCACTGTCTGTGCTGGCTGTGTGCAGAGCACCCTAGGATGTCTCCCGACTGCCCTGTAAGACTGATAACATCATCCCCAAGTCAGTGGAGGAGACTGAGGTTCTGAGAGGCTCCCAGACTCAGGATGACCAGGGGGGTAGCAGGAGAGACGAATCTCAGCCTATCTGACTCCAGAGCCTGCCCAAGCTGCCAGGCCAGCCTTTCCCCACCTGTTCCAGGTCAGAAGAATTGCCTGGGGCCTGGTGTAAACTATGTATGGTGGATCCCAGCCCACTTGAATGAGTCTGATTCTGAAACCTGCAGCCTGAGGTTTTGCATCTTCAAACAAACAGTACTGACCAACTCCATCACAGAACTAGATTAATTACCACTTCCATGCATGTTCTGTGGCTTGATAAGAGCATCTTTCAGATGTTACCACTTATGCGAGGTGGGAGGACGAAAACCGAGCCCAGGCCAGGCAGGCAGGCCCTCGCCCAGCCCTGCACAGCGCCCCCAAGGGCTGTGCGGGGCACTGCGACCCCAGCCCCCTCTGCAGGGAACCCACCCGCTGCCCCTACAGAAAGAATGGGCGGAAACGGCCGCAGGCAGGAACTCACCCCTGCCATTTCACAGCGCTCCGCTGGGGAGGGCCCGAAGAGGAGCTGAAAAGGCCAGGGACGGGAGCCGGCCGCGCGCGGGGGCCTGGCAAACAAAACACAGCCCCCCCAAAGCAATCGCCCGCCAAAATCTGCAAGCTCATCACGGTGCCTGGAAACCTCGGTGGGGACACAATACAGGACGCATCCTGCTCGGCAGAGATAAGAGAATTCCCAGGTTCTCACTGCCCAGCCTCTCCCTGGGGACAAAAGAGCTGGCAGGGAGCTTGGAGGAACGTGAGAAAGATGCCCGAGGCCAACACTGCCAGAAGCTCCACACGGCACTCTGCACCCTGCACATCTCACCTCTCACCCTGTTCTTCTCATCTCTAACCTCTCACCCTGCACCCCTCACCTCTCACCCCTCACCCTGTTCCTCGCACCTCTCACCTTGCATCTCTCACCCCTTGCTCATCCCTGAAGTCAGCCCTCAGACTGACTAATCTCCAAGCACACCCTGCCTCTGGCTGGTTGTGGGGCACTGGGCAAGTGGCTTTGCCTCTCTGTTCCCCATTTCCCCACCTGCAAAATGGGGCTATAGGTGGGGCCTACTGCCGTTCCCCCCCCAGGTTTTGGGGTGATCAATGGTGTGTTCACGTCCTCAACACTTTCCTGTGTCACCTGGTCCCGCCCTCGGCCAATCGCAGCTCAGCTTAATCCAAATGCTGAGTATTTGCTTGCACAGGTCAAAAATGATGTAAAAAAAAAAAAATACCACAAGCCTGAAAGCCAGTACTTACAACACACTTTCCATACGATGCCCTGGGAGGGTGGTTCTGTCATCTGACCCCCAACAGTCGAGGCCATCGACATTCAGAGAGGTCAAGTCATCTGTGCAGCATCACCCAGCGGTCATCAGGGGAATATGTGCCTCCACAGTGCAGGGACCCAGCCCTCAGGACCTCTCTGGGAATTCCCTTCCCCTGTTCCCCTCTGTGTCCCCAAAGCATGCCAGCACAGCAACTAGTTGATGGGTGGTTAGAAAGCAAAAGTCTAATTGACTCAGATTTTATTTCCCAGGTGGTTCTGAGCATGTGCTATCCAGAATAGGCAGGATGCAGCTCCATGCTTGTGGAGGTCGAGGCTCCCGCCTCTGGAGGGACCCATGCTGCCTACAAGGTCTGCTTCCTTCCTGCCAGGTACAATGAATGAGCCGGGGGCAGAGCCAGTGTGTCTTGGGGGGAAACTCAATAATAAGGGGTCAGAGGAAGAGCCCAGCTAGGAGCCCAGAACCTGTCTCTGCTCTCCAGACAGAGTGGAGGCACTGACACCCTCAGAACCCTAGTGGGGCCACCTGGTCCTTGAGTCAGGACAGAGCTGACCCCGTGAAACGGAAGCCTGGGGTGGGGAGCGGGTGCGGGGGAGTCACACTTGCCTCTGCCAGGCTGATGCCCCAAGAGGGCCTGCCTCTCTGACACGCTGCACATGCCCCGGGGCACTTGAGCTCTGAGAACCTCCAGGAGCCCCATGAGTTGCATCTCCTCTCTTGTTCCCAAGTCTAGAAGGTTCTGGAACCCATGAAAGCCAACTCCAAAGCCCAGAGCCTTCTTCACAGTTCCAAGGGGAGGTTTTAGGTCTCTGTTTAGAGCTCTGAGAGTTCCTGTGAACCACATCCCACTGGGAAGTTTAGAAGCCCTGCCCTGGAAGCCACCACTTCCTCCCTCCTGGTGCCCTCCCTGGGAGGAGCTGCTGAGATAAACAGGAACGTGGGAAGGGGGCTGAGGCAGACCTTGTGGGTGTGCTTCCCACAGTCTCTGATGCCCACCTTCTCCCAACCATGTACCTTACCAGCCTCCCTTGCAGCTAGACTCAGTCAGTGACCCACTTCTGACCCATGACATGTCAAAAGAATCTATTGGGACACTTCTGGGAAACCTTCTGCTTTCCTGGTAAAAAAGACAGAGACCCTGCTGGTGCAGTCCCGGAAACCTGCTCCACCCCACCCCCCTCAAATATGGATGTGATGTCTGGAGATACAACAGTCATCTTGAGACTGTTAACAGGACAGGTAATGGAAATGTGGCAGACAGAATGATACCCCCACAAGAAATACTCACATCCTAATCCCCAGAATCTGCCAAAATGTTAGGCAATATGGCAAAGGGGAATTAAGGTTTCTAATCAGCTGACCTTGAAATGGGGAGGACGTCCTGGATTCCCCCACATGAGCCCAATGTAATAACAGGGTTCTTAAGAGGGTGAAATGAAGGAAGAAGAAGTCAGAGAAGAGCTGTGATGACGAAAGAAAGGTGGGGATGCAGTACAGCTGGTCTGGAAAATGGAGGAAGGAGCCAGGAGCCAAGGGGTGCAGGAATAGGCCAGGAAGTGGGTTCCAGGAGGAACAGAGCCCCATGAGATCCAGGTCAGACTTCTGCCCCCTAGAACTCTGAGCGAAAACATCTGGGTTGGTTTAAGTGGCCAAGTCTGTGGTCATTTGTCACAGCAGCCCCAGGACCCTGACACAAGCCATATGAGATGCTGGCTTGCCTTTGTCGAGCAAATGAACCAAGGCCAGCAGCTGCCTTCCTCCAGATGTCTTGTTGTGTGAGGAGAATGACTCCAGGCTGGCTTAAGGCACTTCAAGGTGGACTATTTGTGATGTGAAGCTTAACACATTTCTAACTGGCATTTGTGTCAGCTAGGGAAGCTTTCATCTCAAAATTCCTTCTGTGAGAAGGAAACAGCATTGCCAGCTAACAATGTGACTTGAACCCCCAGGACAGCACCCCAAGGTCTGACAATGAATGCTGGGTGGCCCTGGGACCTTTCTGGAGAAAGGAAGGTATAGTGCTATCAGAGTTCCCTGAGCAACTCTCTTCAGAAAATTTTCCCTCCATGTAACACCCTAAAGCCCTCAACATTCTAAAATGAGAAACGGAATGTTAATTAAATGTTTGTTGAACCATAAAGTGGACCTAAGATGAAAAAGCTGACTGCAATAAATAGAAGAGTGACCTTGTCTGGGCGTTGTGGCCACTCCATGGCAGGGTCCCCGTGTTCATAATGGCCCCCCTGAGAGGACTGCATGCAATTTCTCCAATTTAATGGCTGCTCAGGACAGGGTTTCTTGTGTCTTACTTCTATGGCAGACTGTTCATCATTGATGTGACCTCGCTGACAGAGAGCCCTTTTCAGAAATACAACTTTTCTGTATTGTAATTTCTGAATTGCATTTGCTAACCTATGTTATCACTCACTTTACAACTGGGTTTCAAGGAGCGGGCTGTGGGAAGGTGCCGTTGCTTGTCCGTGACACACACAGAGCCTGCGAGTCGGGAAGGGACATTTGTCGGGGACCTGCCGCCTCTGTGCTGGGTGCAGGGGAGCCAGGACTCCGGAGAGGGCCGCTTGGCGCCAGAGTGGGCAGACATTTGATATTCACTGCTCCTGCTCAGCGTGGCCTGACCGGGTTATGGATGAAAGAGACGTCCAGTGAAAGGTCTAGCAGAGGCCCGGCAGGTGACCAGCGCTCAGCAAATGTTAACTATTGAAATGCCTTTCTCTCCGGCACTCCTGGCAGCTCTTGAGGTAAGTCTGGAGAGAATTCCCACACTCCAGGCCAGGAATCGGAGGCTGAGCAGGGTTCCGTGACAGCAGGAGAGTGACTGCTCTCCGCCCCCACCAGATGCACCCCCTCACCGTGGTACCCACCTTCCTCGTTGCCTCTCGTGACAGCCCTGCGAAAGGCCTTGTGCTACCCACCATTCTGAGATGCATGGAGACAGGTGTGAATGCAGGCAGCCTGATGGCACTTTCTGGGCTCTGACCTGTGACATCGCAGCCCCACTGGCTACAGCAGAGCCTTCCCCTGGCCCCAGAGTGCAGCGAGGTGGAGCAAGCTGTCAGGCAGGAGCAGAGAGAGGCCCCTCCCAGGGCCTGGCTCTGAGCTCAGGGTCCCGACTCACAGACAATCCCAGACTGACCAGGAACCCAAGAGATGTGTGGAAACAGAGAAAGGAAGCAGTGGACATCCCAAGACCCATCTCAAGGGCCTCCCAGGCTGTGACCACAGAGGCCAGGCTGCCCTCCCCCCAGGCTGGCCCACACACCACCTCCGCCCACCTTGGGGAGACCTTCCCAAAGCCCCAGCAGCAGCCCTGAGCCTTGGGGCTGGGGTCCTGGCACCTGGGGAGAGTCTTGCAGGTTGGACCCCTCTCTGGTTCTGACACTATGTGACTCTAGGCAAACCCCCAACCTCTCTGTGCCTCGAATTCCTTCCCTGTGAATTGAAAGTCATAAAAGAAACCCCCTGCTTTTAAGGGAAGCCTTGGCCCCAAACAACAATCCTTTATTTTCCTGACTGGTAGAGACATATTAATTCACTTTATTTTGAAAGAAGCCATGAGTGAGATATCCAGAATGTGAAGAGATAAACATCTCATCAGAAGGGTTTCTGTACAGAAAAGTGTCTCTTTCCGCTTCACATCAGGAGAGCGTCACGTAATCGTCAGATGTGACCTGCACCACCTCGGCCCTCTGCTGGTCGCCCAACCGCATCTGTTCCCCACCCCATTCCTCCCTGTTGACAGGATTCTGGTTTTGTTTGGTTTGGCAAGGGACCCGACTAAAAATATGCAGTTTCCCAGACTCCTTTGCAGTGAGTGGTCAGGTGACATGGTCCCAGCCGGGCGACGGAGGTGAGCGGCCCAGAGGGGGCCCCTTCCAGAGGACAAGACAGAGCAGCGTCTCTCTGGCCCTTTATCGTTCCTGAAACGCCATGAGTCTCAGAGGCGTGCCATTCGCCTCCAGAGCCCCGAAGATAGAGAGAACCAGGGTCCCCGTCCAGTCCGCCACTCCTGCCTCCCCCGCCTGGGACAACACCCCTCTGCTATCAGCAGCTGACCCACATGTACCTGAATACTAGGACCTCATCTTTGAAAGTAAACACAATAGAAGTTAGACAGGCCATCTCCATGGAAATAACTCACACCTCCCTCGTGTCTAGCAGAGAGGATTGACATCAATACCATTCAATCACAATGTTCTCTGTCTTCTTTGGGACACTGAAAAGTAGGTGCCTCTATTCACTGACATAAGTATTTTATTTATTTGGGCTTGTTCATCTATTAATTTTCTCAGTGAAACCAGCCTTCAGGTTTCCCAACACACAACATGACACAGACCGCGGCACCCCTGAGCTGTTGCCTCCTCCCGGGGTAGTGACAGAGGGAGCTGGGCGCTCAGGAGAGGGTCTTGGCATCTCTCTCTGTGCAGCGGGGATGCCCAGATGGCGCCTGCTCGGCCCTGGGAACGTGGAACTGAGCCGAAAGCAGCTACCTGCCCCGACCTCAGTGATCTGGACAAGGCTGTGGTCTCTGATCACGTCCCCCCTCGTCCACCCTGTTTCCCGTTCCGTCCTCATGCTCCCTTTGCCCAGGCCAGTGCCAGGGACGCTGCCGCCCCGTCCCCACCACAGGCTAAGCCCTCACGTCTCCACTCAGAAGCCCATCTTAGGGCTCCCCCCAAACCCCTTACCTACACGCCAGTGCCCCATCCAACGCTCCCCCAAAGCCCGCAGCTGTCCAGCACATGCCTGGCCTCCCTGTGGACTGTGGGCTGAAACAGAGACCACCTTGCCTGTTGCTCACAGCTGTAAACCCAGAACCACCCCAGTGCTGGGCACAGAGTCGGGCTCCACAGACACATCCTGCCCCTGGAACGACTGCCTGTTGACCAAGAGGGGGGACATAGTCATTTCACAGTGGCTGCAGTGGAGGGCCGAGGGGGACAGCAAAGCCTCATTTTGCCAGGCCTGCGTTTTCTCTCCCACACGCCACGACCTTACACCTCCCAAGCTTGGGGAAAGGCTGAGGGCCATCTCATCATGTGGGCCCAGGTGTCGTGATGGGAGAGTTGCTCACCCCAGGTCACCTAGAGCAGC
The DNA here is from genome assembly GCF_019320065.1 of Cervus canadensis. Lineage (NCBI taxonomy): Eukaryota > Metazoa > Chordata > Mammalia > Artiodactyla > Cervidae > Cervus > Cervus canadensis. Next base: position 52,456,279 of record NC_057403.1, on the reverse strand, counting down.
CCAGAAGGACAGGAGGGAGACATGAGATTCCCAGAATCCCCTTCAGTTCTCCCCTGCACATCAGCCTTGGGGCAAGGAGGTGAGTCGCTTGTTGGAGGACAGGGAACCACAGTGGAGGAGAGGGAAGAGCAGGTGCAAAGCACTGAGGCCTTTGAGGAATGAGCGTCGTGGGCGTGTCAGGGAGCACAGCGAGGAGGACTGAGGCTAGACGGCAGTGGTTGTTGGTTTTTATAGCATGAGGTTATGATTAACTCTGTTTATTATAATGACAATGTCTGTCCAGCACCAACTATGTTCCTGGTACTTTGCATCCACCATCTCATTCCCTCCAACCCCCAGGAGGTAGCCCTTACAATTATCCCCATCTTTAGAAGACAAACCTGAGGCCCAGAGAATCAAACTGACTTTCACAGGACACCCAACAAGAAGGAGCAGAGCTAGAATCTCAGCCCAGCTCCTGGCTCCACAAACATCATTCCCAAGGCCCATTTACACCACAACCCCTGTCCTTGGGCAAAGTGGAGAGAGCTGCTCAGTCACCTGGTGATATGGATCAGCCAGCACATCCTGCTGTGTAACCAAAGCACACAACCTGGGGCATTTACACCCTGCGTCTGAGGTGGTCAGCTAGGCATCCCTGCTGACACTGGCTGGGCTACTTACACATCTGAAGTTCTGCTGGGGTGAATGAGCGTCTCCTGTCCTTCCTCAGTTCAGCAGCTCAGGCCCTGCTCACACAGACGGCAGAGGCACCCAAGTACTAGTGGAGGCAGGTAAGTGTGCCTCCAAGCTTCTGCCTGAGTGACATCTGCTAGCACCCTATTGGCCAAAGCAAGTCTCAGAGTGAAACCCAGCTTCCAGGGATAGGGAAATCTACCCACCACTTAACAGAAGGAGCTACAAAGCCCTCAGTAAAGGCTGAAGCCCTGAGGCCACTTATGCATGCATCCCACCTGCACAGGTAAGAAAGGCCCAGAGCAGGGCCAGAGGAGGCGCTGGGGATGGGGGGAGATAGGGGTCTCTCTGAGCCTGGGTCCTCCCCCGGGCAAAGAGTGACTTGTCCAGGGTCCAGCAGGAGGCAGTGGGGGAGCTAGAGCCTTTGTCCAAGCCCTCTGACTCCAAGACCCCTTCCCCTTAAGGTGTGAGCCTGGGTGGATCACTAGGTCCAACCAAGAAAAACAGAAACTTCGCTGAGTATTTAAAACAGAGAATTCAATATGTGGAGCTGGTTGCTCTGACGATGGAAAACGGAGAAGCCAACCAGTGGAGCTGGGAGATACACATCGCATGGGCAGGAAGTGCTGGCACCCTGGGGCTGGAGGGACAGAGAGGGGCCCCAGCTGGCAAGAGCCTGCCTCTGCAGCAGCACACTGCTGATAGGGCAGCCCAGACGGAGGGAGAGGGGGAGAGGTGGGGGCAAGGAGGAGGAGGGGGGGTGCCGGCTTCTCCCTTCTGCAGCCCTCCCTCCCAGCTCTCACTAGCACCTCTCACCAGCCAGATCCAGCGGGGAGCCTGGGGACCCAGCGGGGAGCCAGGGGAATAATGTAGCCCCTCAGCCCGCAGCACAGAAGGGCTGAGGGGCAGGCTGAGGGCACAGAGGGAGCCTCCTGGGGACAAGCTGCCTCTGGCTCCCCGGGTTCCAAGCCAGTGCACACAAGCAGAGCCCTGGTTTGAACCCAGGAGGGCTGGGTAGGGGAGACTCTGCATGCCCAAAGCAGGCTCCCAGGGAGGCCCAGGCTGCTCCTGAGGCAGCACCCGCGAGGAACGAACGCCTACAGGGAGACACCCAGAGGACACTCGGTCAGTGCCTACTGCGGCTGGGCTTTCCCTTCTTACAGCCTCTGAGGCAGGAATGGCAGCCGGAGGGAAAATCAACGCCAGCAATTCAAGAGACTCACCAGGGTCACCCGTTCCCAGGCGGCCCCTCTCTCTGCCGGTTTGCTCCTGGGCTCTGGGAACCATCCCACAGACGGCCATGAGCCAGTCCTCCATCCCACACATGCGAGGTCCAGCCTTCTCATTCACAGTCTCAGATCCTCAGGACCTGAAAAAGAAAGATCACCAGCTCCATTTTAAGTAAGAGGAAACCTAGACTCTGGAAACTTAAACACTTCACCAAGAGTCCCCAGGGAAGGAGAGCAGAGCCCTGCGGGAACCCAAACCTGCCTGAACCCTCTGCTCAGCCCCCAGCCCTGCCTCTCACACTCAACCACCGTCATTCTACAATACTGAACTCGCAGGGCCCATGGGGTCCTGCTTTGGAAGGTGGGGACTGTGATCCCCCCGGCTGGATTCAGATCTCACTCCTGCCTAGCCCTGCACACACGCTGGCCCTCCTGGGAACCCCACTCGGTTTCCTCGTCAAGAAGGGACGAGGACATTCCCGATCGCATCATCACGTTGGGAGGCACCATCCAATTATCCTGTGCGATCCTGGCATGTTCTAACTCTAGATAGATACACAACGATCACGCCGTTTAGATTCTGGTGGGGAGACACAACTCACAAATTATCAAAACAGAATCTGTCATCTGATTGCAAGTCCAATTTTCTTAGAATTCCAAGAAAACGTGTGCAATGAAATGAACAGCAGCACCGACTGCACTATCCGAGAAGTTGCCCAGCCCCATGGGACTGGGTGCCCAGGAGGCCGCCTGCTTTGTGGACTGGTCTCAGCTCTCCCAGACTAGAGCGTGTCCCGTCTCCTTACCAAGCCAGCCTCCACCACGGGCTGGGAACAGACCTGGGGAGAGCAGCCTGGAATGTTTGGGGCCTCCCGTCACTCCTGCCTGGACACCTCCGTGCAGAGGTGGTGATGCAAGGCCACTGAAAAGTGGCCTCCAACCTCATTTCACCAAACCACACAGAAGACGCTGGGCAAGTTTGTTTCTGAGAAGACAGGCAGGGATTTGAGTTTCTGGCGCTTGTTTGCACAAAGGATTTCAGCCGTCTTTCTCCTGACGTGCAGCTTAAACACGTTAGTTGACCCTTAAATGGAATCCCCATGATGCCCCAGCTCCCTCCAAGAAAATTTCAGGGCAGGGGGTGGAAGGGGGGTAAAATGCATTGTGTCCTGCGGGCTTATTCCTGGCACTGCCAGTTTTGGGTTGACGACTCCATGCCAACTCTGTCTGCTGGTTTATTTGGGTGTCTTTTTCTCCTCTCTTTTACCTTTTAACTAAAACACAAGATAAGCATTTTGATTGCCTTCAGCTGTGAAGAGGGAGGTACATCTCCCCCCCACCCCCCACCCCCCGTTTGCTGGCAGAGATCAAACGTGAATTTCTCAAAAAACAAAAAGTGGAAAGTTTACAAATACAGGACTCAGAATCTGCAACAATGCGCCATCACTCCAAGTCAGGGATGTGTGTAACCCGACATGCTTGCCGGCAACCAGGCCTCCCATGCTCTTTCTGTAAACCCACATGCAAAGATGGTACCAGGGTCACTTTCTGCCCGTCTGCCAGAAAAAAAACAAAAAAGAAAGCCCAGAAGAGGTAATGATCTTTGCATCAGCTGAGGCCCTATCAGCCTGGCTGGCAAACTGAAACATAATATTTTAGGCTGAAGTTTATCACATAGGTTTGCTGAATTCATTTTCTTAAAGTCTTGCCCCGAACAAGTTTGTTCATTTTCATGAAGTCTAAAAGTGCTTTTCTTGTTGGGTGTCTGAAACCTGAAATATTTTCAGCTAAATGAGAAAATGTTTGCTGTTGAATGGCCTATTAGAGCTGTCACAAACGTGATTTCTGGAAATAAACAAGATCGTAAGTAGGCTGGCCGGAGCAGAAACGTAAGTCAGCGTTAATAGGTGGTGTAATTAAATTATCCCTTAAGCCAAGGTGCCAAGTGACACAGCTTTTTGTGTGTGAATTCTAATACAGTCACCTCCCTGGGCCTGCACAAATCTGAATGGACTTCTCTCCAGAATCACTAATTTTATTTTCTTCGGTTTCTACGTATCAAATAGCTCTCTCTGTTCTGCTAGCTAACCAAAGTTCTTGAGACAGACAAGCCCATATTTTCTCGTATCATTTTACAGAGGTTCACTTGATACAAACCTGGCTCCATAAACAATGTTTATTTTTTATGGTTTAGTATCTTGCTCAAGAAAATTAGAACTAAGTTTCATGAAGATTTATTTTCATTTTAACTATATTGTTCGCTGGCCTCTGCCACTCAATACTTAAATGACTTTCTCCCCAAAGGGCAACATCTTTAAAGCGGAACAGAGTTTATTTAAACAGCTGGTTTTTTGCACAATCATTTTATTAATACATAGATTGAAGTCATGAATAGTTGGTAACTTGCTCAGTTTGTAAATACATACAGGTATAAAAGCTGGCATATCATTCAATTAAATTTTTAAAGAGCAACACATGATTAATTGCTACCAGTAGGATGAAGTCATTGTACTCTGCTACATTTACATATTTCTATGTCTTTAAATAGCATTTCACACTTGGAGTGAAATGAATTCCTGCCTATCTCCCCATCAACGACAAATGATAACATCATTTTTAGGAAAATAAATAAATCTTTTTGTTGCTATTGTTGAATTCCAATTTGTTTAAAATAATTGTCAACACACATCCTATTTCTTTTTAAATTAAAATAAGATATGGCGAATTATTATATAAAACAAATTAAGGAATCATGTTGTCCCACGAAGAATCAAAACACTGAAATTTCCCCAAAATATTTTAAAGTCATTTTAACGTTAAATATGTTAAAGGACATGCTCATCGTTATTGAAATTCTCTCTAGCAAAGAAGTGGGGAGAGAAATATGTTTGCTTGTTTTTGGAATAAAGTAGAAACTTTTCCAATGGGAGAAGAGGAGTTTCATTTATGGGAGATGGAGGTTTAAAAGCTTTAAGAAGCTGGTGATACCATTTAGCAGGTGCTGATATAATAAAATACAGTGTCCAGGATGGGAGTCCCACATGCATTCATCACTTTCAAAAGGAAAAGACTTTCTCGAGAAGGTGAGACTCTGGTATCACTATCTGTACATGCCCGATTTTAACTGGTACACATATGAGTCTATGCAATACTGTAACAAGTGCATTCTTCATGAACATTACAGGAGAACCATGAGGAGATCTTCTACTTGATAAAACATAGATGGGCAACAGATAAAATATTGAAATAGCTGCTAACTGTCTTCCATTTTCATTCTGAACATTTCCAGAAGGTGTTTGCGCTCTAGCTGGGTGGTGCCTCAGACCATTTCGGGAAGGTGAGACACTTGGTAATTAACAGTTGCCTTAACACTTTAATACTCTCGGATGGCTTGGCACATTTCAGGCCAGGCCACAACAAAGTTGTTCTTCTTACTTTTAGAGATCACTGGATGGGCTCCGGAGAGGGGAAGGGGGTCCTGACACAACTGGAACTAAATCTCAGTCTCTATCTTCCCCACCCCCACCCCGTGGGTCACTCTAGAAGTAACATCGCCATCTGCTGGACACCAAAGGAACCTCCCTAAGAGGGGGAAGGTTTTCTGTTTCGACAATCCACGCTAGACCACTTACAAAATGTGTTTAACATGTACAAGGCCACCACTTTGGAGACAGGACAGCAAGAACAAAATAATAAAAAGTGCAGGAAAGTGGCAATATCCATTTTGCACAAACTGGTCTGTAGCAGTTTTGAAAACTGGTTCTTCTTGATCCCCTTTCCCAGGCAACAACCCCCAGAGAAGGTGAAAAAAGAAAGACAATTGCCATTTTTAATTTCTAAGAGTTATGAATTTCTAGAATGAAAGTTTTTTTGCTTGTTTGTTTGTTTGTTTGGTCACCAGTCAGCCCCCACCTTTGTCTCTCCACACTTTCTCAGTGCTGGAACTGTGGGGGGAGGTGAGCACACATGCACACGCGTGCACTTACACACACACACACACACACACACACAATTCCTTTGGAGTTCTTTAATCTAACAAGGCTTCGGGAACACAAGAGCACAAAACTGGGATAACCCAAATATTATTCTAAACTCTTTTTTCAGGCACTTAAGCAAAACAACTACCATTTTTGAAGTTTATATAACTTTTCCTTATAAATACAATCACATTCCGATTATACATCTGCATGATGTCGATTTCTGGATTTCCTTATGCAAGTAACAGTCTTGCTTCCCCCCTTCTTCCTGCTCCTAACTGATCACTGGATTGGGCTTGAAATTTGAGCATTAATTACTTTCTCTTGGTAATTAAAGCCAGGGTATTCTTTTCATGAGAGAACAACATTGTTTTACAATTTCCCATACTCCTTGGAAAAGTTTCATGGAAAGGAAAGAAGTCAGTTGTGACCTAGAATATTAACATATATTTTCTTTACCATCTTCCCAACATTTGACAAGATGTTCAGAAAAATAAATTTTTTAAAAGATAACTTATGTTAAATGAAAATTACAATTAAATTTGTTAAATATCACAATTCACCATTTTAAAAGAGAAACATTTTTACTGAATTTTATTTTCCTTTATTACGCATCATAAAAAAAAACTTTAAGTGTCCTAAGAGCCTTAAAGTCAGGTTTGCTATTGCATTACAGTCACAAATTACTTCATTTCGTATATATATATATTCATTTCATATATATATATATAAATACCAAGATATTTACATTTGTAACTTAATTTCTCACTCAATAGAGTTTGAAAGATCTGGATATTATAAAGGCGAACTCATTTTCTGCTGCAATGAAATGAGAAAATGAAAATTTAAAAAATTCATTTTATTAGGTAAATTCAGCAGGGACTCCCTGTTAGCCCCTGAAATAAACCAGCCTGCTTCTGTTTACTTTCTCCATCTTTCGGAGCCTCAAAATGAAAATTGAAGTCACTGCCATCGGTAAGCACACTCCCCCTCCCCTTCCTATCTGATGTTTGTGTAGAAATTGTAGAGTCTCTTTTCCTAAAAGTTGAGAATGGTGCTGAGGGCCGACAGAGCGGGTTCAGTCGGGGAGCCCCGTAGAAAGTTAACCGCTAGAGAAAGAAAGGGGAGGCCTGACGGGAGGGGATGATCAGGGCCAGAGCCGCAGGACAGGCTGGAGTACTCACAGTTTCCAGCGTCCGCTCCTCTGTCCGGGTCCCGGTGCTGGTTCCAGAAGGAAATGTGGCTCTTTGTGCAGAACCCGAGTGAACATCCAGGAAGTTGGCAAAATCACTAGCTAAACAATCAATAGAAGAAACACAACAAATTAAAGTACCAAATTTGGGTTTTTTCTCCAATAAAGGAAAAGAAAGTGAGCAGCAGAGGGGAAGGTGGCAGAAAAGGACATATTTAAATTTTTTTTCCTGTGACCTGAGCTGGGCCCCAGGTTAATCTCAGTGTGAATCTGGATACTGCTCTCCTGACCCGCGTAATATAAAGCATTATTCAACCGCCTGTAAAGGACACAGGCTTATCGCAAACCCTGAAATTCGCCGTGCAAAACGGCCCGAGTTCCTGCCGCAAACCTGAAATGAGTTTTCCTATGAAAATACACTTTAAAACTCAGCGACCCCCACCCCTAACGAAAGCCTTCGGTGACAGGAAATGTTAACCATTTTAAGCACTTTTTATTTGCATTTGCTCCGAAGCTGAGGGAGTGAGGGGAGAAATGTACTTCTAATGACTGGTGGTGAAAATCAGAAATCAGAGGGTGGAGTGAGCATGGACCTGTGTGTTTCTGAGCTGGTGGGGGGTGAGGGGTGTGGAGTGTGCTGGGCCCTGAATTTGCCCAGACAAGAGTGACCTCGCCTGAGTTCCCACAGAAGCTGGAAAGGGTTTGCATGCAGCAGTCGCCCCGCATTTCAAATTCTCTTGCTGTGTTGATAAGTTAAAGGCATCCCTTTCCACTCTTCAGTTGAGACGTCCACAGAAAAGGGCCTGTCTTGCAATGTTTGTGGCGCTGAGATGTGTTTGTGTGTGTTTTCTCCCTGGGATCAAAAAGGGAAAAAATATTTTCCCCGAAATCAACTAAACACTGAAACTCAGAAACACACAGAATGTGTATAACATTGCCCTTCAGAAATCCATCTTGAATTTTAAAAAAAAAACTCTCTTTGATCAAAAGCCGACAGAGAATTACATTTTTTCTCCATTCTGTTGCATTTAACACGGACTAACACAGGGTGAGTTTAAACAAACAGATGGCCTGGGTATGAATGCTCCTTTCAGTTTGAGTAGCTTGAGGTGGGTTGGATCCATGAGGGGGGTGGTGGTGGGCAGCAGTTGGGAGGATTAGTTGGAGGGGAGGAAAGCTGCAAAGTTTAGGGGGGGGAGCCAAGACAAGAATAAACCCATGATGAAAAAAATTTTTAAACTACCTCTTTACTTTGAGCCTGTGATGCTCCAGCAAGTGTGCAGTGTAACTGTTGAAATTCTTCTGCCTAAAAGATAAATGGCCTACTTGATTCAAGAGTGTCAAGTAGGAAAAACAAAACAAAACAAAAACCCTTCAAAGTATATTTTCAGAAGATAATCTAATGCACAATGAGCGCCCGGTAGGTAAGAGGGGTGTGCGGGGGAGAAGGCCAGCTCCTCATGGGAAATCCTGCTTCAGAGCAGTGCTCCAGCCGCCTCGGGCTGGGTCAGGGGCCAACTGAGAAAGGCCAGTCCTGGGCTGAGGGTCTTCACAAGGCATGAACTGGACCCGCTCCCCAAGCCCCATCAGAACAAACGGGCTGCTCACGGCCTCCCTCCCCTGTGGGTTCCCTAAGCCATGTGATATTCTTCAGCCCTTGGGGAATATGCGGGTGTGCAAGGCCTGGTGATGGAGGTCCCTGCTGAGAGCCATGCGAGTGTGTGTTCCCCACGTGGAGGGAGGGGGTGCTGGCCAGTGCCACTCACCCGGGGGTGAGCCAGCCATGGATGTCCACCCCCGCCCCACCCCGCACTGGCCCGGCCCGGCCTCAGAGACCGTCCCGAATCCTCCTCCTCCACAGAAAGAGCCTGCAGATGAGGGGCCATCGTCCTCACCTCTGCCCCACAGCCTGGGAGTGTCTCACCTCTGCACACCCCAGGCACTGAAAGAAGTCCCCCACCCCAGCCAGCTCTGTGGACAGGCCTGTGTCCTGGCTTTGGGCCGGTGGTGATAGAATGCCGGGAGCCCTCTGAGGCCACTCTCCAGCTCCCTCCCACCGCCAGCAGAGCAAGCTGAGCTCCCCTCCACACTCCTTCCTCCGTGCTCAGGAAGCCACGGGAAGGAAGGAAGGGGAGAGAAAGCCACAGGTCACGCGGAGTCACTTCTTAGCATCCGTGCACGCCCCGCTGGAGTGCTTAGTTAGAGGCCGGGTGATATCTGGAGGCTCAGTCCAGAGAGGAGGAACCCAGACCCAGCCAGGCTGCTGCATGGAAATTTGGGGGTCCTCTGGCCCCGGGGACCCCACAACCCAGCCACTGCCCCACTCTCTCAACCTTCGCTGGATCTCTTGGGTTCCCGGACACTGAGGTGATGTGTGTACCTTGAGTTCCTGGCGCCCAGATTCTAGCTTCCCCTCCATGTTGGGGGGAGACGCCACCCTAGCCTGGAGCTCACAGGGTCCCGACAACTTGGCAAAGGCAAAAGAGTGCAGGGAGAGGAAAGGCAAGAATGTTCTAGAAGGAGACAGAGCCACATGCTGGGCCCAGGAGGCAAGCAACATCCACTTTTCCCCCTCACTGTTCTTTCTCTGAAACCAAAACACAAACCAGGGCCGCATAAATGTATGTGTATAAAGAATTTAGTCAGTGCATGCACACACTCACACACATGCACATATTTTATTTTTAATTTATTTATTTTAAACACCAGACTATTTCTTCTCACCAAAGGCCTTTTCTCATGCTGCTTTATCCCCGGCTTTCACAGAACTTCCCTACTTCATGTAGAGGAAGGCATTTCCCACAGCCCTCTGGCTGGAATGTGCTAAAATGCTAGCATCGACACATTTCTATTTCATTTTATTGCAGAAACGCTGTTTTATGGCGCGGGGTGTGTGGTGCGTGTGAAGAACGGGCAGAGGAGGGGGTGTTCTGCTGTGGAGGGCCGCTGCCCCGTGGTGCCGTCGGCCTCGTATAAATCCTGAAAAGTGACAGTTGAGCTGGTAGGAGAATTTGGGAAACCAACAGACAAAATATACAGAGCAGCCCGTAGGCCTCACCTTTACGAGGCAGAGAGAGCTCCTGGAATGGATGGGCCGGGACCTCCGAGGCCACTCATTAGGCACTTGATGAATTGGACATGGGGCCCACCGCCCTCCTGGGGCAGGGAAACGCTCGAAAACCAAGTTTTATTAACCTAATAAAATGAAAGGGAAAAAAAATCAAGAAAATTTCAGCTGGAAGAATAAACGCAAGGAGCATAGCAAGTTAACCTACTTTTCATGTATTTAGAACCATTTTGGCAGCTGAGGGCAGTTCCCCATAAGACCCCACATTCCTAACGTCAGATTTCAGCCAACTGGCTATCCACTAGCCACGGCGGCCTAGGACACCCAGGGATGCGTTGTCTCCACGGTCCTGAGAACCAAGAAGCCAGGGGTTTTTCATCACATTTAATGACAAAGCCCAGGAGGGAGAGAGGGGGGAAATGGCAAAGAAACGTCTTTGGGGGCAAACAAGGGTTTCAGAGAAAGAAAGGGACATTGGCTGAGGCCTCAGGAATGCCATCGCACCCAAGGGCAGGGCTGCAGCCTCACAGGGGAGAGTTCCTGCAACAAACTTCAGAAGGCCGAGTGCAGGCAGACGTGACAGGGTCTATGTTATCCACAAATGCCTCCAGGGACCCTCAACTTGGACATGGGAGGGTGAGGGTTCCTTCTCAGACAGAGGCCAGCGCAAGCCCAGGCTTCTGGTGCTGCTCAGGCCATCTTGGTGGACCCGATAGCCCGCTCTACTCAGGGATCTGGTCAAGCCGCTGCTCACTCCCAGGAAGCAAGGCGGCTTTACTTCCCTGGGTCCCGGAGGCCCGGCTGCAGCCAGCCTGTGTTCACCAGGCACCCCCGCAGAGGGAGGATGTGTTTCAGCAGGAGATGCTTCAGGAGGACGGGGCAGAGGGGGAAAAGTCACCTCCTCCCGATTCCCCATTAGGCTCCGAGCCGGCCTTGTGAACAGGCAACGTGTCCATCGGCCAGAATCAACAAGCCCCTGCCCAAAACCCCATCTCCTAGTCCTACTCAGCGGGCCAACTCCCGCCTTCCCACGGCCCTTCCTCTTGTCTTAATAACACATGTACACACACTACCAGCACTCTACATGTGCACGAATACTGTCCAGTCCTCGCTGGCCCAGTCCCAGCCTCTAACACACACACACACACATACACACACCCCGGCCCTGTGCACAAATAACAGGATCTCATTTACACATGCTCCCGCTATCCAACTCCTACGGTATTTGTGCAACTCTGAAAGTCGGGATCTTTGTTTTTTGTTTTTTTTTACGTTGCTTTAACATTTCATTACTACAGGGGATTTCTAGGGCAGTTGAACTCTTCTGGATGATAGTGTAATAGTGGTATATATGACATCACCATTTATGAAAATCCACAGAACGAACAGCACCAACTACAGATTTAATGATACATCGATACTGCCCCATCAACTGCACCAAATGCACAGCATGCGTGCCAGACGTTAGCAACAAGGGAAACTGAGGTGGGGTGCAGGAGGGAGATGGGGACTGGTCTTCCTGCTTGGTTTTTCTGTAAACCTAAACCTGCTCTAAAAAATGAAGTCTACTAATAAAAGAAACCTCATTGCTAAAGTGACATTAGGAATTTTCCTTTGCTGTTCTCTTCCCTGTGTGGTATTTCCTGGGAAAGGATGTTCAGAAAGTAGAAAAGTTCAAAATAGAACAGAAACCCTACCAGCGCACAGCTCTTCCATCCACCCCATTCGAGGCCATCCTGTGCCTGGTCTAGTCTCAGAGGACGCTTTCCAAGACTGGTTTCCGCAGACAGAGGTGGCCTGCTGCCTCTGTGGTAGCGACAGTGATAAAAGCCAGGTTACTTGAACAGTATTCTCATTTATTTTTTATTTTTATTCTAACGTCCCATGGCGCTGAGCGCAGTGACACGATCACTGTTAAATAAACTGGAATCTTGCTTTCATTTCGCAGCTGGTTCCATCCAATTTACAGTCAAATGTCAGACCATCAACTAGGATTACCAGGGTCATTCTGCCCCTATCCTTTGAGGTCAAAGAGAAGGGTTCTGAGCCTGCCTGTGAGCCCACAAGCCTGGCACGGGTTAGGCAGGAGAAGCCACCTTGGGATGTAGACCCCCAGGAGGAAAGTTGGCCTGGGGAGCTTCCTGCCCCAGTGGGGCCTCACTGCAGGGAAAGATGGGCCCTGTCCCTCCTGGAGAGAGACAGAGACAGTGAGACAGAGAGGGAGAGGCGAGGGGAGGGAGCAGAGAGACAGACAGACTGGGACAGAAAGAAACAGAGACAGAACCAGGGGGGTCAGAGAATTCCTCCACCCCTCCTCCTCTCCGGGAGCTGACTTCTGCAGCCCTGACCACTGTGAGCGGACGCGGGCCGTGCTGCATTTACACACTTGCACGGGGCCTGCACCCCCAGGCTGTCCGCCCAGAGCCTCAGGCCCCCTGCAGAGGTGGCTCCGTCCTGCAGCCTCGGTGGCGCCACCAGGTGGCGAAAGCACAGACTTGAATTCCTGCCCTCCGGTCTGCTCAGAGCTGGTCTGCTCTGGACTCCTGGGTGGGCCCATGAGTTCACACACTGTGTGTGCACACGCAGAGGGGAACACCCGAACCACCACTGGTTCCATTCGGCCTGGAGCCGACTCCAGGGCAGCATGACCCCGACGCGCGGCCTAAATCCAGCACCAGGAGCAAACCTGATCGGGTGTCCTCAAAGGAGGGCAGCAACAATGAGTCCCGAGCTCTGGGCTTGGGAGCGTTAGCCCCCAGCAGTGGGACTGCAGCCTCTCTCCTGCCCTTGGTGGGCTCAGAGCCCGTTTGCAAGCCTCTAAACCTGGCTTAAAATTATACCTGCTTCACAGGGTTGAGAGGGTGGGGAAAATAGAGTATATCTAGCAAGAAACACACTCCAGGAAAGAAGAGCCTTTTTAGCATTCGGCGAGGCTGTGGGCATTAGGGGGGAAAGAACCAGGCAAAGGCAGGAAGGGGAATGCCCAGGTGTGCCTCACCCCCTCTCCTTCATCGCCATCCTTCCTCAGTGTTCCTCTTTAGACCAAGCCACAGATGTTTTCATGGCACTTCTTAACTGGTGGTTGGCATTGAAAATAAACCTCAGCGAGCACTACTCATAAACAAGCAGTAATTGTCAGAGCTGACATTTATAGGGTGTCTCCAACAGGCCAAGCTCAGAACCTGACGCCTGTTGACAGGCTCCACCAGCCCTTCTGCAGAGGCGCTGCTGGCACACCCATTCTGCAGACCAGAAAGCAGAGGCACGGGAGCCGCGTCACCCCCAAGTGGCTGAGCTGGCTCCAGAGCCCGCAGCCAGGCCCCATCTCTCCTGCCTGTGTCAACCCAGGTGACGTGAGGGGCTGCCCGCTCCAAGGCCGGTTATGAAAACCGGGAGGGAAGGAAACAGATTTCACCCCATTTGCTTCCCCATCAGAGCTGTTTCAGGAAACAGAAAGCCCAAGGAGAAGTACTGAAACCAGAGGAGACTCTAATTAAAAGGGACTCAGCTGGGCCAACAGCCCTGTGTGGGCACCAGGCAGGATCAGGACAAGCCGGCTCCTAGATGCACTTGCCTTGGGAGCCGTTTCCTGGCATCAGCCATCCTGAGGAGCCTGGAACTGGCGGTCCCAGGAGGTTGTCACCCCTCCATGTGCATAATTCACCAGAGAATGAACAACTTTCCAGCAAACCAACGAGAAGTTGTGCAAAATGAGGCAGGGGTGAGCACACAGAACTTGGGGCAGAAGCGCCTGGTTTGGGTGTCTGAGCTCTTCCCCTTGCTTTGGGGTGAAGTGCTTGACCTTGCAGAGCCTCAACTCTTTCACCTGCAAAATGGGGATCATCACACCTGGTCTGTGGGTCCTCGTGTGCCATCCAGCATCAGGTGGGGGGAAGCGCCCGGCAAGGCCAGGTCACCAGGCTCGCGGTTCCCTTCACACGGCCTTAGCAATGAGCACCCACCCTGGGGTCTTGGCAACATGTCCCCTCCACAAGGTCCTACTGACCCATCGGGCTTTTATCCTGACTACTCAGCAGCCTGCAATTGACCATTCATATAATAAAATGCTGGCTGCACAAAACAAATAAAAAATTTTGTAAAATATCCAAATGCTCAGACAAAGGCCAGGACACCAAAATGTCTAACTCTGTTTAGGTGATGATGTTTAGACGATAAGATTACCAATAACTCTTTTTCAATCCATGATGTTTAATGTTTTAACTACTTGGGTAATAAATAAAGGAAATTAGGAAAAGATAAAGAAATGCAGCTTAGAGGAAAATAGATGCCTTTTTCTCCTGAACGACACTCATTTCCCACATGGTCGGTGATGATCAAGGCCCCATGTACCATGTACAGAGCTCAGATCTCCCATCCTGGCCCCTGGGAGAGCTGAGACAGGGGTCTGGGTTAGGAGGAGGAAAGCTACACAGCCTCAGGCTGGTAGCTGCCATCTGCCCCAACCAGACCCAGTCCACACTCCCCTTGCCGTGGAACATCCATGCTTCCCCAAGGCTTTCTTTCTCCTTTTTTGCAGTTATAAACAACAACACAGCTGCTCCATTTGTGCACAGTGTCCTAGCGTGTTGGGTGAACACGTCGGGGATAACATTCAAGCGCACACTGCAACCTGTGTGAGTGACAGCCAGAGCCGGGGCGGGTCTGGGGCCTCCATGTTGCATGGCTTTGTTCAAGCTTCTCTGGTCCTGAGGGTGGAGCCCAGCATGCGCTGGCAGGCCTGGCTTCATCTTCCGTCCCTCACATGGCAGGGCCCCTGCTAGAATCATGGGACCAAAAATAACCACCACAGACAAACAAAAAGCAAAACAATAACAAAAAAGGCACCCTAGCACCAAAAGCAAATTCACAGATGGAAAACCTGAGGCCCAGACATTGAGGACGAGACCACAATCAAATCAACTCCAAATTGCTGGGGAGGAAACTGGGAGTCACCAGCCCCTGGCTGAGCTCGGACTTTGCCTCTTGAATGATGGGGCAGGCAGACTGCCCACGTCTGCTGACACTGTGGGAGGAGGTCCCTTACTGCTCTGACCCCAGAGGGTCTGAAGGGACAGAATCGACACTCCTAGGGCCTCAGTCCTGCAGGACTAGGGGCAGACAACAGAGAATCAAATTTCCTTTTCCCCTCAAATTATCAACCAAATGAATGTGATCAGCAATAAAACAACTTCACTGGACTGTAACCTGGATTCTTCTCCGTCTTTTATAGGAATAAGCATTTCCTTGCCTCTCCCCCAACCTGTGGTACTTCTGTCTCTTCACTGACCCCACCTCTAGCCCCACTTCTTCTGACATTTCCCACCCATCCAGGTCTTGTGTTCCTTGTTCCGAAGGACTCAGCAGCAGCCACCGGGTCACTGAAGCACCCGCACATATGCTGCCTCGGCTCAGGCGGGGCTGCTCACGCGGCTCGTGTCAGGTCGGGGGTGGGATGCGCTTGTGCCTCCACGACCATGCCCCTCAGTGATAAAGACCCTGTGGTCCCAGGACTCAGTCCCTACTAGGACTGGGGTAACCTTCCTCCAGCGTCAGCACACCTGCGTACCTCAGGCGCTCCAAGTAGGGCCCCAGGGTCCAATCGTGTGTGTGGTCCAAATTTCCAGAACAATGCCAGGTGTCCCACCTTCCCCCAGCCTGCTGCCTCTGGAGAAGCAGCCCATGGTGACCCGACGGTGACCGCCCGCAACAGGACAGCAGCAAGGAGTCACTCATCTTTATGACTTTACATCAGAATCACCCCCAATGCACGTCTTTCTCACAGCTGAGCCCAGAGGAAGCACTTGTTGCTCCTTGGACTAATTGTGGTCCCAGTTCCCTTTCAGGTCACGTCTGGAGGAGCCCAGTGGCCATCACAGGGCTCCTGGATAGGACCTTATGTTGACCCGTGTGTGTTTAGCTGTTTTCCACACCCCTCATTCCACAGGGACTTAAAGCAATTGGACTCATCTTCTGAGGCCCTTTCACCTGCCTCCAAACCCACAAGTCCAACCATGAGTTGGCTCTGGCCACACCTGGGCCATTTGTCCTCAATAAAACCGTTAGAGGTAATAGGACAGTAAGGGGCGAAACCCACCCACCACACACACAAGGGAGGCATGACCTGTGAATAAATGTACGTGTGCACACATAGAGGAAAGATAATCAACTATGCCATAAGTTAGTACTTCTCAAACAGGACTCCCCAAGATATGAATGTTACGCCTTAAATAAAATGCTTCTTACTTAGCTAAATTTGGGAAATGCTTCCTCCAACACTCTCAGGGATTCGTGATGGCAGGGGCTCTGAGACATCTCCCTGTGGAAGCCTCTGCTAGCGGTGCTCCAGGCAGCACCCCTGGCTTTTGGGCTCCTGGTTGGTGCTCACGTGTTTGCTTTACTACTCCACACACCCATGTGCAACCTCCTGGAGCTCTGGAGCTCCGTCCAGTGACAGATAGCCATTAGCCAAACCAGCACACAGAATAATGAACCTTAGGAAGTCAAGTGGCTGGGGTGTCATGAGCCTGCAGTAGAACTCCAGGGCGGCTCCCCAACTGGGAAATGATGCTGGCCGAGCAAGTGATGTCAAACAGGCGAATCAAAGGAGGAGATGGCAACTGTTCAACCTGTAAAGCATGTTAGAGCAAGGAGCCCACGAGAGCTCAGGAGGCAGGAGGGAGGGAACATGGCAGGTTTGAGGACCAAAGAAACCAGGGTGACAGAAGTAAAGGAAGTCATCACAAGGGTGGCTGGAATTATATCATTAAAAAAAAAAAGTGGAGTGTTAGTTGCTCAGTAGTATCCAACTCTTTGCAACCCATGGTCTTCAGCCCACCAGCCTCTTGTGTCCATGGGATTCTCCAGGCAAGAATACTGGAGTGGGTAGCCATTCCCTTTTCCAGGAAATCTTCCTGACCCAGGGATCGAACCCAGGTCTCCTGCACTGCAGGTAGATTCTTTACGGTCAGAGCCACTATTACCCATTTTGTGCCTTATCATATTACAGACCCCAGCCCATGCTCACTAGACCTATGGTTGCAGGCAACCAAGTTGGGTTTATTAGCTCACTGAGCAAGTGAGGAACCACAGCTTCTCCAACTGAGAACTGAGGAAAGGGCATGTTAGGTCCAACAGTTGTCTAACTGGATATGGTTATGTCAAGGTCATTGGTGAATTTGGCAAAAGCTGTTTGATGAGAACAATGGAAGTAGAAGCCAGATAATAATTGATAGAAGATTAGAGAATGAAAAGAGTAAGTACAGACCATACTCCTGAGAAACAAGAGAAGAAAGGAGAGGGCAGTAAGCAAGTGGCAGATGGAGGACCATGTGGGGCTGATGTGTATTTATCTTTTCTTAATGAGAGAGACCTGGTCATGTATAGACATATTTTGTAAAAATTTAGTAGTTACTCTGGGGTTTGTAAAATATATCTTTATTGGATCTGAGTTTGCCTTGAAATAATACTATATGGATTCACACGTGGTACACTCCCAATTCCTCCCTCATATTGTGCTTCCTCTTATTATGCGTGTTAGTCCTTTATGCTATAAACACACAGCACATAGTGACTGTGGAGTGGAGCGGGAGGAAAAGATATGCTCTCACCATAGTTTCCCTGATTTATTTAAGAAACATAAAGACCCAGTGGAATTAAGTTTTCACATGAAGTTTTTGAAGTAGGAGATACCTACCCCTATGCAATCACCAAGGTAACTTTTTCTGTCTCATAACAGAGAGCAAGTTAGCCAGGTTACGCTTGGGGCAAATGCTGCTTCTGCTGCTGCTAAGTTGCTTCAGTCATGTCTGACTCTTAGTGACCCCATGGACTGCAGCCCACCAGGCTCACCCGTCCCTGGGATTTTCTAGGCAAGAGTACTGGAGTGGGGTGCCATTGCCTTCTCCACAGGGCAAATGGACATTGGGAAATTTGGAGAGCTGAGGATTCTGTCCACACTTGCATCTGACCTGCCCCAGCTTGGGTCTTGCTAGAGGGTTCCAAAGGCTGCTTTGGAACATTTTTCTTATAGCCAAATGCACTCTGTGCTCATTCAGTCCACATCCTTAACATTTTGGGGTGCTGTGGTACCCAAGAGAAATTCATGCCAGGTTTCAGTTCACTTCATTTAAATCTCTAGGCTCTTCAAGTCCTCCCCTTTGAGCCAGGACGTATTCTATGCCAGCTGAATTCTATCCCCAGTCCAAGTTCTAAAGGATGGGATTCTGCTGAGAGCCCTGGAGCCTGGCCAGGTTCTGTGGGTTCGGCTGCTGGAAGAGGGTCCTGAGCTCCTTTCTGGGGGACTGAGCCACTCTTCCTCTTTCGACCAGGGCAAATGCTTCTGGCCAAGGGCTCAGTCAGTCTTTAATTTAGATAAAGGAAAAACTCCTGTTTTTCAAGGAGAGCAAATGGTCATGTCAAAAGCTATGGAAGTCTGTATAACTCAGCAATGACTGGCCTCACAGGCCCATTCTGGGACCAAGCCAGGCAAGTGAGAAGTGGCTAAGCCATCACTTGTGGTCAGATACTGTGATCAGAAAGGAAGATCTTATTTTGCCCATAAGCTTGTGTATAACTGTCCCAGGAAACTGCCCTTAGGAAGCCAGCACATACAAGCCTCCAAAAGAACATGGGTTTGCTCCCGTGGGCATGACCTGCATTTGACTTCAGAGCTCCTGATTCAGCTCAGCTATAATGAAGGCTCCTGGGGCCAACACAGACCAAAACACAAGGGACTGCAGCCAACATGGAACAGTCAAACTCCGCTGATTTCTCTCGAATAGTCAAATTTCCTCCCCTTCCTTGGATTAGGAAGGAGAGTCCACTAGTCTTCCCCACCCACTAAAACCACCATCCAGACCTTACCCAGGCATTAGCAAATGCCCTGCCCTCTAATATCTGAAAGCCAGTCAAGGGATCATCTCAAAATTCACATCTCTTACTGATCAAAGCTTTCTTAAGTGAAGGATGCAAGGAAATAGAGGGAAACAATAGAATGGGAAGGACTAGAGATCTCCTCAAGAAAACCTGCGATATCAAGGGAACATTTCATACAAAGATGGGCACAATAAAGGACAGAAATGGCAAGGAGGACCTAACAGAAACAGAAGAGATTAAGAAGAGGTGCCAAGAATACACAAAAGAATTATACAAAAAAAGGTCTTAATGACCCGGATAACCACAATGGTGTGGTCACTCACCTAGAGCCAGACATCCTGGAGTGTGAAGTCAAGTGGGCCTTAGGAAGCATCACCAGGAACAAAGCTAGTGGAGGTGATGGAATTCCAGTCAAGCTATTTAAAATCCTAAAATATGATGCTGTGAAAGTGCTGCACTCATGCCAGCAAATTTGGAAAACCCAGCAGTGGCCACAGGACTGGAAAAGGTCAATATTCATTCCAGTCCCTAAGAAAGGCAATGACAAAGAATGCTCAAACTACCGCACAAATGTGCTTATTTCACCTGCTAGCAGGGTAATGCTCAAAATCCTTCAAGCTAGGCTTCAGCAGTATGTGAACTGAGAACTTCCAGATGTTCAAGCTGGATTTAGAAGAGGCAGAGGAACCAGAGATCAAATTATCAACATTTGCTGGATCATAGAAAAAGCAAGGGAATTCCAGAAAAACATCTACTTCTGCTTTATTGACTATACCAAGGCCTTTGACTGTGTGGATCACAACAAACTGTGGAAAATTCTTAAAAAGATGGGAATACCAGACTACCTTATCTGTCTCCTGAGAAAGCTGTATGCAGGTCAAGAAGCAAAAGTTAGAACCAAACATGGAACAACAGACTGGTTCCAAATTGGTAAAGGAGTATGTCAAGGCTGTATATCATCACTCTGCTTATTTAACTTATATGCAGAGCACATCATGTGAAATGCCAGGTTGGATGAATCACAAGCTGGTATCAAGATTTCCAGGAGAATATCAACAACCCTAGATATGCCCATGATACCACTCTAATGGCACAAAGTGAAGAGGAACTAAAGAACCTCTTGAGGAGGGTGAAAGAGGAGAGTGAAAAAGCTAGCTTAAAACTCAACATTCAAAAAACTGAGATCACTTCACGGCATCCATCACGTCACGGTCCCATCACTTCATGGCAAATAGATAGGGAAACAATGGAAACAGGGACAGATTTTACTTTCTTGGGTTCAAAAATCACTGCAGATGATGACTGCAGACATGAAATTAAAAGACGCTTGCTCCTTGGAAGAAAAGCTATGACAAATCTAGACAGCATATTTAAAAGCAGAGACATCACTTTGTCAACAAAGGTCCATCTAGTCAAAGCTATGGTTTTTCCAGTAGTCATATACAGATGTGAGATTTGGACCATAAAGAAGGCTGAGCACTGAAGAATTGATGCTTTCAAACTGTGGTGCTGGAGAAGACTCTTGAGAGTCCCTTGAACAGCAAGAAGAACAAACCAGTCAATCCTAAAGGAAATCAACCACAAGTATTTGTTGAAAGGACAGATGCTGAAGCTGAAGCTCCAGTACTTTGGCCACCTGATGTGAAGAACCAACTCACTGGAAAAGATCCTGTTGCTGGAAAAGGTTGAAGGCAGGAAGAGAAGGGCATGACAGAGGATGAGATGGTTGGATGGCATCGCTGACTCAATGGACATAAGTTTGAGCAAACTCTGGGAGATGGTGAAGGACAGGGAAGCCTGGTGTGCTGCAGTCTATGGGCTTGCAAAGAGTTGGACACGACTTAGTGACTGAATAACAACAACACAGCTGATCCTGACTAGATTCCGTTTCCCAGGACTACTATCCCGTAAAGGTGAGAAAACAGGAGTTACAACAGATCCCTAAATATGACATCAATTAGCTACAGAATAAGTCAATCACAGGATATGCCACGCCCACAATTCCTAGGCAACCAAGTTCTTAATAATGCCGTCCTCTTGGTCTTAACTTGACAATCTGCACATCAAATGCATTTTGAAGCAGGGAGCCATTTACCACTATCATGTGCCTAACTAGTCCTCCAACAAGGTAACCTAGTAGAGCAACTCGTTCAGGCTCTGGGAGCAAGTCAGAATCTTATGAGAATGGAAAGTCAGTATACATGTGGAAAACTAGAAAGGGCCAGGTGCTGCTGCTAAATAGGGGGGGTGAATGGCTTGGTAGGCTAAGAATGGATTGGAGTAAAGTCGGCATGAAATTGGCTTTCTTGGTTTGCATACTGATGTTTGCAATCCTCATGACTTTCTGAAATGAGGGAATATCCTTTTCATTTTTGCAGAGGAAGAAATTGACTTTCAGTTATGGGACTTGTTCAAAGTTTCACAGCTGGTGGCAAGTGATACAGTTGGGATTCAAACCCAAAGAGCTTTCAGATCAAGACTGTTCCCATCAAAAAGCTATAATCATTCAGAATGAGTATATTTTTATTAAAATGCTTTATAAACAATAATTAAGCTTAACATGTGACCAAGGTGGATTCTAAGAACATGAGAACTTAGAGGGGAAAGCAACTTGAGTCATTATTCAATTTTGCAAAGTCAGTTCAATTTTTACAAAACCAATCCATTTTCAAGAATAATTCTATTTCCCAAATTTTTTATTAACTCATTTTTCATCAATCCCTCTTCTTTAAGAATAGGTTACAGGTTAGATGTAAATTGGTACAAATCATCTATAGAGCCATAGAGAAATGTGTATCAAGAACTTCAAAAGGATTCATGCCATTTGATTAGAGTGACCTTACAATTTATCACCCAAATCAGGACATTTGAGAATAAAAACAAGCACTATTACTAACCATATCAGAAGAAAACAGGGACTAAGTGGGCCAACCAGAGATATGGACCATCTACTTTAGACAAAATAAGTCTACATCCAAGACCCATCCTAAAGAAATCCACTCATTCATCCATCATTAATTAATTCATAAATATTGAGCACCTACTATGTTTCAAATACAACAATTGCATTAAAGGACCATCATAACAGTGTTGATTTTATGAACAATAGTTGGGAAACCAGCTACAGTCGAACATTAGTTAATGATATTCTGGAAGATCTGGGTGATGGGAGACTGTGTAGATACTAAAAATCAATCAATAAGTTTTCTCATAATGAATCAATAGAAAATATAAGAAAAATATTACATAAGTATGAAACAACTGTATATTTAGCATAATCACAATTTTATAAGGATATATAAACGTGTTTGTTTATGCTTCAAAGTAGACAAAAATAGCCATATATCAGAGGGGCAATGGTAGATTTCTCTGGATGGTAGCATGATGAAAGGTTTCTATTTTATTCCATATGGGGTTTTCTTTCTGTACTTTTATGTTTTCCACAGGAGCATATGTTAGTGTAGCAGGGGAAACAGGACACGAAGTATCACTGGGAGAGCCAGGAGAGCTACATTTTGGGTTCCAAGTGCAGACACTCCACCCAGGAGTGGCAAGGGATGCTATCCCTCTGAGCCTTTGTTCCTATGCCACAGACAGGAACAGTGCCCATGCCTGCTCTTGGATCTGTGGGAAAAATGAATGAGCAGGACGAGTCACCTCTCTTCCCCTGCCTGTCCTCCCCCAGAGCCCCTATCTTGGTCCCTGGTTTTCTCAGACCCAGGCTTTTCATCTCAGAGAACAGTTGGTGTCTGTGGGTCCATAGCACAACAGCTACAAGACCTTCCCATTGTCCCAAAGGTGACGGTTTCTTGCCAGCATCATTGGGCTGTGGGAGCCCCAATCCTGGACCTTGCCAGGCATTCAGTGTCCTCAACAACAGTCACACTTCAACAGATCTTTGCTGAGTGAACTTCTGGTTCAAATCCCAGCTGTGCAAATCACAGGCTCTGGGACCTCGGAAGGGCTGTTTTACCTCTCTGCGCCTTGGGTTCCTTCTGAGCAGCTGCATGGGATAAAAGAGTGTGTGTGTGTGTAAATATGTAACCTACACCTGGCCTGTAGCACCTGTGTAATCAGGGTTCACTCTCCATGATGAGTGCTTCCTCTGCTCACTTGGGGTGCCCCCAACACCCTCCTTTTAAGTCTGAGGAACGCAGCTGTCTGCAGTGATACCAATAGCAGGTAAGTCCAAACCATGCACCTGTGAGTGGGAAATGCTCTTTTTCAGTCCCCGCTGTGATTACAGCTGTTCCTTTTCAATTGTCTTCAATTTCACAAAACACACATGAAAATTGATCACTAGCATAATTTAGTACAACTAAATCGCCACTATCTAATCATATCAGGTAATGGTTACTTCATTACCTGAAAGGAAACCTGTAACTGTTGCAATCACCCCAATTCTTCTTCCCAGCTCCTGGCAACCACTAATCTGCTTTCTGCCTCTAAGGTAAGGGTGCATCTATTCTAGACATTTCCTATAAATGGAATGTTACAGCAAGGGCCTTTGATGACTGACGTTTTAAACTCAGCACAATGTTTTCAAGGCTCAGCCACACTGTGGCATACATCAGTGCATCCTTCCTTTTGAAGGCTGAATTATATTCCTGTATGAATAGGCCATATTTGCTTTTCCATTCATCTGTCATTAAATATTTGGCTTGTCTGCACCTTTTACCCATCGTGAACAATGCTGCTACAAACGTTTGTGTACAAGTGTTTGTTTGAATACCCATTTTCATTCTTCTGGGTATAAATCCAGGAGTGGAACTGCAGGATCATAGGGTAGCTCTATGTTGAAGCTACTGAATGCATGGCAGCTGCACCCTTTGACATCGCCACCAGTGATGTGTGAGCGCTCCAACTTCTCCATGTCCACATCAGGAATGTCTCTTGACCAGCTCCTCGCCTCAAGTTAGGCTTCTGTCACGCACAGGGTTAAGCCAGGCTCCTTCTAAAACGTCTGCTCTCCAGGGAGGTCCCCTGCCTTGGAGTGTGGCCAGCACCACGTAGAAGGGCCAGGGAACAGTGCGCACTGTGTCTGCGTGAGGCTCTGCTCTGGCAAGCCTGGCGCTGCACGTGTGAGGAAAGCGGCAAACCCCACCGGCACACAGGATGGCAGAGTCCCCAGCACCTGGGCCCCCAGGGGCAGCAGACACACAAATGGCCCGGGCACTTTGGAGACAGTCCCTGAGAACACATGTGGTTCCGATCAGGCCTGCCTGTGCAGCATCCTGTCTGCGCACAGCTTATTATTACTGACAAAGTATCCTCCCTCCCAATCTCAGGGAGCGCTCATTTTTCCTGCCTATTAAACCTGATTGGAAAGTTGGGTTTGATTGGACTCGGCCTAGGGCCCTGTCGTAAGCCACAGCAGCTATGTTTTGTGGTGAAATGCTTGAGGTGTGTGGAAATAGCGTCTCCCTCAGGGCCCTGGATTCCCCAGTGTTAGAAGTGGGTTTTGCCAAATGAGAGTAGATGGTGGTGACACCAGCTGGGGGTGCAAGAAATGAGGAGATATTGGTCAAAGGGCACAGACTTCCATTTGGAAGATGAGCAAGTTCTGGGGGCTAATGCACAACACTGCACTATGTACTTGAAAGCTGCTGAGAGTAGACCTTAAAAGTTCTCACCAGATGTACAAAAAAAAAGGTAACTACGTGAGGTGGTGGAAGCGTTAACTAACCTTATACTGATCATTTCACTATATATGCACATATCAGATCATCATTTGGTACGCCTTAAACGACATAGTGTCATCTGTCAATTATATCTCAGCGAAGCTGGGCAAAATAGAAGAAGTGGTTTCTACAACTTGCTGGCTCGCTGACCTCCCAAGCTGCATGCACCAAGTATGCATGCATACTGTATGCACCAAGTAAAGGGCACCCAAAGCATTCCATTATGTTGATAAACAATTGCTTTAGAGTCATTGCATGGCAGGGGTCTTAGATCTTATTGCTGCAAATTAGCTGCGAATTTAGCAGTTTACAGTGATATACCATCCTGTGTCCCACAGAATCCTCAAAGGTACCCCGGACAGTTGTGAAGTTTAAAATCTTCTGGACAGTTGTGAAGTTTAAAATCTTACTCATAATTATATGAATCCATCTGAGTCTATGCATAAAAACAATGTTTCAATATGTTCTTAAGAATGTAATCACTTGTTCAGAATTCTCAAAAGGGAGAAGAGGAAAGCAAGCAAGATCAAGTCTGTGGAAGTTTACTCCCTTAAAACTACTATCCATATTCAAGCAACTTCTAAAAAGCCTCCGTGTATTGCTGGAGAACAGGAGCTATCCTGCAACAGCCCATCATGGGTGTGTGATATTCCATCATATAACGTCTCCCTGCTCCACAGGACACAGTGGGCCAGGCCACCAGTTCAGTTCAACCCCTAGTTTGCAGAGGCCAGAGACCAGGCAGCTTGTGCAGGGCACAGACTAAGTGGCTAAACTGATCCTAGGGAAGCCCCAAGTCTGTTTTCCTTGGCAAACTCAACAGAGAAACAGAAGCCATTCTCCTGGTGGCAGACACCTCCAATCCTAGCTTCCACCACATCCTTCAGGTATAGCAAGGAGGCCGACGTAGGGTGCGCCTTTGCCCCATACACAGCAGAAGCTGACTTCCCCAGGAGCCCCACACCTGACTACTCAGCAGGCCTCTCTATTGAAGAAGGGCTGGGGGAGGGTTTCAGTGAAGTCAAGGAGGGCAGAGCAGAGGTTGGTGCACCTGGGAAGAGGGCTTCTGACGTGGACCCCAGCCCTCCCAGGTCTACATCCCTGGCAGCCTAGACCCCTCCCCTAAGGTACCTCCAAGTATGCAGTGGGGCCTGGGAGCTCACAGGCAACCTGGTGGCTGCCCTGGGGTGGGCTGGTCTCACGGCCAGACTGGGGAGCAGAGAAGACTGTCACTTGAGGGTGCTCACTGCTGAAAGCACTGTGCTTGGGCTTCGTCCCAAGGCCCACGACACAGGTTTTGCCTGCTCTGGGACTGCCTGGCGGTCTCGGGTTGCAGGCTGTGGCCAGGATTTCTGCCTTTCACCAGGAACCCCTTGGACACTAAACAGACATCTCTAGGGGGCTGTTTATTCTGCTGGAGAAATAACAATTATGCCACCAGCAGGACAATGGGCACTTGGAGAGACTCTGACTGCAGGATGGCAAAGAGTAAACAGAACTCTCTAGTAAACTCACCAGAGACGGGGAGAGGGGGACAGAGAAGAAGAGAACACAGAAAAGAATTGGGTCAGAGTGATTTGCAAGCTGCAAGAGCATTTGGTGAAGGAGGAAGCCGAGATGTGTTTCCATGCACTCTATTTACGAGAGGAACCTGCACGTTTATAGGCCCCTGTGCTGCATCTCATGGTTTGTTTTATTTTCCAGCTAAATTATAAATGTGCTTTATTTGGTGGAATATAGGGGTGCAGTTTATTTGCTGATGGGCGTGGCACCCTTGGATGTGAAACCTGGGGATTCCTAAGAGGTTTGTTCATTTCTTTTCCCCAGCCTGGGGAATGCTGTAACCTCCTCACACTGGAGTGTCACACCTACACTCATTACCAGCTATTTTCTTCCTTTTTAAAAAGATTTCATTTTGAAAAACGTCAAACCTATAGAAAAATCACAAGTGAAGTGAGAAACCATCTGCCTTTCCCTAGATAAACACACCACTCCCCCCCATCACACGCACACACTCACACACATTACTGCCACTGCTGAATCTTTTGATAGTAGACACACTTGAGTGTGTGTCTCCTAAAAGCCACCCAGTTCTCTCACAGAACCGTGACACATCGAAGTTCAGGAAGGCATCACTGACCCCTGCTGTCATCAGATACAAACTCCCCACGAGCCCCAGGTGCACTGCACCAGCTGCCCTGTGACCCGTCTCCCTACACCCGGGACATCCCTCAGTCTTTCCTCCTGACACTGGCGATTTAGGAGGCATGGGCCAGTTGTCTTGAAGAATCTCCCTCAATTTGGGATAGCCTGATGTTTCCTCATTGTTAGATTCAGATTATGCACTTGGGGTGCAGGAATACCTGAGACGTGATGCTGTGTCCTTCTGAAGGCATCATATCAGGGATCCATGATGTCATTTGTGGTCCATTAATGATGAGGTAAATTTTGATCACTTGGGTAAAGGTGGGGTCCTCCAGGGTCCCCCACCATAAATTCACCTTTCCTTTCATTCGTAATTAAAATGTAATCTGTGGGGACATGGGCTGCCCAGTGCTTTAATATCCACCAATGATTTCTGCCTGAGTCACCTTGATGTTTTCTCTAAATAGACTCTAACGTTTTGCTTAACTGGTTATTTAAGAGGAAAACAAAACCCACGCCATAAATAAAACACTAGTATCATTTTTTTCTTCAAAAATAAGAAAATATAAACAATGAAAAATGTTAGCTACAGTTGCCTTCTTAGGACTCTGACCTGAGGCTTACTCCCTTAGAAAGCAGAAATTCTCACCTGTTGGAGAGCTGTTAAAAGAACCCATTAGCCTCTAGCAAAGACCTTCTCTGTGCTATCCTGCAAGAACTAACCTTGCAAATGGCTACTTTGTAGCACCAAGAGGCAAAGGTAAGGGCGCTCTGTCCTACAACACCCCTCCAAACACCATATGTGCCTATCAGTGAAGAGTGACCTCCCAAACCTGTTAGGTGATGGCAGGTGATTCCTGGGCTGAAACACCCAGAAACAATTTTATAAAAACGCATGTGTGCCAGAATTCTTGCATTTTAAGTTCCATCAAACTCCCTTTTTCTTCCAAATGGAGTGATCCTGAGGAATAGTTTCATAATCTAATCCCCCTCTTACAATACAATAGACTTCAGAAGTACTTGATTCCAGTGGATCCTGGCTACAAAGGCAGGCTCACACACGGTGAACTTCTGTAGCCCTTGTCAGCTCCAGGCTGGATGAAAAACGGACTCGATTTCCATTTTATCTGCCCTGTTTCACTCCCTCTCAGTAACTTAGTCCTTGTAACTTGTTTATTCTCAAACTTCCGTGCCTTGGTGCTCATAAAACCTGTTAGCCCTGCAGCCTCAGTCTATAACCCAGGAGTGGGTCACTTTCTTCCAATAAAATCTCTCCCGGGGTATGAAAGAGAACTTTAAGACAGAGCTGCTCTGTCAGGTGTGGGAAGCGTCAGCCTGCCTGCCCATTCCCCCACCCGCTCTGAGACGGCCGCTCGTCACTACTGCAGAGCATGGAGTGCTGCACAGGGGGAACCCAGATAGAGAACCGCTGTCCTAGAGCCCAGAGGCAACTGCATTCTAGAGCACCAGGGAGGAGAATTCCAGCCTGCGGGAGAGTGTGTCCTAGAGTACAAGGCGGGGAAGCCCCTGTGGTGTGAGGCCCAGCGTGTTCCACAGCACAGAGGGGCCAATGCACTCCCCCAAGGTCACTCATACTTCCTCTTGCAGACGTGTTAACCATGGAAGAAAAGGCACTGACTAAGCAGACATCCACCACACGCCAACCTCTTAGAGCACCCCGGATCTCACTTAACTACCCGAACGGCTGCCACGTGGTGACAAGACGGCAGTCAGCCCCCCATCGCAGCTGAGGGTGCTGAGGTCCACAGACGTGAATAGGTGTGCCAGGGTACCAGGCCACTCCGTGGGACAGCCAGATCCACAGCCAGGAGACTCTCACCCCCGGGGCCGCCTCCCAGGCAGGGCAGGTGGAGAGGAGGGACCCAGCTGAGCAGTGCCCCCCTCCCTGCCTTAGAGCCCCTGGGAAAGCTGTCAGGAGGAGCTTCTCCCAAGTTTAACCCACAGGAGGGGGAAGCGGGAACAATACGCAGGCTGCACCCCCGGGTCCACAGCTGTTTGGAGCTTGGCTCTTCCCTTTTGTTTCTAGCACAGCCCCGTGTGGTGATCTCTGGGGAATCTTCCAGGCACCCTGTCCCGGCATCATGTGCCTGAGGGAGAGCCCAGGCTCGGCCGAGGCCCCAGGAGGTTACCCTTCAGGCTGCCCCAGAGCTTCGCCAGCAGCCAGCGTCACTTTCACCTTGGCGTCACTTTCACCTCCGCAGTCAGAACAGACGGCAGGGGCCCTGCGGACCTAAACCATCACGTCACACTCACATGACCACAGCTGGGCGGGGTGACGGCTCTGTGTGCCACAGCCCCAGCCGATGCCAGCACTTTCCCTTCCCCGGGGGCTCGAGTGGGGAGCACAGCACATGTTGACGGCCACGCTACCTTGCAGTTGGTGCCGAGAGCTGCCGTGTCAGACTGACTCGGTTCGTCCCGGCTCTGCCAGTAACAGGCTGGGTGACCTTGGGCAAGGAACTATGGAAAACCATAGCTTTGACTGTACAGACCTTTGTCGGCAACATGATGTCTCTGCTTTTTAATATGCTGTCTAGGTTTGTCATAGCTTTTCTTCCAAGGAGCAAGAATCTTTTAATTTCATGGCTACAGTCACTGTCCACAGTGATTTTGGAGCCCAAGAAAATAAAATTTAAAATAAAACTTCTAGCTAACTTTTGACATAAGAAACAGTTTTCATACACATGCATTGAACATATATATATATATATATATATATATAGTCAGATTCAAATTGTATTACTGAAGCTCCAGTCATCCTATGATGTAGGGAGAAGTGCACATGTGAGTTGTATGTGTGTGTGTGTGTGTGTGTGTGTGTGTGTGTGTGTGTGTGAGAGAGAGAGAGAGAGAGAGAGAGAGAGAGGAGGGATATATACAAAATTTCTATGTGTTCAGATATTATACTGTATCACTGATTCCTCCCCAAGCTGTCCTCTGTTCTAAGAAGTAGTTTTCATATATATTAATTGTATACATATGATCAGATACATATTGTATCACTAAATACCCCTCATATTAAAAAGCAGAGACCTTGCTTTACCAACAAAGGTCTGTCTAGTCAAAGCTATGGTTTTTCCAGTAGTCATGTATGGATGTGAGAGTTGAACCATAAAAAAACTGAATGCCAAAGAATTGATGCTTTTGAACTGTGATGTTGGAGAAGACTCTTGAGACAGCAAGGAGATCAAACCAGTCAATTCTAAAGGAAATCAGTCCAGAAAATTCATTGGAAGGACTGATGCTGAAGCTCCAATACTTTGGCCACCTGATGTGAAGAACTGACTCATTGGAAAAGACCCTGATGCTAAGAAAGATTGAAGGCAGGAGGAGAAGGGAACAACAGAGAATGAGATGCTTGGATGGCATCACTGACTCCATAGACATGAGTTTGAACAAGCTCCAGGAGTTGGTGATGGACAGGGAAACCTGGTGTGCTGTAATCCATGGGGTCGCAAAGAGTCAGACACAACTGAGCAACTGAACTGAACTTAAATACCCCTCACATTATCCTATTGTCTAGAAGTTATTTTTCATACATGTACCTTCTTTGTAAACATTCAGGATATAGACACAGGATGGCTTTCCATTTATTTAGGTCTTTAATATATTCTGGCTTCCCTAGTAGCTCAGACGGTAAAGCATCTACACAGAATGAGGGAGACCTGGGTTTGTATCCCTGGGTCGGGAAGATTCCCTGGAGAAGGAAATGGCAACCCACTCCAGTACCCTTGCCTGGAAAATCCCATGGACAGAGGAGCCTGGTAGGCTATAGTCCATGGGGTCGCAAAGAGTTGGACACAACTGAGTGACTTCACTTAATATATTCCAATAATGTTCTTTAGTTTTCATTATATAAGTTTTGTACTTCCTTATTCCTAAGTATTTTATTCTTTATGCTATTGTCAGTGGAACTGCTCTCCTAATTTCACTTTCAAATTTTTCATTGTTGGTATATAAACACACAACTGATTTCTGTAGACTGATCTTACATTCTGCAAACCTGCTGAACTGTTCTATTACAACAGCTGAATTCAAGATCAAAGGAGCCTAAGTTTCTCAAGGTGGAAAATGCCTGCTAAACCCATAATCAAGTGTTTGCATGAGCAAGAAAGAGACTCCTATTGTGTTAGGCACTGAGATTGGGGTTTATGTGGAAAGCAGCTGCCATCACCTTAACCAATACAACACTCAATTTAAATACCACTTCCTTTCTTGATCACGCCCTCCTAAATTAGGAATCTTCCCTTGATTCTCTCTCTTATTTGTTTCCATCTTATGAGGCTTGTTAAAAACTGTAATTCTTTAACTATTTGTATCATTGATATAATGTCTTTCTTCTCCTAAAGGCAGAGACAGTAATGACCTCATGCATCACTCCACTGCCTGCTCAAGGCAGCAAAGAACACACCAGGCAGGCGCTCAGCACGTACTTATGAGCACATGAGCACAGATTCTTCCCTTTCTGTCTGCCCTTTGCTGCCAAGCTCTGAGCACTTACTTCGTGCCTGGCACTGGCTGAGGCCAACATGTGCACTGAATCTCATGGAGCCTTCCCACCAGCCTTCTGAGAGGAATACAGAGGGCTCCCATTCCACAGTGCAGGAGAGGCAACATCAGGGAAGTGAGGTCACCTCCCCACTGGCACTGAGCTGACAAGTGACAAAACCAGGATTTGAACCCAAGTTTGAACACACTCTTCTACAAGGTGTCTACTCAGTCTTTCTGCAAATTAGACTTCCTGACCATTTTTACAAGATCTAGTTCTGAATCATACACCATGACCAAGTGGGCTTTATCCCCGGAATGCAAGGATTCTTTAATATCTGCAAATCAATCAATGTAATACACCACATTAACAAATTGAAAGATAAAAACCATATGATTATCTCAATAGATGCAGAGAAAGCCTTTGACAAAATTCAACACTCATTTATGATTAAAACTCTCCAAAAAGCAGGAATAGAAGGAACATACCTCAACATAATAAAAGCTATATATGACAAACCCACAGCAAGCATCACCCTCAATGGTGAAAAATTGAAAGCATTTCCCCTGAAATCGGGAACAAGACAAGGGTGCCCCACTCTCACCACTACTATTCAACATAGTGTTGGAAGTTTTGGCCACAGCAATCAGAGCAGAAAAAGAAGTAAAAGGAATCCAGATAGGAAAAGAAGAAGTGAAACTCTCACTGTTTGCAGATGACATGATCCTCTACATAGAAAACCCTAAAGACTCTACCAGAAAATTACTAGAGCTAATCAATGAATATAGTAAAGTTGCAGGATATAAAATTAACACACAGAAATCCCTTGCATTCCTATATACTAACAATGAAAAAACAGAAAGAGAAATTAAGGAAACAATACCATTCACCATTGCAACAAAAAGAATAAAATACTTAGGAGTATATCTACCTAAAGAAACAAAAGACCTATACATAGAAAACTATAAAACACTGATGAAAGAAATCAAAGAGGACACAAACAGATGGAGAAACATACCGTGTTCATGGATTGGAAGAATCAATATTGTCAAAATGGCTATTCTACCCAAAGCAATCTATAGATTCAATGCAATCCCTATCAAGCTACCAACGGTATTTTTCACAGAACTAGACCAAAGAATTTCACAATTTGTATGGAAATACAAAAAACCTCGAATAGCCAAAGTAATCTTGAGAAAGAAGAATGGAACTGGAGGAATCAACCTGCCTGACTTCAGACTCTACTACAAAGCCACAGTCATCAAGACAGTATGGTACTGGCACAAAGACAGAAATATAGATCAATGGAACAGAATAGAAAGCCCAGAGATAAATCCACGAACCTATGGACACCTTATCTTCGACAAAGGAGGCAAGGATATACAATGGAAAAAAGACAACCTCTTTAACAAGTGGTGCTGGGAAAACTGGTCAACCACTTGTAAAAGAATGAAACTAGAACACTTTCTAACACCATACACAAAAATAAACTCAAAATGGATTAAAGATCTAAATGTAAGACCAGAAACTATAAAACTCCTAGAGGAGAACATAGGCAAAACACTCTCCGACATAAATCACAGCAAGATCCTCTATGACCCACCTCCCAGAATATTGGAAATAAAAGCAAAACTAAACAAATGGGACCTAATGAAACTTAAAAGCTTTTGCACTACAAAGGAAACTATAAGTAAGGTGAAAAGACAGCCCTCAGATTGGGAGAAAATAATAGCAAATGAAGAAACAGACAAAGGATTAATCTCAAAAATATACAAGCAACTCCTGCAAGCTCAATTCCAGAAAAATAAATGACCCAATCAAAAAATGGGCCAAAGAACTAAACAGACCTTTCTCCAAAGAAGATATACAGATGGCTAACAAACACATGAAAAGATGCTCAACATCACTCATTATCAGAGAAATGCAAATCAAAACCACAATGAGGTACCATTACACACCAGTCAGGATGGCTGCTATCCAAAAGTCTACAAGCAATAAATGCTGGAGAGGGTGTGGAGAAAAGGGAACCCTCTTACACTGTTGGTGGGAATGCAAACTAGTACAGCCACTATGGAGAACAGTGTGGAGATTCCTTAAAAAACTGGAATAGAACTGCCATATGACCCAGCAATCCCACTTCTGGGCATACACACTGAGGAAACCAGATCTGAAAGAGACACGTGCACCCCAATGTTCATCGCAGCACTGTTTATAATAGCCAGGACATGGAAGCAACCTAGATGCCCATCAGCAGATGATATGGATAAGGACAGCTGTGGTACATATACACCATGGAATATTATCAGCCAGTTAAAAAAGAATTCATTTGAATCAGTCCTAATGAGATGGATGAAACTGGAGCCCCTTATACAGAGTGAAGTAAGCCAGAAAGATAAAGAACATTACAGCATACTAACACATACATATGGAATTTAGAAAGATGGTAATGATAACCTTATATGCAAAACAGAAAAAGAGACACAGATGTACAGAACAGACTTTTGGACTCTGTGGGAGAAGGCGAGGGTGGGATGTTTCGAGAGAACAGCATCGAAACATGTATATTATCTAGGGTGAAACAGATCACCAGCCCAGGTGGATGCATGAGACAAGTGCTCGGGCCTGGTGCACTGGGAAGACCCAGAGGAATCGGGTGGAGAGGGAGGTGGGAGGGGGGATCGGGATGGGGAATACGTGTAAATCTATGGCTGATTCATATCAATGTATGACAAAACCCACTGAAATGTTGTGAAGTAATTAGCCTCCAACTAATAAAAAAAAAAAAAAAAAAAAGATCTAGTTCTGAGGGCGGCCCTTAGCTCTTCCAGATCCTTCCAGGCAAAGTGTGGGTCTGAGGGTTCGGGGGTCCCCGTGGCCACTGAGACCCCACCAGGCACCACCTGGTGAGAAACACTGTGGCTGGGGTGTAGAAGGGGCGCCTGAGAGTTCTGGGGAAGTGTGCTCCCTTTGTCTTCCTCCCTTTGGTTTAGCTCACACAGGAGGAGACTGAGGCAAGGATGGTCTAAATGATACAGCCAAGCTGACAGGGCTAATAGGCAGCAGAGCTTGGACCGGAACCTGGCCTGACCTGACTTTCCTGCCCTCTGCCCATGGTCCAGCATGAACAGGCTGGCTGTGACACATCCCTTGGAGACAGAGGAACAACTCCACCCAGAACGTCCTCGGGGTTTACTGGCTGCCAATCTGGAAAGATCCCCTGGAGAAGGGAATGGCAATCCACTCCAGTATTCTTGCCTGGAGAATCCTATGGACAGAGAAGCCTGATGGGCTACAGTCCGTGGGGTCGCAAAGGAGTCAGACACGACTGAGTGACTAACACACACACACAGTCTGGAAAAGTGCCTCTATATATATGCACATATATATATAAACTTTTGCACAAGAGCAGAATATAAAACATCCATATATAAATAACTCCCTCTCTCCTCTCAGTCTCTAATGCCACATTCAACCTGATTTATGGAAGCATTTCCTTGCAACAGGATATGCTGGAAAGTTTGAGCCCGGCTCAAGAAAGAGCAGGGTATGTTAATTTCAAGGCAAATTAATTAAAATGCAATCCAAGCTCTTTGGAAATAACACAGAAACAGTATTCAATGTTCGGTGTCCCTCCAGACAGAAACATGGCCTCCTGCCTTTGGCCAGTATGGAGGCAACCTTATTATGCCTCATTTTCATCTTAAGACTTTCAATTTCATTATTCAAGGCGCTAAGCTTTGGGTATCACCTAGCACTTTTCTCATTAGTATTCTAATCTTCTCATCTTTTCAATAAATATTAAATATAGAAACTGCTGAGTCAGTTGGTGTTTCATTCAGAGCCCCAGCAAGAATCAGATGGTACATTAAAAGCAGGTAATTTGAGAATAGTCTAACAAAGGGACTGCCAAGATGTAGGCGGAATTTAGGAAACCAACAAGGGGTAGTACAGAAGCCCCAGGTAGTAAGAGCAAGGGTGGTACTACTGCAGGGTTGCAGAGGGAAGGGCAGGGGGCAGGTACCAGAAGCAACAGAGTGGGGGCCCCTGACCAGAGCCCTGGCCTCGGTGCTTGGCAGGAAGAAAGCTGAAGGGACACACACTCCCTATCTCCTCCCTGCCCATAGTCCTAGCTAGGCCTCCCACTGGCCAAACCCAAGCAAGAGATGGACAGTAAGGAAGCCATTAGTGCAGCCCAGGCACATCAGGCTCCCGAGGCCCAGACCAGGGTGGGAAGGCAGAGACGGGGTCCCCAGGGCAAGTGGGAGACACCCAATACAGGGGGCTCGTCTTTGTCTCTGACCAGACGTAGGCCCTTAACTTGGGGCTTAACCTCTCTGTGCCTCAGTCTCCTCCTCTCGTAAATGGAGATGAGAGCGGTCCTGGCACTAGTAACTCTGCTGTGAGGACTCACAGCGAGCCCTCAGCCAATCATGGCTGCTGTCAACACCTGTCCTGGCCACTTGCAGGATCTCATGGGCTGGAGGAGGGTGAGACTTGGCTACCGAACTGGAGTTCACGTCTCAGTCCCTACCACCCAGCCATGCTCACCCAAACACACCTGGAGATCTCATATTCTGTGGGGATAATAATAACAAGAACATCCATAACAAAACTATCTAAGAGGATCACTGCAAGAATTAAACAGCATGTGGACCAAGGTAAATATGACTGACTGAAAAAAAAATAGGCCCAAGTTTCTGCAGCCTCAGGAACGAGATGTGCTCACCCATCATAAAGTGAAGTCTATTTCCCTGCCCCTTAAATCTGGGCTGCTTTGTGACTTGCTTTGGCCAATAGTACTAACACGGTTGCACAACAATTTGGAATCCAAGGGGAGTCTGGTCCTCTCCCCCTCTCTCTAGAACCCTGCATGGACCTGTGGGCAAGCCCAGCCAGCTTCTGAAAGACAGGAGGCCACACAGGCAATGACGAGCCACCCCACTAAGCAGTCCCCGACCCAGGTCAGCTAGCCCAGCGCTGGCCCAGCCAACAACCACACAAACCTAAATGAGCTCCTCCAGGACCCAAACAACCTCCCCACTGAGCCCAGCCCCAATTCTACATAGAATCTTGAGTTAAACAACTGGTGGGATTTTAAGCTGCTGTGTTTCAGGATCATCTGTGATGCAGTAAGAGCTAACTTACACTTACTCTAAGTGAAAAAGTTGGCTTAAAACTCAACACTCAGAAAACTAAGATCACAGCATCCGGTCCCATCACTTCATGGCAAATAGATGGGGAAACAATGGGAACAGTGACAGACTTTGTCTTTTTGGGCTCCAAAATCACTACAGATGGTGACTGCAGCCATGAAATTAAAAGACACTTGCTCCTTGGAAGAAAAGTTATGACCAACGTAGACAGCATGTTAAAAAGCAGAGACACTACTTTTACCAACAAAGGTTTGTCTAGTCAAAGCGATGGTTTTTCCAGTAGCCATGTATGGATGTGAGAGTTGAACTGTAAAGAAAGCTGTGTCGAAGAATTGATGCTTTTGAACTGTGGTGTTGGAGAAGACTCTTGAGAGTCCCTTGAACTGCAAAGAGATCCAACCAGTCCATCCTAAAGGAAATCAGTCCTGAACATTCATTGGAAGGACTGATGCTGAAGCTGAAACTCCAATACTTTGGCCACCTGATGTGACGAACTGACTCATTCCCTGATGCTGGGAAAAATTGAAGGTGGGAGGCAAAGGGGACGACAGAGGATGAGATGGTTGGATGGCATCACCGACACGATGAAATGAATTTGAGTAGGCTCCGGGAGTTGGTGATGGACAGGGAAGCCTGGCGTGCTACAGCCCGCCATCTTCTCTTTCCTACAAATCTGAAGAAACCACCATGATCATATAGGGTTTGCAGAATGTGGACCCATGCGAGTGACTGAACTGAACTGAAGAGCTAACTGATACAGTAACAATTCAGTAATTGGTAAGAGTCATTATCACTGCTGTCATTTTAGTAGAAGTAATAATCTGACTAACAGTGTTAATCAGCCCCTCCCCACACGTATTTGCACAGCCCTCACAGCCATGAACTTTCCATGTATTGTTATTCAATCCTAACAAGGAGTATACTAGATCATGCTGTGGTCTCCCTTTCACAGCTGAGGAAACAGCTCTGGCAAGGGGACTAGAGTCTCACCTGGAAAAAGGAGAGCCAGACCTGGGGTCAGAGCCTAGGGCTGTCCCCTGTCACTGCCAAGCCTCCTGAGATGGCCACCGCACATTGCCTGGATCACAGTGCCTGGATTTTCCCTAGGGAACGGCATTATCTGAACACTTTAAATTTTAATAACTCAGTTATTACAGGGTGGATAGTGACAGAATATCAGCACAGTGTTCCTCTTACTTTGGTCCAACTATTCAAGTCAAACTCTGCATTGGCCTGGGCCCTTCCAGTGACAGAGGCTCAATAATGTCCTCAAGACTCTGCCCTGGTGACACCCCCAGTAACTCCAACAACAATGCTATAGCCAGCTCTGACTCAGGACCCTGGGTCACTTACCACCCCTGAGTAGTCCTGTGTGTTCAGAGGGTGAACAGCAATCATCAATAGGTCTTAAGAAAGTGTTCCAGCCTGGATCTGGAAGGGTGAGGCCAGCCCAATCCAGCTACAAGGGAGGACACTGGGGAAGAGGCTCTCCCCTGGGAAGACCAGGATGCCTTTACCGAACAAGAAGAAATGCCAGTGGGGCCCAAATGAGAGACCAAGATAATCCAGCTCTGAGCTTTGGACTTGCCCCAGTCCCAGGAGGGTCCTGAAACCCCCGGAAGAGGAATGAGCATTCACTCTGACCACATTTCATTCTGATCTCTTCCACAAGATCTGGTTTCTAGTTTCACTTAAGTAAAAGAGTCTTTTGCCATATTTTGGCACCTTCTTACCACACCATCCTAAAACAGCTGCAGGTCCTTCAGGAAGTCACATAGCTACTTTGAGTTCAGTTTTCTTATCCATAAACTGAAGATATTAATGTTGATACTCAAGAAAGACCATAAATATAAAATGTCCTAGACAAATATCTTGGCTAAATTTTTCATTTCTCTTTTACTGATTTTTTTTATATAGCATTCCACAAAATGGACTGAAAAGAGGACATTATTTAGGCTTATATTAGTTCAGTTCAGTCACTCAGTCGTGTCTGACTCTTTGCAACCCCACGGACTGCAGCACGCCAGGCCTCCTTGTCCATCACCAACTCCCAGAGTTCATTCAAACTCATGTCCATTGAGTCGGTGATGTCATCCAACCATCTCATCCTCTGTTGTCCCCTTCTCCTCCTGCCTTCAATCTTTCCCAGAATCACGGTCTTTTCCAGTGAGTTAGTTCTTCGCATCAGGTGGCCAAAGTATTGGAGTTTCAGCTTCAACATCAGTCCTTCCAATGAACATTCAGGACTGATTTCCTTTAGGATGGACTGGTTGGATCTCCTTGCTGTCCAAGAAACTCTCAAGAGTCTTCTCCAACACCACAGTTCAAAAGCATCAATTCTTCGACGTTCAGCTTTCTTTATAGTCCAACTCTCACATCCATACATGACTACTGGAAAAACCATAGCCTTGACTAAACGGACATTTGTTGGTAAAGTAATATCTCTGCTTTTTAACATGCTGTCTAGGTTGGTCATAACTTTTCTCCCAAGGAGGAAGTGTCTTTTTATTTCATGGCTGCAGTCACCATCTGCAGTGATTTTGGAGCCCAAGAAAATAAAGTCTGACACTGTTTCCACTGTTTGTCCATCTATTTACCATGAAGTGATGGGACCGGATGCCACGATCTTAAGTTTTCTGAATGTTGAGCTTTAAGCCAACTTTTCACTCTCCTCTTTCACTTTCATCAAGAGGCTCCTAAGTTTTTCTTCACTTTCTGCCATAAGGGTGGTGTCATCTGCATATCTGAGGTTATTGATATTTCTCCCAGTAATCTTGATTCCAGCTTGTGCTTCATCCAGCCCAGCATTTCTCATGATGTATTCTGCATATAAGTTAAATAAGCAGGGTGACAATATACAGCCTTGAAGTACTCCTTTTCCTATTTGGAACCAGTCTATTGTTCCATGTCCAGTTCTAACTGTTGCTTCCTGACCTGCATACAGATTTCTCAAGAGGCAGGTCATGGTGGTCTGGTATTCCCATCTCTTTCAGAATTTTCCACAGTTTATTGTAATCCACACAGTCAAAGGCTTTGGCATAGTCAATAAAGCAGAAATAGATGTTTTTCTGGAACTCTCTTGCTTTTTCAATGATCCAGCGGATGTTGGCAATTTGATCTCTGGTTCCTCTGCCTTTTCTAAAACCAGCCTGAACATCTGGAAGTTCATGGTTCACAAATTGCTGAAGCCTGGCTTGGAGAATTTTAAGCATTACTTTACTAGCATGTGAGATGAGTGCACTTGTGCGGTAGTTTGAGCATTCTTTGGCATTGCCTTTCTTGGGGACTGGAATGAAAATTGACCTTTTCCAGTCCTGTGGCCACTGCTGAGTTTTCCAAATTTGTTGGCATATTGAGTGCAGCACTTTCACAGCGTCATCTTTCAGGATTTGAAATAGTTCAACTGGTACTCCATCACCTCCACTAGCTTTGTTCATAGTGATGCTTCCTAAGGCCCACTTGACTTCACAATCCAGGATGTCTGGCTCTAGGTGAGTGATCACACCATTGAGATTATCTGGGTCGTGAAGATCTTTTTTGTACAGTTCTTCTGTGTGTTCTTGCCATCTCTTCTTAATATCTTCTGCTTCTGTTAGGTCCCTACCATTTCTGTCTTTTATTGTGCCCATCTTTGCATGAAATGTTCCCTTGGTATCTCTAATTTTCTTGCTTATATTACTAAATGGGAATTTTACCCATGCCTCAATCTGCATGGTGTTGACACCAAATTACTGCTACTTCTCAACACTCTTCCTATCTCTGGAAGTGGGTGTTTCTTGGAGAACAATTTGACAGGTGTAAAGAGTCATAAGGAGGTGGCTTTGGTTCATTTCTACAGATAAAAAGTAGTTCCAAGAATCAAAAAGAAAAATGTCGATTCAAAGGTCAGCCTCATGACCAGCCAGAAAACGCCAAGATAAAGGGTTGATCTGCTCATAGTGAGTCAAATCACTGTAGTGTATAATTTGAAAAGGGTCCTCCCAAAAAAGACATGATTAAAAGTTAACTGCTTCTGAAGTGAAGCCATAACAGAAATGACAACAACAGGTGGCGTTTCTTGAATACTTAGCCCTTCATGCACTAACTCACCGACTCCTTCAGCAAGCTTATGAGATGATGGTGTTACCTGATTCTAAGGGTGAGAAAACCAAGACCTAGGGCCCAAGGAGGGAACTGAGTTAGAAAGGAATGGGCAGGAAAAGCAAAAGGAAAGAGAAAAATAAGGAAGGAGAGACAAACGGGAGAAAATAAATGGCTTCTAAGGTTTTGACAAAGCTTCTCACTTTTTCTTCCCTTTTAGAGGCTGAGGGTGCAGTTCACTGAGAAGGAAAGATGGACACTTCTATAGTCAAAGGGGAATCTTTTCATGTATTTTACTGTCTTCAGCTCTGTAATTAAGGAACTTGGGGTTCTTCTATGGCAAATTTTTCTTCTCCTTTAAAAATGTCACTGGAACAATCTTGGCCAGAGGGTGGGGGGCTGCCATCTGAAAACTGTCACTTTCCATAAGGTGGCAGCTCTAAGTTTCCGTACTTCATTTTGGCATAGCAGTGTGATACAAAGAATGCTGGCTTCCCCCTTCCAGCAAACGACCACATTAAAATTCATTCTCTCCTTTCGTCTTTTTACTGTTTATTTTACAAACAGAGACACAGTGTCTGAAAACTCCAGTAGCTCAAAGACACACTTTTCTAGTGAAACCTAACTACTTTCCACTTTTATATCTGAAAATGAAGCAAAGTCGTCCTTCAAAAGAATTTGCATCCAAATGGATCTACTTTCCAGTGGAGGTGGGAATCTCACCCACTCATCCAAAACCCATAAACCCACACCTCTTCCCCAAGGCCCCAGGGATGCAGAGCTCCCTCTGAGAAAGCGAAAGCTGGAAACTCAGAATGAGTGCTGGGGTCAGGGAATAAGTAAGCTATTCTATTCTTCATGAATTCACATTGAACTCGCACCCCCAAGGAAAATGTGGAGGCATCTGGGGGCCATTTCTTTAAAGATCAATGGAGAGATAGGATTTCTTAAACAGGACACACAAAAAAGCACTAACCAAAAAGGATAAATTGGACTTTGTCAACATTAAATACCTGTGTTCATCAAAAGATAACAATTTAGTATATCAAACGTACAGTGAGGTACCATCTCACTCCAGTCAGAATGGCCATCATCAAAAAGTCCACAAATAACAAATGCTGGAGAGGGTGTGGAGAAAAGAGAATCCTCCTCCACTGTTGGTGGGAATGTAAATTGGTAACAGCCACTATGGAGAACAGTATGGACAGTCCTCAGAAAACTAAAAGTAGAATTACCATATGATCCAGCATCCCTTTCCTGGGCATATACCAAGACAAAACTATAATTCAAAAAGATACATGTACCTGTATGTTCATAGCAGCATCCTTCACAAGAGCTAAAACATGGAAACAACCCACAGGTCCATTAA
The DNA here is from genome assembly GCF_019320065.1 of Cervus canadensis. Classification (NCBI taxonomy): domain Eukaryota; kingdom Metazoa; phylum Chordata; class Mammalia; order Artiodactyla; family Cervidae; genus Cervus; species Cervus canadensis. Next base: position 52,414,327 of record NC_057403.1, on the reverse strand, counting down.
CAGAGGAAGGAAAAAAGAAGATGTGGTACATATATACAGTGGAATACTACTCAGCCACAAAAAGAACAAGACAATGCCATGTACAGCGACAAGGATGCCACAAGACATTATCATACTAAATGGAGTGAGTCAGAAAGAGAAAGACAAATACCACGTGATATCACTCGTGAGCGGAATCTAAACTATGGCACAAATGAACCTATCTACAAAACACAAACAGACTCACAGACATAAGTGATCAGACTTGTGGTTGCCAAGGGGGAGATTTCACTGGGAAAATATGAGCACTGAGATAACACAGTGACACGCCCCAAGAACGGCTGATGATGCCAACTGGGGCCACTGGATTCTCACGCGCTGCCAGTGCACATGGGGCCACCATTTTGGCTAATGCTTGTCATCTTCTATAAAGCTAAGTGTATAGCTGCCATGTGACCCAGCGATTCTCTTCACAGGCACGTGTGCATGAGACATGAAGGCCTCCAAATTCTGTCTCAGGGTCTCCTCTTTTGGGGACTCAAAGGAAGACCCTTCACTTCAGAAGAGACTAGCAGTTAGGGGAAAAGTTCTGGAGTCTGACAGACCTAAAACTAAATTCAAGTTCTTCCAATACCAGCTGTGTGATCTCAGACAAGGGATTTAGACTTGAGTTTCTCCATCTGTAAAATGGGGATAATATTGGAGCCACCTCACAAGGGTTTTGAGGATGGAATAAGCTAATGCCCACGTGGCACTTTTCACAATGCTTGGCCTGTAGTCAGCATGTCAAAGTGCACAATGTTATACTCGGTGTTCAAAGTCTGGAAGCAAGTTATGTTCATCCTACAACACAGAAAACTCAAACTGTTTCTCACATCTTATATACACAGTTCTTCTGTTTTTTGAGAGTATTTAAAGAAATTCATCAGTGGCTCTGCTTGGAACCTAAGATGTTGGGGAAGACAGTTTGGGGGACATCTGATTGCAGCAATAACAGAAAATAAATGCTGAAAAACACTGGTTGAAAATATTCCATTTCACTTATCTGTTTCTCCACAGAGACCACACACTGTGAGATATTTGTAAGATTAGGTTATTTTCTGGAAGAGCAAATTCACCTCATCTCTCTCAAGAAGACTGATTTATTCCACAAGTTTATCCCAGGTCAACTAAATTTAAGCAGACTAATTCAGAGCTACATTTGAGCAGAACCAAGTTCCTTTCACGCACACTTTTCAGCTTTCCTGATGAGCATATTTTACGCTGGAGGTTGGTCACCTTGTCTTTACTATGACATTCTTGCCTCCTCTATTTATTGACATAAGGGAAAGATTGTAAACCTGCAGGACATTTTTTCTCTTTATGTCTTTCATTTGTTATTTTCAGATCAAGAATGTGATTTGTCCATTAGAAACTGCCTACCTCCAGGAAAGAAAAACTTACAACACTGACATTTTTTGTGCAGCCCCAAATAAACGTAGGTAGCCCTCCTGGGGGTGGATAGCAGGCATGTCATTTGAGAAATAGCACATTAGGTCTTCTCTCTCTCTGTATCTCTCTCTCTCTCCTCTTTTTAAGTCTCACTGGAGTCACTTGGAGAGGATCTAGGCTGGGAGCATATGATGGCCTCATTACAAACCAAAGGCACACAGAGAGTTTGGGTCACAGAAGGATGGGCAGTCAGCTGTTAAGGTCTGTGCTCAAACTCAGACTCCTACAACTCAACACCATTCTGTTCTGAGTGACCCTGGACACATGACTTCCCCCTCCAAGCCACAGTTTTCTCTTCTGTAACGCAGAGGTAGTAACCATGTCTGCCTCACAGAGTGGTCAGGATGCTTAAATAAGATGTTGCTGGTGAAATGTCACTAGACCTGTCACTGCAAGAAGCTGTCCCTGCTATGACTAATCAGTCTGATGTGGTTGATGCTTTAAGGTGAGAATGCTGCTTTCTAATTCAGCGGTAGTTTTCATTTATATCACATATTTTGGTTGTGGTATGAGTTCTTTTCCTGCGTGATTATGTGGCGTATGCATCAGTTGGGCTTCCCTGGCGGTTCAGACAGTAAAGAATCTGTCTGCAATGCAGGAGACCTGGCTTCAATCCCTGGGTTGGGAAGATCCCCTGGAGGAGGGAATGGCAACCCACTCCAGTATTCTTGCCTGAGGAATTCCATGGACAGAGGAGCCTGGCGGGCTATAATTCATGGGGTCAGCAAAGAGTTGGACACGCCTGACCAACTAAGCACAGCACAGCACACATATATCAGTTAGAAGGCGCTCTGGGGTAAGGAACCGAATGCCCAGCTAAGGATGGCATAGATGATAAAAATATACAGCTGCATCACATTTTTTGGAAGTCTAAGTAGGTGGTCCTGCAGTTGGCTTGGCAACTCAATCAAGTCATCTTTGCCCAGGCCCTTTCCATTGTTCTACTCTTCCATCCTTAACTTTTCTCCCCTACGTTATCACCTCATGGTCCCAAGGTGGTTGCTGCAATGCCAGCCTCTTCAACCATATTCAGTAGCAGGAAGCAGAGCAAGGGGGAGGACAGTAAAGAAGAATTTCTTCATGTGACCCTTTACACGACTTGCTTTCCTTTATCATGGAAGGAAATCCTTCCATAAAAGCTCTGTTGACTTCCCTCCGGCTTATTGACCAGAATAGGGTCACTTGGCACCCCTGACTGCAAGAGAGGCTGAGACAGCACATATGTAGATCATCCAGGCCTTTGGAGCAAGAGAAAAGCATTGGCACAGGCTTTGGGTGGCTGACCAATAGTTTCTGCTATAGGGTGTTGGACTGTGGTGAGAAATTGGGACTCTTCAGTCCTATGCATCCAAATGAACTGGGAATTGAGGAGAAATGTGGCACAACCCAACTTCCCTGTTCCCCCAGCCTTCCCACTAAGTTCTGGTGCAAGCCATAGCAAGCACCTCACCCCTCTGAGCACCCCCTAAACTAGGAGAGGCTTCAAGCAACCTCTCAAAGAAACAAGAAAAAGTCATGTCATTTGTACTTTCCACAACATAAAAAAGAGAGTAAAGATTATTGGGCAGTGAAGTATGGATTTATCTCATTAATTAATGAGTAAGTGAACCTGTTAAGACTTTTAGAAGCAGGGATTCTCTGTAAAGCTGGGCAGGGGATGCAGAGTAAAGAATGCATTTGACACTTAAGAGAGTTGAGCTATGTGTTAAAGGGTGGGTTGGTCTGGAATGATCAAGAGAAGAAGGAATTCTCAGCAGAACGGGGTCAACAAAAGTGTGGAGGTGGGAAATCCAATGTTTACTTAGAGGTCAGTAAAGAGACAAACAACCTAAAGGCATGTTTTCAGCAGCCTGTTTTACCCCCAGACTTGTCACTCAAGATGTTACAGGAAGGACAGGGTTCTGGGGTATGTTACATTAGCAGACACCTTATACTCTAGCCCAATGCATCCAGTGAAAATATCAATAATGTGAGCCATCTAAGTAGTTTAAAATTTTGTAGTAGACATGTTAAAGAAATAAAAAGAAAGAAAATGCATTTATTCAACTCAATATGCCCCAGATACCATCATTTCATTATGTAATCAATATATATAATGAGATACTTTGCAGTCTTCTTTTTCATAGTAAGTCTTTGAAAGCCAGTGTGTATTTCCTCCTAGGGACATCACAACCTGGACCAGCTGTATCTCTAGTCAATGGCCACATGTGACTGGTGGCTCCTTTATTGGAGAGAGCAGCTCTGACTCCATGTGGAAACTGACATGACATGGCCTTTTCCTTTGCCTTCTTTCTTTTTTTTTTTTCCTTAGCACTTCCTGCTGAGAACTAGTATTGTAGAGAGTTTCCAGGAGGACTGCCAGCTAGCACACTGCTTCTGGTGCTGCCCCCGCAAACACCCTCCATGGCAGGGAAAGTGGGTTAGGACCCAGGAGTCCAAGCTAGGACCTCGGAGCGGGTGGAAGGGAGGTTTCTCACTCTTCACTCAAGCCAGTCTGCTGACAGTGTGGAATTTCTTTTAAGTCTCCTGTTTTGCCATAAAAATTTATAGAGATTTTATGTTCTCCTCCAAAATATAGACGTTTGTTTGAATATTGAAATGTTTTGGATTACTTGGCATCTAGGAAAAATCAAAGTTCACCATGTTTATGCTGTAACTCTCTCTCTCTTGTTCTGTCTACACTTGGGGTTATGTACCCCTCTATTTAAGACGCACAGGATTACCTGAGCTCCAAGTTTCCTTCCAGCTCTGGAAGCGCAAGACTTTTTAAAAAATTAAGTTAGATAGTTCCCTTGAACTTAAGCAATCCATGAGCCTGTGTAAAGTGTTTGTTTTTTTTTTTTTTTTCTAGCTGCTTTTTCCCCCATAACCAGAAAAAAATAGATCTGATCTAGAATAACTCACTAGCTGGGAAGCTTTGGGTATCAGATCTTCCAATTTCTCCCTTTTCTTGGCTAATAACTCTTCCTTTTTCTGCTGAAAATAAAGCCTATGTCTCCCAGAACTATCCCCAAAATGCTTCCTCCTGGAAGAGATGTGGCTCTTCCTGAAACCACCTGTGAAAAACCAACATTTAGACAGACATACCAATATGATTACAATTCTAATATTTATGAGATGCACCATGTTGCCACTAAATAAAGTGGTAAATTTTGTAACTATTACAAACATTTTATATATAAATATACTATACATTTATAAACATTATTATATTTATTGATATTATATATAAAGTATAAAAAGAGTTGATATTCCTCCCATCCAGTGGTGGGGTCTGTGTCCTCTCCTCTAGCACTTGGGGAGACTCTATGCCTGTCTCAACCCAGGAAGCTCTGGGGGAAGTGACCGCCAAGATGAGACAAAGAACCCCGCCCCCACACTGTGAGGATGCCTGAGCACAGAGGTTCTGGTGGAGGTGCCCGCTAACAGGCCAGTTAACACCAGGCTCAGCCCACCCCAAACACAGGGGAGTGAACCAGCCTTCAGAGAGTTCCAGAACCCAGCCATCAGGTGTCCTCAGCCGCCACGCCTCCGCAGCCAACGCCACACAGAACAGAGCAGAGCTGTCCCCACAGAGTCCTGCCCAAACTGCATGTGCCTGAGCAAAAAATGAATAAATGCTGTTGTTGTAATCCACTAAGTTTGGGTGGTTTGCTGTGAATAGGCTACAGAGTCCAACAGACTCGAATCTGAGTCAGCGGCTCCTGCGCTACAGTCCCACCCCACAGCACCCGACACACAGGACACACACCTGATGCACGCGGGTGCACACACTGCTGGGGCATACAGTTGAACCTGCAGATGCGGGGGCACTTTCGGTGAGGCCCCCAGCTCACGTCTCAGTGAGAGCCAGCAAGCGACCAGCAGCACCAGAGTCAGTAAGAGTAAGACTGTGGTCATGGAGGGCGCTTCCCATCTTCACCCAGAGCTGGCCCTGTCTGAGCGCTTCTCCTAGACAAACTCATCCAACCACAGTGTCGTGAAGCCCTGAGGACTCTGCTGTCCCATTTCCCAGGAGGGTGTGTTGCCCAAGGCCACGCAGGAGAGGAGGCAGGGGGACCCAGGCCTCTCATCACGTTTCCTCCCGAGGTTTGGCAGCAGAGCCAGCCCAGAACGGAGCCGTGAAGGGGGTGTGGCTATGTGCCCATACGGTTTGCTGCAGAAACTGCAGCAAATTTCATGACCCAGTCTGCCCAGGATCCCTCGGGGCTGTTAATGATATACAACATAAGCACTGATTAAGTTCTGAAATCTAACAAATTCTGAATTCTGAAACAGATCCGGCTCCCAGGGTCTGAGATAAGGATTCAGATAAGAGACCTATGGGACAGACTGTTGGGATCATGAGTCCCAACTGTGGGCAATTAAGAACAATGAGCCCACTCACATTCACGGGGCAATGCTGGCGTTTCGCATGGATTATCTCATTACCGCTCACATCCACCCAGGGGTCAGCAAACGGGACCCATACGGCCACAGGAACGCTGTCCAACCTCCAACCATGCCCTGGTGGGGGGTCAGCAGGCTGACCAGCTGTGAGGGTTGGACACGTACTCACAGGCTTGGCACCAATCAGGTTTCCCAGAGCCAGGACCCTGCCTCACCGGTGCCGACATCAGGCTCCACGCTAAGCACCAGATGAGAGCTGTCTGTCACAAGATTTGCAGGGCTTTCCCCAGAACATCAGTACAGCTGTCAGGGGGGCTCCCTCAGGCAGTAAGCACACAGCCAGGCTTGGGACTGGAGACAGACAGGATGGGGATGTTCCAGACCAACCCACCAAGAAACAGCGAAGAGGAACTAAAGAGCCTCTTGATGAGAGTCAAAGAGGAGAGTAAAAAAGCTGGTTTAAAACTAAACATTCAAAAAACTAAGATCATGTCATCCAGTCCCATCACTTCATGGCAAATAGATGGGGAAACAATGGAAACAGTGAGAGACTTTATTTTCTTGGGTTCCAAAATCACTGCAGATGGTGACTGCAGCCATGAAATTAAAAGACGCTTGCTCCTTGGAAGAAAAGCTATGACCAACCTAGACAGCACATTAAAAAACAGAGATATTACTTTACCGACAAAAGTCCATCTAGTCAAAGCTATGGTTTTTCTGGTAGTCATGTATGGATGTGAGAGCTGGACTATAAAGAAAGCTGAGCGCTGAAGAATTGAAGAATTGATGCTTTTGAACTGTGGTGTTGGAGAAGACTCTTGAGAGTCCCTTAGACACCAAAATGATCAAACCAGTCCATCCCAAAGGAAATCAGTCCTGAATATTCATTGGAAGGATTGATGCTGAAGCTGAAACTCCAATACTTTGGCCACCTGATGTGAAGAACTGACTCCTTGGAAAAGACCCTGATGCTGGGAAAGATTGAAGGCAGGAGGAGAAGGGGACAACAGACGATGAGCTGGTTGGATGGCATCCAACTTGATGGACATGAGTTTGAGCAAGCTCCGGGAGTTGGTGATGGATAGGGAAGCCTGGCGTGCTGCAGTCCATGGGGTCACAAAGAGTCGGACACGACTAAGCAACTGAACTGAACTGAACTGAGGATGGGGATGGGGGACAGTCGAGGGGCCCTCTGCCAAAGAGGAGGAGGGTGGCCCTTGCCCTGGGCCATCTCCAGTGCTTCCACCCCTGGGCGTCTCTGCCACTTTGCTCCTGAAGTGCCTTGCCTCTTTCTAGGAGCTTGGATCTCGTTGGCATCTCAACCCTGCTCCTTACTCTGGGACTTTGGACTCAGCACTAAAAGTCATGCCTCAGTTTCCCCATCTGTGAGGTGAGCATGTTACAATTGCAAGTACAGACACTATAACAAGCAAAGGGTGTGATTCACAGGTAGGAAGTTCAAGTTCTACAAAACTCACCGTGATACAGGTCGGGACGGCGACAAGCTGGGGAGATGGGTGTCAACCAGGAAGGAGGACGAGGGGACCCCGAGGGCTCTGCAATGCTCTGTGTCTTGAGATGGGTGATGGGTGCACAGGGTGTGGGATGGGGATGCTGAGAAATGACTCATGGAGCTGTGCTCTCAGTGCGCTGAGCTGCAACGAGGCCGGGCCTCAGGGAAGAAGAAAATAAGTGCAGCTCCTCATGGGGCTCAGAAGACAGCAGCTCAGAAAGCACTGTGTGCAGTCTGGGTGCACAGGTACCTTGTGTCGAGCAGCGAGCATACTGTGACGGTCCTGTAGTTTCACACCCTTGAGGCTGTGCCATTTTTCTGACTAAGTAGGGTTCTCTCTGTTCAGTTTGGACGTGCCTTCAGTGTGATTAGGATCTTTTTTCTTTTTTGGAGGAACAGAGAGGTCAGGGAGTGGAGGGCAGGACAGAGGGTAGCAGGAGAGGATGGACAGAGCCAGTGTAACCAGCTGCCTTCCAGGCTGGTGTCAGCGCACACCCTGGAACTTCCTCTGTGTACCCTTAGGCTTGATTCTTCTGTGAAGCCCCACATCCCAGGAGAAGACTGCAGACTCCCCAGTGCAGCTCCAGGTCAAGGGCTGCCTCCTGTGGCAGGACCAAGATACCGTGGACAGTGGTTATAATTTGCCCCAGGAATGGACTCAGCTCAGAATGAAGCCTGGAACCTTCCCTCTCTCCAGGCCAAGACACTTCCTGTGGAGTCTTCAAACACAGCAGTGTTTATCTCGCAGGGCGCGGAGGCTCTGCTGAGGCTGAAGGTTTTGAATGGACTTATGTTTCACCTCCCAAGAGAAGTCTCTGTCCCTCCTCTGCAGGTGGCCTTGGCAAGGAGAAAGCAACAGTGTCCCACTGCTTTCTGCTTTCTGGGGGACACTGGACTTGCCACCCTGCGCGGGACCTCACTATCCATCTGGGAGGGGTCTGGCCACCTGCCTGGACACGGCTGGCCATCTCGAGATCCTTAAGTGAATCGTATATGCAAAGTCCCTTTCGCTCTGTAGGTTGACATGGTCATGGGTTCTTGGATCATTGGGCATCTCTGGGGGAGTGAGATATCCTGCCTACCATACTGAGTGTGTGTGGACTCAATCTGTGCAAGTAGAAAGAACCAGTTTGAGCCTCAGAAGGTTTGCACCAGTTTACACTCCAACCGGCAGAGCACAGGGGTTCCTGTTTTCCCACACTCTACCTTCCTTCCTTTCAAGCCCTCTGGCTTCCCCACAAAGAACTGTGCTCAATCACATGGATCTACACCCTGAATACTGAATTGGACCCAAATTTATCATTGCCCCCCCAAAAAAATGACATCAAAAGTAAAACAGCCCAACGAACAATATCTCTTTCGAAAACACTGGTTTGTGAAAAACCAAAATATTAAGAAATAACGATTTTGCAATCATGGATTGAATCTTCCAGAGTCCCACTTTTAAAACTAAAATCTCAGATTCCATTTCATAGGCATTGGAATGAATCTCCCCAGAGTTGGAGTGGATTCCAAAAGTGACAGATGTCTTAAGGATAAAACTTAAGAGAATACAACAATGTTTTTAAAAGGCTTTTTGTCCACCCTGAATCTAATCCTGAACTATATATAAAATAACAGACATAAATTAGGATCAGCACAATCAGCCTGCAAAGTAACAATGAGCATGAAAAATTCAATACTGTGTGCTATGATATTTCATAGGCACATGCCTGTTAAAATTCACAAGATTTTAATGTACCTTCCATGAGTAAGGTACATTAAAATACATTTTTTAAAAAATACAATGACATTCTATATTTGTAAAAGAAAAAGAAAAAAAAACCTTGCTTAATTTGACATCACCTCTGTGTCAATGACCTGGGAGAGTCCAGTCTATTCATCTTGGAGGATAATCACCTGTGAGATAAACAATTATCTTCTAAAACACAATAAAATGCAATACCCAGTGCTGGCAAGGATGTGGTAAAACAACACCCTTGTGCTCTACCCACGGGAATAGAAAGCAAATTGGCAACCGGTCCCAAGAGCTTTGACCACACTTGGACACTGACTATTTAATTTGTTCTGGCCAACTGCCCCAGGGAAATAATTCTCAATACTTCATATGGGAAGTTGCTAAATAAATAGTCACTCAGTTGAATTGAGCTGGACCTCAAAGCAGCCAGGGAGCTGGACGAGGAGAAGAAGAGTCAGCAGTGAGCTCTGCGTATGACTCACACACCCTTGAGGTTCATAACCAAATGTGAAAGCCCACAGGCGGGAGAGCAGGTCCAGGGCTGAGGAGGGACATCCCTTCCTGCCTGCTGGGTGGCCACCCTGTCGTCATTCTCTTCCTTCCACTGGAGCCCCTCCCAGGTCTCTTCTTCCCACCAGGTGGAAGGGTCACCACCACGACTTTCCCTCAGAGAGAGAGGGAGGAGGCGAGGGAGAGAAGAGCCTGCGTCAGAGAATGGGAGAGGGAAGAGAGGGTGCCGGGGAGTGTGGGGACGAGGGAGAGGCTCCATGGCATTTAGAAGCTTGAGGCTGGAGCCAGGAGCAGGAGTGCAGATGCTCCTGAAGATAGCTGCTACCACGAGTGTTCAGATGCAGGGACCACACCAGACCCCGGTCCTCACTTGGTGGACTTGATCGAGGGTAACTGCCATTTAATGAGAAAGCGCAAAGGGTGCCCCTGGCAGTGGAACAAGCCCATTTCCCTCCACCCTGCTGCCTGAACACAAACACGGTGGCTGTCCCACCCTGGTCCTCGGGCCACTCACTCGAGTGGCAGAGAAGTGAGCGGGAAGGAGCCCTGAGCCCTGAAGACTCTGTGGAGCAGAGGCACCCACGCACCCCAAACAGCCCACTTCAGGACTCCCATTACCTGACAGCAACGTCAATGTCTATCATTTTAAGCTGTTCTCTTTTTCAACTTGCACCACACATAGCCGAGTTTAATCCTAAGTAGCACAGTGACCAGTAGATAACAAAGATATTACTCAGTGTCATAAACATCAGCATTCTAATTATAATTACTATTATGCTTAATGATGTACAGTTAAAACATTCTATCACTTAGACCTAGAACTTCACCTTGAGCTCACACCTCAGGGGGGGCCCACAGTTTGGTTAACAGTCCTCAAATTTTTCTGAACTGCCTCTGGTGACCGGAACCAGACAGGTAGGCAGTACCATCCAGGTAGGACACCCCAATTCAGGATGGGACCCATCTGAGCTTTGGTCCTCATTCCCCCTCGAGTCTCCAAGAGGTTGACTAGATGCCCTGAGTTTGGAGACCTGTGTCTGTGGGTCATCTGGGGTTCTGTGGCCACTGGTACCACTGACTGATATAGTATATTTTATGCAGGGTCACATGAGCCTAGGCCACCGAATAGACTCTATTTTGGAGTCATTCAGATTGTTTATTAAGATAAGAGTCCTGCAAAAAATATCTGCCTGGAGCCCCACACATCGTAGGGGCAGCCCTATCATTATTATTAAATGATAATAATTACTGCTAATAACAAGTGCATGTGTGTGTGCTAAGTCACTTCAGTCATGTCCAACTCTTTGCAACCCAATGGACTGTTGCCCGTTAGGCTCCTCTGTCCATGGGATTCTCCACGCAAGAATACTGGAGTGGGTTGCTTCGCCCTCGTCCAGGGGATCTTCCCAACCCAGGGATCAAACCCACATCTCTTATATCTCCTGCTTTGGCCGGTGGGTTCTTTACCACTAGTGCCACCTGGGAAGCCCACTAATGACAAGCAGTCCCTGTCAGTCAAACTCCACAGCAATAAAGCTAATCCCCTCCTGCGAAAGTTGAGGGAGTTCGGGACCAACTTCCCATAGCCAAGCAGAGGCCAACCCATCAGTGTCCCACAAGATTCCTCTCCTGGGGGAGTAGAAACCCATGCCCCTCCCTCTCCACCACCCTCCCTCCCAACCTGCCAGCTGAAGGCTTCTCAAAAAGGTGAGCAGGTGCTTTTCTCTCGCCTTCTCTCTCTGCTGCTGCTGCTAAGTCATGTCAGTCGTGTCCGACTCTGTGTGACCCCATAGATGGCAGCCCAACAGGCTCCTCTGTCCCTGGGGTTCTCCAGGCAAGAATACTCTGTCTCTCTATCTCTGTTTAAAATGGCTGCAGGAGTCCAGCAAACACTGAGGAAGTAGGTTGACGGGGTGGCCGGGGCCCTGCCAGGCACTGAGAGCCGCACACACTGACTCGTTTCGTCACGCGGCCACCCAGTGAGTTAGGCTGCCGCGTGTGCCCAACTTACAGGTGAAGAGACCAGGGCACAGGGCCCACCCAGCCTTAGGACGTGGACAAGCCCAGACTCAACCTGAGGCTGTGCCTGGATGCAGAACCCCACGCAGAGAGCGAGGAGTAAGCGGGGAAGAAGGTGAAGCAGACAGTGCAGAGGGTGGACAGAGTCACATTAAATTGTTACAACATCTTGGTTGTGGAGTAAAAAGTTGAAATGGTCTCCCACACTCGCTGTGCCTTAGAGTCTTGGAGGGAGGCTCTTAGCCTGGCACCCTCAGACCCAAGCTTGAGAGAGACTCTGCCTGAGCAGATTGGGAGGGAGCCTGAGAACCAGTATCTTAACTCCTAGGTGATTCAGCCCTGCCATCAGGGGGAGGGAAATACCAGATTAAGTGATCTCTAAATGCATCCTCCCTTCCAGCATTCTGGCCACTCCATCACCTCTGGGGAGGCAGGCCCCTCCCTGCCTCCTCAATGCAACACAGGCAGGCTTCTTGTATCTCATTTTTATGTTGCAGACAAGGAGGCTGAGACCCAGAGCGGCAGAGTGCCGGGGCCACGGTCATCCCCTGGCTTACTGACAGAGCTCACTGCCCTCCTTTCCCTTCCTCCAGGCTCTCAGCTCCAGCCTGGACCCACTCGGCGCTGTCTCCCTCTGCCACGGAGAGCAGCCTGTGCTACAAACAGGAGAGTCAAGACAAAAAAACAGACGAGAAGGAGAGTGCCCCACGAGGGTGCCCGTGTCCTCTCGCCATCAAGCCACCATGGTCCTCGCCAGCCTGACAGCTGGGGGCGTCCTCTCAGGTGGACACCTCCCGGGGAAGGTAAGAGCCGTGATGCCCGTGGGGGGCGGGGCTGGCGGGGACACACTGGCCCATCCAGCAATCTGTTTCCAATTCCCTGATACAGGGGCGATTTATCCTCCTCACTGGCGGCCGCGGGCTCTGCATGCCTCAAGGATTACACGCTGAGTGAACTCTGTCGGCAGCGAGTCAACGGGAGGCAGGACAACGCGTTCCATTGTTCCCACCCGCCTTCCCAGGGCCCTGATTGGCAAGAAAATGTCTCCGAGAGATGGATTGAAAGAAAACATTCCCCAGGCCGAGGTCTCCCCACCAGACTGATTAGCTACCAGCACTCAGATGGCTCTTTGCAAGACTGGTGGACTGCAGTCTTTTCTGTTACCAAAAAGGCTCTCTTCTCCCTCATCGACCCCTGTTACCTGGGAAATTAACTTCAAAATGAGGGGGTCCCTGGGGACCACCCACCCCGACTTCCCAGGGCAGGCCAAACTGAAAATACTCCACCTATCACTATTTATTAGTGTAACTGTTACTAACAGTTTATTGAGCATTTACTAGCGTCAAACATCGTACTAAGCTGCGTTAACTGTCTCAACATTAGTTATCAGACAGCATCAGGCATACAGTATTCGTCTGCATGTGATGAGGCCTGCCTCCTCCTCAGTCCTGACCACGCAGCCTGGCCGGCTCATGGCAGCCCTGGCTCTCCCTCAGCGGGAGGCACAGTGAGGGGTCTCAGAAGGGATGCGTGCAGCCGCGGGCTTACGACCACCCAGCACGGGTCATCACAGCCATGTGTGTGTCATCGCACTGGATAAATGACATCAAGGAGAGGGCCATGCAGAATGCCTTCCCTTTATCTGAAGGGCCTGGGCCAGTCACTGACCAAAGGGGACTGGTGGAGGTTTCTAGGGGCGGAAAGGAGCTGGGAGCCGAAGGAAGAGATGGGATACAAGAGATGGACATGCAGGAGGAAGACGTGTCAGGCCTGTGCAGAGCAGAGGCAGAAGGGAGAGCCTGGAAGGCCAAAGCAAGGAGCTGGGAAGCAGACTATTCCTGTGCCTGTTTCCTGTGTGCAGAGCTCTCCTGTGAGATCCACCGGCCCGCTTCCCCAGCCTCAGAAAATGTTGCCAGAAGTTCACTGCAGGGGAGGCAGTTGTACAAGTGAGAAAACGCCTTTCAAGGATGGCACCTGTTTGTCATTCATTCCTCTCACTCCATCCTGGTCAGACACCACTAGTCAACCATGGGCTCTCCAGAAAGTCTCTAGCAATTGATCAGAGTTTATGCATGAAACAAAACCCTTTGGCTATACATGCTTGGCTCAGGTGATTTTTACCTCCTCAACCCCCTCTTATGTTATTTATGGCCATAACTTTCCACCCTTTTGACCACCAAACATGGGCCCATGGCCTCGTATGGCAGCCTGCAGCCAAGCTCCAGCCCACTGCCCTGAGTGCAGGCTGTCTTCTCCAAATCACGCGAGAAAGCACGTACCTGGCATGGCACTTCGGAGCATGGCTGTTTGAGGGGTTGACCTTGGGTTTTGGACCAAATGCTGCCTTCCCTGGGACCTATCTCTCCCTGTTAGAAAGGTATGCATATGACAGCAATAAAATGGAAACCAAGCCAGGACTGTGTAGAGCCTGGAGAGGCCAGCGCCAGGGCCAGTGGAGCCTTGGGCCAAACAGAACTGGCCAGGTAGATCCACTGACGTGAAGTCTTGCAACTTGGACCTTCCACCATAAGAGGCCCTCTCCCTATCTGTCTTCCAAGCAGTCCCAGTGAGATGGAACATTGCTACCTAGGAAAAAAACCTCTGAACACACTCATTCCTGCCTTCTCAAAGCTTTCTGTCTCTGTTACAAAAACACACACAAGCTTCAGCTAGGAATACGAAAATAAAAGAATAAAAGTGAGCAAAAGAGCAGAATGGTTATAAGAAGAGATGGAGGGGAGTTCAATGCATCCTGAACAGTGGCCTGGGGCCCCATGCTCAGAAGGGCCCTGTGACTGTTCAATACTCTGATGTCGCCATCTTGAAATTCTGAACAATCTTGTTTTTTCACCAGCTCATTCCTGCTGGAGACCTTGAGGAGATGGTGCAGGACCTGCCTCAGCCTAGCCCCACCCCCCACAGGTGAGGAGTCTGGGGCACTCATCCTCCACCTCTGTCCATCATAGACTGAGGACCCCCAGTATCTCTGCTCTACCCAGGTGTGGGCTGAGAGGAGCTGTCAGGGGAAGTCTGGGGTACCTGCGGAAGGTCATCAGCATGTACTGGGAAGAAGGGTGCTGAGGGCAGGAGGGCCAGGCAGTGGCAACTGCAAGCACTAAGAATCACAGACCTAGAGCATATGCAGCTAGGGAGCGGGGGTACCTACACTAACACCAGGAGAAAACTGTCCCTAGCCACAGCCTTCTAATCCTACACAGCGCTTAGTGCTAGTGCAAGCTAAGAATCCCAGAAGCTCACCGTCCACCCTTCCACAGCATCTCACAGCTCTCTGTCTTGGATTATGACACAACCTACTTAAAACTTAGGACAAAATGCAGACTTGCCCCCGTGGCCTCCAAGGCCGACCACTCCATGGCCTGGTCCCTAACCCTCGCCTGCCCCTGTGCTGGCTTCTCCTCACACCAAGTCGCTTCTCACCTGTGGGCCCTTCTAGAAGCTTTGAACCCTGACTGCAAATGTCCAGTCCAGTCCATCTCTCCTTCGTGTTGGGACCTTTGTCATCCTTCAGGGGACAGCTCAGATGTCACCTGCACAGAGAGGCCTTCCCAGACCAGCTAGCTTCCCTGTCCATTAGTTTCTAGCATAGCACCTGTCTGTTTCCTCTAGAGCAGTCATCACAGTCAGTTGTGAAGTTTTTATTTATTTCCTCTCCAATCGACACTAACTTGAAATCCCATGAGGCAGGTACCATGTTTGTTTTGTTCACTGAAACAGTCCTAGAGCTTGGAACCGTGCCCAGAGGCTCAATATTTAGCAAATGAACAATGATTTTGACTTTCTGAAGCTCTCTGCCTTCAAGGGGAATATCCAGTGGTCACCAGGAAAATGGGAAACAGTTAAAGCATAACCATTGTCACATGTGGCAGCTGGACCCCAAAGACAACACAGGATTGGGGGCTTGATGCCCTCCCCCAAAGACATCCACTACTAATCCCTGGGAATTGTGAGTACATCACCTCACAAGACAAAAGGGAATGAAAGTTGCAGACGGAAGTAAGTTTGCTAATCAGCTGACCTTCAAATGGGGAGGTCATTTTGGATTCCCCTAGGTGGGTGCAGTGTAATCACAGGGACCTGAATGTGGGAGAGAAGGTGGAGGAGTCAGAAAAAGAGCTGAGATGACAGAGGCAGGGTCAGAGAGATGCAACATTGCTGACTTTGAGGCTGGAGGAAGGGGCCACAAGGCAAGGCATGTGGGCACCTCTGGAAGCAGGAAAAGGCCAAGAAACATTCTCCTCTGGGGCCTCCAAAAGGAACACAACCCTGCGACACTGACTTTAGCCCAGTGAGACCCACATCAGACTAGACTTCAGATTTCCAGAACAGTAAGAGAATTGGTTGGTGTTCTGAGAAACCAGGGTGATGATCCTTAGTTACAGCAGTCACAGGACACTAACTCACTCTGGCAGTGCTTTCTCTACGAATACCATTTGATTCCTGAAGCAGTCCTGTACTTGGGAATGTCAGTGTCCCCATTTTATGGACGAGGAAACTGAGGCACAGAGGGACAAAGCTGTTGCCTGGTTCCAGAGCTAATAGATGGCAGAGTGGGGCTGTGCACCAGGAGGTGGAGCCCAGAGTTCATGCTGGTGCCCAGCGGCTGCCTCCACAGAGTGGCTCTGGTGACTGGAGGAGACAACAGGTGTGAACACGGAGCACAGCTCTGGTGCACGAGAAACCCTTATCACCTAGGCTTGGCTGTGGTCAATAGCATGGGTCTGATTCCTGCTCAGAGGGCCAATGGCTGTCATCTGAAATGATCCTCCATGGTTTGCCATAGATCCCTCGATCACCAGGCAAGGCACTGGTATGCAGACTGGCTGATGTACTGCACATCAACAGCTATGCTGCAATAAGGAAGCCCTGAGCTTGGGGCTAGTGATAGAAGGCCGGGGTTAGAATTTCCGCTGGCACCAGTCAGCACACACCCTGTGTGGGGTACGGTGGAGATCACCCAGGAAGGAGGGGTATGTGGCAGTGCCATGTCTGTTCCCCTATGCCTCTCTGACCCACTGCTCTGTAAACCTGCAGAGCCCCCGAGGCTTTCTGCTCCCCCTGACCAGCTGCACAGAGCTGGTCGAATCTCCTGCTGAATATGGGGGAGTGTGGGTTTTCCTCATCCCATCCATCTGGGAGCGGCTGCTCATATGCTTCATCTAACTTGTGCTCCAGGGCAACAGGACATGTGGACACGGAGATGGATCGTCTCCTGAAACGATCCCTCTGGGAGGGCAGGCCCAGCGCTACAAAACCAGCTGTGTGCTCATCGAGGCAAAGGGCAGGCGGCCACAGAAAACAGCCCTGCCCAGTTCCCTCTGCAGCAGAGACATCCCAAAACCTCTGCTTCCTGCTGCCTCTCTCCCCCGGACCCTGGCGCCAGGTTTACACTTAACCCTGAAAAATGAGAAAGGGCACAGCTGGGAAGCCAGAGGCAGTGGAGCTCTGTAAAGGGGCCCTGAATTTTTAAAAAGTTAAAGATTAAAAGTAAATCATCAGTGACTTACAAAGAAAGCATTTCTCTCCAATCCCGAGGTTCTTAACCTTAAGAGGAACTTGGGCCCCCTTGGAAGTCTTATGAAACTAACGAGCCCCTTCTTGGAATGTTCATAAACACAAAAATTTGCAGGATTACCAAGGAAACAATTATATTGAAATACTGTGATCAAACTGTTTTTAATTGTATATAGTCAATATATGGGCTTTTTTAGAAACATAGATTTCACAGAGAGTCTAACAGCTTCTTTGACTCATAGGAGCACCGAGCTCAAATTACATTTCAAAATAGTAGCTGTGACTGTACTATGATGGGGAACATCTATGATTTCACTGGTGATGAGGTCTCAGATTCTGTTAGTGCCACTGGGTTGTTGCCTTTGACCATAACAGAAGGAAATGCTACATTTAGGTCAGGCAAAATAAGGATGTATAATAATGTTTTTTCCTCTAGGTTTGTCAGTCCCCTGAATCCTCTCCACAGATAGCTTGGTTAGGAATGAGGAACCCCAGTGACAACCACGATGACAGTCACTCCCGGATGCCCCTTGGTTCTCACCCAGACAGTCAGCAAAGAGAAGACACCCAGGGCAAGCCTTCAGCACCTTCAAGCCAGTACATGAAGTGTAAGACATTCTAAATTTCATGTTGGGAAAAAAAGAACACCCTCAAACAGGGGGATAATTTTGAAAGTTTTGGTGGCTATGCTTAGATACAGAATTTAGTCATTTTTTCCCCTGAGTCTATCACTTATATATATATAAGTATATATATATATATATATATATATATATATATAAAATTCATAAAAGAGGACATTCACTGGGTAGAGATGACTGCAGAGAGCTTTCACATTAAATTCTGCACATAAGTACTGTTATCTGCATATCTGAGGTTACTGACATTTCTCCCAGCAATCTTGATTCCAGCTTGTGCTTCATCCAGCCCAGCATTTCTCATGATGTATTCTGCATATAAGTTAAATAAGCAGGGTGACAATATACAGCCTTGAAGTACTCCTTTTCCTATTTGGAACCAGTCTGCTGTTCCATGTCCAGTTCTAACTGTTGCTTCCTGACCTGCGTACAGATTTCTCAAGAGGCAGGTCACAGTGGTCTGGTATTCCCATCTCTTTCAGAATTTTCCACAGTTTATTGTGATCCACACAGTCAAAGGCTTTGGCATAGTCAATAAAGCAGAAATAGATGTTTTTCTGGAATTCTCTTGCTTTTTCAATGATCCAGCAGATGTTGGCAATTTGATCTCTGGTTCCTCTGCCTTTTCTAAAACCAGCCTGAACATCTGGAAGTTCATGGTTCACAAATTGCTGAAGCCTGGCTTGGAGAATTTTAAGCATTACTTTACTAGCGTGTGAGATGAGTGCACTTGTGCGGTAGTTTGAGCATTCTTTGGCATTGCCTTTCTTGGGGACTGGAATGAAAACTGACCTTTTCCAGTCCTGTGGCCACTGCTGAGTTTTCCAAATTTGTTGGCATATTGAGTGCAGCACTTTCACAGCGTCATCTTTTAGGATTTGAAATAGTTCAACTGGTATTCCATCACCTCCACTAGCTTTGTTCATAGTGATGCTTCCTAAGGCCCACTTGACTTCACAATCCAGGATGTCTGGCTCTAGGTGAGTGATCACACCATTGAGATTATCTGGGTCGTGAAGATCTTTTTTGTATAGTTCTTCTGTGTATTCTTGCCATCTCTTCTTAATATCTTCTGCTTCTGTTAGGTCCCTACCATTTCTGTCTTTTATTGTGCCCATCTTTGCATGAAATGTTCCCTTGGTATCTCTAATTTTCTTGACAAGATCTCTAGTCTTTCTGATTCTATTGTTTTCCTCTATTTCTTTGCATTGATCACTGAGGAAGGCTTTCTTATCTCTCCTTGCTATTCTTTGAAACTCTGCATTCAAATGGGTATATCTTTCCTTTTCTCCTTTGCTTTTCACTTCCCTTCTTTTCACAGCTATTTGTAAGGCCTCGTCAGACAGCCATTTTGCTTTTTTGCATTTCTTTTTCTTAGGGATGGTCTTGATTCCTGTCTCCTGTACAATGTCACGAACCTCCATCCATAGTTCATCAGGCATGCAGATGACACCACCCTTATGGCAGAAAGTGAAGAAGAACTAAAGAGCCTCTGATGAAAGTGAAAGAGGAGAGTGAAAAAGTTGGCCTAAAGCTCAACATTCTGAACACTAACATCATGGCATCCAGTCCCATCATTTCATGGCAAATAGATGGGGAAACAGTGGGAACAGTGGCTGACTGGAATCACTGCAGCCATGAAATTAAAAGATGCTTACTCCTTGGAAGGAAAGTTATGACCAACCTAGACAGCATATTAAAAAGCAAAGACATTACTTTGCCAACAAAGGTCCATCTAGTCAAGGCTATGGTTTTTCCAGTGGTCATGTATGGATGTGAGATTTGGACTATAAAGAAAGCTGAGCGCCGAAGAATTGATGCTTTTGAACTGTGGTGTTGGAGAAGACTCTTGAAAGTTCCTTGGACTGCAAAGAGATCCAACCAATCCATCCTAAAGGAGATCAGTCCTGGATGTCCATTGGAAGGACCGATGTTGAAGCTGAAACTCCAATACTTCGGCCTCCTGATGCGAAGAGCGGACTCATTTGAAAAGACCCTGATGTTGGGAAATATTGAGGGCAGGAGGAGAAGGGGACGATAGAGGATGAGCTGGTTGGATGGTATCACCGACTCGATGGACATGGGTTTGGGGGAACTCCAGGAGCTGGTGATGGACAAGGAGGCCTGGCATGTTGCGATTCATGGGGTCACAAAGAGTTGGACACGACTGAGTGACTGAACTGAAGTACTGTTAATGTTTTCTACAATAGATGCACATTACCTTTTAAATCAAAAGCTACCAAAAAATCACTGAATTGTATGCTTTAAATGGGTGAATCATATGGTATATATATCTCAAAGCAGCTCAAATTTTTTAATTAATTCACTAGTTTTTGGACAATTATCTTGGATACACAAGATTGACTTGAATAACTAGTTAATTAAAGCAAGTCAATCAAACAAACTTAAAAAAAGAAAAAATATAAGCCACTTGGGAAATGTAAACATTGTTTGGATATTGATGATATTAAGTAATTATTATTAAATATTTTGGTGTGATAATAATATTATGATTGTGTTTAAGAGAAATCATCCTTACTATACAAGTCATTTCTTTGCATTTCTTCCTACAATGTGAGTAAATCCATAGCTATCTCAACAGAAAAATTTTAATTTAAAAAATGAGTGAGATCCTATCTATCGGAGATGCATACTGAAATAATTGTAGATGAAAAGATACAGCATCAGGAATTTGCTTCAAATTAATCCTGACTTGGGGAGAGTGGGTAGAAACAAAGGAATTAAGATTGGTAAACTTATAAGTGTTAACGATGGGTTATGAGCATGTAGAGCTTTGTTTTACTTTGGTACTTTGTCTGAAATTTTCCATAAAACATTTTTAAAAGGCAACCTTAAAAAAAATAATTGTAAAAAAACTATAGGCAATAAAAACAAAAGTAATTCACAAATAAGATGATAAAGTATCTAGAAAAATATTTTTGTGTTTTAAAAACTGAAGAAAGAAAGAATCGTCACTGTTTTCCTTCTGTTTCATCCGTTGAGGGGACTCTAAGTAACAAACCTATTGCCCTTCCTCCCCCAGCAACATAAACCACCTCAAACAGGAAGGTAGACTTTGCCCAGCACCCCACTTGCAGGCAGTGGGCTCTGGAGACACCCCAGTGTGGGCAAAGGAGCCCTGGAATCAACATCCAGACCCAAGGTCCCAGGCCTAACTCAGCAGCAGCCAATTCCTTCCCCACTCTGAGCCTCAGTCTCCCCACTGTCCAAAGGAGAAATTCTGCACCAGAAGAGTCTCTAGGCTTCCTTCCAGCTGGTGTGCTGTGTGATCCTCTGCACTGTGTTTACTTGGGCTCTGGATGAGCAGGCTCTGACATGCCCCTAGCTGGGACCCAGGGAAGTCACAGGCCCCTGCCGCTTCCCAAAACATGGCCATTCCATACCCTGCTGTGGACCCAGCATGTGAGGCTGGGCGGAGGGGTCCGCACATGTACTCATCCTGATGGCAGGGAGCCAGGCCAAGGGTGTTTACAGGGACCCTGCAGCGAGGGCAGAGGGTGTGAGCAGTCAGCCCCACTCCAGCCCGGCCCATGGACACCCCCTTCCTTCCAGCCTCACCCTGCCCCACCTTCCAGCACCCCCTGAGCACACAATCATCTTGCCTGCCACTCCCTGGCTGCGACCCGGGCAATTGCAAACACGTGGGACCAGGCTGTAGCCAAGAGTGACAAAGGCTCTGTGGGATCACTGGCTGATAATGAGGCCAGATGAGGCATGGACCCCCTTGGAGTGCCCCTGACTCTCATGTGGCCCAAATTCACACCCAGGCAGGCCGCACTTATAAGCTGACAGGTGGATAGCATGGCTTACCTTCTCAAAACCTACAGGGCTCCCCTGCCTTGCATTCGAGACCCTGGCCCTCCACCATCTGGGCTCTGGACACCCTGGCCCCAAACCACCATCTCAACCTGATCTCCAAACCTCTCCTGAAAGTGTCATCCCTACGAATGAGTGTTCTCCAAAGTGGGTTCCATGGAAGTACATCCCATGGGACACTTGCAGCCATCGTGCCACTAAAAGGCTCCACCTCAAAGAAGTTTGGCAACACTGGGTTAAACTGATTTAACACAATTTGCACGTGTCCTTGGTGTCTTCCACAGGCCTTCTAGTGACTTTACGATGAGCACTGTGAATGTGAACCAGAGACTGTTGCGTTTTCTCTGCTAATTTGGCCCCAGAAGTTGTATATTAATAGGCATTTGGGGACCAATCATCCATGTACTTGAGAGAATTCGGCTTTAGACAGACTGATCTTCTCTGGCGTCAGTGTGATCAAGGACATTTGTGATGTTCCAGCATCTTGCTATTCATTTCTGAGGAGTTGGCAGGTTTTTTCACAGTCGAGCCCATTCACCCTGATCTTATACCCTGGAAACTGACCTTTGTATGTATTTGCTTGAACAGTTCTTCTGGTGACCCTCTAATGGTCACAGCTGGGTCCACACTTGCCCCTAGAGCATGTATTTTCTGACCTTCCAAACTTTCAGCATTCAGGAAATGTCACTGAGCACCTAGGACATGCATCACAACACAGAGACATCCAGGGCCAGCGGGAAAGCAGCCTCTAGCGCTGGTTCCCACCTGCAACCAGTCAGACAGTGGCAATGTGGCAATGGTTCTGGAAATGACCAGAACATGTTTCAAGGAAGTATGCAGTCCCACAAGTCCAAAACCAGGGTGAGCAAACAAAGGCAAGAGTGGGCAGCTACAGCAGTCTCGGTGGTCAGGATGGCACCCTCCCCAGCACAGAGGTAGAATGGTCAGAATCTGATGCACAAGTCATTTCTGCTTAAGCCCCTGGTTTGTAGCCACTTGTCTCAGCAGCCCCAGGACACTCACGTTCACCTCTGAAGCGGCCACTAGAGCCCCTGACCCCTTCCTGGGCCTTCACCTTGCCTTTCCACATCAAGAGGGCTCAGCCTTTGCCCTGTCACGTGGCCTTCAGGATGGAGTCCCAGGCACACCACGACAGCACAAACACTCAGCTGCCACTAGGAATAGTGTCCTAATATTTAATACTACCTCTCGTGAAGGAATGAACCCCAAAGCCATGAGAGGCTGGGAAAGGTCAGCGGCCTTAGAATCCATGTAGCCCAGTGCTGCTACACGAGTGGACCAAGGACCTACCTATGGCAGGGAGAAGAGGCTGGCAAATTCTACCTGGAAAAAGCAAGCATAAAACTGATAACACTGTTAAAAGCAACAATGTCATTCCCCAACCAGGGATCAAACCTGCATCCACTGCATTGTAAGGAGGATTCTTAACCACTGGACCACCAGGGAAGTCCCCTACATGCTTTTTAGAGCATCTAGAATTTTAAAAAATCACAGATCATCGCAAGTGCTAACAAAGCTGGTAACAACAGAAGCTTATACAGCACTCGTAGCAACGCAGAATGGGGCAGCCCCTTGGGAGTGTTTGATGGTTTTCTATAAATTAAGCATAAACTTATCATGTGATTCAGCAATCCTGCTCAATGTCATCTACACAAGTGAAATAAAAAATCTATATTCACACTGAAAAAAAAGTAAAAAAATTTCCAGGGCTCTGGAAATTGAACAAAGGCACACAGCAAACTGGGAAGAGCCTATTCTTGAAAAACAGCCTTGGGAAGGGGTACAGTTACTGAGAATCTGCAGTCTTCTCACCTGAAGCTGCCACCACCCACCCCTCCCAACCCAGTCCCCTTGGTCAGCAAGAAATGTGGCTTTACCAGCATGGGGCTGGCTTTGGAAACCAGCATCTGGGCTGCCAGAGGGCACACTCAACTTGGGGTGGGGTGAGCTAACAGAGGTGAGCTGGAGACATGCAGGGGAACACCCAGCTCCCACAACTGGAGGCTGTAATCTCATAGGAGGAGCATCAAGGCAGCCAGAAGTTGACCCAGGATCCAGGAAATGAGAGCAGCACAGAAGGACAGGATAAGATCTGCCCTCCTCTTTGTCTATCCGGGAAATGAAACCAAGAAGCCTACTAGACAACAAAAGCAAAGGAGGCTTGGGGATTGACAGAGCTATGACCGTGCTCCTCAACCACAGAGATGCACCCACATACAATGGAAGCCTTTGGGTACAAGGCTCTGCGCACAACCTCAGCCAATCTCACTGGCTGAACACTGAGCTGGACAGACACTCAGAGACTACTAGGAGGTAAAGCTGAAAAACAAAAGCAAGAATCAAGGGAGTCTGAGCAGAGCCAGCGGGGGCTAACACACTACCGGGGAGATGGATTTCACAGTTCAAGTCCAAGAAAGTTACTTCAAAGAAACCAAAATGAAACAACTCTCTGAAATACAATGCAGAATCTATATTTGCTGCAACGTAGTACCTACAGTGCCCAGCACCATGGAAAGGAGAGGACTTGAGGCCTCTTACCTAAAGCCCAGTAAGGAGCCACCTTGGAACTGGATCCTTCAGTCCCAGCCAAGTCTTCAGATAAGATAGCAGCCCCACCACCATCCTGATCACAGCCTCATGGGAGACCGTGAGCCAGCCAAACAGCTCCTGAATGCCTGACCTTCAGAAACCATGTGAGACAGTAAATGTTTATTGTTGTATTGAGTAGCTAGGTTTGGGGATAATCTGTTTCAGCAATAGATCACTAATACATCTGACTTCTATAGTGGGGATGCGAGCAGGGTAGAGGAAGGGCTATACTTTCCCCTTCAGCGCAGAAGACATGGAATCTTTGGAAGAAATTTAAATTCAGTTCCACAAGCATGCATTAGGCTCCTGGGCAAAGATGCCCTGGAGGAGGAAATGGCAACCCACTCACTCCAGAAATCTTGCTTGGAGAATCCCACAGACAGAGGAGACTGGGGGACTACAAACCATAGGGTCCCAAAGAGTTGGACACGATTCAGTGACTGAGCGCACACACACACACACAGAAACAATATGTAGGTGAGTGTAATATTCTAAACACTAAAAAAAAAGGTCACCCAATGCTATCCTAGTTTGCTCTTTCAAGTCTGAAGGATTTTTTTTTTTTTATTTCTACACAAAGCAGCAATAGCAGGATTCCTTGGAATTCTCTTCCCCTGCATAGGAACAGTGAGGTTATGGATGCAAAGTGAGCTAAGGATTTATTCTTGGTGTCCATCAGTGAAATGAACACAGTCAGCCCTGAAAAGATTCCATGCTTCAGTGGCTGTAAGAAAATCAAATAAAGCTGCACGTGTTCCAAAGAGGGGGATGCCGGTAAAAATGCTGTGCTAATTAGCTCCCTTGTGGGATTGTCCCAGGAGTGAGCAGAAAGGGAGGACAAGAGAATTTGGGCTCTACTGGGCAAATATTTAGAACATGTACAGAGCAGAGTTATGAAGAAAGGAGAGAGATGCAATGAGGGTGGCTGAGTGAGCTGACAGCTGGGGAAGGAAGGTTTTCCTGGACAAGACTGTAAGCACGGCAGGACGCCAACAGGACAATGTGGTTTCAGAAAAGAGCATCGAGGCTAGAGGGCTGCTTCCCACACTGCATCCCTGTCCCATCATGAGACCCAAGCAGCATTCAATTCAGACACCATAGAGAAAGGATCCCTTCAGGGGATGAGCATCTCAAGATTCACTTGCCTAAAGTCACAAAGCTAGTGAGTCTATGAGAACCAGCATTCAAGCCTAGGTCTGTCTGACTCCACGGACCCAAGTCTTAGCTACAGTGAGGCACCTCTACAACAGTTAATGAATAATGTACCAGTAAGAATTCCCTCTGTGAAATTTCAAAAGTACCAACACCCAAAATTTTAAGGCAAAGTCTTTAGCTGTTGGGTGTCACGTTGCAGCCCATTTAAAAGTCCTTAGGGAAAAAAGAGTGCTGGAGATTTTGCCATAAGGGAAAGACGAATAAGGGGAGATCTGTTTTTCTTTTTTTTTTTCCCTCTATTTTCCTATTTTTTTAAACCTAATTCCACTTAAGGGAAAACAGTTCATCTTGAAAGGGAAAGTGGCTGATAGGGATCACAGCTTTTTTGAGAGTAATTGGTGTTTTGGTTTTTTTTTACGGTTCTCCTCCAAAGTAATAGTTCATTCAAGGCTCTTTACTTGATTTCTTTCACTTTAGATTTTTTTGAATCGGTAAAAGTTTTATGCGACACAAAATGCAAAAGGAACATTCAAGTATCCAGTGAAAATTCTCTGCCCACCATTCCCCAAGCACCCCCATTTGCCCTTCTTCTGGAGACATTTTTCTGGAAAGCTCTTTTCTACCAAATGGTAGATGAGTCACTAATTCTACATTGTGATTTCTTCACTTGACAACATACCGTGTTGCCACAAGTAAAGTATGTTAACACTGTCCCCAGAACTTAGTGGGGACACAGTGTTTGTTACTGCTGCTGCTTCCCTCATCATCACCATCTCCACCGTGGTCTCTGTCCCCATCTAGTCTCCATCAGGGGTGTACTGTACACACAGGGAATACAGCCAATATTTTGCAATAACTAGAAATGGAAAGTAATCTTTTAAACTGTATAAAGTATAGTTGTATAAAAAGAAAATTTTAAGATATTTATGATTATATTCAGGGTCCACTCAGATAACCCAGGATCATCTCCGCATCTCAAGATCCTTAACCTTAATCACACCTGCAGAGTCCCTTGTGCCAAATAAGATTACATCCATAGGTTTGGGGGATTTGGGGAGCCTACCATACCCTCCTTCACCACAGGCTTCAACTAGCTGTTCTGGAGAAAGGAGCCCATAAAAGTCATTTTCTGGGGTGTTAAAGGCTTCCCAGGCGGGAGTCCATTCTATCATTAAGAGGCTCAAATCTTTTGGCCCAGAGCAAAGACTGAAGTCTGGTCAAGGAGCGTGAAGTGTAGATGAAATGGGCGATACTCTGGGAAAACGTCAACTCACCAGCATTGGCCGAAGCAGATGCAGGTATGCACAGACCCACAGGGGTGTGGTGTCTGCCTCCACACATGACCACCAACTCACCGAGCCCCAGGGCTGTTGTGAAGGAGAAGGAAGACCAGGTGCGGTCACAGCACAAACGGAAGAGCCTCACCCCATGCAAAGGCTCCCACCCTGGAGCCCCCACATAGAGATCAGAGAGGGTTCCGGAAGCCCGGAAAGGTATGGTGCGAACTTAAGAGTGTGTTCACTTCCTCTGGATACTGTAACAAAGGATCAAAAAGTCAGTGGCTCCTCTGAACTCCCTAGAGGAGTCAGATTCCTAGAGACAGAAAGTCGAAAGGTGGGTATCAGGGCTGGGTCGAGGGGAATGGGGTGCTATCCTCTAACGGGGACAGTTCCATTTTACAAGCTGAGAAGAACTATGAAGATGGGTGGTGGTGATGGTTGTACAACACCGTGAATATACTCAGTGCCTCTGAAATGTACATTTAAAAATGGTTACAATGGCAAACATTATATGTATTTCACCACTAAAAAAAAAAAAAGCAGAGGAACATGCAAGCCCTTCCCAGCCTATACTTCTTCTGTTCCCAATGGCACCCCAACAAGAGTGAGGTAATCAAGAGCTGGTTTGTGGGGTCAGTAACCTGAGCTCACAGCTCACCTCTGCTACCAGCCAGCTATGTGATCTCAGGCAGGTTACTTAGCCTCTCTGAATCTCATCTCTACCCGTGTAAAAAGAGGATAAAACCACCAACTCTGTAGTGTCGTCATGCCTGGTGCCCAGTGGTGCCATTATTATTCATTGGCTCAATTGGTTGCTCTGTGTTTATAAATTGCCATCACACAGAGCGACAGACAGGAGTCCCAGATGCCCATCTCCATTCCACTTTCTTAATCCCCTCCCTCTCCTGTTTTGTCCTTGGGTTCGCCATTTCTACATTTGCTACTGTCCTTGGCAGCATATCGACACCATCCCTGGGTTTCTTCTCTTTTGCTGAAGCAGCTAAAAGGGCCACATTTTCCTTGACTCCCAAGATGGGCAAACAAACCCAGCCTGACCCTTGGGAGCCCACTTGAAGCCTGTAATGAGCACAGTGATTATTCCAGAAACAGCCTGCCTGGCCACCCCCGCTGCTGAGCACAGCAAGCCCCGCCGGCGACGTGGGTCACAGTGGCGACATGGGTCACTCTAATTCCCGCTCAGCACAGACTCCAGGGACACACAGATCCTGTGCGAGGGCCAGAGCCCCTCTGGGATGCCGCCTGCCAATGCCAAAGGCACCTCATGCCCTCAGGGGCTGGGGAAGGCCGCCCCACCAGGCCCCAAACTCTGGGATCCCTTCTCCCTGACAGACAGGCACTAATATCCCCTGGGGGCAGAGGAGTGGTTTGTCTTCTCCCTCTTCCCAACACGCCCTTCTGCTGCTCAGGCACTCAGAATTCAAAGGAAACCAGAGCTCCTGTCTCCTGGCCCATGTCACAAAACAATGTCACTTGGGATTTGTCCAGCAGGGCAATAAGGCTGGACCTCAGAGACAGATTTCCTGGAGGAGAAGAGGGCTGTGACATCTGTTTTTATTGCTTCTGAACCCACTTGGTTACTCCCCCTCTTTGAGGGAATAACAACTTTAATTGAGCTGAGGCCGCCCTGGTGGTCTGGCCCTGGGGGGCCTGAGCCGCGCCCCTCTCTGGGCTGAGCCTAAATTGCAGGTTGGGTAAATTGACTGTCGTGGGGCCTGTCTGAGAAGGCAGAAGCAGCTCAGGCTCTTTCCCATCGGTTAAAGCCACTGATCCACTGGGAGGGAGGGTGGGGAGTGTTTCCAGAAGGACAGAGCTATTGACCCTAGTCAAGAAGTGGAAACAGCCTAGATGTTCATCAACTGACAAATGGATAAAGAAAACGTGGGCAATCTACACAATGGAATATTATTCATCCATAAAAAGAAATGAAGTACAGATCATGCTACAGGATGGATGAACTTGGCAAATGCCATGTGGAGCAACAGAAGCCAGACCAAAGGACCACTTACTGTAAGATTCCATGTTTATCACAAGGAAGAGCCAGTGACACATCCTCCCATCAACAGCAGGGTAGTATATTTATGGTCATTATAAATAATGAGAGCTTCCCTGATGGCTCAGATGGTAAAGAATCTGTCTGCAGTGCAGGAGACCTGAGTTCAATCCCTGGGTTGGGAAGATCCTCTGGAGAAGGGAATGGCAATCCACTTCAGTATTCTTGCCTGGAGAATTCCACGGACAGAGGCGCGTGGCCAGCTACAGTCAGTGGGTTTGCAAAGAGTCGGACACGACTGAGCAACTAACACACACATAAACAATGAACAGCAAAGTCAGTGCCTGGTGGGCTTCAAGTGCTTGGTATCTTTTTTCTTAGCATGTTAAAATAATACACGTTTTTATATGCTTGAGTATTGGGAAAAAAACTGAACTACCAAAGTATTAGCAGTACATAACTCTGGGAGGTTTGTATTTTCTTCTTTGTATGTCTCTATATTTTCCAAGTTTTTTTTCTGATGAGTTATTTTAGGAAACATTCTTTGTAGGTTCTAAAGATTTGAAGACATGCTCCCTGTCCTCAAGAAGCTAGAAACTACTAAGGAAGAAAATACATTATAGAGCAAACCATTACAAAAGAGCTTGCAGGTCATCACAGGAACTCAGAGGAGGAAGAAGCCCTGGTGGGCAGGGAGGCTTTCCAGAGTGGGGAAGTCAACCTGGTAAGTAGAGCACCAAATGACAAAGGTTCTCTTTTCAGCCAGACAGTCCCAGTTCCCACACTTCCCAGGTCATGTATTAGTCTCAAAGCCAGATCCCCAACATGTTTGACTGCAAAGACAATTTCTAACTGCCAACAGCCCTCTTATATTTGGTGTCCAAGCCTCTGAAGCATAAACCCAGCCATTCTGAGTCTACTGTGGCCCCATTTGTGTGGTTATTTGATTTATTTTCAAATGCCAGTAATCAAGCCCATCACTTGGTACCAGAAACAGTGGCCACTCAACAGCTGTCCTTCATATTTCAGGGGCTGGAAGACGGGAACTGCATTTGCCAGGATCCTTTGCCATTAAGATTGTTCTAGACTCCACCCATGAACAAGCCACCCAAGATTTGAGAAGTGGGAGAAAGCCTGAAAACATTGCTTCCCTGGCACCAGCAGGCAGACATGTGGAACTTGGCAGGTGTAAGATTTTGCAGCAGCTTCCTGGAGTCCCACCAAATGCTGTGATTTTCAGCAGGAGTTCCCTGCAGTTCCTGCGGCTTCCTGGTTCACCAAATTTTAGTGGCAAACCTGAGCACAAGTGGCAGTGTTCCCTGACCCTGGTTCCTCTAGCTCTTCAACAATTTTGAAAGCATTTGAATGAAATCTCTTATTTTCTGAGAGATGTGAGAATGCTTCCATCGGATCCACAGATCGTCAAAGCAAACACTGATCAAACACCTCCATGTTGCGAACACAGTGTGAAGCTTTTTACCTGTATTATGCCACAAGATGAGATAGCTATGAGACTATTATCATCCCTATTTTTGCTGTGTCCAGGCTCACAGAGAAAATAAGGGGCAGAGCTGAGACTTACACCCACCTTTACTCTAAAGTCAGGACCCATCTGAATGCTTTACTGATGCTTCTACCCAAGTTCTCCATGCACTGGAGCTTCTCTATGAGTCCACAAAATACAGATGATGCAATGGACTCTCTGGAGACACATCCCTTGAAGTAAGGGTCCAGGAGGACCTGGGATATGGCTGCACCCTTAGAGGGTTTCACTGGCACCTCCTCCTGCCCTCAAGGCCCAGCGACAGGTCTGCGGACAAAGTGCAATCCCCAGCGTGTCAGTGTGGGCCTGTCAGTGGAGGCATATGTTTCTAAGAATTTGAGAATACTAGAATTTGGGAGATTCTTGGCCCATTTTTAAGACAGTAATTCCAAAAAAGCCACTTCCTAGACCCCTTGAAACTTTTCCTATTTGTGCCATCTCTAGAAGGATAAAACACTGGCAGGTGTGTAGGTTTCAAGAGCATGTTGGGAACTTATGCACTTTTAAATGCAGCAAAACCTATGTTTTGAATCCAGTTCAAATGAAAGGTCAAAGGCTCCTCAAGCAAGTGGGTGGCGGTGGGTGGGGGTCGGTGGGGGAGCAGTAGGGAGCTTCAGGAGTTCTCTGTCCTCTGATTCCTTCAACCCACTTGGCTTCAGGAAGGAAGCAAACCAATTCAAGAAACAGACTAAAGTAGTTTCTGGTTTAGGTTTATTATTTTTTAAATTGTTGGAAAATATGTATATATTTATTTTGGGCCCATTAGAGTTTTGAAACTTTAATGTCTAAATTGCCAGGATTATATGAATTCCCTTTCAAAATCACTGTCATAAAAAAAAATCTGTAACGTGGTTTGGAACTGTCTCTTCACACCGTAAAGTGATATCACTGCTCGGTCCTTGATCCTTTTCCCTTTTCACCAAAGCAGATGTGTCCATTCAGCTCCTCTGACTTTGAAAAGTCCCAGGGAAGACCTTCTCCCCTTCTCACCGTGGGAACTGGGTGCTTCTGCCGACAGTGAGCAGTGATCCAGAGACCAGCTCAGGATCCCCTTTTCATGGAGATGGTTCAGGGAATGCTAGAACCACATGATTTATTATGCTAAACATTTCCTCTCAGTAAAAAAATAAATTGTGGTAAAGTAAGGTTTGGAGTGCCAAGCAGGTGGTTCTGAGCCTGGAGCAGGCATACCCAAGACCGGCCACGGAGGGAGGCCAAGTGGTCTTGGTTTCAAATGTCTTCAATTTTTCCAAACTGAGAACACAGCAAAGGTTTGAAAGTTCCCTCAAGAGTCCAGAGATCGGCTACATCATGCATCACTGGAGGTTCTGTAGGCCGACAGCAGCCTGCACATGTGACCCCAAAGCCCCAGAAGGTCCGTAGCTGGGCCACTGGGGCAAGTGGTGGGATGAGCTCTGGGACCCCCGCCTGCTCCCCACATCTGCAGCTGCCTGCTTTGTTTTGATATCAGGTTCTGCAATACATTTCAGCTGAAGAAAGTTATCTGAGACGACTTTCTCCAAAATTCACATTTTTCAGGTGAAGAAAATGAAGTCCAGAGAGGAGCAATGATTCTCCTAAGGTCAAAGCACTAGACCCACAGACCCTGACCTAGAGTGACAACATTACATGTTCTATGCTGTGCTATCTATACTGACCCTGGCAAGCTGTCCCCAGACTGTTCCCTTTTCCTCCTGAACACACAGACTACTTTCCAGCTGTGGTTAGGTACACCCACATGACTGACTCTGGCCCATACGTGTACCCCTTCCTTTGTCTGCTGGCCAGATCCAGAGGACGCAGTGAGAGATGTGCAGCCTGAGTCCCTGAGTGGAAGTGTTGAGCAGAGATCAGAAGCAGCAGTCCACCAAGAAGGAAGAACACTGCAGGGCAGCCTGAGTGAGCAACAGACTTCCATTTATGAAGCCATTGAAATGTTGGTTATTTATTACAGCAGTTAGCCTGCCGAGACTAATTCAATACTGTGAAAGAACAGCCACCACTTAACTTTATTTCATTTTGGCTTTCTGCACACCACAGACCATCTCTCCTTTGGGTTACCACTTTTCTCCTTCCCCCCGGGAGAAGGAAATGGCAACCCACTCCAGTATTCTTGCCTGGAGAATCCCAAGGACAAAGGAGCCTGGTGGGCTAGAGTCAGCAAAGAGTGGGAGACGACTGAGTGACTTCACTCACTCACTTTCTCTTTCCCTCCTCCCTCACAAGTTAATCCTAGTGCCAATCAAGATGCCCCACCCTCCCCAGGCCTGGGGGGTGGGCACATCACCCAACATCAGCCTATCAGAGTCTCTGTCCTGGGGCTTTGGATCCTGAACAGAGTAAATGAGGGAGAGAAAATGTTGTAGCTGAGTCATCGCATGGGTGAATTCTGTTTCCTGATTCTCAAGTCACAAGAGATGGAGTTCCAGTCCTTTCCAAAACCTAATTGTTAAGCTTTTTCTCCAGGCTCCCACCATATCCCTCCAAATTTAAATTTTCTGGTGTTTTTTCCCTTAAGTTGTCAAGTCCATTTCTATTCTTCACAACCAAAACAAAAAGAAACCAAATTGATACATTGTAAAGATGAAATAATAATAATATTGCCTAATATGGGGCAGTGTCATATCGCACCTAATAGTTTCAGAAAATATCACCTTATTTAAAACCTCACACCTGCCCCAAGAGTACATAATAACATCTCAACATCAGTGAGACAGAGAGCCCAAGAAATGTCACTTGCCCAAAATCACACACCTAGTGAATGGGGTAGCTGGAGTCAGAGTTAAAAGGCTTGGGTTCAACTCTAATATTCTACCTGATAGTCACCTTCACAGCATAAGACTGTATTTTTGTTATGTTTTTAATTTTAAAAATAATGCATGTATATTATTAAGACCTTCAGTTTCTCTTATTACCAGAACCACTTTTAACAGTTACTTGTGTATCACTCCAGAATTTTTCTATGCATATTCCAGCATAAATATTCTTTTTTTCTAATCTAAGTGAGTGGGCATACACACTCTTCTGCATCTTACTTTCATCCTTGCGCCCTGCAGGTGCTGCACAGACACCACCAACAGTTTATCTAGTTTTGCTTATAGGTAGGTACAATTATTTATTTATAATCATTGACAAATAAACATTTCAGAGGTTTTCAGCATTTCAATATTCAATATTAACTTCATATATTTCTTTGAATTTTTCAAAAGGAATAAAGTTGGTCCTTGAACAACGAGAGGGTTAGGGGCACCAACCCTCCAGGAGTGGTATATAAATCCTCATATAACTTATAGTCAGTCCTCAGTACACACTGCTCCGCCAGGTCCACAGTTCCATCTCCTCAGATTCAACCAATCACAGATTGCATGGTAAATAGTATTTACTATTGAAAAAAATCTGTGTGTAAGTGGACCCACACAGTTCAAACCCATATTGCTCAAGGGTCACTGAATATTAATTTCAATCTTTATGAGCCTTTGGGCAGATGCCTGAGTTCAGCTGCAGGTTGGATTCCTAGATGTAAAATTGCTGGATTGAGAGGCACATGAATTTTAGATTTTTATATGTGTGATTGACTTGTTCTCTCAAGAAGCACCCCTAATTCATATTCTATCCAAACACATCTCGAGAAAGTTGATAAGTGACCTTGAAATGCGAGATATCAGGACTTCCCTGGTGGTCTAGCGGCGAAGACCCTGTGCTCTCAATGTGGGGGATCTGGGTTCAACCACAACTAAAAGACCCCACATGCCTCAATTAAGACCTGGCACAGCCATAATAAATACATAAATATTTCTAAAAAAGAATTTTCTCTTTAAGAAAAAAGAAATGTGAGATAGCATTGCAGACAACTGAACGGTTATCATTGGTCCAGATTTGCTAGACTGAAACTATAGCCCAAGGGTAGGACCCCTCCCAGCCTTTTGCCCACAAAATGCCAAGACTGCAGCTTTTGACCTTTGGTTAATGGCCAAAAGACATTTGCCCTGAATCAATAAAACACACAAACCCAAAGAAGCGAGGCTCTCTCCACCCTCCACACCAGGATGGGGGGGTGTTTAACCCATCCCCCACCCTTCCCCAAGCCAGTTCTTCCTGTTCTGAAGCTCTCAGCTGAACACACAAGAGCTTCAGAAAAAGTTGCTGGTTTGGATTACCAGAAAAATAATGTGGGACTGTAAATAGGCCTTATGACTTTTTATGAGGAAGCCATGTGATGCTTTTACTACCCTCACGGCAATAAATGTCGACATCAATTTAATTATTTGCTGCTTGCCTGACTGTCCCGTTTTCACAGAGGAAAAACTGTCACAGAGTGTTTTCACCTGGCCTTTCACATTGAGGACCACTGAATGAAGGTGTGAGATGCTGTCTTCGGACAGAGAATCTGAACCACCGAACTTCCATCTGGAGCAAGGATTCAAGGGGTGACTTGCTGATCCCATGGTCCCCAGGATTCACCCCTGGACAACCTCAGTATTTACTGCACATTACCATAAACTAAAACTATCATTCTCAAACACACAACAACCACTTTCTCCCGTTTTCCTCATCTGTCAAAAGACCTGATGCCAGACCTCTGTGTGGAGACAAGAGGTAGAACAGGATGTCCTGAGTTCAAGTGCAGCAATCGCGTGACTCTCAGCGACCTAAACAGTCTACAGCCCCTCACAAGTCTGCCCTCTGATAGCTCTTTGACCTCACCTCCTACTACCCCCGCATACTTCCAGCCACACTGACCTCTTTGCCATTCACTGAACATTCCAGGTATGTTCCTACCTCAGGGCCTTGGCACTGGCTGTTCACCCTGGCTGAGATCCTCTGCCCAGGTTTCCACATGGCTCCCTGTCATACCCCTTCCAAGACTTTTCTCAAATGCCACCTCCAAGGGGGATTTGAACTCACCATCCTATTAAAGTCACATGAGCACCCCTACCTCCAATTCTCTCTCTCCAATTTCCATGCCTTTTTACTCCATAGCATGTCACTAGCAGACATACATTTCATTAATTTATTTACTTTTCATATCTAACTGTCCCCAGAATGTAACATCTATGAAAACAGGGTTTGATTCTGTAGTTTTATTTTGTTTTTGGTCTTCTCTACTCTGTCACCAGAGCCTAGAACAGTGTCTGGCATAAAGTGTAAATGAATTACTGAAAAGTAAGTGAATCGGATGAGATGATGTGACCAAGACCTGCAATGTGCTGTTCAAATCTTATTTCCCTTCCTGGACACACAAGAAGACTACATTTCCCAGCCTCCCTTGCAGGTAGGTGGGACCATGTGGCTGACTAATGACCACTGGGATGTAGGCAGAAGTGCTCTAAGAAATGTCCTCCAGGAGGGCTTCCCTGGTGGCCCAATGGTTAAGAATCTGCCTGTCGATTCAGAAGATATGGGTTCAGTCCCTGGTCTGGGGAGATTCCACATGCCATGGAGCAACTAAGCCCAGGCACCATGATCCCTGAGCCACACTCTAGAGCCCACGAGCCACAACTACTGAGCCTGTGCGCTACAGCTACTGAAGCCCGCTTGCGTAGAGCCTGTGCTCTGTAGCAAGAGAAGCACTGCAATCGCAATGAAGCGTAGCTCCCCCTCACCTCAGCGAGAGAAAGCCCACGTAGAGCAACAAAGACCCAGCAGAAGCAAAAATAAATAAATAAATATTCTTTTTTTAAAGAAATGTCCTCCAGGATCCTCCAGCTCTCTCGTCCACTTTCTCAGTGGCAATGGAGGTGACATGATGAGGGGGCAGGCCTAAATAAAGCAGCCTGGATCCCCCAGTCACAGCACAGAGGCAGCCACCCAGGAGAGTCACCAAGCTGAACTGGACTTTATGTGAGAGAGAAGCAAATCCTTATGGTATGGAGGTGCTGAGATTTCAGGGTTTATTTGTTACTGCAGCAAAGCCGAGCTAATCCTAATACAGGTGGGAAAATTCTGGACTAGAACTCAGGAGGCCTGTGTTATAAATACAGTCAGTTCTTCTATTACATGACATGCTGCTGCTACTGCTAAGTCACTTCAGTCATGTTCGACTCTGTGCGACCCCATAGACAGCAGACCACCAGGTTCCTCTGTCCCTGGGATTCTCCAGGCAAGAACACTGGAGTGGGTTGCCATTTTCTTCTCCATTACATGACATATGGACTCCTTAAAATCACTACCCTAAGTAAAATTACACAATAAAAGCCACAGGACTTATGAAAAGAAATAAATTTAGAAGCATAGCACTCAAAAACCAGTGACATATTAAAAAGCAAATAATGGGAAGCTAAATAAAATAGGAGGTACCTCAGTTTCACACATGTTAAATTGTTAATATATAAATATCACAGTGAACATGACACTTGACCTTAAAAAAGACCTGAAGTTTGCTGTTTGCTGGAGAATGGGACTTTAGATGGGCTGCAGATTATGATTATTATGAGTAGTGGAAGGAAGATGATCTGAATTCCTCATCTGGAAAGTTCTACCAGATGTGAGATCAACAAACTACTGCCCCTCAGCCAAGTTTGGTCCACTGTCTTTTTTGGTAAATAAAGTTTTATTAGAACTCAACCTCACATGTTCATTTGCATATTAATTACCTCTGGCTGCTTTCATGCTACAACAGCAGAGTCAGAGTAGCTGCAACCAAGGTCAGCAGAGCCTCAAACATTTACTATCTGGCCCTTCACAAGGAGGGTTTCCCTGGTAGCTCAGCCAGTAAAGAATCCACCTGCAGTGCAAGAGACCCGGGTTTGATCCCTGGGTCAGGAAGATCCCCTGGAGAAGGGAATGCTACCACTCCAGTATTCCTGCCTGGAGAATCCCATGGACAGAGAAGCCTGGCAGGCCACCATCCATGAGGTCGCAAAGAGTCGGACACGACTGAGCGACTGAGCATGCATGCATCCTTCACAAAGAATGTTTGCCAATTCCTGCATGAGACGGTCTCTGGGATCCTGTGGGTGTGCCATTTTCCTCACCTCAATTGCCAAAAGAGCAGTGATTAAACCCCTAGTTTTGATCCCCTTCTACTCAGACAAGGAG
This sequence comes from Cervus canadensis, assembly GCF_019320065.1. Lineage (NCBI taxonomy): Eukaryota > Metazoa > Chordata > Mammalia > Artiodactyla > Cervidae > Cervus > Cervus canadensis. The sequence continues at coordinate 52,377,044 of NC_057403.1, read as the reverse complement.
AGAGGCGTGGACACATGCACACACACGTGCACTCACACACACCATGGCCAGGTCTTATCTGAGTAAACCATCCAAGTCTGCATTCAGCCCTGCCACACCCTGGGCACTGTGCCCAAACCTGGGGGCAGCCATCCTCCTCACCCACTCACAAGTGCCCTCTGGTCAGCCCACACCCACCACAGGCTGAGGGCTGGGGTGAAACCTTCCATTTCCCCTTCCTCTCAGGGGACGCCTCAGAAAGCCTGTCTGTCTGGGCCACTGATGGGCTGGAGGGAAGGCCATGAGCTTGACCTAATGAGTCAAGTGCAGCATGCCCAGACTAAACATCCTTAATTAAGCTCCCACAAAGGTTAAATGGGCAATTACACTGCCCAAGGGAGGGTCAAATTAGACAGATTGACCCTTTACCCCCACAGGAGCAGCTGGAACTTCCCTCTGGAAGGGACACCCTCCACTCCAAGAGGGGAGGCCATGAACCTTCCCACCCCAGGCATAAACTCTGGTTTGCCACAGTTCATCCAACACATGGTTTCTCAACAAAGGGTGGAGTCCCTGGCCTGTGGGAGTGAAAGTCTTCATAGTGACATCTGCTAAGCTCCCAGGCCACCAGCCTGGGAGTCTGAGAATGCAATGGGACAATGGCTCCAGATGGATCCTGCACATGTACAGGTGCCCCGGCACGTCCTGCCCAGTACCTTCCAAAGCCCATCTTACGTAGGACGAGTCCGAGAGCCAAAGTGAGGCTGACCAGGCCCTCGACGCCTCCTGCTGCGCAGCGTGCATCACATCACAGCTGCAGGGGCTGGTCCTGCCCAGCCCCACTGGCCTGTGGGCCTTTCAATCACACTTCCTCTGTCTGGGACGCGCTTCTCCAAGATATCATCAGCCTGACTCGATCCCTCTCTCTGGGTCATAAGCCATTGTATCACAGAGGCCCTCCCTGATCCCCCTGCACCCCGCCCCACCCTCTCCCTGGCCCAGCTGCACAGTCACCATCTGAGGTATGCGACGAGCTGTTCCGTCTCAGCTGCTCACACGGGGATGCCCACTCTGTTCATAATGCACTGTCAGCACCTGGATTAGGTGTCCAACAGTGTGGCTGGATTAGGAAGTCAGTCCGTGAGTCACATGCTTCCTGGTGCCGGGCAGAGAACCAACATGCCTTCTCTCTCAAAATTCCCCAGCAACTAACTAGATGCAATTTACAGAAGGGGAAACTGAGTCTCAGGGCTGCTCAATGACTTGCCCAAGGAAACAGAGCAGGTTAAGTGACAGGGTTCAAGCCCAGGCTGGCCTGGCTCCCCCACCCAGGCTCTCGATCACTGTGAGATGCAGGGAGTGCACATCAGTGCCAAGGCCAGGTCCCATGTGCTTCCATGCCCACTTACATGTTAGTCGGGGGCAGCTCTGGATAACTGGGGGAGTGACAGCATTCTCATTCACTGGCTTTCTGGACTAACCTGGAAAGAAGAGACAGGTCTCTCCTTGAACTGGGCCCAGTCATCAGCTCTCTGATCTGTGGCAGGCAGCATCTTATTGAGAAGCAAGGTGAGAATTCTTGCATTATCAGAGCGTGATCAGAGAGGGCTTCCACTCACTTCTTTGTGGATGCACTGAGGACTATGCTGAGGGGCCAAGCTTAGGCTCCTCTTGACTCCCAGCTTCAAACAGAAAGCAAGGGCAGAGCCCCTGAGATTCCTCCATAGACACCAGGCAGCTCCCTCCACCCCTGGCCCTCCCCTGCCCAAAGCAGGACTTTCCCCTTACCTCCTTCCCATCACACACACAGAATATGGTAATATCTGTGCGGCCCACAGGGACCATCTAGAAGGGATTGGAGGCATCTATTTGGAATCTTGTGAGAAAAACACCAAATTTTTCTTCAAATGTTTTAAATATGCTATGAAAAAAATAAAATTGGGGGAAATGAGTAAATATTAAAATATATTCAATTTACCAATAAAGGCAATTTCCATTTTTTAAAATGACCAATTAATCCTGCTTCCATGAACATAATTTTATAGAATTTGGTTTATGCTTGAAATGGCTACACAATAACCCAGGTTCCCCTACCTGTTGTTTCTCCCAGAGCAGATCTGATGTGAAGACTCAAGAGGAAGTAGTTTATGACAGAGGCTACCCCAGGAAGCACAGGTGAGAAAATGAGAGAGTGAGACAGATACAGAAGACAATCCAGTAAAGGGTGCATTTAAGAGGGGGAGACCACTGTGGACACAGGGAACTCAGTCCCCCCGGGGACCTCTGAGAAACCATGTGGAACATGTTCAGCATTGCCCCACTGTTACCATAAGACAACTGCAGACCAATGCCCCTGATAAATATTGATGCAAAGTCCTCAACAGAATACTAGCAAGTAGAATCTAATAGCTTATTAGAGAGATTACACAACCATTACCAAGTGAGGTTTATCCCAGGAATGCAAGGATGGTTCAACACATGAAACTCAATCAACATAACACTCTACATTAGGAAACCATGGCAAGGGGGACTACATGTTCATCTCAACTGACACCAAAAAAGGCATCTGGCAACATTCGAAGAACACTCAGAAAACTAGGAACAGAAGGGAACTTCCTCAACATGATAAAGAATATTTATGAAAAACCCACAGCTAATATCATGTTCAATGGTGAAAGAATGAAAGTCTTCCCTCTGTTATCAAGGACAAAGATGCCCACTTTCACCACTGCTGTTCAACATTGTACTGCAAGTCCTAGCTAGAGCAATTAGATAAGAAAAAATAATAATAATAAAAGACATCTAACCTGGAAAGCTGAGCACTGAAAAATTGATGCTTTTCAACTGTGGTGTTGGAGAAGACTCTTGAGAGTCCCTTGGAATGCAAGGAGATCAAACCAGTCCATCCTAAAGGAGATCAGTCCCAGGTGTTCATTGGAAGGACTGATGCTGAAGCTGAAACTCCAATACTTTGGCCACTCATGCGAAGAGTTGACTCATTGGAAAAGACCCTGATGCTGGGAGGGATTGGGGGCAGGAGGAGAAGGGGACAACAGAGGATGAGATGGCTGGATGGCATCACCGACTCGATGGACATGAGTTTGAGTAAACTCTGGGATTTGGTGATGGATAGGGAGGCCTGGCATGCTATTCATGGGGTCGCAAAGAGCCGGACACAGCTGAGCGACTGAACTGAACTGAATTGAATCTGGAAAGGAAGAAGTAAAATGATCTCTACTTGCAGATGACATGATCTTCTACACAGAACCCCCGCTTCCCCGGAAGGCAGGGAGTCAGGGGCATTTAGCCAACCACATTCACCACTCTACCACCACTCCCACTTCTCTGCATAGGAGAATGACCCACCTCCTCACTTCCAGGATGCAAAGTGAGGTGAGAGTGAAGGAAGCTCTCAGGAGCCAGAGAAAATTCTGAACCAGAACATAAGAGGACCTCAGCCGCTTGAGGTGTGGGGCTGCCAGCTGCCCGTAACTCATCTGCAAGAGTGGCAGGTGAACTGAGGGGCCAAGGGCATACAGAACAAGGCGTCTGCAGCATCCTCCACTGGGAAAGACATTTTGGTGATAGCCTCAAGCTCTTAATAATCCCTGTCGGGACTTTCCTGCTGGTCCAGTGGTTAAGAATCCACCTTGCAATGCAAGGGATGCACTTTCACTCCCTGGTCAGGGAACTAAGATCCCACATGCTGCAGAGCAGCTAAGCCCGTGAGCCGCAACTAAGACCTGATGCAACCAAACAAATAAATTGTTTTTAAATTATAATCACTGTCAAGGAGACATTGTGTTTGTACAAGAAGGTGATTTTTATTTAAATGTTTAACTAATTTTCCTGATTATTTAAAAATGTAGAATAATTGAAACTATCTTAAAGACTTTCACTGCACATCATTTTCTATTATGGAAAAATGCAAAAGAAATCATCCTTGAACTAAAAACAAAAATGTTTCAAATCTAGCTGAATTTTTCTGTATCTAATATTTCAAAATAAGGATGAAACCTTTTCTAGAAATTTCATATAAATGGAATCGTTGCATATGTGCGATTTTGTATCTGGCTTCTTTCACTCAGCATGTTTTTTTTTTTTTTTTTTCATTTATTTTTATTAGTTGGAGGCTAATTACTTCACAACATTGCAGTGGGTTTTGTCATACATTGACATGAATCAGCCATAGAGTTACACGTATTCCCCATCCCAATCCCCCCTCCCACCTCCCTCTCCACCCGATCCCTCCGGGTCTTCCCAGTGCACCAGGCCCGAGCACTTGTCTCATGCATCCCACCTGGGCTGGTGATCTGTTTCACCACACATAATATACATGCTGTTCTTTCGAAACATCCCACCCTCACCTTCTCCCACAGAGTTCAAAAGTCTGTTCTGTACTTCTGCATCTCTTTTTCTGTTTTGCATATAGGGTTATCATTACCATCTTTCTAAATTCCATATATATGTGTTAGTATGCTGTAATGTTCTTTATCTTTCTGGCTTACTTCACTTTGTATAATGGGCTCCAGTTTCATCCATCTCATTAGAACTGATTCAAATGAATTCTTTTTAACGGCTGAGTAATATTCCATGGTGTATATGTACCACAGCTTCCTTATCCATTCGTCTGCTGATGGGCATCTAGGTTGCTTCTATGTCCTGGCTATAATAAACAGTGCTGCAATGAACATTGGGGTGCACGTGTCTCTTTCAGATCACTCAGCATGTTTTTTGAGCTGAGGCTGGATCATTGCATGTATGGGTAACTGCTTAGTTGAATTTTGTTGTACTTATAAAATGGGTGAGTTTCATGGTGTGTAAATTATACCTCAATACAGCTGTTTACAAATCAGTAAGTATGAAGCTCTAACTTACAGAGTGTGCAAGCATCATTGATCCAGCCACCTTGCCCCATTACAACCTCAAGCAGAACTTAATGTCTGTTCTGGTGATTCCCACGTCAGCCACCTTGGGTGCATGCCATTCTCCCTGTGCTGAAAGGAACACAAACTCCTACAGCAGCTTCAGAGACCTTTGTCCACGATGGACAGCGGCCCTCTCTGCAGTTGGACATTCACCTGGATGCCCAGGTGAAGGGCACCTCCAGGGCTACTGATGGGAAAATCACATGCTGAAGGCCACTCACAGTGAGGGACACACTATCAGATACCAGGCTGCTGGCAGCCAAGGGAGGCTGGGGCCTCATGTCTCCCCCTGGAGTGAGGGGTGATAATGCTATGAGCCACAGGGTTGGACGACCCTGTCCTGAAAAGACCACCACCTCGCAGTGGCCTACGAGTCCCTCAACCAACCTCCTTTCATGTACTAAACAGAAAATTAAACAGTGTTTTGCTGTTTAGTCCCAAGAGCTTGCACTCATCCCCGTGAACACAGTAAGCTCTGTTTCACCCCAGGTCCTTTGCACATGCTGTTCTCTCTGCTTATGCTGCCTCCCTCTACTGCTTCTTAACCTCTCTTTATTCAGCAAGTCTCACTGCAAAGGCCATGTGCTCGGGAAAGTCCTGGCTCTCCCCTAGGCCAGGTCAGACAAGCTCACAGCCCTGTGTCACCTGACTTGAGTTCCCTGTGTGACACTGTAGAACATCTGCCCTTGCTGGACTGGAAGTGTCTGGGGTGGAGAGCACACTTGCCCTGCTCACCGAGGCACGCTCATGTCCAGTCCAGTGCCCAGGACACAGCACTGCTTGTGAAATGCTGGGCAAAACCATGAATGAACAAACAAGCTCATCACAGCAGAGTTGGCCAGGTCACTCAGCCTCTGAACTTGGTGTCTTATTTCCATCAGGGAATAAAATATCATCCACGCTGGGGGAATTATTACAATTCCAAGGGCTAAAGGGCATGGACACGGCCAGCCCCAGGCCTGGCACACATACCACAGGGACTATTCACTGAGCTCCCTCTGTGGGCCTGGACCAGACGTGCGTCATAGCCCCCTGAGTCCTCCTCTCATCAACCCTTTGGGGCTTCAGCACTGACACTGTTCCCATTTAACAGATGAAGAAACTGAAGTTTAGTGGTGCTTAGTAACTTGCCCAGGTCTGACCACTAAGTGTCATGCCCTTAGTCATCAGACTCTGTTGCCAAGTGAGAAAAGCAGGGATGAAATCAGCTGGGTAAGTCTCCTGCTGGTCTGTATCTAACAGTGGTCTCCACGATGGGGGATGATGGGGTTTCACTCTATACTTGGCACGCCTGTTTTCCCACAAGGAGCAAGAATGATGAGTGTAAAAGGAAATATGGAAAACAAATGAGGAGAACTGCTCACAGACTCCACCCTCCATGGCTGGGCAGCCTCAGGTCCCTAGGGACCTGACCCTCATGCTGGAACACCCAGTTAGATGCCCTCAAAGACCCCAGACCCTCCTCCATCAGCCGTGACCTTTCACCCAGCTGACCGAAGTGAAGACCACCAGGGAAGCCGGGGTCAGCCAGCGAGGGGTGGTCGCAGCAGGGTGAGGCCATTTTCAGGAGGGAAGCTTCTGGGGGGTCCATGGGCAAGAGCAGTGGGCTGAAGGACTGGAGAGGGGAGGCCGTCTGGGGTGGGGGTGGGGGGCTCTAACAAGCAGGGAGGTCACAGGAAGGGGCGGGGTCTGCAGGGGACGTCCAGGGCCTTAGGCTTCCTTCTTTCCCAGGAACCCTTTCATTTGAGGGAAAACCAAGGCGGGGGAGAAGGGAGAAGGCAAGAAAAACAAAGAGAAATGGAGAGGAAGAAGAGAGGTGTAGAAAGAGGGCAGAAGTCAGAGGCAGAGCAGCAAAGCGCGGCTGAGATGGAAGCAAGGGTAGAGAGAGACCCAGGGGACCAAGATGACACAGCACGCTGGCCACAGACGTGGGGAAACACAAACAGGGACAGAGCCTAGAGGGCAGGGAGGGGAGATGGCAGGGTCTTAGCAGGCCCCCGAGCTGGAGGGGACCACAGGGTTCAGTCCCCTTCTCCTGTAGCCAGACTTTCACAGAAAACCTCCACACGGACTCCAAAGAGTACAAGATTCCAGCGAAGTCCAGAGCTAGCAAGGCATCCAGAGAATTCAAGTTGGGTGAGAAACAAAACAAAACCAAGAAAAGCACCAGAGCTGCCCCCTTCCCCTCCTCCGCCCCCTGGCCCTCACTCTCTCCCTCCCCTGACCTGAGGATGGGGACCTGAGGAGGTGGGGGCAGGGCAGGCAGCAGGTTTAGCTGCAGAGGCCTGCTCCTCATTAAGGCTGCTCGGCCTCTCGACACGGCACTAATTACAGTTGAGTATGTCATGTTATTTTGATTCATATTTCCTGCCTGGAAAACAGACTGGAGTGTTGGGCCCAGGCCAGGCCGGAGGACAGAGGGCAGGGGCAGGGACCTCCCCTTGCTGGCCAGAGCCCCCTGCAGGAAGCAGGAGCTTTCCAGGGGGCTGAGCTACAGCACTCGCTGCCCCCAGTCCCACTGCCTGCCCCCCAGTGCTCACCAGGGGCAGGGAGGGGCAGGCAGTGCAGACCTCTGGCCTGTGGCCAATGCAAAGCCTGCCTTGGCTGCTCCTCCCAGCCTAAGCCTCACTGGTCTCATCTGTGAAATGAGAACATCAGCACCACGGATCTGCAGTGAAGTCCTCTGCACCACACTGGACACACAGCAGTCTTATGTTTGCCGTCATCATTATTCTTGTCAAAGCTCAGAGAGCAGTGGCCCTGGAGCCGGAGCCCCCTGAAGGCTGTGCAGCCGGCAGACAGGAGGGAAGGCTCTGGGCTCTGCTGGGATCCTGTTTCCCTCCCTCTAAAACGGGCTCACACAACACCTTCCTCATGGGGCAGGGACAGGTGTCACAGGTTGGTTCCTGCACAGTGCTGAGGAGGGCGCCTGGCCAAAGTCTGCTCCAGACAGAGCTACAGTCATTGCCCTCATCACCACTGAGGCTATGACCACCTACCTACCTGCCAACCCAGGAGCTGCTCCTGCTCTATCCCTTAGAGTTTCCAGCTCCTCCCAGGACTGACCCTGACTGAAGACAGTGGAAACCCGTAGCACCGCAAAGTTGGCTCCAAGGAGGCCTGCCCACCTCACACCCATTTTCAGGGAACCACCCAAGTCTGCAGCACAACCAGGCTGGGAGCCTGGGAGGCTGAGCACAGGGTTGGGGGCTGCCATTGGAAGCAAGACCCTTGCCCCCTTCACTTGCCAAAGAAGCCCAGAGCCAGCACCACAGAAAGCTCTCAGGGACATGCTTAGGGGCTAGGGGTCATTTTTCCTATAATCCGTAATAGACAAGCACAAGCCAGGCCATGTGCCAGGGTCCTGCCCTCCTGGGCTCACCATCTGCTTGGGGTAGACAAGACTGCCTGGGCATTGTGCTCATGCATCTCTATGGTCATGTGCTTGTGCACATTTATCAGGAATCAAGACAGAGGACAGCTCACCAAGGACTGAGCCCACAGCTGGGGAATGCTGACCAACGATTGAAAGAAATATCTCATGTGTACTGCTAAGTGAATCGAGCAAGACTACAGATACACACGTGTGTACATGCACACACATATGTACGTGCACACATATATCAATATGTGTGTGTACACAGATATGTACAGATACACACACGTGTGTATAGTCACATGCTCATATATAAATACAAAAGTAATGCTATCTTTTGTATAAGAAAGTTTTTTGTTTAGTCATTTGGTTGTGTCCAACTCTTTTGTGACCCCATGGACTGTGTCCATGGGATTTTCTGGGCAAGATTACTGAAGTGGGTTGCCATTTCCTCCTCCAGGGGAATCTTCCCAACCCAGGAATCGAACCCAAGTCTCCGTGCCTCCTGCATCGCAGGTGGATTCTTTACCACTGAGACACCAGGGAAGCCACTTTGTATAAGAAAGGGAAGGGAGGGAGGTGGAGGGGGGGGATCGGGATGGGGAATACATGTAAATCCATGGCTGATTCATGTCAATGTATGGCAAAAACCACTACAATATTGTAAAGTAATTAGCTTCCAACTAATAAAAATAAATGGAAAAAAAATAAAAAATAAAAAAAGAAAGGGAAGGAAGTAAAAATCTGTAGCATGAAACCACCCAGTGCCCATCAACAGAAAAATGGATAAACAAAATGAGGTCCAGCCCTACAATGGGATATTATTCAGTCATATAAAGGAATGAGGCACTGATTTACAAGCTACAATATAACCCTCAAAGACATTATCAGTAAAAAATCCAGACAAAAAATATTACATATTATATGATTCCACTTATATGAAATGTCCAGAATGGGCAAATTGGTAGAAAGCAGATTACTGGTTGACAGGGGCTGGGAGGTTACCTGCAGGTGGGTGTGAGGGAACAGACTGTGAGTGACAACGTTCTAAAGCTGAGTTCATATAAACTTACTATAAAAACCATATAAAAACCTTGAATTGTACACCTAGCATGGGTGAGCTTTCTAACTGCAGAATATACCTCAATAAAGTGATTTTGAAAAGTTTCTGTTTTGTGACTGTCTGCATGAGCACCAGGGGGTCAGAAGAGAAATGAACAAATGCCATCCTGGGGAGAAGGGAGGGGTCAGCTGAGGGTCGGGACAGGAGTGGAGCTGCTCAGCAACTCCTTACTGTTTGATTTTAGAACCACAGGAGTATTTGCTCCCTCAAATGTGTTCATTTAATATAAAACTAATGTCCGTTTGAGGGGTGTCACTGCATAGAGCATCCCCAGATGCCACTGCACCCCTGAGTGGGTGGACCCCAGTCTCCTAACCCCAGTTCTAAGCCCTTCCAGTGCTATGTCTGAATGACCAGGAAGTGATAAAATGACAGGGACTGAATGAGGTTCTTTGTTCCAGGAGACAGATAATTATTGCTGCTCCCACCGCTGTTTTCTGATTCCCTGAGAGCGGTATCGTCCCTGCTTTCAGGGCCGGACAGCCCCGCTGGGGCAGCAGCATCATTGTCAACATCCCCTCCTGAAAGAAAGGGAGACAGAGGCCTGCGCTCCTATGGGGCAGAGAAGAGAGATCTGAGCCACACTGGCATCTCGTCTCACCAGTTACATTCTCAGCAGCTTCTGAAGGAAGCCCAGGGCATCACGGACCAGCTTCTGCAGCAGTCAAAGGCACTAGTAACTCTTGATTAGATCCCCACCCACCCACACACTGCTCCCCACCATGGAAACAGCCTGAAGGCTCCTTTACTTAGTCCCAGTGGGAAACTGGGCTGATCCCAGGCTGTCACCCTACCCTCCACTGGGTGGGGACTGTGGACAGAACCCCTGCAGCCAGAGGCAGCATTGCACCAGCTCCTGCCCCCACAGCAGTAAAAGCTCCGGCCCCTTTCATTATGTTGCGCTGCCTTCCCAGGGGGACCTCAGACTTACAGTATTATGTTCTAACCTCCTTGGCAAGTCTTGAAAAAACACCCTGGGCATATTCCACTAGCAGAAACAAAAGCCTTACAGTCCAAACAGTGCCCAGAAAAGACCAGGGGAAGAAGGGCGGGGAACGGGGCAGGAATCAGACAGAATTTTTTTAATGGACTCTTATTTTTAATTGAGATAAAATGCACATACCGTAAACTTGTTTAAAGTATGCAATTCAATCATTTTCAGGATAGTCACGAAATATGAAGCCATCACTACTACTCTCTGACCGCAGAAGATTTTCATCACCCCAAAGAGAAACCCACACCCAACAAGCAGTCACCTCCCTTCTCTCCCCTCCTTCCAGCCCTTGGGAGCCACCAAGTTACTTCCCATCTCTGTGGATCTGCTACTCTGAACATTTTCTATAAATAAAATTCATACAGTATGTAACCTTTCACGTCTGGCTCCCTCCACCTGCATAACATTTTGGAGCTACTTGCACATTGTGACACGTATCAGAATTTCATTCCTTTTCTGAGCTAAACAATATTCCATTGTATGGAGAGATGACAGTTTGTTTATCCACTTATCAGTCTGTGCATATCTGACTTGCCTCTGCTTTTTAGCTTGTTAGGAATAACGCAGCTAAGAATATCTGTGTAGTTTCCTGTGTGGACATGTGTTTCATTTCTCTCAATTCTAACCTAGGAGTGAAATTTCTGGAAGAAATGAAGTCCTGCCCTAAGGCTGCTGTTCTCCTTGAAAAAAGATGCTTGTCCACTGGCCCCTCAACTACAGGAAGGGGGGCCTACAGCAGACGTGGGCAAGAGGCACTCAGGAAGTGGTGGTGGTGGCAAGGGGAGCGGGGAGCAGCTCTAGGAGGTGAGACTCCGAGCAGTGCTCTGGAGTGGTGGCTGAGCCTAGCCAGGTTGGGGACACTGAGACAGCAGAGTCTGAGAAGCCCAGGAGCGTCCTAGGAAGGAGGCACAGCATGAGCCAAAACCTCATGGTGGGCATGCACACGGCCCCCAGACCGCTGGCCAGTCTGTGTGGAGGGAGAGGCTCTCTCAGGTCATGAGCTGCGAGCAGCGTTACATCATAAACCCTTCCCAACAGTACTGCCTGATGTCTATGGGGTCTGCCCCACAGGGTCTTATGGCAAATCCAGGTAAAATTACTGTAGATGAGAGGAAAGCATCAAGATGCGCAGTTGAGAGAACCCCCCAAAACATGCAAAAGCTTTATCTCTTGAGTACCCACGAGAATATTCTGGGCAGTAAAAATCCAATCCAAAGGTCAGGGTGATCCCCACAGATGTTCATTCATCCAGTCATTCAACAAAGACTTCTGAGTCATGTGCTAGGTACTGAAGATGCACCAGTGAGTGAAAGATGAGAGTCCTTGCCTCACAGTCTGATGGTGGAGCCAGATATTAGATGTGATATTAAATATTAGATATTAGACTGTGATGCAAAGCGTGATGGGTACTCACAAGGAAGTGAGCAGGAGGTAAAGCAGAGGAAAGTACTGAGAAGGGGAAGAATCTGCCCAGACAGAGGGTCAGGAAAGGCGACCTTGAAGCCCATGGGTGAGGAGGGCCAGTGTACAGGGGTCAGGGCATGGAGGGCCCCAGTAAGAAAGGGCCCTGTGGAGAGGCTGGCAGGTAAGGTAGGGATATAGGGAGACCTCAGGGAGGCTCATGGGGTTTCTTGAAGGGAGAGAGGAAGCCGTGGAAAGACTCTGCCCAGGGAGTGACTGTTCTAGGGTCATACCCCACACTCGGCTGCTCTGCTAACTGACGGGGAGTGGACCAGACATGGCCCGGGTGACGAATGCTGGTGGCTACAAATGCTGCACTGCAGGTTGAGACAAAGGCGTGGATTCAAGGCCCACTGTGGAGCTAGAATGTTGGGATCATGTGGGGAGGGGCAAAGGAGGCCAACAGGGTAACTGACAGGTGCTTCAAAGTGTCACCAGAACCCCTGCGTGGAAAAACATATCACCCTGCGGAAGGAGCAGAGCAGCCGTGGGGAGGGCGGTGAGAGCCGGCCCCCAGGACTCTGAGGCAGATCAGGGAGGAGGCAGTCCCTGCTCCCCAGCATCTGGTCCCTGACCCCAGCAGCCAGAGGGCTCGGCCAGCGCACGGTCCTTACCCTCTGCCCACCGCAGCGTGGAGAATTCTGTTTCCCCCTGGAAACTTCCTCATGAATATTTTGCACCGAAATGAGAAGGCAAATTCCCGGCTCCGGACAGAGGGTCACAGATTTCAGAAAGTCATCGTTAGAAAACACTGGTTTCTATTTTCACCAAATCCCTGGGAGATGAGTTATGAAAGCCTGAGGCCTGGGAAAGGCTGAAGAACAAAACACGTGAGGGGCTGTGGGGGAGGTGTAGGGAATTGGGGGGCAGGGAGGCAGTGAAGGCCTGGGGATGCTCTCACTTAGAGATGTGGGGGGACAGGAGATGGGGGTCCAGAGTGGGTGAGCGAAGGGTATTACACAGACACCACAGCTAAAGTTGGACAGTTCCTTTTTTTAACCACCTACTTGAAAAATGAAACCTGAGTATCTTTCTATACCAGAAAACTTATTTTGAGCCAATGCTGGGAAGGAAACACTATACAATAAAGTCTGGAGAGTCATGCAGCTTGAACTATATACTATGACTACTAAATAACAATGTGCATCATTAGAATTGTTAGTAAAATAATCATTACTAAACACCGATCATCCACATTATTAGCTAATGAGTAACTAATAATTACATGAGAGCTGCTGCACATGCTCCACCTTCCCTGGTGGCTCAGTGGTAAAGGATGCACCTGCCTAGGCAGTGGACACAGGAGGCACAGGTTCAGTCCCTGGTCGGGAAGATCCCCTGGAGGAGGACACGGCGACCCACTCCAGTGTTCTTGCCTGAGAAATCCCATGGACAGAGGAGCCTGGAGGGTACAGTCCACGGGGTCACAGAGAGTCAGACACGGCTGAGCGTGCACGTGGCACACATGTGCTCCACAGGCAGTCCTCAGCACAACCCTAGGGGTGGGTGCAGTTTTATCTCCCAAGCCCTGAGCCCCACCTTGCTTACGTTCATCTGTCTGTCCACCCATCCGTCCATCCATCCATTCATTTGTCCTATGAAGCCACAGTGACAAATTCAAAAGCAAACAAAGCATGTAAATAACTACGTGCTAGGACAGGTCGAACAAGCCACAGAGTTAGTTAAGGAACCAGCAGATGCCACAGCTGGGTGAATTATGGAGTCAGGCGATCTGGGCTCAAATCCCCAGCTCTTGGGCCACCTGTGCGACCTTGAGCAAGCTGCCTGGTTTTACTGGGCTCCCGTTAATCGTGCCCCACAAGGCCATTTCCAGGAAAAGGAGCTGGTGACACTAGGCAAGCAGCACATGCCCTGGCGTGCAGAGAGCAGACTTTTGTGGCAACATCAGCACGGCAGAACAAGGGCATCAAAGCGCCAACAAGGATGAGAGCAAGCATGGCAGAACAGTGAAGAATTTAGCCCTAAGTGTTGAGGTCACACATAACTTCTGTCTTAGAGATAATGTCTGGAATTGCCTAGATTTTCTACTATATAGATATACAGTTTTTACAGGAGAAAAATAAGTTATAATTTTTTTAAATGGAAGTTCATCACATCTGACATTCCGTACCCCCACTGGTTGGGCCGGAGAGGATACAATCAAGGACTTTGTGAGTTGGCAGGTGCCCTCCGAGGCCCCCAGAGAAAACCAATGCACGCATGTTGCCAGCACCTCAAGTGAAAAATCTTTCTTTCCATGACTCCCAGTAAACCCTGTGGGGTCTGCTGGGAAAGCTTGAAGGCCAAGGCCAAAAACCCACGTAAAGAGAGGGCTGTGCTTTGGCTGGCAGCTGATGGGCCCACCTAAGACGGGCAGCTGACCGGCGGCCACACAGGAGCTGGTGGCTGGTCAGTGAGGACCACTTTTCCTGCTGGGCTGCAATAGTGCCCAGACCAGGAGATGGGGGCACCCCAACCTCTGACCACCTGGTTCCTCCTTAAAAATGTCCCAAGGCACCCAGTAAACACCAAGGGTGACCCTCCAAGGGCTGCTCAGGTCAAGGTTGCTGCCCTGATTATGAAAGCAGCAGAATGCTCAAAGCACTTTGTCTCTACACCTTTTATGAACCTGGAATCCGCTCCTCCCTGTAAGTCGGTGCAAAGATCCTTATTTCAGCTATAAATTGAATTAAAAACTCACATTTAATATTTAGTTATGGTGCGGTTAACGGCTTTATGGGCCAGGCCACTGCCTTCCTATTTGCTTACAATGTTGTCCTTTATATTTGCCAAAACCAGGCTGCTCGGATGACGGGGTGGACGCCAAGTTATTAACAATTATTACCTTTTACAGTCATTTTTGGCCCCAGCATGCTTTTTTGGTGGTCTCATAATTTCAAAACAGAGACCTTTGAAACTGTACCCCAAGACCAAACGGGCCTGCGGAGGGCACTTCCTCTCTCCTGGCCGAGTCCGGCCCATTTCCCATTGTGAAATGTTTTTCCACCCCACATGAGCCCAGCATGAGCTGAAGCTATGGGTCTGCGGTGCAAACCATGTTCCTGGAGAAAAGGAGCCTCTGTGAGGCTGGGGCCCCTCCGAGGGCACCTACAGTGCAGCACACATCACGCTGCTCCCTGGGACAGAGGGCGGCATCGGGGTCGAGAGGGACAGACTCCAGCAGTGACGTGGGTGGTCTTCGCTGTCGTCACCCAGGCCATGGACTGAGGGCATACAGAGGCCTCCCACAAAACCGCTGGCCCCATGACCCCACTGCCAGGAGGGCCCCCTCAGAGCCACTGTGAGGCTTTCAATTCTGGCCAGATCATTAGCTGCATAATTATTACCCACACATGCATGATCTGGACTTGGGGTAGGGTCTATATGTGTGCTCATGTGTGTGTACACATGTGTATGTTTGTCTGTATGACTGTATGTGAGCATGAGTGTGTGGGGAGGGTATAAGACAGAGAGGGGACATTGAGATACTTTGGTTCTCAAAATAATTTTTATGAAATATAAATTCCTTAGCGTCCTGATGGCTTTTAAAAAACGTGTATGTGTTTGTGTGTATGTGTATAATGTGTGTGTGTATGTATTTTTTGCCTGTAATTAGATAATGATTGCGTAACACTATGCGTCTATTTAAAAAAATCACTGAATTGTATATTGTAGACAGGTAAATTGTATGGTAGATTAATTTTATCTCAATAAAGCTGTTTAAAAAATAAAACATCTCCTCCTACATCCCAAGCATCTCTAGCCCTGGCCAGAGCGCCTCCCATTCTGGGGCCCAGATGGCCATCACCCTTCCACAGACACGTCTGAGTCCCGAGAGCCCCAAAGTGAGGCGAGTTTCTGCAGAGGGACGTGAGCTGGGCGCTCATTCTATCTCTGCCTCGCTGGGTCCCCCGTGCGGCTGCCACTCTGCATCAAGACTTGCTTTCACTGGGAACCAGACTGAGCCTGTGGGACAAAGGCAAACGCCACCAGCGTGTGACACAGCGGTGCAGATACAGGCACCAGGCTGTGCTTGGAAAGTAGGCGTGTGGGTTGCTTTTAGCTCTGAGATAAAAGACTAGCCAGTCCCCTTGACTTGCAGTGACCCAGTCTCTAAACGGCCATACTGAGAAACATCAGCCACATGTTATAGATGAAAATCTTAAACAAAAAAAGGGCTGTGGATGATAGAAGATGGACAGTCTCTGCTCCTCCCTGCTCCTCCTGAGTCTAGGCTAGGCCAGCGCTAGGCACTTGGCTGACCAGTGGAATGTGGCAGGCCGATGGGTTAGGATGCCCAAGGCTAGGCCCTAAAAGCCTTCTGCTTCCATGTTTTCTCATTCCAGGAGCCCTGAGTTGTAAGCACACAGGCACGGTCATGCAGGAAAGGCATCTGGACGTGACACTTCTAGCTGAGCGAGCCTTCTAGCCACCCCTGCCAAGGTGCCTACCATTTGAACAGACCATTCACTAGCTGAGTATCACCAAGTGACCTCTATCGATGGCATGTGGAGCAGAAGAATCACCCAGCTGAGCCCTGCTCAACTCCTGACCTCCATTTTTATGAGAGAAAATAAAATGTTCTCATCTGAATTTCTGCTACTCAGTTCCTGGCACTGTGTAATTCTGAACTGGAAGCTCACCATGAGGCTAATGCTGCTGCCTAGTGGGTGTGTGGCAACTAGTGGCATATTTTGTTGAAACACTTGTAGGAGGAGGGTGCAGCCAAGGGATACTTGGCATCCTACAATGGACAAGAAAGCTTTGTTCAACCAGGAAGTGCCCACACCCTGCATGACTTTTGATGCTGACAGAGATCAAAGTTCATTTTGTAATTATCTGAGCCTGGAACATGACTCCTTTCCATATACAGATATAAAACATTTTAAAATAATTTTAACATACCCTGAATTTTCCAACTACCATGTAAATCAAAGGAAGACTACAATTTGCTTGGTTCAAAACCTTATGAGAAACTGTTCAGTAAACACAGTGAAAGCTGATAAGCACTCCTAGAGCCCGAGCCATCCATAAAGCTCTCAGAGCACCCCTTCCGAGGCTGCCGCCCTTCCAGAGAGTGCATGAGTCTAGAAGCAAATATACTCAGTCTTGATTTCAAAATCTCAAATATGAGGAGAAGGGCTTGACAGCATGCAATGGGGAAGCATCTCCTTTAAAATCCATATTCATTTATGATAAGAGTAGAGAAACATCTGATGACATGATCAAGACCCCTAGTACAGGCAAGCCTGAGCACTTGCATATTGAAACATATTTTAAGTAAATAACTTCCTTACATTGCTTCTTTATGTAAAAATTATGGCACTGTTTTTGAAACTGTTCATATGAGGCTATATGACATGAATTCTCTCAGGATAAGAAAGGAGGTACTGTGAAGTAGTTGTTATAAAAAGGAGGCACTGATGTGACAAGGTTGAAGACCATTGTGCCACGTGGACTTGGGTTCCTGATGCCATCCAGGAAGGGTGGGAGTGTCCTGAAAGAGTCCAAAGACCCTGACGATGCTTTGATCCTTTCTGTTTGCTCCTCCTAGCAAAGGATTGTAAAGACAGTGAGGACAATACTAAGGGATCATTAGAAGACAGAGAAGAGCACTTAGCTGGATACTGAGAATAAGCAAAATGAACCAGATCTTTATGCACAGGTCAAAATTAGTTGGCAAAATATGTCTTCGAATCCCAAGAGCAGACCTTGGCTGTAATGCCTGTTGCCTAATTCCTGTGTGACCCAGGGCAAGTAAGGCCCCCTCTCTGAGCTTCTTTTCTGTAAGATGAAGGAACTGAGTAAGGCGATTGAAAAATGCCACCAGGACACAGAGTCCCTTTGCCTGGGCAGCCCCTGGAAGACGGTCTACCTGCCATGACCTTCCTTGGTCAAGCACTGGTCCTTCCCCCCAGGGACCAGGAAGGGAAAGAATCCTCCGAATCAAAAAGCACCATTTCAAACTGACCAATATGAAAGATAAAGACTGGAAAGAAAAGAAAAAAAAATCCCACCACATATTAATGGTTCAGAATACACATAGCAAGGTCATTTCTGGAGAAAAAAAAAATACGGCTTTTCAGCCTGTGAATAAAAAGTGTCCTTTAACAGGCGATAATTATATACAGGAAGGCAATTAAAGTTTTAATAATTTAATTACCTTCCTGCAAACCCATCAAGGTAAAATATGGAGTGAAAACATTTTTGAGGGCCAGCAGCCACGAGGAGAGGGATCAAAGGCCTCTGAGATAGCTCAGCTCTGAGGCAGTTGACACATTAATTTTTACGGGCTGACCGCCGTTATTAATAGAAGAAACTAGATGGAAGTATTTTTCCACGGTGGGGGGGACCACATCATCATTTGATGCCTGATGTTACAGCAAACATAGTTTTGGCTTCTCCCTGGAAATAAATCTTGTTTTCTTTGACCTTCGTTTGCTTGAGGCAGGGCCAACTTTCAAGACTGGACTTCATAGAGAGGGCTCCCCGCTCACGGCTGCCATGTCGGAACATCAACAAGAAACCGTGAAAGGAGATCAAAGGGGCTCTGGTCAGAAACCACAGGACAGGGCTGGCATAGCCAGGAACAGTGGGGCAAGCGCATCTCAAAGCCAGTGCACCCGCCAGAGACGGCCTGCAAGTCCCCCAACCTCAGAGTTCTCCCTACCAAGCACCAGCTGCATGGCTACTTACACACAACTTTGAACTCACCCCCTACTCTGTTGCTGGTGTTGTTTTGATGATTGTAAAATATATATGACATAAAATTCAACATTTTACCCTTGTGAAAGTGTAGAGTTTTCAGATGAATTAAGTACATTCATGATGTTACACAACCGTCACCTCTATCTCATTCCCAAGCTTTTTCCCACCCCAAAAGGAAGCCCGTCAGCATCCTCCCCACTGCCCTGCCCCAGCTGGGCAACCGCAAACCTGCTTTCCATCTCTGTGGGTTTGCCTGTCCTGGACACACCATATAAGTGGAATCCTACGCTATGCGGCCCTTTGTGACTGCCTTCTTTCACCTATTACTTTTTAACTGAACAAAACATATCCCTAAAGGAAGCATTGTGTTATTATCTCTAATAGAAGACCTGTATCACTTGCCATAAATGAAAAATGACCATGAAAATTAACACACTGGAAACAAGCTCATGTCACCAAGTCTCTGAAGGACACAGCACACACCCCCAGAGGGTCCACAGAGAGGAATCATTTTACATCAGCATGTACACTTCTGCTCCATTCCACATTTCACTTCACAGCCATGTAACAGTTCCTGTAGGGCTAAACTAAACACTTCCTTTTTTCTTTAATATTTACTTATTTATTTGGCTGTGTCAAGCCTTAGCTGTAGCATGCAGGATCTCTGTTGCATTAATAAGGGGCCTTTATTGTGATGCATAGTCTCCCTAGTTGTGGCGCACAAACACAGGGATAGAACCCACGATCCCTACATTGCGAGGCAGATTCTTAAAGAGGGAAGTCCCATTAGTACACTTTCTATTGATAGACATTTATGCTGCTTCTGTTTTGTGTTTCAAACAAAACTGAAATTGATATCTTTGCAACCATTCCATGTCAGTATAATCTTGATATAAACTTCCGGAAAGCCTGGATCAAAGGATATCTGCATTTTACATTTCAGTTGGTGTTTCCAAGTGTTTTCTTTAGAAATAGTCTCAATGCCTCCTCTCTGCAGCAACATGTGAATATGCCCGTTTCTGCACCTAACCACTAACATGGTGAGTTACCAGTCTCTATCTTCACTAACCTGATAGGTGAGAAATGCATAGACCTCACTGCGGTTTTCATTTGCATTTGAGATAAGCATTCCTATCTCCATTTTATAAATAAGCAAATAGAGATTTGCCCGAGGTCACACAGCAAGTAAGTGCAAAACCAGGATATGAACCCAGGTCCACCAGACTCCAGTTCCTGGGCTTGTCCCCCTACATTCCTGTTGCCTCTCATGGCACATGATGGATTCTGCCACTTGCAGATGGCTTGTTCCACCAATGGAGAGGACGCTCCTGGTTGGCAGGTTCCATATTCATTCCCCACTATGCCTGACTCGACACATAGGATGTGAGCACCCCATAGACACTGCTGGTGGAACCACTGGATTGGATTATCACACCTGCATGCCCATAGTGCAGCCTGGCTTTGAGGAGGCCACAAAAGGAAAGGACAAGCTACAGGAACAAACAGCCAGAGTTGTCATCATGGGACACCTCTGTGACCCTATAGTTTCTGCCATGTTCCCAAGCTCACCAGAGGGGTCACAACTGGGCTGAAGGGTGACTTATGCCAGTGCTCACAGGCACCTCTGAGGAAGGGCCAGTGGGGAGTAGAGGTGTTAATACCTAAATATATAGAACTGGGGAATTAACCAGGACCATCTTCCACCAGCTACACGCTCAGGGCTGGTGAGTTTCATATCCTACAGGTTCTGGCAAAAGTGAAAATGACTTTTCAGAGTGTCAGGTGTTTATTAGAACTAATAAGTACTAATAGAGCCCCAGAAATCAGAGAGCGCAAAAGACCACTGAGTGGACTTTCCACAGCCCTAAGGAAACAGATCGGAGAAGGCAATGGCACCCCACTCCCGTACTCTTGCCTGGAAAATCCCATGGACAGAGGAGCCTGGTAGGCTGCAGTCCATGGTGTCGCGAAGAGTCGGACACGACTGAAGTGACTTAGCAGTACCAAGGAAACAGATGTGGGCAGTCAGTGGGAGCCATTCATGTGCACTTCAAGGGCTCCTGACAGCCTTTCTCAGCACACATCCTTTCCTATTCTGTGGTTCACAGTAACTCTCTGAGGTCAGTGTTGCAGTCCCCTTTCACAGATGAGAACATGGAGTCTCAGAGTGATGGTGCAGCTTGCTTGAGGGCCCGCAGTTGGTATTGGCAGACACAGAAGCAGCTTTGATTGGACTCAACACTCAACAAGGACTCACCAAAGGCCCCCTTGCCGAAAGGCTCTCTGGGAGCTAGGGGTCCCCAGGCCTTGTTCTCTGGGGACAGCCCCAGGCCCTGACCTCTTGCTGCTTCTGCTGAGGAGAACATCTCCCATGTCCTGGAATGCAGCTTGACGGCAGGGGGCTTGAAGGCTGCCAGGACCTCTCTCAGCACCCTTGCTCCCCTCCTAGCACCGAGGTCTGAACAAACCACAGACAGAGCAGCTGTGGGTGGGACTGCATGCCTCACCCTCCCCTCCTGGGCTCAGCAGGTACCAGGGTGTGGGCCTGATAGCATGGATTCTGAGAGAAGCTCCATCAGCCCAGCTCTGACCGTGGCCCAGCTGGGCGGGTCTGGGAGGAGTGACCCCAGTCCCAGGCCTGGGCCCCATGTGCTCACGGATGTCTGGGCTGGGCGCCAACCTTCTCCGTTACAGCTTGCAAGGTCAGGTTGGGGTCTGAGTCTACACCCACGAGGCAGGGATGGGATGAGGTGACCAGGAAGAGCCCCACCCTTCCTCAGGCCCTTCTGACAAGATGGAGGGCCCATGAGAGCCACCAGCAGGAGGTAGACCCATGAGCTGAGCAAAACCCACCAGGCCTGGGGTGCCTTTAGCAGCCAAGCACCTCTTCTACCCTTTCTTCCACCAACCACCCTTCCTCTGGAGAGCAGCCCCTCCTGGACAGGTGATGGAGTTGCCAGTCACAGGACTCCCCCCCCAGGCATCCTGATGGACTGAGGGACAAGGGACAGGCTCGTGATGAAAAGATCATGTATTCCCCGGGGTTTTCCCATGAGGTCTGCAGAAGATGGTTCTGTGGTTACAAGGCTGCAGTCACACATTGTCCTGGGGAATAAACCCCAGAAGCAGAAATGGGAGTGAGAGAAAGAGACGGTCCCAAAGGGCTGGCATCTCCCACTGCAGGTGCCTCTAGTCAGCTCCCACCTGCCCCTCCCAAGACCCAACAATCCCCGGGTCCTGCCTTGGCTGTCTCAGTAGGGTTCTTGTGGCTCACGTTTCCTGAGCACGTGCAGCATGGCGGGGATCAGCGGGTGGGGGTGCGCACTGTTCTGAGTGTTGTACTTGGATTAACTCATTCCACCCCACAGGAGCCCTCTGGTGAGGAAACTGGGCATGCAGGTCAACAGCTCGCCAGCACAAAACCAACGGCAGGGCAGAGACTTGATCCGAACCCAGACCTGTGAGCTACCTTGGCATTCAGCAGAGCTTCACAGATGGGCATCACTGCTCCCAACTGACAGTCAGAACTGTGCTGACATCAGGTGTGGCCACAGGATCTGTGTCAGCCAAGAAGAGGGGCGTGAAAGTGGCACTGCCCCTCTTGCGTGGAGGCATTCTGCCGCCACACACTTCTGCCCTCCCTCACCCAGCCTTGGCGTCATGGATGCACATGCTGAGCTGGAGGTGCCTCTAGATCCAGGCAAGCTGGACGCTGAACAAATTCATGGGGGACAGCTGTCCTGGGAGCCATCTCCACCCACAGTAAACTCTGCACCAGCAAGAAATCAGCACGTGCCATCCTCAGTCACTGGCTATTCAAGACTGTTTCTCACTACAGCAGTGTGTGGCCTGTCCTGACCACAGAACGTTTGTCCAACTTGCAAACAAGAGTCTTGCCCAAACTCTGAGGCCAGCACTAACTCCTGTCTCTTCCCACCAAACTAGCATGCCCTGTCCTGTTCATTTCTGTTGATTAAATTGGTCTTTTAAAGGGAGGCTTTCTCCCTAGCTCTGCAGTTGGAGACAAAGCCCTTGAGAGTGTGACAGCAACCCTGTGCTGTGGGCCCCCTTTCAGACCCAAATAAGGGACCCCTGGTTTGTAATCCCTCTAAGACCATCAGCAACAGATGTAACTGAAGATGGTGTACTGGAAATGAAGCCCAATTACAGGTCCAATTACTACAGAGAACGGCCTCTTTGGAAGCCAAAGGGCCTTCAATTAGTGCAATTTCTGACAGAAAATTACTTCTCAAAACCCTGAGGTAAAAATGGGACAATAAGAAGGGGGGCTTGAAAATGATGAAATGGAGTTAAAATGCAGGGTTATTGATCACGGGAGACTCACAAACACTGCAGAGCATTCAACTTCAGCAAAGGACAGCCCAACCAGAAGGAACACACACACACCTCTTGCACACAGTAATAGGGGTTCCTTCCTGGGAGCCCTGAGCCTCATCCATGGATCCACCTTACTAAAAGTTCATTCTCAGCAGTAACCCTCTCAGAGTCCCCAGAGCCGCCCATCCAGGCTTCACAGCATTGGAACTGATCTCTCCAAACCACTCTGTCAGTCAGTACAGGCTCACCTCAGAGATTCTGCAGGTTCAGGTCCAGACAACTGCAGTAAAGAGCATATCACAAGAAAGCAAGTCACACAAATTCTTTGGTTTCCCATGCATATAAAAGATGTATACACTATACTATAGTCTATTAAATATGCAATAGCAGTATGTCTTTAAAATGTGGACACCTTAATTACAAAATAGTTTATTGCTGAAAAATGCTAACCGTCCTCTGAGCCTTTAGCAAGACATATTCTTTTTGCAACGATAACTCAATGATCACTGATCACAGATTACTATGACAAAATATGATAATAGTGAAAAAGCTTGAAATATCATGAGATTTATCAAAATGTGATTATGGAGACATGAAATGAGCAAACACTGTTGGAAAAATGGTGCCCATAGACCTGCATGATGTAAAGTTGCCACAAATTTTCAATTTGTAAAAAATGGATTACCTGCAAAGCCCATTAAAGTTAAGCACAGTAAAATGAGGTCTGCCTGTAATTACAGTTATTAAACACCTACTGTGTGCCAGGCATTACACTAAGCACCAGGGACACATCAGTGAATGGAGACCCAGTCCTCAAAGAACTCGCCGTTTCATGGGGAAAGGGAGACAAAGGCAGGTCCACAAATAAGTAGGTTGGGTCAATCAGCCCCATAGACGTAACTGAATGGGGCCCCACTTTCTGCTTGTCTAGTGGTCCTTGCGCTGGAATGACCAGGAAGGCCTCTCAGAGGGGGGCCTCCGAATTGCAAACTGAATGAGAGGAGCCTGCAGGGCGACGAGCAGAGCCGAGATGGGGGGAAGACCCTGGGGGACACTGAAACCATTCATGGCTGAGGCTCTGCATCTCCTGCTTCCCCTCAGGATGAATCTGAGCTAAGACAGGTGTGGGAGAGACAAGGAGTGGTCACTAAAGGTTCAGCCACCCAAGACAGCTGGGACATGAGTCTGAGCTGCCATCTATTCGCTGAGTGCTCTTGGTCAGGTCATCTCCCCTAACCTCAGTTTCCTCACCTATAAGGGGGAAAGAATGATAATATTTGCCACTTAGGTCTGTCCACTCCTGGGCATTTATTCCAGAGGAATTCAAACAGGCTGGAGTACAAGTCTTTCCACACATGTCCACAGCAGCTTTATTTGCAATAGCCAAAAGGTAGAACCAGCCCAGGCATCCTCAAACTGGAGGATGGACAGACAAACTGTGGTATGTCCTCGCCATGGAATACCACTCAGCAAGTGAAAGGAATGAACAACACCTACATGGACCTCCATGGAATTTTTCTGTGTGAAAAAGAATCAGCCCCAAGGTCACATACTGAATGATTACACATATATGACATTTCTGAAATGACAGAATTTAGAAATGGAGAACAGGTTGGTGGTTGCCAGGGGGTAGAGAAGGAGTGGAGGATGGAGCAGGAGGGAGGTCAGCATGGTTACAAAGATCAACAGGAGGGACCTCTGTGGTGTTGAAGCTGTTCAGTGTCTTGTCCAGCTATAAAATTTGGACAGAACCTGCAGGTTCTGATATATATCCCCGGGGCTTAGGTAATGACAGCAGCCACAGCAGTGAGCCATAGCTCCTATTTGGGAGGGAGCAGAACCTCCCTCACTAATCAGAAGAGCTGTTGTCCTGGCCCTTTCACCTCTCTGTCCACCCAGACTGGGTACAGGCATAGGTATCAACTATGCGCAGCAGAGCAGAGGCACTCAAATCACTCCGTCACTCAGTTCTTGGACTGGAGGGCCCACAGGGAGCCCCGGAAACCAGAAATCACTTAGGAGCCCACATAGTGGGGGGAAGTGGGAAAGGGGATCCTTTATAGCTGCATACAAGTGCCTGGGCTCACCCCCAAGATCTGTGCACATGCGTGTGCCTGACCCAAAACAGCATACCTAGGACTTTGAGAACTGAACACAGAATAAACCATCGTCCAGATCCAAGACTGGCCACTGGGTGGTGCACACACGGGGCAGCTCTGACCAGCATGGCAGAGGTTTTGGAAACTGAATTGCCATCAGGACCACAGCTCATAGGAGACTGGTGGGAACTTGCTGCCTGGACAGGTCAATTGCCCAATCAACCAAAACTAGAAAAGTCCACCATGGCATTTAAACAAGACCTAGAGCCTCATAATACAATATTCCAAACGTCCAAGATACAAATGATAGTTATATACTTAGGGCACGTGCACACACACACACACACACACACACACACACACACACAAAAGGAAAATCTCAACTTTTACCATCAAAGACAAGGACCAGACCCCTATACCTATATGACATAGATCTTAGGATGATCAGAAAGACTTAAAGCAGCTATTATAAAAACGCTTCAAGAAGTAAGGGCAAACACTCTTAAACTGAATGGAAAGATAGGCGGTCTCAGCAAACAAAGAGAAGATATAAAGGAAAACCAAACTGAAATTTTAGAACTCAAAAGTACAATAACCAAAATGTTAAAGCTAAAATAAATTAAAATTTAAAATGTTAAAGCTCACTGAATGGGCTCAATAACAAAACTGAGATAGCAGAGGCATGAATCATTGAGAGTGTGGATAGATTAATAGAAATTATTCAGTGTGAACAACAACTCAAAAAAGAATTTTAAGAACAGCGGGAAAAAAATGAACAGGGATTCAGGACCTGTACCAGAAGGTCTAACATTCATGTCCTAAAAATCCCAGGAGGAAAGGAGAAAGAAAAAACGCCATGTAGGAAAATATCTGAGAAAATAATAGCTGAAAGCATCTCAAATTTGTCAAAAAGCAAATTCAGATTTGCTTACAGATTCGAGAAACTCAGTGAATCCCCCAAAAGGAGAAATTCAAAGAAACTTGTGTCTAGATACATTATAATCAAAAGGATCAAAGCAAAAGACAAAGAAAAAAATCTTGAATGAAACCAGAGAAAAAACAACCCATTACTTACAGGAAAACAATGAAGCAAAACCCTATAGAACTAAAAGGAGAAACAAATCCACAATTACAGTTGGGGAACTCAACACTCCTCTCTTTGTTCAAGGGAACAAACAGACTGGAAATCAGCAAGGATGTAGATGAACTGACCATCAAGCAATTAGATGTAATTCATAAAGCACCATCAAAAGCAAAATGCCTTATCCTTTTCAAGTGCACATAGAACAAAAAAATCAACAACCATTTCCTGGGTCATGAAACAAACCTTATCAACCTTACAAGAACTGAAATCAAAGTATGTTCTCTGATAATAATGAAATTAAACTAGAAATCAATTTCAGAATAATAACAGGAAAATATCCAAAAACTAAAACATATCTAAATAATTGATGTCATAAAGGAGTTCTCAAAGAAAATTAGAAAATATCTTTAACTGACTGAGAACAAAACTACGACATAAAACTTATGGAGTCCAGCTACAGTGGTGAAAGAGAAATTCATACCATCAAATGCTGGTTTTAAAGAAGAAAGGGCTCAAATCAATGATCTAACTTCTCATTATTAGAAACTAGAAGAGTAAGACAAACCAAAGTAAACAGAAGGAAATATATACTAAAGACTAGAAATAAATAAAATTGAAAAGAAAAAAATTATAGGAAAATCAATGAAATGAAAACCTGGTTCTTCAAAATAATAAAACTGATAAAACTCTAGCAAGAATGACAAATAAAAATAGAAGACACAAGTTATTAATACCAGGAACACAAGAGAACATATAGTCACAGACCCTCAAACATCAACAGTACAATAAAGGAATACTATGAACAAATCTATGTCAATAAATTTGACAATTTAGATTAAATGAAATTTCCAAAAAAAAAAAGCTAGAAACTAACAAAATTTATACAAGATGAAATAGATAATATGAATAGCTTAATAAGCATTTTTTAAAATTTAATTCATAGTTTAAGATCTTTCAAAAAAGAGATCTCCAGGTTCAGGTAATTAAACTGATGAATTCTAATACCAAGCATTTAAAGATAACATCATTCTATACAATTTCTTCCAGAAAACAGGAAAGAAGGAAATGCTTACCAATTAATTTTATGAGGCTAGTGTTACCCTGATATCAAAACCAAAGAGAATACAATTTAGAAATTTTTAAGAGCCACAGACCAATGTCTCTCATGAACATAAGCACAAAAGTCCTTAACAAAATACTAGGAAATTGAATCTATCAATATATAGAAGGAATGATACACCATAACCTAGTATAATTTACCCCCAGGAATGTGAGGCTGGTTCACTATTCAAAAATTCATTAATATGGTCTACCATAGTAACAGTCTGAAGAAAACCCATATGATGTGTGAATTGATAAATACAAATCATTTGACAAAATCCAATATCTACCTATGATTTTTAAAAACTAGAAATAAAAGAGAACTTCCTCAATCTAATAAAGAGAATCTACCAGAAAAGAAAAAAAAAAATCCCCACAGTCAACATTATACTTATGATGATGAAAGATTAAACACTGTTCTCCTAAGATTGGGATTTAGGCAAGAATATCTACTCTCAACACTCTTGCTAAACATCATCCTGGAGTGAGTCAAGACAAAGAAACAAAAGACATACAAACTGGGTAGAGAAAAAGGAATCCTTCTGCACTGCTGGTGGGAATGTAACTTGGGGCAGTCACTATGAGAATAGTATGGAGGTTCCCTAAAAAAACTAAAAACAGAGTTACTATATGATCCAGCAATCCCACTCCTGGGCATATATCCAGAGAAAACTATAATTTGAAAAGATACATGCACCCACAATGTTCACTGCAGCACTGTTTACAATAGCCAAGATGTGGAAACAGTCTAAATGCTCACTGACAGATGAATGGATTAAGAAAATGTGTGTGTATGTCTGTGTATAATGTATATATTATATATATAATGGAATATTACTCAGCCATAAAAACAAATGAAGTAGTGCCATTTGCAGCAATGGATGGACCTAGAGATTATCATCCTAAGCGAAGTAAGCCAGATAGAGAAAGACAAATATTATATGATATTGCTTATATGTGGAATCTAAAAAAATGATACAATGAACTTATTTACAAAACAGAAACAGACCCACAGACATAGAAAACAAACTTATGGCTACCAAAGGGGAAAGGAGGGAATAAATTAGGAGTTTAGGATTAACACACTACTATATACAAAACAGATAACCAAAAAAGACCTACTGTTTAGCACAGGCAACTATACCCAACATTGTGTAATAACCTATATATATGTGTGTGTGTGTGTGTGTGTGTGTGTGTATATATATAATCACTTTGTGGCACACCTGAAACTAACACAATGTAAGTCAACTAGTCTTCAACTTTTAAAGAGACATGCAAATCAGAAAGAAAGAAATAAAACTTTCCCTATTCACAGCATGTCTAAAATTAAAAGTCTAACCAGACCAAGTATTGGTAAGAACATGGAGAAACTGGAGCTCTCCTACACTGCTGGTAGGAATGTAAAATAATGCAACTACTTTGTTAAACAGTCTGGCACCTTCTCAAAAATATAAACATTCACCTACTATATGACCCAACCAGACTCCCAGGTATTTACCTGAGAGAGAGGAAGACACGTGTTCATGCAAAGACATATACATAAATGTTAGGCAACTTCATTGGTAATAGCCTCCAGCTGGAAACAACACATATTCATCAGTAGGTGAATGGAAAAACTGTAGTATAATCATACATTGGAATATTGTTGTTATTCAGTCACTAAGTTGTATTCAACTCTTTGAAAACCCACGGACTGCAGCACACCTAGCACCCTGTCCTTCACCATCTCCCAGAGTTTGCTCAAACGCATGTCCATTGAGTCAGTGATGCTACTCACTGGCTACACTGGAATACTACTCAATGATAAAAAAGAATTACTGATGCATGCTACAACAAACACCAATCTTGAGATAATCACTCTGAGTGAAGTAAGCCAGTCAAAAACAAATTCATTAATACAACTCTAGGAAATTCATACTGCCATGTGACAGAAAGCAGATCAGGAGCTGCCTGAGAATAGGTAAGGGGAGGGCAAAGGAATCACAAAGGATACTAGGAAACTTTAGGGGAGAGGAAGTATCAATGACATTTTCATTATTTAGAGTTTGGTAAAGGTTTCATAGTTGGATACATTATGTCAAAACATCAGCTTCTATGATTTAAATGCAAGCAGTTTCTTGTTGTCAATTATACTCAGATTTTTTTTTAACTCAACAGACAGAAAACAAACAACCCAATTAAAAAATGAATGAAAAGCTTTAACTGATACTTAGCCAAAGAGGGTATGTGTATGACAAATAAACACATGACAAGAAGTTTAATACAATTAGCCATTAGTGGAATGCAAATCAAATCAAGATGAGATACCACTACACATTCACTAAAATAGTTAAAAATATTCACAACACCAAGTGCTGGTGAAGTCACAGGAAAATGGGAACTCTCATCCACTGCTGGTGGGCTGCACAGTGATGCATGCACTCTGGAAAACAGTTCGGCAGTTAATTAAAAACTTAAACACACAACTACCACAAGATCCTGCCATCTCATTCTTGGTATTTACCCAACAGAAATAAAGACATGTTTATACAAAAACCTGCACACAAATGTTGATGGCAGCTTCATTCATAATCACCAAAATCTGGAAACAATTCAAAAGTTCTTCAACTGGCAAATGATCAACAAATCTTGGTCCATCCAATAAAGGAATACTACTCAGAAAGAAGAAAGAGAAGCTGCTGATACATGCAACAGCTTGGCTAGACCTCAAAGGCATTGTGCTGAGTGAAAGAAGCCAGGCTCCAAGATTCTGGTCTCTGATTGCATTGACATGACTCTCTGGAGCAGACAGCATTATCGTGCTGGAGTCTCCAGGGTCTGGTGATGAGGGGAGGGTGAGACCGTGCAGGGGTACACGAGGGAGATTTTTGGAGTGGTGCAGCTGCCCTGTATCTCAATGGAGATGATGATGACACAAATCTACACATGTGTTAATACTCATAGGACCATACAAAGAAGAGAAAGTCAGTTTTAATGTATGTTAACTTTAAAAGGGTATAAAGGAGTGATGAGTATTTGAGCTCTGTGCTAATGAAGAAAAATATCTCCCAAACCACATGACTCCAATCAGAGCAGTAGGATCCTGGCTCGGCACTGGCCAGTGTCCAGGGAAGAGGGACAGAACTTCCCCCGTGTGAAATGGAGAAAATTCACATTCTCTGGAACTCGCATAACCATGATTCTCCCACTCAGCCCAGTTAGTCCTGAATCTAGAATGAGGTAATAATTATACAGCCCGAGGACTCTTAACAGCATGGAGGAGAAACTTAAGCAAAGCCAGCGAGGGGGAAGTTCTACCAGAAATGGGAAATTTGAGCCTGACCAGAGGTCTCAGGGCTGCCCTCCCTCTCACAGTGGTAAGTTCTCAGCCAGGGCACTGTTAACCCCAAGGAGGTTCCAAGCCTCCAAGCCTGCAGCAAACATGCTTCAAAGACAGACCCTGGGGTAAGTCCGCATGCGCTGCTTCTCCTGAGCCCAGCACAGTGTAGGATGGTTCTCCACGTGCAGACTGACCACACGCACTGCAAAACATCTGCATTCCTGGCCCCTCCCCATCACTGTCAGAGCCAAAATTTCCATCCCTGTGTATGTCCAAACAACCATTGGGCGATTCCTCTGCTTGAGTGTCCAGAAAAAGAAAAGGAGGTTGAGTTGGAAGCAACTGCTCACTTTATCCTGATTTGAAGAGTGTCCCCAGGGCCCAGGGGACAACACAGTTCATGCAATGAGATGAAAACTGTTCATGTACAAACACCCTCAGTAGTTTTTGTCCCTAGTCTTTAAGAAAGAATGCCAGTTCTAACCACATGTCTCCTCCCTTCTCCAATGCCCTCTGAGGAGAGGTCTGTAACCCCCAGGAGACTCAGGCCTTCAGTAGGGCTGCATCTGGACCACAGAACCGTAGTCCAGACCACCAGCAAGGTAGCCTGCAGTCGCACAGAATGCCCAAATTGGAAACAGAAAACCTAAGTCCAAGCCTGGACCTCACCACACCACCCCTCTGAGCCTTGGTGTCCTCATCTGTAAAATGGGGCTAACAGGACAAGCTCTTTCCCTTGCCATACATTCTGTTCCCTCTTACAGGGCATGCTCTTCCCAGGCTCTCACAGCTGTTTCCTTCCTGTCCCAGAAGCCTTGCAAATGCCACCTCCTCAGAGGCACCATCCAAAGTAAACTCCCACCCCAGTCACTTTGCATCACAGCGTCCTGTTGAATTTCACCAGGCAGGTGCCACCACTGGGATTGTCTCTGTCCTCTCTAGACCATCGTCTCTTCCAGATGAGGATGCAAGCACCATGAAGGCAGGATCCTGGCCACCTCAGCTCCCCTCTGTACATCAGGACCCGATACCCAGGACATGCACACTGTGTTTTGGTTGGATGAGTGATGCTTCCCCAACTCCCAGGGTTGTTTTGGGGTCGGGGAAGCCTGTGTGAGCAAGCAGTCTGCACCTCAAGAGTTGGTGGGTCTCACTAAGTAGACCTCAGATACACCCACTCGTGTGCGCCATAGGAAACCAAGAGCTGGAGTTTTGTGTAAAAAGCCTCAAATCATAAGATTTGGAATGCTGCGCTTTGCCAGCTTGCCAGAGTACAATTTTGCTAGGAAATAAAAATATATAATACTGCCACAGAATTCAGAGCCAGTAAGAATTCCAGCTTATTAGCCAGACCAGATGCATCTTCCCCTCCTTGTCAGTTATGTTCACCAAACATTTAGAAATCAACTTTCAAAGTTCTTTCAAAATGGGAACCCAGTCCAGGGCTCCACACTGGAGCTCAAGTTACATTTGGATGCTAAGCTTAGCACCTAAAATAAAACTGAACTTCTCCATGGTGTCTCAACACCCCATCCTCCCAAGAGTGGTCCATCAACTGACATTCAAGTTAGGAGAGCAGAGTTTGCACTTTGCAGCAGTCAGACCCCCACCCCCACCACCACCACTGACAGGGGCACCAGCCACCCTCAGGGCCTCAAATTTCCTCATCAGTGAAACAGTTACTAGTAAATAGCTACAGGAAGACCAATCCTTACAATAGTGTTAGCTATCAGCAGGCACTCAACAAACAATACTTGTGATCAGCATTCCTTGCTGAGAGGCTTTGAGCTAGTCATTTCACTTTCTAGACTGCAAAGTGGGTACAGAAGTCCTTTCCTGCTTGCAAGCTTGCTGAGACAGTCAAATCAGATCATGTTGGACAATGTGCCAGTTCCCCAGGGATGTGTGGTCTCCCCTTGCTGACTGAGGGGAATCAGAGAGAGGCGAAAGAGGTTTTAAGAGCATTTCTCCTTTAAGCAAATCCATGGGGATGAAATCCTGTCCTGAACTTTTAATCAGAGCTATGAACCAAGCTGGCTTAAAACTCAACATTCAAAAAACTAAGATCATGGCATCTAGTCCCACCACTTCATTGCAAATAGATGGGGTAAGGTAAAAACAGTGACAGATTTTATTTTCTTGGATTTCAAAATCACTGCAGACCGTGGCTGCAGCCATGAAATTAAAAGATGCTTGCTCCTTGCGAGAAAAGCTATGACAAACCTAAACAGTGTATTTAAAAGCAGAGAGATTACTTTGCCGACAAAACTCCACATAGTCAAAACTATGGTTTTCTCAGTAGTCATGTACAGATGTAAGAGTTGGACAATAAAGAAGGCTGAGTGTTGAAGAACTGATGCTTTCAAACTGTGGTGATGGAGAAGACTCTTGAGAGTCCCCTGGACTACAAGGAGATCAAACCAGTTAATCCTAAAGGAAATCGACCCTGAATATTCATTGGAAGGACTGATGCTAAAGCTGAAGCTCCAATACTTTGGCCACCTGATGCAAAGAGCTGACTCATTGGAAAAGACCCTGATGCTGGGAAAGATTGAAGGCAAGAGGAGAAGGGGACAACAGAGGATGAGATGATTAGACATGAGTTTCAGCAAACTCTGGGAGATAGTGAAGGACAGGGTAAGCCTGGTATGCTGCAGTTCATGCAGTCACAAAGAGTCAGACACAATTCAGCAACTGAACAACAGTAAACCACATGCTAGGGGAAATATGGGGTGGAATGGGGATGTGCTATGAGAGTCATTGGCAAGGGGGTATTGGAACAGCAAGATGGAGCTGTGGCTAAAGATGCAGTCTTCAGGCCAGCAGCTGCAGGAGTGGGGAATAGGGCAGTGGGGCTGGAGGGTTCAGCTGCACAGCACCACAGCTAGCCCCAGATGGCACCTTGTGCAAATGTGGAAAAGATACCCCTTCCTCAAGATACTCTGTTCCCATTTTCTGCAAAATTGACACAATAAATATACAAATCTATAATGACTACTATGTGAGTGGTGCCTGGGATTGGGCAGTGCACAACCTATACAACTGTACTTAGCCTGTACTCCAGCCCGAGGAGACCCTGAACTCAACAAGGTTTAAGGAAATCAACTGAGCACAGATACGTGGATTTTAAATGGTTACAAACAGAACATGGAAAAGGATCTCAGCAGATGTGGAGAAATCGGAAGCCTTATGCATTACTGGTGGGAATGTAAAATGAATCAGTTACTGTGGAAAACACTTGGCAGTCCTTCAGAAAGTTAAACATTGAAGTACCACATAATCAGTAATTCAGTCCTAGATATATACTCAAAAAGAACTGAAACAAAAAGTTGTACACAAATGTTCATGGCAGCATTATTCACAACAGCTAGAAGGCAGCCACAGCTCAAATGTCCATTACCAGAATGGATACATAAAATTCATCCACACAACAGAATAATAATAAGTCATAAAAAGGAATGAAGTACTGACACATGCTACTATGTGGATGAGACTTGAAAATATGCTGACAGAAGCCCATCACAAATAGCAGTGTGATTCCATTTCTTGAATTGTTCAGAAGAGACAAATCCACAGACACAGAAAGCAGAGTAGCGGTTGTTAGAGCTTGGGCAGAAGAGGAAACAGGGAGCGACTGCTTAAAGGTCCTGGGTCTGCTGGGGTGACAAAAACATTTCAGAACTAGAGAGAAGTGATGACTACACAACAGTGAATGGGCAAAATTCCACTGAATGTAACACTTTCGGATGGTTAATTTTGTGTTACGCGACTGTCATCTAATTTTCAAAATCCCTCAGCAGTTACATTTAGGAAAAGCCAACAAGGACAGAAAATGACACATGACCAGGTGCCCACCGCTCAATGCTAGAAGGACACATAAGCCCTGGCAGGAACGTAGATCTCACTGGGAAAGGGAAGAAAGGGATGAGGGGAAACTGACTCTCTGTGACAGTGTTAAACTCAGCATGACCAGGTTCCTTGGAACCAGCAGGTTGGATCTTCCAGACTTGGTGGACACGGGATCTTAAGAGGTAAGTTTGATTATAGAGAAATAAGAAAAGACACAGCTGTGCACACTTGACTTCGAAATGTGAAAGTCAGTGTCTACACTCTGAGCAGAATCCTGTTATCATTCCCATCATATAGATAAGGGACACCAAGACCTGGGGAGGGCTAAACCACCTGCCCAGGGGACACAGCTAACACCTAATATGTGAACTCAGGCAGCCCAACCCTAGAGCCCCAGTCCAGACACACTCCCTCTACCACGTCCCACGTCACCAGACTAAGAAGGTGTCAGAGCAAAGGGGCAGAGCGTTGAAAGAGAATGCATGCTTCTGGGTCTATGCCAAGTCTGAATCATGCAGCTGATGGTGGTGATGAGGTGGGTGGGGATAGTGCTGAAGATGCTGATATGAGGGTGATGGTGATGGTGATGGCGATGATAGAGATGGGAATAGTGTGCATAGAACAGGATAGGTCTAAGGACTGATTCAGGAAAACTATTTAAAACCCTTTGTTTAATTTCTGGCATACAAGGAAGCCCTCAGTGAATGCTAACTACTGTGACTGTTATTGCTATCATTATAAACTTCTGGTTTTAAATCTGCTTCTAAGCAATTTTAAGTAGATTTGTATGTGCCCCTCAAACTGTGACCTGTATTAATCATGATTCTTACAGTTAAATACGGCCCATTTCCAGCTCATTCATTCCAATCAGGGAATTATTTGCTTTTCGCAACTAGACAGTCTGTGCTGTTGTTAATATGGACTAGAAGGCCCACACAGTGTCTCCAGTCCTGCTCTCCCTACTTCCCTCTGCTGTTTTCCTTGCTCCAGGGTTTCATCTGGGGTAGGTTCTCCCACGGGGATGGCAAGGAGCTTCAGGCAGTGTCACATCCAAACCCTCACAGCTTGGCAATCCCAGGGCAAAGGGAATGTCTCTTTTGCTGTGTTCCAGAAGAAGACTCCTGGAGGGCTCTGCCCACCATGTCAGAGGGCATCTTCCAATCAGTCACTGAGGTCAGAAAGAGTGGAGTGGTCTCACCGCTGAGCCCAGGTCCCATGTTCGTACAGTCAAGTGAGCAGGGGGTAGAGGGAAGGTGATTCCTTAAGGTGAATGAAGGGGAGATGGGTGTGGAGTGGATGAAATCAGCAGATGGCCACTTCGTGTCCAGGATGTCGGGAGGTCCAGAGGTGGACAGCCTGCCCCTTAGAGGAAGCATCTATTCAGCTGGCATCTACTGACGGCTTGCATGCACCACTCAAGCTTACTGTGCACACAGCAGCCCGTTTCCTGCAGATCTAGAGAACTTGGCCTCTTACCCACCCCCAGGAGGGAGGCTGGGGTTGGCCACAGCTGTGGACCAGAGAAGACACTGCTTCTCTGCTTCTTCCATTACAAGAAAGGGTTAAAGTGTTGGGGAGGAGCCTCCCCATTTGGGCAGCGAAGGGAGGGAGCCCACACACAGGCTTCCTGCAGGGGAGGGAAAGACTGGGTGGCCTGAGGCAAGGTATGCTGGGGTGGGCCTGCTTACTCAGAAAGCCCAGAGCCAGCAGGCCCTGGGTCAAAGTTTAGCCCCCCGAGAGCCTCTGGGTTGAGTTCATTCTTCTTAACTGATATCATGATGCGTCTTCTGGAGGAGGAAGGAAATGATCTCCCAGGAATGCATGCAAAGATGGTCTGGGGGTGTTTCTGGAATTGGGCAGGTGACAGGAGCTGCGGGATTGAAAGTGGTATGTGTGCGAGAGAAAGTGAATGTGAGTGTGGTCTGCGCAAGTGCCTGTGTGTGCTATTGTATGAGGAGACCTACATCTGTCTCAGCCATTAATCCCCTAAACCAGTCAGTGTCACAGTAAACCTCCCCAGAGCACCTCCTGAGTGCTGGGCATGGAGCTGAGCACCTCCACAGCTCGTCTCCTCTGGGGTGGCTGAGAGAGGTGAGGCATGGACTAACTCGGCCGCTGTTTCTCAGAGACACTGACTGACTGACGTAGCCAGTGCTGCACCCTGGGACTCACACCCAAACCTTCTGACTCCAAAGCCACCACCTTTCCACTGCAGCCCACGGCCTCCCCTGATCCCTAACAAATGGCCATCTGTGTTTCCTTGTCCAGAATTGGGAAACTCACTGAATCTAAAGGAAACAATCCTCTGTGCCAGAGGGTGCAAATGAGAACTAGAGACCCTTGGGATGTACTCACCCCTCACGTGGGTTTTGTTGGTCATCACTTTTTGTTGGTAAAATTTTAGATTTTATTATCTTCAAGCAGTTCATCATAGCTCACCATGCCATATTTCCTTACATCCCCAAACACCAATCATCTCTATCATCTGCCCAGCTACTTGAGGCATTTCAGGGAATCGGAATGAATGGCCATTGACACTGCTAACTGTCAGACAACTCTTTGTCAAAGTGAGCTGTGACTTCAGCCTTCCTTGGCATAGTTCTACCTCTGTACACAGAAGATGTCTAATTCATCTTCCCATTATGGTGAGGATGATGGCAGTGATGATGATACTAAAAAAAAAAAAAATTACCCAGGACCCTTGTTAAAGTGGTATTGTTGCTGTTTAGTCACTAAGTCAGTCTGACTCTTTGTGACCTCATGGACTGTAGCCCACCAGGCTCCTCTGTCCATGGGATTTCCCAGGCAAGAATACTGGAGTGGGTTGCCATTTCCTTCTCCAGGGGATCTTTCTGACCCAAGGAGCAAACCCACATCTCCTGATTAGCAGGCAGATTCTTTTCCACTGAGCCACCCTGTTAAAGGGGTGAGGTTGCCTTTATTCAAGACTATTGCAATAGGTGTAGGGCCCAGTGAGACACTGCAGGAACAAAGAGAGATTGGGTTCAACTCAATTCAACAAGGAAAAATGAGAACTTAATAGCTAGTGTCAGCAGATAAAAAATTAATAGTAGGAAACACCAGGGATGAGGGTGAATATGGCTAAGCTGACCAACAGGATTCATGCTGAAGGCAGGCCAGGTGGTCAGACACCACCAGGGGAGAGTGGGAAGGAGGAGCTGTGTCGTATGTTGAGGGTGGTCAGATATCAAAGGTGGGGGATTCTGGCTAAACTGACTAAGCAGACTTCGTGCTAAAATTGGGCTCCTGAGGACATGCTGAAGGATGAGGCCTCATGGAAAAAGTGCTCAGAGGAGGCTGACTAGAGTCTGGTCAAGGGAGAGTGGTGAGTGACTGGCCCCTAGCCCCACCCTCAACACATCTACAGTTGTGCACCCCAACACTGCTGGCATCGGTTCATCAAGTCTGACCAAGGCAAAGACATCTTTTAGTTATGGCTTTATCTCAGTTATAAAGACACATGTTTTGAATTTTGAAACCACTCACAGCCCTTCTTTCTCACCTTCACAACTCCCAGGGTCCTAGAGCAGAGCTAGGAAATTCTGATCTAGAATGAAACTGTGCTCCTGTCCCCAGCAGTGGGGAGTCTGTCCCAGCTGCAGAGAGGGCCCAGGCAAGCCAGCCTTCTCGGGGGCTTGGGTATAACGACTGGGCATTTAGCCTGACTGACGGACACTCTGACCACAGTCCTCACCCCAAGCACCCCCTCAGACTGGCCCAGGCTCTACCAGGCCACATTGAAGTTCACCTTCTTCCTCTACCCATCCCATTTCCTCTGCCTTCCTTTCAAAAGTATTCATCACCCAAAAGTCTTGCACGCAACCTGTCTCAGTATCTAGTTCCAGAGGCCCACCTGTGACAGATGCAGTGAAGAATTCAGGCCTTTCTCCCCTCACACAGTCTCAACACTGGGCGTCATGGGCACATTTGCCTGACACCTCCAAATACATCTGAGAGCCTCAGTTATCTGAGTCAGAGCAGTGGGACTGACGATGGAGATGGGAGGGGGAGGAAGGGGGAGGAAACGAGAACCTCTGTGACCCTCCAGTTACCCTCCTGGCTGAACACACCGTGGGAAATCAGAGTTTACAGTTCCTTTCCCCAACAGAAAAGGAAGTGCCTTAAAGACAAGAAAAAGACGTTAACACGGGGTCTTTAACACGGTGCCTGGCAACCAGTCTGCCTTCAGCAAGTCGCGGTATGCCTGTCCCACATGAGGGGCCCTCCAGATTCATTTCCGCTGCTCAGGAGAAACAGATCAGACTTGAAGTCTCATATCTGGAAACGGGGCACTGAGAGGGACTAGGTTCTGGCACAGATGGTGCTTTCTACCGCATGGGGGCAGGGAGGCCAGTCCCTTGTTGCAGGACTTATTTTCCAAGTCCAAGTTGCTGCTCTAACAACAAATCCAACTTCATTTGGCAGTGAGGAGATGCTCATCCCTTCGACCTTGCTAATCTGCTCCCTGGAAGCCCGGCAAAAAAAAAAAAAAAACTTCTAGCTTCAACACTCTCTGATGAAGGAAGAAAACGTTCCAATTCTCTGACAACGGTGAGGCCCTGTGTCCTCAGCAGAGGGTGAATGACACAGCCATTGTTAGTCCCCAAAAGGGTTCAAGACAGGAATGGCCCAAGGCCCTGGGAACAAGGTGGAAAGGTGGGAGTGGTCCCTTTAACAAATAAGGGTCACCTGAGGGGGTCTCACAGGCCCTGAACTGTGTTTCCCACATTCCAAGGAGAGAAGTGTCCACAGGCACATTCCTCAAACAGTCCAGCAGTTCCACAGCCTCTCCTGGGCGTCTCCTTGAGCAGGGTGGTGCACGCGCACACACACACACACACACACACACACAGGCCCAATTCACACCTGATCTTCTCTTCTGTGTCAGCGGGGAGGGTGGGTGGGAAGGTGACTTTTCAGGTTGGAGGGTCACTGACCCAAGAACGCACAAGCAAACATCCTAAAACACCACAGAGAGCCTCTGGAAACTGATTGGAACCAGTTGTGTGGTCGACAAGAATGAGGGCCGCAGAGGACTGGAAGGCCAGGACAATGTCTGCTCTGTTCTGAGGCAGGGAACAGATGCCAGCGTTCTTCTGACTTTAACAGCTTTTTCTTGGCTTGTGCGGGTGAAAGAGGCTGATTAAAAATGGGGCCTGCGCTGGGTGCCGAGCAGCCTGCCAGAATATGGCACAAGACACGGTGGGCCCACTGGAACCCTCGCTGCCCCCAGTTCCCACTGGACACATGCATCAGGCAGCCTAGCCTCCAAGGCCAAGAGGCCCCAGGGATGCTCCTTCCTTGCCTCTCGGGCCTTCTTCCTGCCCCTGTGCCCGAGGCCAGGCCCAGGCTAAGAAGCAGAGCTACACCAACACCCTCTGCCTTCCTCCAACTAATAAAACCTTTCAGAAATGGATGGAAAGACATTCATCCCCTCCAAACCCATTTCTTCCTGTAGCGGTGTCGTAGGTAAAACCGAGTAAGCCCAGGGCATTGAGTTTCACTGGGCGAGTCACTGTGTGGTCTGTTCTGAGAGCCAAGACTTTCCAACCATAGATTTCAACGGCGGTTACTCAAGTTTGGGTAAGAAAACACTTACCCAATTTCCGAGCAGACAGTGAACCGCGGGGCCTGTAACAGATATGGAGAGAAGGAGCATGCGTTTCCCGGCAGC
The DNA here is from genome assembly GCF_019320065.1 of Cervus canadensis. Taxonomy (NCBI): domain Eukaryota; kingdom Metazoa; phylum Chordata; class Mammalia; order Artiodactyla; family Cervidae; genus Cervus; species Cervus canadensis. The sequence continues at coordinate 52,336,987 of NC_057403.1, read as the reverse complement.
GCCCAGCTCCCTGGCCTGTGCGCACGTCTACGGGGCTCCTACAGGATGCGGCCAGGCCTGCCAATTAGCCTCTGGCCCCTTCTACTGGAGATGGGGCGAGGGTCCCCCGTGTGCGATTCAGAGAATTTCACACGGTGCCCGCTCCTCTGCTAGAAGGGTCGAGGCTCGCGGGAGGAAGCTGGAATGTGGATTGGAAAATGAAAATATTCTGTTAATGAGGAGCCAGAAAAGACTGGAAATGCCAGAGCTAGAAGGGGCCTTGGAGAGGGGCGAACTCAGGTCTTGGGGCCTTGGTGGCCTCATCCATAAAATGAGGGAGCAGGGGTGGAGGGGGGCTGAGACCAGCGATCCAAGGCCACCCAAGGTGTTAGCAGCTCAGCTGGGCTCAGACCCCTGACCCCAATCCAGGGCTCTTCCCACCACGTCATGCTCCCCATCCAGAATACAGCCCAGTGAGTACTCAGCAGGAGGCAGCTTCCATGGGAGTATTTGCTCTGCTACACCCAGGAGGTGACTCTCCAGACCAGAGGAGCATCTGACCTTTCCTTTACACAGCCTTCTGTGATGGATCTGACCCCTGGAGCCACTTCTGACAGAGGCGCCTTCATTCATTCCACAGTGCGCTAAGTCGTTCCATGGTGTGTGTGTGTGTGCATATGTGTATGCGTGTGTGTGTGATATTTACTGAGCCCCATCACCACCTCCATCCCAGCCAATGACATGCTACTCCTGTTCTGAGTTCCAGGGATACAGAACAACCAAGGCATCACCTCACCCTACAGGAGTTCCAGGCTAGCTGAGGGGTCAGATACTGAGCTGGACAGTGATCCTCGCCATCCCACAGATGGGCAGTTCCCTAAGGATGGGACAGTACGTTCTCTCCACCCCAAAGCTCACTGATGACCAGATGACTGATAGCAAGCAACACACACTGCTGGTTGGTTGGTGACTGGTTGACTCATTATTGGTTGGTTGTTATTGGTTAGGTGAATGGTTGCTAATAATTGGTTAGTTGGAGGACATCCCTGGTGGTCCAATGGCTAAGACTCCAACTCGCAATGCAGGGAGCCAGAGTTCAATCCCTGGTCAGGGAACTAGATCCCACATGCCACGACTAAAGATCCCGTGTGCCAAAAACAAGACCCAGCACAGTCAAATAAATAAGATTATCTTTTTAAAACAATTTTTTTAAAATAAATAATTTTTTTTAATTGGTTCATTGGTTGTATGGGTGGATGGGTGGTAAGTTGATGGACTATTTACTAGTGGTTGTTATTGGTTGGGTGGTGGTTGTTCACTAATTGGTTGCTTAGGTGATTGGTTGGCTGGCTAAAAACAAAAGTCATATCTAAACCAGCATCATGTCCTAAAAGGAACATGGACTTTGGGGTCTGAGAGCATGGATCCCACTCCCAGTTCTGCTACTTCCAAACCTTACAACCTAGAGAAAGTCCCTTCTTATCGACACCAAGCCACAAGACCCTCATCTGTAAAATAAGGATAATAGCACCTACTTTGCCATTAACATGCGTAAAGTGACTTGTATATCAACAGCACTCAGCAAATGGAAGCTGTTATCATTACTTCTACTCATTGTGGAAATGAGAATTAGAGTCTGTAACTTGTAAGGCACCCTCACACACCCTTAACATGATGTTACCTTGAGAATTGCACATGATCACGTAGACCTGTCTATGCAATGAGTGATGGGCCCAGAAAGAAATAGGGCTCATCATAGCCGTTGAATAATTAAGAGCCAACCTGTAACTTAGACAAGGTATAGACCTTGTAAAGGAGTTCCAAATGGCATTGGCACTCAAAGCTTCCTTCCCTTGACCATTGAGGAGTAAAAGCCAGCACCAAACATAAGCGTTGGATGGAGAGAAGTTCCCCACTTGGACGTTCACAGCATCTAAAACACTTTACAGTTTGCAAATCACATTCATATCTATTACATCATGTGATCCTTGGTACACTCCTAGGAGGCAGGGAAAGTTCAATTAGTCTCCCCATTCTACAGATGAGGAAAGTGAGGCTCAGAGAAGTAGAGTTGCTCACACAAGTCACACAGCATAGCCCAGAGGAAGTCCTATACCTTCGTCCTGAGGCACATGTTTTATGGGTATTGAATAGGAATCCTTGGTCCCAAAACACCTCTGAAGTTGATATTCCAGTTTGAAATCCAAGGCAGGTGATTTTGTCAACATGCTCTCTAAGGACAACCTACTACTCAAACACAGAAATGTTCTAAGCCACTATTTTTTTTTAATTTCCCATGAAAATTCCAAACAGCTATAAATGAAAAATAAACATGAGCTTATTAACATTAAGCCAAACATCATACAATTCTGGAGAATACCAGGGTGACAAGACGCCAGCTCAAATGACACTGGCTCCGCTCCCATCACGTGTGGGGCAGGGACCCATTGTCCAACCCATCACTCAAAGATTGTGGGAAGTGGGCATGACATCCTTCTTCCTAGTAATGTCTTGCTCCAAGCCTCTGTTTGCACTGAAGTTTTCCACTTACACATCATATCACTGTCCCACATGTGATTGTCCTTGTTCTATTTGCGTAGTTGATTAGACCCAGTGAAAAAGAAAACCGATTAGAAGATAGAGCTAAATGATCACATAGAATGCAACATACAGAAATTAAGTGATAGAAAACATGAAGAGGAGTTAAGAGACATGGAAGACAGAAAGAAAAGCTCCAACAAATATTTAATAATATTTCTTAAGAAGAAAACAGAGAATGAGAGAGAAGCATTTTTAGATGAAATAACAACCTAAAGTTTTTCCAAAATCAGACAAGGATATGAATATTCAGACCAAAGGAACATGCTAACTCACAAGCAGTTTGGGATGGATGGATGGATAGATGGGTGGGTGGATGAATAATCTAGTGGTAGACTTGAATAGTGACATATCTGTGAAAAGATCCCCTTAGCTTAAAACCAACAAAATAAAATCCTAAATCACCTTGCTGCCAAGTTCATCTCCCAGAGGACTGAAAGAGTTCCAAAACTCTGAACCTCTGACCAACAAAAAAGAACCAAAGAACTTCTTGAAAATGTGGCAATACATGGACTCCTTTACAAAGTAACAAAAATTAAATCCCTACCTCACCTCATAGATAAAAATAAACTCCAGAGGCACTAAACAGTTAAAGATGAAAAGCAAAATATTAAAACATTTGGAAGAAAATATAGAGTAGCTTTATGAATTTTTAGAATTTTTAAATGAGATAAAAACACAAAAACACATCATCATCATCATGATCATCATCATCAGAATCATCACTATCATCATCCTGTTGCCAACGATTAACACACAATGTACACTGACCATCCAGTTTAATCCTGCACATTCTATGTGCATCTGCTCAGTTCAGTTCAATTCAGTCACCCAGTCGTGTCCGATCCTTTGCGACCCGATGAACCACAGCACGCCAGGCCTCCCTGTCCATCACCAACTCCCGGAGTCCACCCAAATCCATGTCCATTGAGATGGTGATGCCATCCAACCGTCTCATCCTCTGTTGTCCCCTTCTCCTCCTGCCCTCAATCTTTCCCAGGATCAGGGTCTTTTCCAATGAGTCAGCACTTCTAACTCTTAGGAAAACACTCAAGAGGTATACACAGAATCATTGTTCCCATTTTACAGATGAGAAAGCTGAGGCTCAGAGAAGTTATAAGACCTGTGCCTTGTTCTGCAGCTGGGAAGTCACAGGTTTGATGCTACAGCTGGCCCATGTCCATGTCTTCTGTCTGCCACTTTAGGTCCTGGCTCATGCCTGTCATTCTTGAGTTCTCTACCACATATCGATGACCTGCCACTTTGAAGTCCATCCTCTTCATGCAGGAGCCAAAATATATTCATCTACACATTTCACAGAGTTTGTTAAGACCTACTAGGTCCTGGGGGTTCTGCAAGACCCCAGAGAGGTTGAGTTCAATTTCACATGACTCATTTCATCAGACTGATGGGAAATACCAGAGCAAACATTTTAAGTTTAGAAACACAAACAAACATACTGAATATTTTCCAAAGTTTCTATCATATAAGCATCAATATGAGGGCTTTGAGCCTAATGGAAAGTGAAAGATCGACACTGGGGAGGGTGGGAGTGAATAAACCCTCTCCCCACCCCCAGGTTTGATGGAGAAAACTGTTTTTGCAGGTGGAAAATGACTACATTTCAATCAGGATCAAATTCCGAAGGCTTTGCCAGCATTCACAAGTGCCCACATGGTATAGAGCCTGGCCTGGCCAACTTCCTACTCAATAACCTATTTCTACAGCTCTTTGGATATTAAAAAAGTTGAAATACAAGATAAACTCAGCTGAAACCCAAATGAATGGATTCGTTCCCATTTTAATGCCATTTGAGGGTGTTTTATAGCCTGTACTGTGTATCTTTTACACATCTATTTTTAAATACTGCAAACTAAATGATCATGATAAAATATATAAAACCCTTTACAAAATTCCATCTACAAAATTACAGCAAGATCTAGACAGTAAAAATGTGCAGTCAAAGCTGTTAGGCAGTGATGGCAGGGCCTGAGTTGTACTGAATCAGTCCTTTGAACAACAGGCATAGCTAAAATATCTTGATCTTCTTCCTGAAGGTTGTCCCAATTGTAAACCCACCTCCTCTGTGAAAATGCAGGAACTTACAAGTGATCAGATGCAGCTAAGTGACCGTCAAATTTTGAAAATGGGGGTCAGCTCCTATTCTCAACACCATCCTTCTATGAGCAAGGCGTTCAACCACTTTCATAAAATCAGCTAACGCTTATTGCAAGGCTAGGTTTTTTCTACATGCTTACATATATAAATTCATTTAAGACTCGCCACAGCCCTGTGAGACAGGTTGTGTCATTGTCACTATTTTACAGATATGGAAACTGAGGCACCGAGAGGTTAAGCAAATTGTCCAAAGACACACAACTGGCTCTGATCCCCATTCTTAACCACCATGTTCCCTGCCTCTTGTGGATGCCTGCTAACAAGGTCATACTTGATTGTGGTACTTTGCTACCAGACATAGAGATAAAATAAGAATCCTAGTTTCCCCTCATTAGAATATGATTCCCTCCCTCCAGAGGAAGCAGGCAGTGACCCCATCAAATAACTGTGCCACTACTAGGCCATACAGAACTCTGGTGTGAATTAGAAAAATGTACCCCTTTCTCAATCTGTCAGAAAATAGTCATAATATACTTTTTGTTGGAACAAATCACTTTATTATCATGTTTTATTATGAAAAGTGTCATAATAAGCCCCCATATCTATGATATCTGTGATGCAAATGGGAACCTTAGGTCACACAGCGCACAACCTCAGCAACTGTACATAGTGGTCCTACCCTCCATCCTCAGCCAAGTCAAAACAAATGTGGTTTGAACAGTGTCTCCAAAAAAGCAGAGTACAATAAAGCAGAGACACTAGGAGTGTGGTCCCTGGAGTCACATCTCATATGGTCATTGTTAGCATTCAGCAAAGTAATAAAGTATTTCTATAAACTGCTCGACAGACATTAGTTATTGCTCTCATTGGTCCATTCAAAACACCACTTCCTCTTTCTCATCCTCAGTTGCAGTCCACAGACAATACTAGAGAGGCTGGAAATTTCTCCTCCGGGGAGATTTCTACACTCAGACAATCAAAGCTTAAAAGAACTCGCTCCCCAAGGAGGTACTCAACGAAGTTTCCATACATGTTTTGTGAAAACTTTATCAGAATGTTACTTTCCTTTTCCCACTTCGTGGAAACACTGGGTTGCTCACAGTTAACGTGATCTGACATTGGCTTTGACACTTTACCCCGCTAAGTACTGTGGGTGTGCATGTGATCCTATTAACCCTCATGGCAACCCTCTGAGGGAGGTATCTTTATGCCTGTTTTACAGGTAAGAAAACTGAGGCTCAGCCTGAGGCGGTGAGGACCAGAGCTGACAATTGCAACCTGATGTATTTGGACTTCGTAGCTGTTGCTCTTAACAAAGTGGTAATTCAGCCAAAATAAACCCATTTTGTAAATGTTATTTATAAAGCTGACAGCAGTCAACTACACCCTGAAGCACACACAGAAGATGAAGACAGAAGTCCTCCTTGGACAAGAATCACTTCTACTTTCCTTTGAAAGAAATAATGAGAAACAGAATAGGTGATTGCTGTTCACGGCATTTGGTTTCTCGTGGAAACAGAGGCTAGAACTCAAGGTGAATTTTAACTTCTCAACTCAAAGTACCGCCAGGAGGGTCATCACATGTGAAGGGAAACATACTTCCCCACTTAATGTTTCCGTTCCAGTAGGGCTCCAACACCGTTTTTCAAGTAACAGTGTTACTGAGATCTAATCCACACTATGCTGGGCATATCTATAGCTATTGTCTCAATCCAAGTCACCATTCCACTGCACAGACTTGAAAACTGAGGCTCAGAGAGGTCAGTGTTCCCCAGGCAACCCTGATATCTGCTCCATGGCAAGAGTGGGATTTGAACCTGGATCTGCCTGGGTCCATCTCCAAAGATCCTCACCCTCCTCCACACTCTCTCCACTGGAAGAGAAGGGTGAAGCTGGAGGGTACAGTGGCAGCAGCCACCCTCTCACCAACTCACTGTGGGACATTTTAGAGACAGCTACAAAACTGCACTTTCATTTAGTTTACATAAACTCAAACACATGCAATTTATCACTTCACCCATGCGTATCGTTGGCTGGAGATGTGCCCACGTCTAGGGAACCCCCAGGAACAAGCATTACACAAATAAACTTTTTTCCCCAATTCCTTCTGATTCCTGAAGCTACTAAGCTGGCGCGCCAATATTTCTGTAATTTTTTAAATCCCACAGAAGAAAGTTAGTGCACAACAAAAGCCTCTGTGGTTCTCAACTGCATCCTAACCAACCTCTTGCCAAGTTTCTGAATAGACTGGCCCTAGTACTGGAGCCCGGGAGGGGACAGCCTGCCTGAGAACACTAGTTCTGATGTTTTACTCTGAAGTAGGATGTAAGGCAGTGCCAAGGAGTTGAAAACAAGGGAGACAGGAGCCCTCAACAAACATCCTTCCATCATGGACCTAAGATGCCAACCAACTGTGAGTAATACACTAACCATCATTAAAGCCAAACAATTAAAACCAGCAAAATACCATTATTTTATAATAAATTATTTCAATGCCTTAAAGTCAAGTAATTTATTTTAGAATAAATTACAGCCAATAAAATACAACTGAAACCAAAATAAATTTATTGTCTTTGGCACAATTACAAGACAACCAGGGCTTCCCAGGTGGCTCTAGTGGTAAAGAACCCACCTGCCAAAGCAGGAGACATAAGAGACACGGGTTCGATCCCTGGGTTGGGAAGATCCCCTGGGGGAGAAGATGGCAACCTACTCCAGTATTCTTGCCCGGAGAACCCCATGGACAGAGGAGCCTGGTGGGCTACAGTCCATAGGGTTGCAAAGAGTCGGACACGACTGAGGCGACTTCAGCTGGCAGGCACAGAATCTGATGAAGAGAGAGCATCTTCAAGTGACAAGATCAGAGACCAGCAAGGTTAGGGCCCCACTCATGTCTGACAGGCCCTGGGTGACATGACCCATTCACCAGTTTTCTTGTGGTTAAATGGGGACACAGAGCATCATATGGCATGAGGCTGTGTAAATGGTGTAGCATTGGTGTGTGCTTCAGTTTGTCACTAGAGGACACTGTGACGTTTAGCATGTTCCTTCAGAAACGACAATGAATGTGGGATCATGGAGTCCAAAGACGGCAAAAGGGTTTTCACTCAAGTTTACTGATTGGAAATGGAGAACTGTGCTAAGAAGGATCCTGAGGCTAAATCTGAGGTTAATGGGATGGAACTCTGGGATCAGCCAGAAATGTCTGTCATGTTTGAGGTCGGGGGGTGAGGGAGGACACAGATTAAACAAACTATATACATTCCCCATAAAAAGAAAAAAAACAACAACACATGATCACCCTCCCCAAACCATGAGACAATTTTCTTTAGAAAAATCTTCAAAAAGTGAGACCTTTGGGAACATATTGCAGGCATTAGACATTTTCCACAGGAAATGTTCTCTAAACAGGTTTAGTTCTTGTGAACTTTCCAAGGAAGTTCCAAATTCCATCTTTCTCTACTCCAGACTTCATACCTTAATGGAGCGGGTGGTTTCCATTTTCTCAGGCCTCCTACTTTTCCAAACAGGACACACAGATGAGCAGTCTTCAAAGAATTTTTCATGTTCATACAAAAAGGAGATTTTCCCATCTGCCTGGAGGTTGCTTTTGGGCTGCGGCCATGGGAATCACAGAGAGCACTGCGACACTCGACATTCCGATGAGCTCCCCCGACAGAGCGACTTCAGCCCTGCCAGGGGAGGAGCCCCGCTCGGCCCCCAGATACTAACCTCAAGGCCTGCAGACCCTGTGGGCGGGCGGCTGCTCAGAGGGCCCACATCTCCCGCCCTGGCTAGGAGCGATCTGCGCTCCCCATCGCCAGGGGCTGGGGTGCCAGCCCCACGGCGAGAGCCGGATTGTGGTGGTCTGTCTGTTTGTTGAAATTGGGCCGGGAGAAACGGCGGCCTCGAAGTCAAGATTGCCTGGAATGTGAGCCCTCGCGCTGTGCAGACGGCTCTGTCAGCAAGCTCAGGAAACAGGCTGGGAGGCTGGGACGAGGCCCAGGTCTGGACCACGAGTCTCACCACGCAGCACGCCGTCGGGGAGGGGAACCAAGGGATGCCTCCGGGACAGACGTCCCTTCTGTGTAGATGCCGCCCTGCCCTCACTCAGTGTGCAGCGTGAGGCCCTCATTTCCTTGACCAAGTGGAAAACCCAGTAGGAAGTGCTGATTTTCTTATTTGATGACCAGGGCTTTTTCCAGAAGGGAAGCTGAATCATGCTGACTTTCTGGAGAAGTCCAGCATTTCCTCTCATTCTCAAAGGCATAATCTCTAGGTCCCCTTCTTAAAATAAGTACAAGACAATATTAGTAGTCATGAAAGAAGTTCCCATTTACTGAGCACTTACTAGAGAGAGTCTGCCCCTGGAGTGATCTTCAAAATATTTAGCCACTACTAAGCCGCAGTCACCAGCTATGGAAGGCACTGGAACAAGTCTCAGAAGCCCCCACTCTGCCAAATGTTGCTCTTTAGTCACTGGACCCTGAGGAGGCTTGGAGGGGGTGGTCCAGGGACATTGCAGGGGCAGCAGTAATTTATGAAGGAGTATTTAACCACAGTCGTGCACCCAATGCCTTGTCCCTGAATGTCAGCCCCGCTGAGAAGCACTTTTGCAAGGTGATTTCCAAACCACCCACAACAGCTCTGCCACCTCATAGGCACAGGCCCCGGCCCTGCCCCAGGACTCAGCAGGGCCTATGACTGCTTGGCCTGCAGGACTGACCTCTGGGTCGTCCAAGTCCAGGTAAAAGGAATACCTGCTCATTTGGACCCTTGAGTCTGCTGTGAGGAAATCCAGTCCACCCCATTAGAGAGAATGTATGAAGAGACTTGGAGAATGAGACACTACGTGGAGAGGCCATGGAATCAGGAGGCTCAATAGGAGGCTGCTGTCCTGAGCCTCCATTCACGCGAACAGTTCGGTGCATAGCACTCACCAGAACAGCACCTAATATACATCCCCTTCTGTATTACATTATTGCTGTGCAATGGGCATTATTATAACCTATTTTACAGACCCAACAGATTAACACACTGCTCCAAAGCTGCACTAAATCTGGAAACGCACTCTGACTTCCTAAACCGTCATAATTTATAGAAGAACCTGAGAGCTCTTCTCGGGCCCTCACTCACAGACCCCCACCCTTTGCCGAATCTCTCAGTGTCTCCAGAAAGCAGCTGTGCATCCCATGATTTCTGCTCATGATCTTGTCAACCTTCCCATTCTGCCCGCTGGAGGCCCTGGCCCTGGGTGAGCATTCCCTGCGCTGTTAGAACAGGCAAGCCCACACTGTCCTGGGTGCAGCCTCCCTCCCTGCTGGAGCCCCCACATCACCTCCTGCCCGAGCACCCCATCCTGGGACAGCCGCTGGGCCACGTGATGAGCTCCGTGGGTATATTTAGCTGCTGGGAGACTTCCCAGGATGGCATTGTTGATCCTGGACCCCAATCCAGCCTGAGTGGAAGAGCCGTCATGTGGTTTTCTCACTGCCCACTCTTCATGTTTTACACACTCACTCCTCAAGTTCCTCTAAGGAATGGAGACGTTGTATAACATTTATGAGCTTTATTCCTGCCGGTGCTAATGGAACTGGAAAAAAAAATCTCATTTTTTTTCCCTGCTGGAAAGTACTTTTCCATACTTCTCTGTCTTTGTTATGAAATCTCCTCAGCTATATTAGTTAATTATTCAAAACAAAACTGCCCCATGAGACTGAATTATCCCACCAGAGGGTCAAGTGTTTTCATTCCTGTTGTGTGGAAATTTCTGCCCCCACCCAGCTCTCCCCTTGGCCCTCATTAGGGTGATAGATGCCCAACATGAGCCACAACAGGCTGAAGAGGGGAAGAGAAGCAAACCATGCCTACCCCCCATCCTTCATGCTCCTACCTGGCCCCATTCGCCCGCTTTCCTGAGCTCGTCCTTCAAGGCTCTGTTCAACTGCCATCTCTGCCAGGAAGTCCTCAGGGAGCACTCCTTCATCTTCACCTACCATATCCTCACTGGCACTCACCTCTCAACCCTGAGTTCTTCTCTTTTTAAGTCTCATCTTCTCAGCTATATCCTATGCTCCAAACTCCAACCTCATGTTCTTGTAGACAGTGTCACTGCCATCACACACCCCATTTTCAGACCCAGCGCTTCCTGAGGATTACCTCATTTCATAATAGATATACCTATGTCCCCATTTTGTAGAGGAGAAACCGGGGCTCTAAAAATGCACCCCATAATGCGTAGCTGGCATGTGAGCCCAGGTAACCTGAGGTCAGGGTCTGTGCTGTTAACCACGTTAGTAATTAACCCACAACCCTAACTGAGCATTTCAAGACAAAAGGAGAAAAACCAGAAGAGCACAATCTAACTTCTTCCTGTGAACGAGCAATAGAGAAAAGACAGCTCTTCAGTGGGGATACCCCATATTAGATAAGACGTAACATCACTCGTGAGACCCAAAATCCACACACACATCCTCGTATTTGTTTTGGAAGAATAGTACAAGAATCCCAAAATCACCCAAAAGGTTTTCTCTATGACTCCTGCTGTCTGAATCTCTCTTAAGGATATGAGCACACTGTGTATCAGGATTTATACACAGCGACAATCACTGCACATGATTTCCAACAGCAAAAATTTGGAAACAACCTAAATAAACAGCAATTGGAAGGGAGTGTGGAAACATGGTGATTTTTACTTTCTTCTTTCATTTTTCTGCATTTTTCCAAATTCCTTCAAAATGCAAGTGTTGCCTACATGATCATGGGGAAAAAATCAATAATGTTTCCAAGGCAGAGCAGGGACACAGGTCACGTCATTCCTGCTGGCGGAGAAGCAACTCTGTGGAGGGCATTCTGGCAGCACATGTCTCAGTCTAGCAATTCTCCTTCTAGGAATTCACTCAACGTAGATCCTCACACAAATGCACCAAGAAGTACGTGCAAGGACGTCCAGTGATGCACGACTTGTAATGGCAAAAGACTCAAACCAACCTGAAAGTTTACCCAAAGGGACTGGTTGAATAAATTAAGGTATATCCATACAAAGGAATGCTGTGTGGTTTAAAAGAAAGAAATGGAGTATAACGTGAAAAATTGACCGTGATATATTGTTGAGTGAAAAAAGCAGGCTACAGACCCATGTGCATAGCATAATCCCATTTGTGTAAGACAGTATAAATATATGTGATTGTTTATATTAGATGTTGGAAAGTCTAGAAGGATATACATCAAACTCTCAAATAGTCATTACCTGGATGGGGAAGAAGTTGGAAAAATGAGGAACTTTTGTGTTTTACTCAGTTTTTATATTGCTTGAATGGTTTCCAAATCCAGTCCTGCTTTAGGCAAGTAAACATATTCTTTCTTTACTTTATGTTATGGAATAATTCAAATATACACAAAAATAGAAAGAACAGTACAATTAACTCAATGTACCCATGACCCAGGGCTTCCTTGGTTGCTCAGATGGTAAAGAATCTGCCTGCAATGCAGGAGACTGGGGTTTCATCCCTTCAGGAAGATCCCCTGGAAGGGAATGGCTACCCACTCCAGCATTCTTGCCTGGAGAATCCCATGGACAGAGGAGCCTGGTGGGCTACAGTCCATGGGGTCACAAAGAGTCAGACACGACTGAGCGACTAACACTTTAACTTTTTTGTTTTTTACCCATCACCCAGCTTCCAGATTCAAAAATGCCCAAACTTGTTTCAACTCTACCTTACCCATCCAGATTCTAGTACTATTATCACACCTGAAGAATAACAATAATTTCTTAATGTCGTCAAATATTTGATCAGTGTTCACATTTCTAATTTCTCTCAATGTTATAAATCACTTTTTAACAGTTTGTTTGAATTGGAATTCAAATGGGGCCACAAATTACAATAGATTGGCTTGACTTCAAAGTATCTTTATCATAAAGATTATTTATTCTCTCTCTAGACACATACATACATATACACACACATGAATATACACACATGTATACCCATATATATAGGCATAAATATGTATTAATATATGTATATATATAGCTGTATGCATGTGTGTGCATGAAGTGGGTGATCTCGTTACCCTCATCTAACAGTAGGGAAACTAAGGCACAGAGGGGGTAGGTGACTTGCCCTGAGTCCACACAGATGTGTGAAGAGAGTAAGAGAAGGAGAGGAAGACAGACTGAAGGAGCCGCAGTCTGGGTTTGGCTGGTCACATCCTCACGGTGTGGCTGAACCTGCTCTTCTGTCCTTTGTGTTTCCTGTCAATTGGTGGTTAGATCAGGAGGCCTGATCAAGTTCAGTCTGATGTTTGGGGCAAACTTCCCATGAGTGGTGGTGCCCTTTCGTCAAGAGTCTCTTGTCCCTCACCCTGCCACGTCAGTTGCAGGGACGCTCGGTTCCCATAGGCCACTGGCTTCTCATGGCAGCCTGTCAGACGTGCGGCCTGAAGCCAGCCTCTCCCCACCAAGCACTGGCTGAAGTACAGAAGCACACAGCTGGGGCAGCCAAGGGAGCCTTTTATCAGCCCTGCCCTGTGCTTCCAGCTCCCTGGAGCTTGCTGCTGTGACCCCAGCAGCACAGACAGATGCACACATCCCACAGCATCAGTGTGTCTTCTGCCAGACTCGCCACCTGGCTGAGCTGCCATAACACAGAATAACACCTTCCCGCCGTGCTTCCCTCAAGAAAGCGCTTCGGAGACTGAAACATGATGGGAACTATGGAGCAAAAGTCTTGTGTACACACACAGTGAGGCAACTCAGTGAAAGGCTCAGAGACCTGAAGCAAAACTGAAGCCCCTAATCAAGGCTTCCTCACTTTCTCCAGGGCAAGTACCTACGCTCTTTGTGCCTCGGTTTCCCTGTCACCCACTTCCTAGGCTGGGAACAAGAACTGGATTAGAGAATATGCCAAAGGTGCTGAAACCATGCTGGTACACCAGATATCAACTTCTGTCCTGTGACCTGAAGGGAGTAGGAGCCCACGATGGGTTAGCAGATCCCATGGGGCATCCACCCCATGGCAGGGAGCACAGTCTGTCTTTTCCGGAATCAGCCAATCATGGTGGTGCTGCTTCCTATCTTTGTGACCTTAGGCAAGTTACTTCACCTCTCCCAGCCTCAATTTTAGTATCTGTAAAACAGTGGTGATGCAAGCCAAGCCTCACAGAGTGCTGTAAAGATCTGACAACCTAAGACTTGTAATGCAACGAAGCCAACACTCATGGGAGGATGACTTTGCACCAAGCACTCAGTTCCAGGCTCTCTCTGTCTTACTGCATTTAGTGTCACCACAGCCCTGCGAAAACTGGTCAAATTTTACCCCATGTAAGGTTTCTAGAATTCTGCCAAGGATGTTAGATGGACCACAATCCCTATCTGAAACTGCTGGAGCCAGATGTGTTTCAGAGTTTTAGGAATTTAGAATGGCAATGAGGTACTCATCTGGTACGGTCTGAACACTGCAGCAGGATCCAGAGCAGCCTCTGCGATCAAGCATGTTGACACCTTGGCAGCACAACATATGAAGTGAGTGAAAGTCACTCAGTCATGTCTGACTCTTTGCAACCCCATGGATTATACAGTCCATGGAATTCTCCGGGCCAGAATACTGGAGTGGGTAACCTCTTCCTTCTCCAGGGGATCTTCCCAACCCAGGGATCAAACCTAGGTCTCCCACATTGCAGGCGGATTCTTTACCAGCTGAGACACCAGGGAAGCCCAAGAATACCGGAGTGGGTAGCCAATCCCTTCTACAGGGGATCTTCCCAACCCAGGAATCAAACCTGGGTCTCCTGCATTGCAGGCAGATTATGAACAACATATGAACACTCCCACTAACTGGGATAAGCCAAGACCCAAACAGACTCACATCAGTTCAAGTCAAGTTTTTCCACCCAATTAGTTTGGGGCAAACCTGGGGAAAATGTTTCAGTGTTCTGATATTCTGAGCTTTTGGCATTGCAGACCGAGGCCAGTGGGCCGGCAGTGTAAACATCAGAGACCACATACGGGGTGCAGCAAGAGCGACTCATACGTCAGGACCTGGTGACAAGAACATTTGACCAAAAGGAGGCCATGAAGAGCTCTGAGACCTTTCACAGGTAAGAATCCCAAGAGTCCAAGCTTGGATAATCCTCTGGACTCTGGGGCGGGTTAGACAGGATCAGGGCCCCGGGAAGGCTGAGATGAGGGTGGAGACAAGGTCTTTACCCTTGATCCCTTTGTCCATGCCCTCATTGCTGGGGGCACACTGGGATCGCTGAGCCCCTATGGGGCCAGCCCCAAGTGCAGTGGGCTCCAGCCTCCCTTAAAGTCCTGGGATCCAGGTCAGAGCAGGGCCATGTCGGGGGCATGCAGTGGCATCTAGTCTTGTCACCCAGGCATCCCTCTTTCCTCCCAGGTATGACCCCTCCTCCTGATACACACGCTTTCTCTCCCCTCCCCAACCCCTTCTTCTGGTGGGGGTTGCCATACTCTGCCATGACTTGGTGGACACAGCTGATTGGCCCAGGGGAGAACCTCTGAGGCAGTCAGAGTGCTTCCAGAGGTTTTTCTGAGCAACTGGGAGAAGTGGAAGGCGTAGCCCCTCTCCCTGGGGCCTTATGAGCCAGGAGACAACAGCTCAAATGCTGTCTTTCTGCCCCGACGTGGAGGGAGCAGTTTTGGAGAGTGAGTGGAGCATGACATGCAGACAGAAGTGGATATGAGAGAGACAGACATTTTTCAAGCTCCCCCGGCTGAGTTGACACAGAGACCCAGCTCCGCACCTGCTCTCCTCCTGACCTGGATTTCATCCTTTCCATAAACCCCCATTTTTACCTAATTTCCATTGAGCTGGGGTGGGAACACTCTGTGGGGGAAGAAAGAGTCCCGCAGCTGGCCATGAACAGCTCTCTGGCTTGTGAATAAGGGCTGTGTTGCGAAGAAACCTCCTGCTTCTGTATTTGTTCAGGAGGCTCGGGTCGGGGGTGGGCACGTCTTAACCCAAACTCACCCAGCACCTGTTGAGAAACACTGACCCCATTGCAGAGTTTGGGTTTACACGGACTCTATATAACACCTTATAAAGAAAGCCACTAGCGCAGAAGATTAAAGAACACCATTAAGTTCGTTGTTTTATTTCTTCTGAGACCGAACGAAAGCTGGAAAAGTGCAAGGAAACGTTGCTGAGTTATTTACTCTCCATTACCAGGGGCTGTGCATCGCCTCACATAAGCAGCCCAGCCGGTCACAGCGGTGGTTTATAAGGTGTAAATGTTGAGGGGGAGCCAGCGCCGTCCTGGAGGGAAGCTTGGAGCAGTCACACGGTCCGAACACAAGTCAGCGCCAATAAAAGCTCCTGGGGCCGGTCTGGCGTCCTGGCCCCAGCGAGACCAGGAAGGAGGCCTGTCCAGCTTCATGGAGCCCCTACCATTCCTGGGTGGAATGTGTGTCGAGTCTGCCCACTGGGGCGGCTCAGTCTCTTTATGGATTCTGCAAATCCCTTTCTGGAGTCAAGGGCAGGTGTCAGAGAGAAAGCAGCCCCTTTCACTGCTGGACACCACACAGTGTGCCAGGAAGCGGGAATTTCACCCAGGACTGAAGGAGGTTCGTCCCACGTCCCACGTGAGAGGCCGTCTGGGTTTCTGGCCTCCTTTAGTGCCTGCCCCCTGATTATCTTGCTAAAGCACCTGGGAGCTGCAGGGGACTGAAACTGGCTTGAGCTGACTTGAGCCAAAGAGAGGGGTATGTTGTAAGGTTGTAAGGTGACATGGGTGACTCACGAAACTCAGGTCTCAGGGGGCTGGCATGGGAACAAAAGGCCTTCAGAAGCTGGGCCCAGCCACTAGATGACTCATCTATGTGTCCCAAGTTCTGACTCTCTCTGACTCCAGGCCTGCTTCTCTGGTTCTCTGTGTGCATGGTGGAGTAGGAACAGCCCACAGCTCCCAAGCCATGCACCCACCCTTCAAGCCACCTCTGAGAGCACTGCTTCCAGACCCTGACAGGCAATCAAGTCCCCATGGCTAGGGGAGTCGCAAAAAGTCACCGCCCTACTGCTTTCCCTCCTCCTAGAAGCCATTCTCTATCTAGTCAGTCAACAGATACACACTGAGCACCTACTGTGTGCAGGCCTGGTGCTGGGGGTGGGGAGGGGAGCACTATGATAAGCAAAAGAGACCCCATCTCTGTCCTCAGAGTGTCGCTGTCCCAATGAGGGGCGGATAGGAATTTAATAAGCACACCAGTGGAGAGGGGGCTTCCCAGGTGGCTCAGACGGTAAAGAATCCACCTGCAATGTGGGAGACCTGGGTTCGATCCCTGGGTTGGAAGATCCCTAGAGGAGGGCATGGCAACCTACTCCAGTATTCTTGCCTGGAGAATCCCCACGGACAGAGGAGCCTGGCGGGCTGTGGTCCATGGGGTCACAAAGAGTCGGACACTTCACTTCACCTCATTTCACCAGTGGAGAGGAGAGGGCCATGGTGGCGAGAACTTGTCACAGGGGCAGGTGACATGATCTAAAGTGACATGTGAGTTAACTAAATTCTCCAGAAGGTAACCAGGCAAGTGAAAGAGAAAGTGCCCCCAGGCAGAGGAAAGTGCAGGCAAGGCCCCTGGGAGGGGAAGGGCCAGACTGATGGGATGAATGAGGACAGCACTGGGCGGGCAGACCAGGAGGCGGGAGGGGCGCTGTGGTGCTGCCAAGGCACAGGAAGCATCCGTGTTCCCCACAGCAGCCACTAGGAGGCTCTGGGCAAGGAAGCAAGTCAGGTGTGATGAGAACTCAGGGTGCAGCTCTGTGTCAGATGAGGTTCTGAGGAGCCCACCTGAGTCCAGCCTCTGTGAGCTTAACTCCCCAGGTCCCCATTCTCAGTCTTGGCTCCTGCCTTTCATCGTCTACCCAGACTGCTATCCAAGAGGGTCCAAAATTCTTCCCAGCTCCCAGCTCCCAGTGCCATCTCTGGCTTTCCCATCCTTAGCCCTGGGAAACTCACAAGTATGGAGAAAAATATTTATCTTATATTTAGCCACATCCCCAGCGGATGACTAACATCCCATCCCCACGCCACAGAGAAACACAGACTCAGCACACAGACTGTGGGACGGCAGGCTGCTGGGGCTTGGTGGGCCTCAACCACAGAATCGGGGCAAAGGAGGGGTGTTGGGCAAACCATCGCAAGACACCCATGACTCCCCCTTTCACTCTGCCTAAGATGCAACTTGGAGCCTGCATCTTTGAGCCTGTCTGGAGAAAGCTGTGTGACAGCAGGTAGTGTGAGAAGGGCTCAGAAGTCGTGCATCATGGCCAGGAGTCGCACAGCACTGGGCTGGCTGCCCCTCCCAACCTAGCAGGGATTATCATCTCCCCTACTGTATTGATGAGAAAGCAAAGGCACAGAGAAGTGGAGCTTCTTGCCCTCAGTCATCAGCAGGTGGTGAAGTCAGTTCTGGAGCCATGATGGGGCTCCAGGGTCCACTGCCTCCCACAAGGCACTCCACAAATACAGCCCAGGTAAGCTAGGTTGCTCTTTTGTCAATTATATTCCCATCAAACAGCCAGTCAAATTCATGCTTTCAACCACTGCGGGGCCTGTGGGACCAAACCCCACCTATGCTGCCCTCGGCTCCTCTCTTGTCGCATGCCTGGTGTCCACACCCACCCTCTAGGTCTCCTCCTGAAGCTCTTGGATACAGACAGGTGCCTCTAAACAGCCCGCTCCTCTCCCTCACAGCACCCTGTGCTTTTCCCTTAGGGCACGGATGTCCGTCTGCAAGGTTACACTTCCACATGCACTTAAGTCTCTGAAGGGGCTTGGAACTTGGGAGCTGCAACACACGGAGACTGTTTCTGTCCTACCTTCTGCTGAATTCTCAGCATCCACCACAGGGCTTACAGCACAGGACTGTTTATGGACAGAAGTGGGGGAGAGGGAGGCAGGGAGGGAGAGCAGGAGGAAGGGACAGGGGGGTGAGAACCCAGCGCCCCAGGAGCACACAGAACACACAAGCACCCACACAGCACGTGCCTTCCAACTGCCTTTCTCTCTGATGAGTTGGTCAATAGATATTTGATATGGCTCTCATTTTTTGAAAAGTAAACTTAAATAACCATCATCAAGGATGGTTTCTGGTCATTGTGCATCTGGATGAGGGGACAGTCTATATTGTGGGCCAGAGTGAGTAGATAAGTCTGTGCTGATACACAAAAAATTCTAAGGTATATTACACATAACCTGTTCCTAACATCTGGGACACACGATAATTGTTTAAAACAAAGTATTGACAAGGTGGTATGGGGGGAATCTCCTGGTGATCCAGTGGTTGGGAATCCACCTTCCAATGCAGCAGACGCAAGTTCAATCCCTGGTCAGGAAACTGAGATCCCACATGCCTCGGGGCAACTAAGCCCATACACCACAACACACGCTGCAACAAGCAGTGCCTCAACAAGAGAAAGCAAACAAAGACCCAGCATGGCCAACAACAACAAAAACTGGTGTGGGTAAAGTGATATCATTTATGTTTAAAACTGTACAGTTAAAGATCCATAGAGTAATGCATATACATGGGATCTAGAAGGATGGTACTGACAAACCTGTTCTCAGAGCAGCAGTGGAGATGCAGACATAGAGAACAGACTTTTGCACAGGGCAGGGGAGAACAGGGAGAGGGGGAGATGAATGGAGAGAGCAGCATGGATGCATATGCACCAACATATGTAAATAGACAGCCAATGGGAATTTGCTGTATGACTCAAGGAACTCAAACTGGGGCTCTGTAATAACCGAGAGGGGTAGGACTGGGCGTGGAGGTGGGAGAGAGGGGACATATGTACACCTATGGTTAATTCAAGTTGATATATGACAGAAATCAAACCAATATTGTAAAGCCATCACCAATCAATTAAAAATACTTAAAAATTATATGACTAAAGATATAAATATGAATATGATTTTCTGTATCAAGAAAATTTCTAGAGATGATAATGAAAAATCATTCCACACCTGGTCTTGGACAGAACCTCCTTGCCTGATGTCATTTACAACCTCCTTCTTGGAAGAAACTGGCATTTCTGATAAATGCTAAAGTGATTTTCAAATAAACTTCAAGTTGACCCTCGATCTACAACAAATCATTGTCAACCAGTTATTCTTTTTTTTTCTTATGTCCATGCAAAATGTTTATGAGGTAGTTAAAACTATACAGCTATTAACTTTTAGTCTTTATTTTATATGGTTTTGTAATCTTTGAATTTTTTGCCATTGCCATGTATTATTTTTTTATTTATTTTTAATTGAAGCCATGTATTATTTTAACAAATGTTTTTGAAGAGTTAAACATATATCATCACTGATGAAAGAAATCAAAAAGGACACAAATAGATGGAGAAATATACCATGTTCGTGGATTGGAAGAATCAATATTGTGAAAATGAGTATACTATCCAAGGCAATCTATAGATTCAATGCAATCCCTATCAAGCTACCAACTGTATTCTTCACAGAACTAGAACAAGTAATTTCACAATTTGTATGGAAATACAAAAAACCTCGAATAGCCAAAGCAATCTTGAGAAAGAAGAATGGAACTGGAGGAATCAACCTGCCTGACTTCAGGTTCTACTACAAAGCCACAGTCATCAAGACAGTATGGTACTGGCACAAAGACAGAAATATAGATCAATGGAACAAAATAGAAAGCCCAGAAATAAATCCACGTACCTATGGACATCTTATCTTCAACAAAGGAGGCAACAATATACAATGGAAAACAGAAAATCTCTTTAACAAGTGGTGCTGGGAAAACTGGTCAGCCACTTGTAAAAGAATGAAACTAAAAAAAAAAAAAAAAAAAAAAAAAAAAAAAAAAAAGAATGAAACTAGAACACTTTCTAACACCATACACAAAAATAAACTCAAAATGGATTAAAGATCTAAATGTAAGACCAGAAACTATAAAATTCCTAGAGGAGAACATAGGCAAAACACTCTCCAACATAAATCACAGCAAGATCCTCTATGACCCACCTCCCAGAATATTGGAAATAAAAGCAAAAATAAATAAGTGGGACCTAATTAAACTTAAAAACTTTTACACAACAAAGGAAACTATAAGCAAGGTGAAAAGACCGCCTTCAGAACGGGAGAAAATAATAGCAAGTGAAGCAACAGACAAAGGATTAATCTCAAAAATATACAAGCAACTCCTGCAGCTCAATTCCAGAAAAATAAATGACCCAATCAAAAAATGGGCCAAAGATCTAAACAGACATTTCTCCAAAGAAGACATACAGATGGCTAACAAACACATGAAAAGATGCTCAACATCACTCATTATCAGAGAAATGCAAATCAATACCACAACGAGGTACCATTACACACCAGTCAGAATGGCTGCTATCCAAAAGTCTACAAGCAATAAATGCTGGAGAGGGTGTGGAGAAAAGGGAACCCTCTTATGCTGTTGGTGGGAATGCAAACTAGTATAGTCACAATGGAGAACAGTGTGGAGATTCCTTAAAAAACTGGAAATAGAACTGCCATATGACCCAGCAATCCCACTCCTGGGCATACACACTGAGGAAACCAGATCTGAAAGAGACACATGCACCCCAATGTTCATCGCAGCACTGTTTATAATAGCCAGGACATGGAAGCAACCTAGATGCCCATCAGCAGACAAATGGATAAGAAAGCTGTGGTACATATACACAATGGAATATTACTCAGCCATTAAAAAGAATACATTTGAATCAGTGCTAATGAGATGGATAAAACTGGAGCCCATTATACAGAGTGAAGTAAGCCAGAAAGACAAACACCAATACAGTATACTAACACATGTATATGGAATTTAGAAAGACGATAATGATAACCCTATATGCAAGACAGAAAAAGAGACGCAGATGTATAGAACAGACTTTTGGACTCTATGGGAGAAGGCGAGGGTGGGATGATCTGAGAGAACAGTATTGAAACATGTATATTATCAAGTGTGAAACAGATCACCAGTCCAGGTTGGATGCATGAGACAAGTGCTCAGGGCTGGTGCGCTGGGATGACCCAGAGGGATGGGCTGGGGAGGGAGGTGGGAGGGGCTTCAGGATGGGGAACACATGTAAATCCATGGCTGATTCATGTCAATGTATGGCAAAAACCACCACAATATTGTAAAGTAATTAGCCTCCAACTAATAAAAATAAATGGAAAAAATAAATAAATAAATAAACATATATCATGTCTTAAGTTGTGGGAAAGCTTAAAGGCCACGTGGGAGTATCTGGAAGCTATCACACAGATGATAGGAACACAGAAGGTGTTTGAGCCAAGAATTTCCTAGATCAAAGTGTCATTTTTAGAAAATTCACCTAGAACCAGTGATGTCTTGCTCCTCACCTGACTGTGTTCTCCTGAGCTTTTCCTAAAATGAGGCTTGAAAATTACAGCCCTTCCATGTATGTATATACTCAGAATAAGTGAAGTTGCCCAGTCGTATCTGACTCTTTGCGACCCCATGAACTGTAGCCTACCAGGATCCTCCGTCCATGGGATGTTCCAGGCAAGAGTACTGGAGTGGGTTCCCATTTCCTTCTCCAGGGGATGTTCCTGACCCAGGGATTCGAACCTAGGTCTCCCGCATTGTAGGCAGACATTTTACCGTCTGAGCCATAAGGGAAGTCCCATACTCAGAATAGATTTAAATAAAAAGTGGTTGTTAAGAAAAATTGTGGCTGATTCATATCAATGTATGACAAAACCCACTGAAATGTTGTGAAGTAATTAGCCTCCAACTAATAAAAAAATTAAAAAAAAAAAAAAAAAGAAAAATTGTGAAACACTTTACAATAGGAAAAAAGATGTCACTGGAATCAATGAAATTGATTGACTGATTTGAAATAGCAATATATACTTCATTTGAATTCTAGGAATTGTCTAGCAAAGCCTCTGGAGTTGCCCTGGTCTTTGAGTATGTATTGTACACACTATAAGACAAGTGTGTAGTGTAGAACACAGAATAATGCAAACAATTCTTGCCCCCGGAAGTGCAAATAAATTCTGTCCTGTAGAGATGCAATTCATTCGCCCGATAGAAAAGATGGCTCCAAACACACATCTTCCATCCTAGAGATATAAACTCAGTGTGCACTGATTAGGAAACTCATTTCCATCTGCCTGATTGCCTACAGACATGTCTGCTCTTCACACTCTCCTCTGAACAAGCTTTAACATCATACCAACTTATTTGTGATGTAAATTAAATTTCTTATCATTGTTCATTCATATTTGTGCAAGAGTCATGATTTTACCTTTTCAAAACTATACTTTAACATGACCAGGTCAGAATGGAAGGAATGAGACAATGTCTCTGCCCCACAGTTATCATCCAAGTGGGGAGGAAACAGAGACAACCAGAATTTAGGGCCTGAGCATATACAACTGAGCATGTCAGGCGGCCAGGACCGGAAAAGAGAGATGTGATCTGGAAATAGTTCAGCAGTCAGTTGGGCATGGAGTGACAGGGGACTCTTCCAGATGAGACAGGATGGTGTGGGGGTGGGGAGCAGATGGAGAAAGAGTTAGGAACAAGAGAAAATCTGATGATCAGATGTGCAAGTAGCTTACAGACATGTTTTGATAATTATGTGATGTTAAACAGGGCAGAAAGAATGAAGAAAAATGAAGAGCTGAGGAGACTGGATGTGGAGAAACTTGTTAGTCTTGAATCTGAACAATGAGATGTTTCCTTAATCAGATAAGAGAGCAAAAAAGAGACTTGTTCCAAACTGCACCTGAGCCCATGATCAGACAATACTTAAACTGAATTTAAAAGCTAATGAAATTACAGATCAGTGATCAGGAAAAGCGGTGTTTGCCTGTTAATCTGCTCTTCCTACCTGGGGGCATATGGGCAGACAGGCTGTGTTTTGAATAATAATAACTTGGATAGAACGGGAAAGGGGTGAGCTTTGGGGAGGAGATCCAGCCTCTAGAGCTAGGTCTTCTCAGGGTGAAGGTGACTTCAACAAGGAACAGAAGGGAAGCACCTGGAGCCCTTTTCCTGGGCTTCAACAAGACAGAGTTTGGGCTCTGGGACACTGATTGCCCAGGCTGTTACACACTGTATCACTTGCTTTGTGGGGCAGGGAAGGGACATCCACCCAACTAGAATGGACTTTTCCCTCCATTCCCTCAGTACCTCTTTGAGGTTGGAAGAGATTTTCCTAGAGAGACAAGGGACTGAACCTTCCACTGGTTCCACCTCCTATGACCACAGACCAGAACAATGCTTCAGACTGAAATCTCCTGCATTTTTCTTTTAAATAAAGCAACTCTCTTGGTTTAAGACTCATACATGGGGACCAGAGGAGTACAGCATTTTGGTTGAGCCCAGAGATTTTGAAGTCAGGGCTCTAATTTTTGCAGTTTCTGCTTGTTGACCTTGAGTGGACTCATCTTTCAGACTCTCAGATCCCTTGTCTGTGAAGGAGGTTAATGTCCCCCAGACCTGGGTCCACTGGGGAGCCCATGACTAGAGAGCACGTCACATTGTGCTTGGTTTACATTGGACCCTTACTCAGAGGTGGCTGAACTTCATGCTGTTGATGGTTAGCAGCTGTAGGAACAGTAAACTGAAACATACAAGCTGGATAGAGTCATTGCATTAGGAAATCACTAATCATCTTTTCTCTAAATTTGTCTTGAGTTTTGCCATGTTGCGATCTTTTCACTTGTAAAATGAAATAAGTCTTGGATTCAGCAGGATTAGTTTCTAGAATATGTAAATAATAATAAGTAGCACCTACTGTGTGCCCAGTCCTGCTCTATTTGACCCTCACAACTAATCTCTGTGACTGGTGCTCACTGTTCCCATTTGACAGAAGGACATGCCAGACCAGGGAGGGCTAAGAAACCTGCCAGGAGGAGACGGCAGATAGAATAGGTACCCAACAGTCCAGTTCCCGGAACGGAGTGGGCCTTCCGTGCAGAGGGCATGCCAGGCAGGAGAGACAGGGAGACTGGAGGCCAACTGGGGACCAAGCCTCTCAGCCGTCAGTGAGCCTTCGCACATGAGACCTGAATGTGCCTCTGAGCTGAGTTGCGGGGGAGAGTCGCTCAAAGATGCCCTGAAGCTCCCTTGCACCTTCCAACTGGCATTAAAATCAAACCTGTTCTGGAGAGCAGACACCAACTGTCTCTTCATGGCCCAGGAGAATTCCCCAGCTGCCTCTGTTAAGAAACACAAAACGCCATGTGAAGGAGCAGCACCCTGGCCCAGCTGGCAAGGGTGTCATTGTGGGCAGAGTGCAAGACAGATTTCAGCTGAGACAGACAATTCTCCTGCCTGGGGATAACCCGTGCCAGCCACCAGGTGGGGCACCAATTTAGTTCATGAAGTCAGTTTTCGAGACCCCCACTGGCAAAGGCAGGCTCTATGCACAGTTTTCCATTTGTGCAGGAAGCCGCAGCGACGAAGAGAGATGAGCCTGGAAGTAAAGTCAGATTCAATGATTTTATTGAGGCTGGAGCTGCCTGGGAAATGCTCACCAGCTTCATGGGCACCATGCCTCCCTGGAGACCTGGGAAAAGTTAATCCAGTGTCTGGAGATCGGAGCATGAAGACATCCCCAAAAGGCAGGGTCTGGGCACAAAAAAGTACGCTTCTGTGTAGAGCTCCAGGATTCCCGGGCTCAGCTCAGCCAGCTAACAGAAAGACCTTTCATGAGGCTCTCAGGAGATATTTGAGAAAAAGAAAAGTAGAGTCTTTCAAAGAAGAAAGTTCAGCCCTCAGCAAAAACTGTTTTAAGGGAAAAAAAATTAATCAATTTTTGTGGTTTCAATAAAAGCAAAGGATTTTGTGGTTTTCCCTCAAACTTTTCACCATTTTCCATAAAAACAAAAGCCAATTTTGATACCATTTTTCCCCCAATGAAAGTGACGACATTTTTGCCCAGAGACAACTTCTTGTAAAAACCTCCTTGGAGGTTTTCAGCCTCGTGATAGCCCTGTTTGAGCCCAAGAAAGCCTGACACCCTTGTCCATGCAGGCATATTTCACCTGCAGCCAAATGTGTATGCCTCAGATCACAGAAATGTGCTTTGATTGGAAAAATTCCATATGACAAGAAGAGATCTTTTCTTTCAAGATGTTATATTAGAAGGAGGCCATTTTACTTTCTAGGGAAACCAACATGGCAATCTCAATGTGGTTTCTGAGATGCAAGTGCTGTACCTTAAGCAGGTCTGATTGCAGAAGACAAAAGATACCATCAAAGATACTCCTAATATCATTATAGTCCCGGGAGTAGAACTCTCACATCTGAGCTTTCAAAGGAGACTGGTTTAACCCTCTTACTTTATAGATGAGGAAACCGAGGCCCAGAGAGGCTGTGGGACCTTCCCTAAGACACCGATTACTGGCAGAGATGCAATTCAAATCCAGGTCTCTTGACCTCTAGCCAGTGGTCTGGGGTTTGTGTTTTCTATTATCACACATTCTCTTTTGGTAAGATTTGCTTATTTTTAACAGTTCTTAATTTCTGGAGGGAAATATCATCTATACTTTTGCCAGCAAAAGTGAAAAAAAGTGAAAGTGTTAGTCACTCAGTCATGTCTGACTCTTTGTAACTCCATGGACTGGAGCCCACTAGGCTCCTCTGTCCATGGAATTCTCCAGGCAAGAATACTGGAGTGAGTTGCTATTCCCTTCTCCAGGGGATCTTCCCAACCCAGGGATCGAACCCAGGTCTCCTGCATTGCAGGTGGGTTCTTTACTGTCTGAGTCACCAGGTAAGTCCAACTTTAACATTTTTTTGAGCACCTGGAACTGAAGGTCAGCAACTTTCGGCTTCTTGGATTTGAACTTCAACAAGAGATTCCAAACTCTCACAAATCTTCCTTTCAGATCAGGATAAAGAATGTTCCAGGAACTTTTAAGGAGACAACCAAGGACCATCAGCCCCTTGTGAGTTTCTGCCTCCCTATCTTTGACATTAACAACACTCTTCTAGTTTTGTTTTTTTCCTTGGCTGCTAGGAAGCTCAGAGCTAAGTTGTATGCTTAACTGCTATAGCTTCCCTAAGTATAGATTTTGTAATATAATTTCTGTCTGTCTCTGCACCTTTATTCTCCTCGATCTTATCTTTCATTCTGAATTAATGATCTTTATGCTCCAATACACCTCATGCAAAGAGTCAACTCATTGGAAAAGACACTGATGGTGGGAAAGATTGAAGGCAAAAAGAAAAGGGGGTGGCAGAGGATGAGATGGTTAGATAGCATCACTGACTCAGTGGACATGAATTCAAGCAAACTCCAGGAGACAATGGAGGACAGAGGAGCCTGAGGAGGACAGAGTGCTGCAGTCTATGCGGTTTCAAAGAGTCAGACCCAACTTAGCAACTGAACAACAACAATTTGGGTGTAAGTCATTTTAAATTTCTTCTGAAATGGTTAAGGATAAATACTAAAATAAATACCTTCTCAGATCTCAAACCAAAATAATTAATAAAATTACTGTATGACAGAAAGAAGTTTGCAAGAGAAACACAAAAGTAAATATAAAAAGAACTTTCCCCCTTGACAATTAACAGAGAAGGCATGGGGTGGGAGGTTGGAGGGAGGGGACATATCAGCCATCAACCTATGGCTGATTCACATTGATGTATGGCAGAAACCAACACATTGTAAAGCAATTATCCTCCAATTAAAAATAAATTTTTAAAAAACTGTCCCTGAGAAAGCCAGCAAAAGAAAACCAAAATATTTCCAGTAAACCTTTCAGAAATACAGGGTTTTGACTGTAGGCCTCCTGCCTATGCTATTAACAGCCACGCAGAAGCAGTAAATCACGTTGTAATTCTGAATCTTAAACCTGAGGATCCATTCTCCCTCTAGTCACTCTGGTTCTCACAACTGGCAGGACAGCTGAGGATCAATTCAGTTCCACAGTTAACAGATAAGGAGAATGAGGCCCAGAGAGGGTAAATAACTTTTCCAAGGCCACACAGCTTGGAAGTGGTGTAGTCAATATGTGGGGGTTTTCTGTACTACCACGTCCTCCTTCACAAACCAGCCTGATTCTGCTAAACCACATGAGACAGACTTAAGGATTTCATTTGTTGACATGAGGTTTTGTTGTTTTTTTATTTTTTCAGGACAAGCTAAAAGCTAAATTAAAAGAAAAAACACTAAGTTTCTACTCACTAATCTACAACAGTCAACAAGGTCTCTGTGTGTGTATGTGTATGTGTGTATGTGTGTCCAAGTACCATTGCTGATGTAGGACAGATGATCTAAAATTCCAAGAATCTTTGTAGGTAAAATTTAGGAAGTTATTTGTAAAAACAAGCTGTCACACCTAGTCAAGGAACATTTTCTTATTCAATAAATATTTAACAAGAGCCTCTTAGGTACCCAGCACCACAGAGCAGGGGGCAGCAATAAACAGAACAGAAAGGGTGAGCCTCTACAGATCTCCACACCCTTATTCCCAGGGAACTCACATCTGAGAAAATACACTCTGTCCAACCCAGTACCTCGAAATAAACTCTAAACTGCTGGATGTTGGAGCATGAGAGAAACCCACAGCCTCTCTATGAAGCCAGTCTCTTTTTGAACAGAGAGAAGGAAAGCTTTACTTTCCATAAGCAGCTGCTTCTGTATGGTGAATTGAAACAATACGATCATTTAAACTCTCCCCGCAGAATGTGTGGTATCACAGGAATGTGTGTTTGCAGCCTGGAAAACTTGGACTAGCCGCGCCCACACATTCAGCCCCTCCGTCTTCGCGGAATCCCTACTTTAGTGTCTGCTGAAAACTTAATGTCGAATTAAATGGCTTCCCCGAAATCTGGGACCCACAGAGACAGGCTTGGGATCTAGAACATTAGTTTTCTGTGTGTTCATGGAGAGGGATTGATTTAAATATGTTGAGGACGTCTTAGTGGTAAAAGTGAGTGGATTTTTTTAAGGAAAATTTTATTGGGAATATTTTTTCCCCTTAGGTGTGAAGTTTGGCAGGTAACTGCATTCTCTGATGGACTGTTGAAGACTCGGTTAATTAGAAACAAGATTCAGGTCCAAGGTAAACATCGTGAGCCTGCTAAGTCTTCTTAGGATGTTTGTCTGAAATGCTTCTGAAAATAGTATAGCTTTCTATAAAGAAATATTAACCGGTGTTCATAAATGGAGCTGACTACATTCTAACTCAGCCCTTACTAAATTGGTATTAGACGAGGGATTAGTCTCTGATTTTATTTGAAAATCCCAAGAGGAAAAGCAACTCCAACCACTGCTTTCTTACTCGTTTTTCAGAAATCAGGCAACGAAGCCTCCTCTTTAGTCAGGGCTGTGGGAGATTAAGCCAGCCCCATTGGCTTGATGCAAAGAACCCGCACAGCTAATAGCCCTCTGCCTGCCAATACAATCAGCTGCACAGACAGGCGGACGGGCGCTCATCCGTGGAGTTTCACTTAGGTCAGAACACTTGATCTTCATTTGTGCCTCCGTGCACCACGCAGGCAGGGCCACCTACACCTTAAGATGCTCTGTCTTCTCCATGCAACTCCCCTTACTTCTTCTCCTAGTCCTCACACCACCCTGTGCTAAGAGGAATTTCAAGCCCCAGGAATTCCCACGAGGAACACAGGATAAGGATGGTACCCTGTGACTTAGGGGAACAACAACCCCAGGCAGCTTTCCCTCCTGGGCTGGGCATGGGAGGCCTCCTGGATGGAAAACGCCAAGCCTCTGCTGAGCACCCTCTGGGAACCAGACACCGGGCAGCAGCATCCCTCCCACTTGGGGGCTAAGTCAAAGAGCAGGAAAGTTAAGCCAGTTGCCCTCCTGTCCACAACACAGGGAAAAGCAGATGTGAGCCCAGACATCTGGAGAAATAGGCAAGACAAGTCCCATCTTGAGGGCACAGGTTTGCAACGAGCTGAGGCAGCAGGAGTCCACACTCAGAGCAGAGGGTCCAGCAGAGTGTGAGGACCCATTCCAGGCCTCAGCCACGACCTCCTGATTGTGAAATCGTAACTTAAGAAACCATAAACACATAGACAAAAGAGTTCAGAACAAAATGATGCATGGTCCAGCTACAGCCAGCTGCCCATGGGGGCAGGACAGGGCAGGACCTGGGGGTCTCCTTCCCTGTGGCTCTGCTGGTCTGATCGCCCACGCCCCTCCTAGCTGTTCACCAGGAAGCACCCCTGAAATCCCTGAATGGTGCCAATGCGTCTCCCTCCCCCTTTTCCGGCATTCACCAAACTTCGTGTGAGGACAAATGAGTGAACATACACCTAAGCACTATCTCAATGGGGTTGTGATTAATCACCAGAACATCAGCCCCAGGAGGGTAGGGATCTGGGGTCATTCACTCCTTAGTACTGATGTTGATGCCTGGCACACAGTAGATGCTCAATAAATACTAGTGGATTATGCAAAAAATATTTAATAGTAAGTCTTTGTTGAATGATCAGTTAATGAAACAGTTCTCCTGGGCCCATGTGTCAACAAGATTCCGTCACTTCCCTGTACCCCAAAGAGACCTGATCCGGCACTCAGCCCCTCAAGCCTGGCCACCCTCTGCCTTTTCCCCTCTGCCTCTGGCTGTGGGAGATGGAGCAGAAGCAGGGGCTGCTCCCTTGTTGCCCCCTAAGCACTGCACTTGGCTGCAGTTTCTGAAAGAGGCTGCCAAGCCTGGAGGTCATGGCCTCTGGCAGAGGAGGACCAGGACTTTGCTCCATGTAGCGGACCCCATCCAGCCCAAGCATGAGGGCCTAGCCTCCAGGGCCTAGGCTCATCCCATTGTCCCCCTGGCTCTGGGGTGTACCCTGTTTTCCAGAGCGCATGGGAGGAGGAAAGTTCATCCTGGCTAAAACCCTGGATATGTTTCCAAGGTCGAGACTCTGTCCAGCATGAGATACCCTGTGAGTAGAGAAGGGTCCCTCCTGCCCACAGGGAGCTCCCAGCCTGGCCAGTACCTGAGCATTGTTGCCTTTGTGGGTGAAAAACAAGGTACTCCCCTCGAGGGTGTCTTTATTTTAAAACACATTTTCCCTTTTGATGCATTGAAAAATGCTTCCATCACCTCCTTTCTCTTGTGTGTCTTCCCTTCCTCTCCTCCCTGGGGCTTCTCAGGCACAAATGCATAACCCAGGGTGATAAGTGTGGACCAGGCCAGGGGAAAATTATTTAACGAAAAATGAAAGAAGAGCTTGCTGCACCTCTCTGTGTGCTCTTGGGTGAGGCACTGCTCCGTGTTCCGTGCAGAGGAGCTACAGGTGGTGTGAGGGGTTCTGGTTGGCACAGGGATTCTTGAGAGGGGGGCAGAGAAGGTAGACTCCTTTCAACACTGCTTCAAGACCCCCAAAATTTATCCAAAAGGACCCCCCCAAGATTGTTCCATGAAAGGTTTGCTGATCACTTTGAGAATCCACTCACTCAACACATAGTTACTGAGGGCCTAACATCTGCATGGCACATGGGGTCCAGCAGTGGCCACAATGGACACAAGTCCTATTTGCCCAAAGATGGGGTGAGGAGGCAGACTGTAAACATCAGCAATAAAAGATCCAGCATGTATGAGTGTCACATGGCTGCTGTAACAAAACCGCACAAACCGGGGCGCTTAAAATTGCAGAAATCTATCCTCGCAGTTCTGAAGGCCAGAGCCCCAAAGTAAGGTGTTGGCCGGGCCACACACCCTCTGACACCTGCGGGGAAAGCCTGTCCTGGGCCTCCCTCTCAGCTTCAGGTGTTGCCAGAGGTCCTTGGCAGTCACTGGCTTGCAGATGCATCCCTTCAGTCTCTGCTTATTCCATTGTCATGTGACCCCTCCCTGTGTCTCCTGTCTTCTTCTTCTAAAGACACCAGTCATTGGATCAGGGCCCACCCAGGTGACCTCATCTTAATTGGATCACGTGCAAAGACCCAATTTCTAAATAAGGTCCCTGTCAAAGGTACCAGGGGTAGAACTTGAACATATCTTTCTGGGGAAACAATTCAACCCACAATTGTGCTTGGAGAAAATCAGGCAGAGAAAGGAAGTGCCAAAGTTGGGAGCAACGTGTGCCTGTGTCTCCAAATGGGGACTTCTTTAAAGTCCGTGGTCTTAGCGTCCAGGACATGAGCAAGACCATCCCCTTCAGACCCTCAGGATTCAGAGGCCACTGCACCACCCTTTCTTCTCACTTGCCCCCTTGAAGCTGAGCTGAAAGACACCAGCAGCAGCATCTGGTAACTGAGCCCCTCAACGCTCTCAACCCCATCCTGGCCCCGGCTTTCATCAGGCGTGGGGGCGGGGCTCTGTCTAGCCCACACTTCGGGCAAGAGGCTGACACGTCTCCACTAAAGCTGCCTCATAAAAGTTGGAAATATATTGAGCAGAGGGTTGTCTTTCCTGTCCGTGCCGGCAGGCGTTCGTACCAGGCTTTCATTCTTGGCCAAGTACTCCAGGGAGGTAACGCTGCAAACCAATTTTCTGAATAAATGTTTACACTGTATAATTTTCCTTTGGTGCAAAGCATTTCATCTACACGGGAAAACAAGCCAGAGACAAGGCCGGCAAGCTGTGTAAAGGCAGGACTCTGCAAACCATGGTGCAGGGGAAGAGGGCGGAGGCTTGAAGAGTCGCATTAGAGACAGAGGTTGCCACCCTGCACCCCCTGGCTCCCCTTCCTCACCCTGCAGCTGCAAAGAGGGTGCTCTTGAGGTATCTCAAGGGGTGAGGGTTCTGCACATTCATCCAGCTTCCCCTGGGCCCATCTGTCCCAAATACCCTAGATACATTTTTCTTTTGCTAATGGCCCCTCCGTTAAAGAACCTGAACAGGGAAAGATTTTTCTTTTTCTTTTTTTTTAATTAACAGACTTTAGTTTTTAAAGCAGTCTGGGATTTACAGAAAATTGAGCAGAATTCCCACACAACCCAGAGGTGGGTTCCTACCTGTTGTCTCCAGCTAATGTTCCATGTGAAGCAGGCAACCAGCTGTGACTGAGGCCACCATGGGGGTGGGGACACCCCCAGTGGGCCCAGTCGAGACCTGTTCCCCAACACTTTGATCCTAGATAGAGTGCAGGCAAGTAGGCCAGAGAAGCTACTGTTAATGAGGGTATGACAAAGAAGACAACCAGAATGGGGTGACAGACACTGAAGGAGGAGCCTGCTCTGACCCCATGCGTAGGGGCAAAACTTCACACAGTGCTGTTCGTGGCTGCATTTTATTGGTGATGTTGAAAAGTTAGAAACAGCCTCAAGGTTTAAATACAGGAGTGTAGTTAATTAGCCTCAGCATCCAATGAATGAAATACTATGCTGCCACCAAAAATAATTTAAAGACCACATGATGCCAGGGGAAATGCTTATAATTTGAAATGAAAAGTAGCAGAATACAATACTGTACTTCAGGTACTAACTAGGAGCACATAAAAATATATGTACCCTGGAAAGAAACACATCACATTTAACAGGGGTTGTATTTGGCAGCTGAAGAGATGGAGGTGCATCTCTTTAATGAGTACATATACCTTATGTAGTAGGTGGGAAGAAGTTTTAAACAAAGAAATGGCCCCAAAGTTCAAATCAGTTCTGAAGTCAATCAGAGGTTATGATTTAAAAGTCAGTATTTAAACCAGTATTATTGCATTTGACATTTGCTTATTTCTGATCACTCACCACTAGCAAGCCTAAAAACTATGTTAAGATAATATGCACATATGTTCACAAGTATATATTTATACATACACACAGATATATGTGTATATGTGTGCTTGTATATGTGTATATATATCCATCAGGGTTTTCTTTCCCAAGGAAAAGTTATAAATCTTAATTTGTTTGGAAAAAAATCCCCAAAGGTGGGCTCCAAATAGTCTTATGAAAATAGATGACCAGCCAGGATTTATGAATACATGAGGTAGACAGGAATAATTTTACACATGATATGTTCCTGGCAGAGTGTCAGCCATACATTTGCAAAATTATTTTTTAATTAATTTCAATAGTAAAAAAATAAGAAACGAAAAAGTCTTTGAGTAATTAAATTCTCTGCCTCTAAGCATTTTCACTTAAATAGATTCATTTGGTTTTTAACTGACTCAGTAGAAATTCATAGGCCAAAAACTGAGGTCTGAGCTAGTAATCCTGGCCTCAGACCATAAACCTGGCTGCTATGAGCTCTAATTCAGGCTCAGTTTAAACTCCCCCTGTGGTCCTGGGTTGGTTACTCAGGCCTGGCTTGCCACTTCTTAGCAGAGAAAGTTTAAAATCACCATGGGTTCTGCAGCGTTGGTCGTTGTCTAGTGGGACTGAGACTGATCATTTCATGAGTTGCAAACCCCTCTGGGCTCCACAGAGGGCATCCACCTGCCACTTGCCTGCCAGGGGCCTTGAGCTAAAGAACGTTCCTCTCCGAGTCTCGTTTTCCTCATCCAAAATACAGGAATGACAAAAGCACCTCTCTCATTAATAGTGAGCAAAATAAAACTAGGACTTAATGTGTCAAGGGATCCCACACGATAGGGTTCACTTTCTCCTCCCAATTCCTTTTTTAATAACTGATTTACCAAACGATTCAGCTGAAGTCTGTATGTTTTCCCTCTGGCAAAGGTTGGTTTTCATCTTATTGAGCATTTACTGTGTACCAAGTACTACCCATATTAGTACTACTCACATAACTCTACCAAGAGCCCTGGAAGTTGTTGCTGCTGCTGCTGCTAAGTCACTTCAGTCGTGTCAGACTCTGTGTGATCCCATAGATGGCAGCCCACCAGGCTCCCCCACCCCTGGGATTCTCCAGGCAAGAACACTGAAGTGGGTTGCCATTTCCTTCTCCAATGTGTCAAAGTGAAAAGTGAAAGTGAAGTCGCTCAGTCATGTCCAACTCTTAGAGACCCCATGGACCGCAGCTTACCAGGCTCCTCCATCCATGGGATTTTCCAGGCAAGAGTACTGGAGTGGGGTGCCATTGCCTTCTCCGGCCCTGGAAGTTACCAACCTCATTTTCCCATGAGACAGAAGGGGGCGCTGAGGTTCAGTAAACAGAACCAGGAGTACAACCCAAGCAGTCACACTCCAAGTCACATGCTTCACCCCTCTCTATGCTAATGTGAAGGGGACAGAACATGGTTGTGGACAAGCTCACTCACCAAATGTGAATGTTAACTAGGATCAGTGATCCATAGGAATCCAAACAGCCCCCTTCTCCTGCCCACACCCACAAGCCCTCAACTCCAGGATCCTAAAGTTAAGGATTCCAGTCTCAGCTCTGCCATTTTCAAGCTGTGTGATCTTGGGTGGGCTTCTGGACCTCTCTGTTCCTCCTTTTCCTCAGCTTCAAGTTAACAATAGAAGCGTCTCACAGGTTGCTATGAAGATTACATGAGATAAAAAAAAAAAAAAAAGATTACATGAGATAACGAACTCGGAGTGCGTACAGATCAGGACCTGAGATTCAGAGAAGCTGCATGGCTTGCCCGACTCTCCACACCCTAGGTCCCTGAACCAGCTGTAACAGAACCTGCTGTACCATTGGTGATGGAACGCCACTGAGTGTAACATCACCTTTGGAACAGGAGAGTTTTACTTGCACATTTCATTTTTGTTTTTTTTGTTTTTTTTCTGTCATTCATTAATTTGTTCAACAAATATTTGAGTCAGATTCTGAGTTGGGAGCTGGGGAAATGGCAGAGAATAAGACCAATGTGGTCCCTGCTTACATGGGGAACTGCAAAGAATTCCATCTTGCCTGCATGCCACTCTTGCGATTCCTGCTTTCTGGGGCGGAGACTCACATGGCTCCTAACAGTAGGCAGTGACGGGCACTGTGCTTGCCGCTGGGCAGCTGGGTGGGGATGGGGCTCCTTTCACAGCTGGGGTCTTCCAAGAGAGTCTCCCCTGCTAGTTTACACTGGGTGCAGACTGGAGTCAAAGTACCCAGGCACCGTCTAGTCTTGGGGACTTTGCACATGCTGTTCCCTCTGCCTACAACATCCTGGCCCCATCCACTCTCCACCTGGCCAGCTCCTCCCCCTTCAGGTCTCAGCACAAGTGTCTATTCCCTGGGACCACCTCCCCTGACCAGGACCACCCCCTTCCGGCACAGGCCCCTCTTTACAAAGCCCCACACACCTGCACCTTCCCTGCGGTCCCAACCACACTGTGGTTCTGCGTATTCACTTGTCTCCCTCACTGAACTCGGAGCCCCATGCAAGCAGGGACCACGTTGGTCTTAACCTCTGCCGTTTCCCCAGCTCCCAACGCAGAATCTGACTCAAATATTTGTTGAACAAATTAACAAATGAACACAAAGAAAACTAAATGTGCAAGTAGAACCCTCCTCTTCCAAAGGTGATGTTACACTCAACAGCATTCCATCACCAGAATAAGCAGTGTGTTTTAACTCCTTTTTCCTCTTCTACATCCCCCACTTCCTTGCTTTCCAAATTTATAAACTGAGGGAAAATGAGTTCACGTAAAGGACTAAGCTCCTTTTGAAAAACATTTTCAGTGACTGATGTATTTCATTAGCATGGAAAACAATATCGTTACATTATACATTTTATACAAACTACTAATCCACATGTGTGCAAATTTGCCTCTAAGGACCACTTAGTATTTTTACAGTATGCTTTCAATATTTCCCCATTGTTCCCATGTAATATTTTTTGCTATTAAAATACATAATAATGTTCTAGAGAAGGGGGAAAAAAAAAAAAAGGGTCGCTCTAACCAAATAGAAGCAGAAGACTAGGGGCTTGCTTACAGATCCACTTTCCCTTTGTCTTTGATGAGGGAAGGGTCCGAAATTAACTTTGCCACCTCGATTTCAAAAATACATGGAAATAGTCATATACAGACTTGGACCCACCACACTGCTTCAGCTCACTTCTCCCGGTGCATCCGGCCCTGCAGAGACACAGTGGCGGGCAAGTAAACATCCAGCAACACTTATAAATCAGGGAGCCCTGGACAGCAGCGTCTGTCCACTGCTCACTGTGTCCTCTCATTAGGAGAGAGAGCTCTGATCTCTTCCTCTTCTTCCAAGGACACCAACTCCATCATGGGGGCC
This sequence comes from Cervus canadensis, assembly GCF_019320065.1. Classification (NCBI taxonomy): domain Eukaryota; kingdom Metazoa; phylum Chordata; class Mammalia; order Artiodactyla; family Cervidae; genus Cervus; species Cervus canadensis. The sequence goes on along the minus strand of NC_057403.1, from coordinate 52,300,243 downwards.
CCACTCTCACAACCTCCTCTAAGCCTAATCACCTCCCCACGTGGCCACCTCCAAGTGTCACTGCACTGAATTTGAGGGGACACAAACATTTTGCCCAAACACTCACTAATATTTATAATGTTGATAATACTTTTGGTGTTTTGAGTTAAAGTATATTATTTCATTTCATTTACATTCTTTAAAAGGAGCCTATCATAAAATTTAGAATTATACATGACCTCATCTATATTTCCATGGGATGACAGTGGTTTCCCAGACTATGAACGCAAATTCCATTTGCATACAGTACTGTGTGACCTTGAGAACTAACTATGAGATGGGCATCATTCTGGCACATAAAGGTGAGCTCTTTTAATTTGCGCCATCACCTGGCAAATAGCCTTTCCAAATGGGAAACTTTCCCAGGAGCAGGTGTGTCTGCTGGAATCCTCTCCCTCATGAAAAGCTCCCCACTTCTGTTTAGTTCTGGCAGGCCTGGGGATCACACAGCCTTTGTCTGGTGAAGAACTGACTGGCAGGGAGACACTAAGCAATAAAAACAAACAGGGCCCCTTCCAATATGGTTATTTAAGAGAAAGCTTGAAAACCAACAAACGAAGAAAGAATCAGTCACAAGAAATCTAAGTTGTTAATGAGGCGCCTTAGAACTCACTCCAAGTTCCAGATTGGGAGTGGGAGGGGCTGCAGAGGAGGGCCACAAAGGGCAGAGGAAACAGAGGGGAGGGGATGGGGGAAGGTACACCCACCTCAAACCAACACGAGTCTGACAGGTGAAAGCTGGCAGGGCATTCAGGTGAGGCGAGGAAGGAGGTCCCCACATTTGGGAATAATTACTAAATCATTTTGCACCTTTCAAAACAGCAAAGAGTGATATTCAACTCCAAATATCTTTACAATGTTCCTCACTGCAGAGTCCCTCTGAACCCAGCTGGCTGAGTAGCACTTTCAGCCTCGGCTCCGCCAAGCCAGGCTTGGAGAGAAGGGCATTCTGCGGGGGTCTGTGTGCTGCCCTGGGGCTGGGGCCGCAGAGCAAAAATGCAAGGATGGTTTGTCTGCCACCACTGGGATGGAACCAGCTGGAACCCACTCATATCCTGCATCAGCCGGTAGTCACACTGTGATGGATGAGGGTCAAGAACCTGCCCCTGACCTGTGTCCTGGGGGGCTGGGCTTCACTTAGAGCCTGGGTCTTCTGTGGGGGAGAGGGCTAACACCCGCTGAGCCACATGGCAACAGCTCCTGGGCTGCTGAGAGGTCCTGGTCAGTGGTGTTCTGTGGATATTCTGACAAGAGGTGAGAGACTGTGGTTTTGCACAAACAAAGTCCTATATCCTATCGTTTCAGCAAGGACTGCCTTGCTTCCTGCCCCATATGCCATCTGGAAATGCTGGTTCCTAGTCTGCTGAGTGACCAGATCTAAGGAAACTATTCACCTAGCTGCTTTTTCATAAGATTCTCATTAAAACCCTGCCTTGACCAAGCTAACCAAGTCCAGGCTCCTCTCTGCCTCTGCTACCTCTCACAACCCTTCAAGCTCACCACATACCCCAGGAGTTTCCCAAAAGGCACTGCATCATCACCCTAATGCCAAATGCCACCCCCTCCACCTCCTGGCCCCTTGAGAAGCCGCCCTCACTTTCCTCTTCTTCTTAGTTCAATGCTCCCCTCACTTCACTGGCCACTCTGGCCCTTGCACAGCTATTGCTGCCCTCTGCTCTCTGCATCAGAGTTATTTCTGGGTTTATTCATTTCCATGTCTGGTTGCTAACCCATGGGGGGCCAATGAGTGCCTCTGTCTAAATCACCTTGGCATTTCAAACAGCGCAAAGGCTGAATACAAATGAAGAAGTGTATGCATGAATAAATGAACAACTAAATAAATGAAAACTGACTAGGCAGACATTTCAGAGGTGTTCTGGGCCCTTCCTCTTTAATGAGGGTCAAGAGCATGGACTCCGAAGCAGTGGGCCTGAGGCTGAATCCCAGCCCACATGCCTTGCTTACTGTGTGACCTCCAGCACATTATTTACCGTCTCTGCGCATAACAACAGTGGCTACCTCCTAGGGGAGAAGTAACCAAGTTACTCCATTCAAAGTCTGTAGAGCCAGGCCAGACACATAGTAGGACCAGGGACACTGCGTAGTCTCAGCACAGAGTACAAAACCAAATGATTTTTACGAAATTCTGATGTTGATCCCAACAGCCCACTTTGAGCTCACTGTGATGAAACAGAAGGCAAGGAGTTAAACCCTTCAGCCTCAGGAAAGAGGGATTAGCAGCATTGTGTCTGTTTAGTTACTCAGCTCACTGCCTCTCCAGAGGAAAATATCCTTGAAAGATTAGATTATGTAGTGCGAACTACAGCCACAGTGCTGAGAAGCGCTGCTGTCGCCTCCCAGCTAGGCTGAGGTCTCAGGCTAATTTCCCGTAGGTGGTCTGGGCCAGATTTCCTGGAGGCCGGGGACAGAACAAACAGCCTTTCCTGTCCCCCAGGGACTACAGCGTGAAAGCACTTTTTGAACCTTAAATTAAAAAACTGAAAGGCCTTGTCCATTCTGAAAACTCCACATACTTTACTTAATTTTTAAAACAGCAACACGTCAAAGAGCTCTCACAAATGATGGGCCCCTGCTTTGGACTATTGAAAAGTGTTCACCTTTAAGAAAAATAATTCAAGCAGAGTGACATGTGCCTGCATCTCTCCTCCCCTGGAATGTCTTTCCTTCTCCAGGTGTCAGGGCTGTGAGAGATGTGACAAGCGACGTTTGGAAATTGTTCATACTCTGATATTTTAATGTTCCAAGGGAGTCAAGGCTTAGCACCCTGGAACAGGAAAATCTCCTTGTTCCGAGTATGAAATGGACCATCATACAGAAGAGAAAAGGCCTGGCTTTCTGTCGGAGGTTGGAGATGGCTCTGTGCTTGCTCTTCAGATTTGTGACGACTCCCAAAGATATTCAGATGGACAGAGACCGAACTTTGAGCAGAGAAGCCAGATTCCAGACAGAGTTGAAATAGAAAGTTCTGGGTAAGCATCACAAAGCCTGAACTCAAAGCTCTGTGGCTTCTGGGACCCTGGACCAGTTTCTTGACCTCTCTGAGCCTCAGTTTCCTCATGTGCATAACTGTAGAACTATCAGTTCCCAGGCTAACTAGTGAAGACTCCATGGAAACTTGTACTTGAAGACTCTGTTTTGAGAACTGTAATTTGCAATACTGTGGTATGCAAGTGGGAGCTTTCTCTAGATGAGGCTTGGTATGTTGTGCCTTGTTGCCCAGAGAATCTTTAAATCTTATAAAACACCCAGGTGCTCAATGAGACCTTCATTGCTTCCTTTTTTACAATGGAAAATCAATTGGAACTTAATTTGCTGTCCATCAAAATCCAATGTTTTCTCTCAACATTGAAAAGTACAGGGCACAAGGATGAGCATGGAGAAAACGCCTAGATACTCTGTTAAATAGAGGGAAACTAGCCCCAGCACAACATGCCTGCAGGCTGTGAGCTGTGTGATGGCTCACTATTGAATCTGCTGCTCACAGCATCACACCTGGCACACAGCAGGTGCCCAGAAATATTAGTTGAACCAATAAATAGGTATAGAATTATTCTACACATTAAATATTGGCTGCCACTGAATGTGGCATTAAATGACTAAAGTATTACTATCCATACACTTATACAAGTGCTTGGGAAGGAACCTGGAAGGAGGCACTGAAACCATTTAAAGTGATTGCCTGAGGAAGGATGGGGCAGCACCTTTTGCCATAAACTTCAGAATCATTTGAATACTTAGTTCAGTCGCTCAGTCATGTCCAACTGTTTGTGACCCCATGGACTGCAGTGCTTCAGGCCTCCCTGTCCATCACCAACTCCCAGAGCTTACTCAAACTCATGTCTATGGAGTCAGTGATGCCATCCAACCATCTCATTCTCTGTTGTTCCCTTCTCATCCCGCCTTCAATCTTAGCATCAGGGTCTTTTCCAGTGAGTCAGTTCTTCACATCAGGCGGCCAAAGTATTGGAGTATCAGCTTCAACACCAGTCCTTCCAATGAGTATTCAGGACTAACTTCCTTTAGGATTGACTGGCTTGATCTCCTTGCTGTCCAAGGGACTCTCAAGAGTCTTCTCCAACACCACAGTTCAAAAGCATCAATTCTTCGGCACTCAACTTTCTTTATAGTCCAACTCTCACATTCATACATGACTATTGGAAAAACCATAGTTTTTACTAGATGGACCTTTGTTGGCAAAGTAATGTCTCTTCTTTTTAACGTGCTGTCTAGGTTGGTCATAACTTTTCTTCCCAGGAGCGAGCGTCTTTTAATTTCATGGCTGCAGTCACCATCTGCAGTGATTTTGGAGCCCCAAAAACTAAATATAATGAATATTTTAAAATAAATATAATAATTTTTAAATAAATATAATGAATTTTTAAAAATAAATATAATGACTATTTAACCCTGAAATTATATTCTTGCCAACGTGCATACTCTGTAAAGTAATGAAAAAGAAACTCATTTATAACTAATACCCCCTATTGGGTCACAAGAATTCATAAATCATTACAAAAGAGTCTTTGGTGACCCATAATTTGAAATTAATAAATTCAGAAGAAAGAGTTGCACAGCACGGACTCCCACCTCCAAGAGCAGGAACTGATGGATCAAAGTAGTGAGTTATCCTATCTTGATAAGCATAAAAAGAGACCAAAGCTGGGAATCAGAAAGCATTCAGCTCTTGTCTTCATATTTTTATTAACCAAGATCACTTTTGGTTAATAAAAAAAACTCAGAATACTTAGGTAAGGACAGTCCTGGCACGGAACCACTATGGGAACAAGGCCCTGGGTAGCCCAGTTTCGTTTCATTCTTTCAAAGTTGGCTTCAGAGAAGATTGTGAATGTGACAGAGGCCCCAGGCAGGGCTATCCTCGAGGTACAGAGAGGGAAGCGAGCCGGTGGAGGTTTCGGAAGAACATGACACGTTTTCTCCCTAGTGTTTCTTTTCTTACACACAGGCATGCACAAACATACACACAGAGCAGCAGCCAAGGAACTTCTAAAACAGATTAATCCCAAAACTAAGGTGGGGAAAGGAAACCTCCTCAGGACACTAATCCTGTTTGAAGTTAGGTTTTGTTTATTTGTTTTAGAGCTCTCACAGTCTCTTTCCTGAATGTAGGTGAAACTATCTTTGGGGATCAGATGAACAGGTCCCCCAACAGGCCTGTCATCAAAAGTTGAATAGATGTTCCATCAACTAGAGAACCAGCCAACAAGACCCATTATTGAGTCGCTGCACATGGACTTCCAAATCCACAGAACATACACCCCGACGCTCATGCCCCACACGTGTGGTGTCACATTGACTCAGATGGTCAGAACTGAAAGCCTATGTGGCACCAAGATACCCATTAATTGCCCAGTTCTCCAGGGAACAGAGGCTGTCCTGTGGGGCCCTACTCCATTGTCTTGTCCCGGCATGAACCACTGGGCTTAGTCTCAGAAGCACTTCCCCATGACCCCTCTCCCACACTTGCCACACGTGACAACTTTGCCAGGTGTGCTGGGTCCCAACCTGCCACTGCCCACCCAAACACACCCCCATGTTGGATCTTCGGGGTCTCTGGTGAATGCTGCCAACGGGTCAGGCTTCTGTAGGCATCCAGGAGGCTTAGGAGCAGAGGAAGTGGTAGTTATTCTATGTGAGCCTGAGGAAGACACAGACGGAGACCCTGTGGAAAGCTGGGATGTGGCTGAGCAGCCTTTACACCAAAAGACAGTGGAGACCTGGAGTCCAGCCACCCGCTGACACTTCCATCCCACAAGCCAACTAGCTGACCTTTCACCTGAATCTTGTCTCTGTCACGTCCATCCAAAGAGTTCTGCCAAATCCAGCCTGTGTGTATTAAGATATATGTTGCATAAAATCTACCACTTTGACCATTTTTTAAATATACAACTGAGTGTCCTTTAGGCCATTCACAGGACTGTACAACTACCACCTCTGTCTAGTTTCAAGATGTCTTCATCACCCCAAAAGAAAACCCTGTACCCACAAGAAGACACTTCCCATCCCCTTTCCTCCTGGCCCCTTGGCAACCCTTGGCTTTCTGTCTCCATATGCCTATCTACTCTTGACATTCCATATCAGTGGACTCATACAACATGTGGCCTTTTGTCTCAATCTGATTTTAAGGTGGTCTTGAAGCAGACTCACCCTCAGTGGGAGATGGCTTCCTTCCTTCTGACAAAGCACTTCATGGGAGGAGGACACCAATGACTTTCAGTCCTCTGCTCACAATGAACCCCTTGCTGACCACAGCTGGAGTGGATGGCCTCGATCGTGGGAAACCCTCCTTTTCTTCCTCACCTGCATCAGCACACCTGTGCCTCAGAACCCTAATGGCAGGTACCAAGTCGACACCCTCTTACACCTGCAGCCCAAAAGGGCTAACCCACTTGCTTCACTGCCTGCTGGTGGACAACAGAATAGCACAATCCATCTCACTGGCTTCTGCATTTCTTTGCACAACACGATGCTACATGCCTCTACTACTCATCTTGGGCTCATCAATATTTATTCACCCCTTGCCCATAAGAAGTTCCACGGTCCAACCACCCTAGACGTTCACCAGCCGCAGTACCCTCTCGGAACCCTCTGCCCATGGCCATGAATTCAGGTGTGTCACTGGTTCCCAGTGAGGTGGGTGCACCTGCCGGCAGAGCACATGTGCAGCAGTGCACGTCCTGCACGTCTGCATCACTGCCCCCTCTCACACACATGTGCCTGTTGGAAAACAACTCAGGATTCCTAGAAGGACCTAGAGAGGCACAGAGAAGCTCAATTCTGATTTCACAGACCCTTGACCGGTGGCCTGGAACTGCTGCTCTCTTACACAGCTCGGCCTAAAGCCCCTGCTTGTCTCAGCCAGCTATCAGTCAGGGCTCCCTGAAGAAACAGAACTACCAGGAGACGCATGTTGCTATTGTCGTTCAGTCACTAAGTCATGTCTGACCCTTTGCAACCCCACAGGCTGCACCACGCCAGGCTTCTCTGTCCTTCACTGTCTCTCAGAGTTTGCTCAAACTAATGTCCATTGAGTTGGTGAGGCCATCCAACCATCTGTCACCTGCTTTTCTTTTTGCCTCCTATCTTTCCCAGCATCAGGGTCTTTTCCAATGAGTCAGCTCTTTGCATCAGGTGGCCAAACTATAGAAACTTCAGCATCAGCATTAATCCTTCAATAAATATTCAGGGTTGATTTCCTTTAGGATGGACTGGTTTGATCTCCTTGCTGTCCAAGGGACTCTCAAGAGTCTTCTCCAGGAAGAATTGAAAGCATCAATGCTTCAGTGCTCAGCCTTCTTTATGGTACAACTCTCATATGGGTAGATGACTACTTGAAAAACCATAGCTTTGATTACATGAACCTTTGTCAGCAAACTGATGTCTCTACTTTTTAACATGCTGTCTAGGTTTGTCATAGTTTGCCTTCCAAGGAGCAAGCATCTTTTGTACATGCATATGTCTACATATTACCTATGTGCATGTGTATACATTGTGAGATTCATCTTAAGAAGTGACCCACAAGACTGTGGAGCCAGGAAAGCCTAGAGTCTATAAGGCTACTGCAGGCTGAAAACTCAGGCAGGATCTGACGCTATCGTCCTGAGGCAGAATTTTTCATCTCAGGGAAACCTTGGCTTTTGTTCAAAAACCTTTTTTACCTGATTGGATGAGGCCCACCCAGACTATCCAGGTTACTCACAACCTACTGATTGGTTATAGTTACAAGCCTTCTCAGAAACCCTTAGATTAGCATTTGATCAAATAATTTGGTCCTACAGCCTTCCACATCTACGCACAAAACTGAGCAACCCACAGCCCACAGAGGCCTCAGGCGGCAGAAGCTGCTCAGGTATCAGACCCCCCTGAGACCTCAGACCCACCCAGGGCTGCACACGCCAAGAAGCCATACTTGAGACATAAGCAGATGTCACATCCGCCCCTTCTCACTCCAAAGTACCTCATCTTAGGACAGCACGCTGCTTCTCTACATGAAATGTGACTTGGAATGCTCTAGTGCAAGATGTAAAGTGACTTTACACACACATGTATAGACAGCCATTAGAAAATCCAGATGGGATATCACCAGAATCTTCCTGTTGTCTCACAAGAGCTGTCTTTCTCAGCAATTGTTTCTCAGAGTCACCAAGCAATGAAAAGAAACTTCAAGTTTTAAATTTTAGGTGGCTAATTCTCCCTCCTAGGACAAATCATTCTTTGATGACTACCATGAAAAAACCCCTGTACAGAAAAACCAATGGGCAACTGGACCCTGGCCACGTCCAAGAGGATAAAATGGCATGGAGTTGTTGCTGCACCACCTGACCCCAGAAGCAAATGTGTCCAGCTCTCCCTTATAACACAGTTGGTGGGGCTGGAGGACTTAGCAAGAAGGTTACATTACACCAGTCCCAGGAAGTCAGGTTCTCCCGAGGCCCCTGGTATGTGTAACTGCAGAGACATGAGAGAAAAATCACAAGTATATTTTCACTGTGACTGAAGAAATGGAAGCAAAGTCTACCAGACAGAAAAGGGGGGAAGCCCCCTCGTTTATGAAACAGGAGGGGGAGGGGAAGGGAAGGAAACATTTGGGATTAAATATTGTCGTTTGAGTGGCGCAGCTGATGAAAGCCAGGAAATTCGAAATGTGCACACGACAACCTGACACTCCAATTTTACACTCTGGACCCCAAACAAAAGCCGCTCTGTAAGGCACCGGGACAGCGGGCAGTGTGGCTGCCGAGGGAGGGACACGGGCCTCCTTTCCATTTAATGGCTGTTCAGTGTCGAGGCTGAAAACCAAAATGTTGTTCTGTGGCCCAACACTGGGCCCCTGCCCTGCCCCCAGCTCTGGTGACATGGTTCCATGGCTTAGGTGGAGGCGCCTGGCCTGTTCTTCCCCTTGAAACACCGAAATTCAAGGGCACTTCCACCAGTGGATTCCCCCATCCCCATCTGGACACAGGCAGCTGTGATGTCCCCGGTCTTGAGCCCAACTCCCCTGGTACTGTCCCTGCCACAGCAGATCGGCCCACAGGCCTCCTCCAGAGAAAGCCAAATGCAGCAGAAAGAATCAACCAGAAGGGGCTCCAGGCTGGACGGTGTGCTGGTTCCAGTGAAAGAGCCCTTGAGGAGGGCAGGCCAATCAGGCGATCACACTATGGGGAGAAATGACAGAGGAACTAGAAGCCACAACCACCAGGGTCTTCACATTTGTTTACTGAGTTCAGCCAACTATCTTTGAAACTTCAGTTGGACGGTCCTCAGACAAAACCCTTGGACATTCAGACAGGCATTGACAAACTTAACCTGGCCAGGTGGGAGCCCGGGAGGCGTTGAGGCCCAGCTCTAGAGATAAGCAGCAAAGGCCAGCTTGGCAAGGCCTCTGCCTGAGGGAGCAGCCCGACCGCGAGTGCAGCAGGGGACACGGACAAGGCCCCCACCTGAGAAGGAGGGGAGACATCAAGTAAAAGGCAGGAAGTAGGGAACTGTGAATCCATCACAGTTTAAGGCTGAGATGTGGGCTCTAAGAAAAGCCACTGGGAAGTCATGCTTCAGAAACACAGAGTGCTGATTAAAAGTCACCCCAAAGGCCCCACCCAGAACCTGTGGGCCTGAGTGAAGTCCACATCCACGTGGGCCCACCATGCACCCACGGCCTACCCTCCACCACACCTGATGCTTTCCCATCGCCATGCCTCTGCCTGGGCTGTGCCCTCTGCTCAAAATACCCTTCCCATATGTCCTCTCCTAAAGAAACGCTACTGTCACCTCTCCCATGACGCCTACCAACTCACCCAGGCAGACTAGATCCCTCTTTGCCCCTGTCTCAGAAGCACCTCGGCCAGAACCTCCAGAGACTTTGGCACCGTTTCCCCTCTGAGGTCCAAGAGGCAGAGCTGGGGGTTCTCATCTGTGTCCTCCCGGCTCCCTGCACAAAGCAAGTGCTCTGCAGTGCCAGCACCACCTCTCTGAAAGGGTAAGGAGGGCTGTATTCCCCAACAAAGCCCCTCAATCAAAGTAGCATGGCCAAGGCCCCCACCATCTCTGACTACAGTACCAAGACACCAGCCCAGCCACAGCCCTGCTTTCTACACAGCGGGCACAGGGAGAGCCCCTCACAGTCATCAGCTCACAGCCATAACACCTCATGGGCATTAGGACTTTTATCTCCGCTTCTCTCTTGCAACTCGTCCAGGGACACAGAGGAAAGGGCACAGCCCAGAGCCTACCTCCTCAATCTCTTGGAAAAACAAAATTGGGTTCTCAGCCCCACCAGCCCTTCCTGCAGGATTTCCAGGCAAAACAAACAAAAAAATGTCTTCTGACCCTCAAGATGGGTCCTCCTGCAAACAGAACTCAAAATTCAAATACAGAACCTGAATAGAAGCTTTAACTCATCATTTTATGTTCAGAATTGTTTTTCTTCCAGAAAACTAGCCCAAAAGCCCATGAATTTCCCTTGATCTTAAAGTTGCCCTTGGAGGATGTCTCTGCTTGCCTTCACCTCCCAGCCCATAAAATGTGGGATGGCGCCACCTGCTGGCCAGCACATGCAGGACATCAGGCGTCCAGCTTAGAGGTGTCCAGCGAGCTGGCCATCCTTGTGATCTCCAGAGCACTTTAGCCTCTTCAGTCCCAGTCAGGAGAGGAAATAAACATGGACACGAGGTGTGGGGAAAAGGCTGGATCGGCCTCCATGTGCTCGCTTATCTGCTGCAGGAGCTGCAATAACAGGAGCTTCCAGGGCTGCCCAGCAGCATACTGCAAAGGTCAGGTAACAAACAGGCATGTGAGCCAGAGGGCACAGGGCTTCCTGGGGCTGGAAGAGTAGCCCAAGGCAAGCTTTAGGGGAAGGTCACTAGGTCGACTGAAGGAACCCCAACCATGAGACAGGTTAGGGGCACCAGAGAAGAAATCAAGGGCAGGAAGGCAGGTGCTCAGTGTCCAGTACAGGACCCGGAATGGGGAGAACCCTAGTAAATACGTCAATAAGCAAAACACGCTGAGTCAATCATCAAGCAGCAAGCAGGCCCGGCTGCCCTGAGCTACAGCTGTGGGCATGCTGAGGGTACAACCCGAACGAGGCAGACAGGGTTCCTGCCAGCTCAGCACACACACGGGAGGAAACACACAACTAAATACATAGACAACAGTTCGACATGGTTTGTTACAGAAGTTAAAGTCTCCAGGTAAGGCCTTCTATATTGCACCCAATAAACACTGTTATATGAGGAAGTAGGGTCTCCCTGAGATAGAGGCCACTTGAAACTTCTGCTCGTTCCTTCATTCAGTAAGTGGGGTCTGAGCATCCACATGAAGCCAAGGACTACAATAAGCCCCTTGGTCAGTTAGCTCTTTACCACAAGCCCTAGGAGGTAGGAGCAGAATCTGTATTTCATAGATTCAGAAACTGGGTTCCAGCGAAGTTAATTAACTTATCCAAGATCACACAGCTTCTCAGTAGCAGAATCAGGATCCGAGCTGAGGTTCAAGCCCAACGCCTGTGTATGAAGTGTGCTAAGCCCCATGATGGTCCTCCACTCAGGAGATATTTATTGAGTTTCTGTCACAGGCAGGCATTGAGCCAGTTCCTCGGGATACATCTGTGAGTACAAGACAAGGGCCCCACCCTCAAGGAGCTGAGGCTGGGAAGACATATGATAAACAAGTGAACAAGAGAATGAGATGCAAGGGTAGAGGCAAACTGCTCAAGAGCAGAGCTGGACAAATGCATTTCCAAATTCGGCTCTGCTTTCCTCTTTCTGAACCTCACTTTCCTCATCTGTAAAATGGAAATAAGAGTAGGGCCCACGTGAAACCCTAAAACTGAAGGTTACCTGGCAGCCAGGACACCCAAGAGGAGTTGCTGTTGGTATGAGCAGCTCAGGAAGAAAGGCTGTGTGAGCCCCACAGGCAGGGCGCCGTGGTAGAAGAGATGCCTGGTGCTGTTCAATATTGCTCTGACAGCCATCCTGGGAACACCAGGGTGGCCAACCAGCCCATCAAACACCCTATCAGTGCGGAGATCCCCAAGTATGTCGTGTTTTTTCAAGGGGGAAGATTCTCTTTTTTTCCAAACACTTTTTATTTTTATAATTTCAGACTTGCAAAAAAAGTTCAGTTCAGTTCAGTTCAGTCCTTAGTCATATCTGACTCTTTGCAACCTCCATGGACGGCAGCACGCCAGGCTTCCCTGTCCATCACCAACTCCCAGAGCTTGCTCCAACTCAAGTCCATCATCCAACCATCTCATCCTCTGTCATCCCCTTCTCCTCCTGTCTTCAATTTTTCCCAGCATCAAGGTCTTTTCCAATGAGTCAATTTTTTGCATCAGGTGGCCAAAGCATTGAAGCTTCAGCTTCAGCAGCAATCCTTCCAATGAATATTCAGGACTGATTTCCTTTAGGATGGACTGGTTGTATCTCCTTGCAGTCCAAGGGACTCTCAAGAGTCTTCTCCAACACCACAGTTCAAAAATATCAATTCTTTGGCGCTCAGCTTTCTTTATGGTCCAGCTCTCACATCCATACATGACTACTGAAAAAACCATAGCTTTGACTGTATGGACCTTTTCAGCAAAGTAATGTCTCTGCTTTTTAATATGCTGTCTAGGTTGATCATAGCTTTTCTTCCAAAGAGCAAGCGTTTTTTTTAATTTCATGGCTGCAGTGATTTTTAAGCCCAAGAAAATAAATTCTGTCACTGTTTCCATTGTTTCCCCATCTATTTGCCATGAAGTGATGGGACCAGATGCCATGATCTTAGTTTTTTGAATGTTGCATTTTAAGCCAGCTTTTTCACTCTCCTCTTTCACTTTCATCAAAAGGCTCTTCAGTTCCTCTTCACTTTCTGCCAGAAGGGTGGTGTCTTCTGTATATCTGAGGTTATTGATATTTCCCCCAGAAATCCTGATTCCAGCTTGTGCTTCATCCAGTCCAGCATTTCACATGATGTACTCAGCATATAAGTTAAACAAGCAGGGTGGCAAAAAAAGTTCAGAAGAGTATTAAAAAAAAATTTCCCCTGTACTCTTAAGCTGGACACATCCAGGTGGCAACATCTTCCCATGTCTGCCTTCTCATTTTCTCTTGCACATTTGTTCTCAGAGCCGTTGGAGGGTAAGCTGTCATGCAGACATGGTCACTTTCAGTCCCTAGGCACTTCATATGTTTCCTTAAACAGAGACATTGCCTTCTCAACTACAGTACCTGGTGCAGCACCTCAAAATCAGGAAATTCGCTCTGATCGATGTCACCAATCTACAGACCTTACTTGCATTACACTCACTATGCTGAGAATGTCCTTTAACACCAAAGAAAAATCCCAGACCACACACTGTGTTCCGCTGTCCCATCTGTTTAGTCTCCTCTTACCTGGAACGTTCCTTAGTCTTTCTGGCCTTTCTGGAGACAATCATTGAGTAGAATGTCCTTCAAATTAAGTTTGTCTGGAATTTGGTCATGATCAGAGTCAGGGTGTGCTTTCTGAGCAGGGAACCCAGAAGGTGATGCTGTGTCCTTCTCAGGGCACTGTATCAGGAAGCCCACGAATTCTGTTTGTACATTAATGATGATATCACTATTGATTAATGCAGTGTCTGTCAGGCTTCTTCACCGTGACGTTTGTTCTTTACCCTTTGTAACAAGTTTCTCATGGGGAGATTCGAGACTACATACTCTGTTCCTCAAGAAACCTTCATGCTAGCATCCAGTAATGATTCTTGCCTGAATCAATTATGGCTATGATGGCTGTCCAGTAGTGGGTTTCTAACCATTTCCTCTAACTTTATTAGTCTCAGAGACAGATTACCATGGAACAGTGGTAAATTAGTTCCCCTGCTTCCTTCTTGCCCCTGGCTATTCTCCACACAATAGTTACAGAGATCCTTTGAATAAGGAAATCAAAGCCTGTTTACCTGCAAAAGAATGAAGCTGGACACCTACCTCACATCCTATACAATAAGCAACTCAAATGGATTAAGAAGCTCAATATAAGAGCTAAACTTTAAACTGTTAACCATAGGACTAAATCTTCATGACACTGGAACTTCCAATGGGTTCTTAGATGTGACACCAAAAGCACGAGCAATAAAAGAAAAATGGATAAATTGGACTTGATCAAAATGTTAAAGCTTCAAAATACACTAACCAAAAGTGAAGTGACAACCCTACACCTAAGGGAGCAATAGGAGGCAGCCTCTTCTGGATGGAAGCCCCACTGGCCACGGAGCCATCCTCAGTTCAAGCCACCTCTCCACAGACCCCCCTGAACCTTCTGTCCTTGCCATCTGACAGCTCCATCGTCTGCACCAAATGCTGCTGACTGCACACACCTGACACTTCTGTTGCCCCGACTTTTCCTCACTGACTGAGGAGACAGTGCCTCTCACACTCTAAGGTGCAAGTGAATTGCCTGGGTCTGTTAAGCTGCAGATTCTGGTTCACTGGGTCCTGGGTGAGGTTGTTTCTGTGTTTCTAAGAAGCACCAGGGATGCCTCTGCTCTGGTCCATGGACCACGCTTTAAATCACAAAGTGACAAAAGACCTATTCACTGTATCAAGTAATGGAAAAGAAATCCTCCCTTCCTCTGCCACTCCCTTCCCCACAAGGCCCAGGGCCTTAGAAAGGGTTGCCTCCCTCTGAAGGCAGTGCCAGGTAGATGGGACTTGTCCACTTAATGCAAATTAGACTTTTAGAACTTGGGGAAGAGGAGGGGCCTAGGGACCGCTGGCAAAGTCACTTCCCCAGAGCTTGTTTCTAAAGAAAGACTCATCTGGAGAGGCAAAATTTTGCAATTCTTCTGATTCCAAAGCTGATATTCTACTGTTTTCAGGACCCAGGGCAAACAGGGGAACCAACTTAAAGGTTTAGCTAGGTATGAAGAAGGAGACCAAAAGCAACATCTAGTGCCAAATGAGGGAGAAGGCAATGGCAATCCACTCCAGTGTTCTTGCCTGGAGAATCCCAGGGACGGGGGAGCCTGGTGGGCTGCCGTCTATGGGGTCACACAGAGTCAGACACGACTGAAGCGACTTAGCAGCAGCAGCAGCAGTGCCAAATGAGAACTAGAAGAGTCCTCCACATCCCCTACCTGTCCTCACTGTGTACACTTTAAAGTTGGCTGGAGCCCCTGCCTACATCTAGTGGAGTCATAGGAGGGAGGGGTGATGAGGGAGTAAAAGGTGAGAGAGAAAATGGAGGATACTTAATATCTGAGGCCGATTCTATGGTTCTCACACTTATCCTCTTTTACAGATACGGAAACTGAGGCTCAGAAAAGGTTAAAGGGTTTGTCCAAAGTCACATGGAAACCAAGCTGGCAAGAAATGTTTGTGTTCCTGACTCCTAAATCAGGCTCCTTTCTAACAGGTCTCCTAAGTTGAATGTTTATATTAAGAGAAAAAGCAAAGTACAGATGGCATTTTGTGGGGTGGTAACCACATAAATTAATGTATTCCAATTAATTTGGAAAATCTCATTAGAGAAAGCAAACATTGTATTGAACAAGGGGAGGCGGTAAAATTGGTGGTCAGGGCAAAAATCACTTTCCATATATAGGATCTTAAGGAATGGAATGATTGGTTGGGGACTATTTATTTATTTTAATGATCCAGTAGAACTCTTGAAAGCACTCATTCATTCAAAAGCATTTAATAAGCATCTACTGTGTACCAGGCCTTGTGGTAAAGCGGAGAAGGGGGGGAGAGTTCACTGCACTTAGTCCTTAGAACCCCATCTGTTATTCTGCTTTATACATGAGTTAAACCAGGGCTCAGAGAGGCTAAGGAATCCGGCCAAGAGGGATGTGAAGCCAGGTGTGTTTGAACCCAAAGTCTGCAGTCAGGGCACTACCCACATATCACTCCCTAGAGATGAGGATATCAAGTGCTCAGTGAATCAAGTCCTCACCTCTGATTCCATGGACACAGACTATAATTGTTCTCAATGTTGACCTAGATTTAGAAAAATCACACTCTACCTGCTAATCCAAGTAAGTAAGAAACTAGCAACATGCTGTCTGCAAGAAATAAGCTTGAAATATAAAGACATGGACATATTTGAAGTAAAAGGATGGTTCTGGCAATGATAATAAGCACCAGATTTATCCTCCCATTTTATATACAAAAAAGAAGAAATATGCGAGCAATCTCAGCTCAAGAGAGTCATGCCTGAGAGAGTGGAAACAGAGGGGAGTCTCATGAGAGCACATATGGTAACAGAGATGGAGAATGCCCTAACTGAGAACATCAGTAGATGCAATATGGTTGAGGAAAGAATCCATGAAGCTAGGTCAACAGAAATTATCCAAACTGTAAAACACAGAGGAAGGAGGAGAAAGGGGAGCCAGATGAGGGAGAAAGAGAAAGAGGAGAGTGAGGACAATGAGGGGCTTTAAATACACTTGGGACACAGTAAATAATCTAATACACATGTAGCTGATATCCCAGAGGGAAAAAGAAAGACTTGATGGTGCAGAAGACATACCTAAAGTAATGGCTGATAATTTTACTAAAGTAATAAAATATGTCATCACAAATCCAAAACAGATCACAGAACCCCAAGCAGGATTATTAAAAATAAAAATAGACATATCGTATTCAAAATACTGAAAGACAAAGAGAAAATCTTAAAGGCAAGTCAGATAAATTAAGGAATTGAGAAAGTATAAGAATGACAACAAACTTCTCATCAGAAACTGTACAACACAGAGGACAATGAAGTGGCATCACAAAAGTACTAAGATAAACAATAACTGTCACCACAAAATTCTACCTCCAGGAAAAATTACTTTTCATAAATGAAAGCAAAATTTAAATTTTTTTCAGAAAAATAAAACCTGAGATAATGAATTACTGGTAGACTGGTGCTACAAGATATTAAAGTTCAGATCTTCAGGTGAAAGGAATATGAAACAAGACAGAAACAAAGATCTGCAGAGAGAAATGAAGAGCTCTGGAAACTGTATAAATGAAAGTAAATATAAAAGATCTTCTAAGTAACTTTTTAAGGCTGAGTGTTTAAAGCAAAAATAGAAGTAAAGGATTGTGTAATTATAGCCTATGTAAAAGTAATAGATGATAAAAATAACACAAAAGATGGGAGAAATTGGAAGTAGACTATTACAAAGTTCTTATGCTATTCATGAAGTGATACATTATTTGAGGGTAAACTGAAAAATTAAAGATGCATATTCTAAACCGTAGGATGGCAATAAAATACCATTAACTGTTTATTGATATAATAATAATGTATTGTGGAGTTCATAACATATATAGAAGCAAAAAAAAAATGAGAAAAATAGCACAAAGGTTGAGGTTTGAGGGAATTTTTACTGACATCTTTTTGATCAAACTAATCACGTCTGTAAAATAAGGACACTACCCACCTCAAAGGGTTATGAAGAGAACTAAATGAGATCACATGTGTATGGTATGGAGCCCAGCCCTGCCTGACACACAGGAAGTGCTTGGGAAATGTTTGATGAATGAATGAGGGTTCAGTAGCATGCATCCCATTCATTCTGTGACAGAGTTAGGATTTCCTCCAGAGCAGAGATCCCCCAAAAGCTGAAAGCAGACTTCCTATTTGAGGATCACAGGGAAGTGGGTTAACTGCCAGTCAGCTTTGTTTCTTCAAATCCTGGTCTTTAATATAATCTATAATCAATTCCACTTCCAGAAACTCAGTCTTTCCACCTCCTAGGAGCTTTCAAGTGAGGCAGACAGAGTTTAGTCAGTAACGGCAGTCAGGAAAAATAAACTTACCTAGAGAAAGGAACAGAGAGAACCACAAATAGCTTATGTTGAGAAAAGGAATTCTGTAATCCCCCCAACATCTGTAACGCATGTTTATCTTGTGATGGGCATTGGCACTTCTGTGTCTGACCTTGGGAAGACCCTAAGAAGTCTGGCTGGTTTGAAGATGAATGTGTAAACCACACATAAACTCTATAGCAAATGAGCCAAAATATTCTCCAACCTGCCCTTGACATGTAAATGTTATTATGAATATAATAAATCTAATATTAGATAATGTTGCTATGAACCTAATAAATCCCTAATGACATAACGATTTCCATTAGGCTTTGTGCCCAAATCCTAGGCTAAGAGCAGCAAATACAGCCTATAGGAAGATCTTTAAATGTGATGTTGGTAAAACGAATTACCTATTTTCTATTTTGCATGGCAGAAACGTGACAACTTAGGAGGAGGAACTGCTTGGGGAAAGGAGGTGAAGGAAAGCCCAGGGCATGTCTGGGAAGCACCAGCGTGTCTTTGAGGCTGGCATGCTGGCTGTTTCGTGCCTTGTGTGCTATTCTCTCAGCCCATCATCTTGCTCCCGCAATTTCTGCAGCAGCCCTTAGTGCACAGATGCAGTCTGTGCACAGTAGCATGCCTCGCTGCACTCTGCATGTCTTGCTTTCTGCCCAGCTTCTCTGCCTATAACCTCCAGAAGCTCATCCTGTCATGGAAGAGCCAAAGACATACCACCTGTAGAACTTCCCTCCACCTACAGGAGATCAGAGGCAGTGGGTAAACACTCACCCCTTGGGCCTGGGTAGGCAATTTCTAGTCTCATTCTACACACTTCATCGAAATTCCCGACAGAATCAAGTCCAACTGCCCACTTCGTGGGCTAGCACCAGCCCTGATGGGGCCCAAATGGCCTCACCTCTCTTCCCCCAAAGAATTGGTTTGCTCAATGACCAACTTAACTTTCAAAATTTACCAAATTTAACAATTTACAAAAATTCTATTTATGTTATTTCTGTATAACATTTATAGTCATTTATATGAAGTGGAACAGTTTTAATACATTTTGAAGATTATGCAAAGCTTTAGGTAGCTACTTTTTATATTTTGCCTTTATAATTGCATTTTAAGGAACATGCAGCTGCAACTCCCCAGAAAGAGGGGAGAAGGTATTTGGGAGATGACACACAGAGTGGCCTAGGCTGCTGACCATGGGTGTGCAGTGGGAGACACAGTGAGGTGGTGGAGAGGAGGTTGCCCCAAACCCTGCATCCTGGCCCCACCATCTTCCTCGACTCTAACGATCCTTCTGGGTTGGGATCCTGCACTCTGGGCAGCTGCTGGGTTCAAGGATCAGCAAGAATTCCTGACAGCTGTGGGTCTCTGGCCAAGTAACCTCAGTCTCCATAACCTCGATAAAAGGGGAAAAACCACCTGCCAGAGGACTTCAGTGAGGGTGAGATAAGAGGACACGTGTTCAGCCCACAGTGCAGTAAGAGTGTGACAAAAGTAGGATGCTTTAATCCTTGCTCTGGGCACAGATATTCCTGTCTAAGGAGCTCCTGCAGTTCTGAAGATGTAGCTGAAAGAAAATTCCTCTTGGCTACACATGTGCTCACTTTTCAAGAGACACTGATTGGCATATGAACCTTCCTGAACCACTTCATCCCCAAGGCCTGGGCCAAGCACTGAGAACATCACATACAACACTGCCTTCCAGAGGCTTCCAGCCAGGACACAGCAGGGAGACAGGCCTGGGGAAGAGGAGCAGCATCCACAAGAAAGGGACTCTGAAAGGGAAAAGAGGAGGGAGGGAGAGTGCTCCCAGCAGAGAGAGTGAGCAGAGGAAAGGAGGCTAGAAATAAAAACTGGGGTAACAATCAGGCTGGGGTGTGGGGCCAGGAAAGCCCTGGGGCAGATGGGGTTTCACAATCTCATAAGGGCTCAGATTACTGAGAACTTTACCTACCAAAAGATTTTTTTTTTAATCTGTTTTTTCCTTCAATCAATGAAGAACTTCCTTTAGGAGAACGACAATTTTTCCTTTGAAACTCCAGATTTTAATCTGCATCCCTGGCACAGATATACATTATCCATTTAGGGAAATCATTTCTCAATTCCTGAACCCTGCAGACGTTCTCTTGGGCATACAGATCTTGGCCTTCCCTATTTGTCGCCTCTGTGAAGTTGCACTCAGTCCTGCTCTTGCCCCAAATGCCTCCAAATAAATCCCACAGAATGCTCCAGTTGCCAAAGCCCAAAACAGATTACTTGATCAGGTGATGATCAACACCTAAGGAGAAGGGTGTAACGTGCAGCCTGAGATGGAGAATCTCTGAATGGACAGCGCTTGGTGACCATTGTCTGCTGGAGAACAATGACTCCTCTAAAAGGAAACTTAAAGCTGCAGGAGTTGGAAAAACTTCCTTATCTATGTCTTAATTTTGTCACTTATAAAATGGGAATGATAATCGTGCCCTAGCTCACAGGGCTGTTCTAAGGAATAAGTGCAATATTTACATGGCACACTTAATACAGTGCCTGAGACTTACGAAGCACTCAATAAATGGTACCTAGCTATGTTTACATCATCATCACCACCAGCACAACCACTACCCTTGTCTAAGTGTGCCTGGTACGGTAGAGATACCTCATTCCATAATCCTGCACTCAAATATGACTTCCCCTCCTAGACATGGGGCAGAATGCTGAAATGTGAAACATTCTGGGGCTGAAGGCACATACCCAGCACACATCACTCCTCTCTACTCCCATGACTGGAACAGACATTGCTAGTTAATCACAGTAATCAGATGTGGTTTCCTCATTCCTGACACACTACTCAGATCCACCAACAGATTACAATTGGCCCAGGAGATGAAATATATCTACCCACTGTGACCACCATGCCACTGGAGGAAATGGGCTTAAAGCACAAGAAGTTATTGGGCTGCTATTCCTTAAAGGTACAGGTGAAGGGATTCCTGATTAGCTAGTAGGACTTCAGCTCAGGGTCCAAGATTTTGAGAGCAAATTCAAGTTAATTCAAAAAGTGTGAGAGACACAGTGAGGTATCCTGAATTGCACCCCAGGACATTAATGGAAAAACTGGTGAAATCTGAATACCATCTACAGTTTACTTAAGAGAAATGTTCCTTGCTTTTGACAAATCTGAAGTTATCAAAGAATTAAAATTTTACTTAAAAATTAGTTCGACTGACACAGGAATAGCCAGGACCCGAAATCCAGCCAGCTGCTTCACCAGGAGGATAAAGTGACCAAAGCTTCAATCCTCAGAGCTAATCTGGAATAACCAGATCATGTAACCATGATGACCATAAGTGCCCCATTTTCCAGGGTCTTCCCAATTTCCAACATTCTGATATGATATGGACTAACATTGATAGGTAAAAACCTTTCTGCATAATTTTGTTTTCTCTTCATGTAACTTTCTTCTTTTCAAAATAAGCAATTTATTTGACTGTCTTTTAAGATTCTTTTTCTTATAAATTCATACACCTTAGAAAAAATATTTTTTCAGTCTGTATGTCTCAATTTTTCTTTTTTTGATAACATGGTCACCGTCTATAGAACCTCAGTGCCTTCAAGCTCTGATGTTCCGTCCCTTCCACATCTGTTCCATTCACTATTCACCCCTTTGCAAGGAGACATAGCTGGGTTGAACCTACACTCACACATTGCCTGGTTATGTGACCTTGGGCAAATCACTATACCTCTCTAAGCCTCCATTACCTCACCTGTTAAAGGAAGGATGAATTAATACCATGCATGTAAAAAGAATGTGAAGCAGGTAGAGGTGGGAAACAGTGAAGAGTAGGTATCATTACTATTGGCACTCAAAAAACATCAGTTCACTTCCCTTCCCCTTTTCCATCACAGAACAGCAAAACATTCTGATGTAATACTTAGTAACTGCTGCAAAGAAGTCTCTCTAGCTCATTTACTAGACACATCTTCTCACATTCCTACATTCCTGTGTTTATTCATGATCAGCTGTCCACTTGATAGGCGGGTAAATGAGTAAATGTCTCCAGCTCTTACAAGACCCAAGATACTTTCCTGCAAGAAGAGTCAACCATGCAGATGGCACGGTGCAGTCATGAAGGCTCGGCAGGAGCACGAGGACCTGCAGCCACGCTCACTCAAGTGACTGAGGCGGAGGTTCCTTAGCATGCGGCCTCTCCACAGGGCTCCTCAGGACATGGCCTCTGGCTTCCACAAAGAAAAGGATCCAAGAGAGAAGTGGGAAGGGTAGGGAGAGAGTCAGAGAGACAGATAGAAAGACAGAGAGACAGAGAGTTGGAGGAGGAAGAGGAGAGGGAGGAGGAGAGCGAGAGACGGGGGCACCAAGATGGAAGCCACAGCATCATTCAGGACCTAATCTTAAAAGTGACAGTATCACCTCTGCAGAGTCTACTGGTCACACAAACCAACCGTGGTGCAATGAGTGGGGCAGGGGTTCACAAGGATGTGAATTCCAGGAGGTAGAACCACTGAGCATCGTGGAAGCTGGCTGCCACCACCTGTCTAGGTCTGTCCCCAAGGACACCGTCTGGAAGCACAGGTGGAGGCACCTATGTCATCCTCTGGACCAGAGTCAAGTGGCTGCCATCAACTGGGATCGACAGCAAGCCTGGAGAAGATGATAAGGCTGTGACTTGACAGTAAGTGGGAGAGGCTGACACTGCTTCTCACTAGCTGCAAGACAACTGGCAAGCGAACACCTCAGGCATTAACACCTCCCTGGAGCTGCGGGTAATTATTTCAGCGCATTAGCAGGCTCAGCTTCATAGGCCTTTCAGAAACTCAACCAAGAATCAAAGCTGAGAGGTCACCCCTGCAGCTCGTTTTCAGATGGTCTTAAATTTTATTTAAGAAGGAAGAATTTGGGATTGCACAAACAGGGGTTGCTTGTGCCTGCCCGGGTCGTAATCAGCTTCTCACTCACCTGGGAGGACAGAAACGAGGAAGAAGCTCGAAAACCCCAAGCGGACTTTGTTTGGAATGATTGAAGGGGAGTAGGAAGGTAGGTAGCTATTTAAATAGGAAAAGAAATGAAGTGATGACCTTACTGTTTCTAATCTTTTCACTGTGTCCAGAGGTAGGAAATTACAACCTCTGGCCTCCTCTCAGGCAGGCCCTTGGATCCCAGACTCTTGGGGGTACCCAGGGATATAGAAATCACAGCCACTCAAGCAGCAAGGAGCAGCTCCAAGGGTCCAGTCCGGCCAGGTTCCTGCACATTTCATATCTGTGCTCTAAGAGGAAACAGAACCAGAGGGCTCTACCTCAGTTTCATATGTAAAACGGGGTGAAAACAGTGCCTATCTCAGAATATATTACTATTATTATCGGTCATGGCTACAACTTGGCTACATGCATTGAAGGCTTGCTTGCCCTAGGCCAGGCTTTCGGCTAGTCACCAAGCCTGTCACCAACACAGCCTCGCTTGGCAAGTGAAGAAATGGGAGCTCAGAAAGATGAAATCATTGGCCTCATCCAGCTGGTTGGACACTCACACTGACCCCAGGACTGGTGGAATAGAGCAGGCCTCAGCCTGTGACAGGAAAGTAGATGGGGAGATGGGTGGATGGGATGTGACAAGTCCAACTCCTTCCTTTAGAAGAAGTATTGGAAATTTCCATGTGTTTCCTTTCTGCAGTCTTTGACAAATGTTCCACAGGAGAACAAGGTTTGGCTGTGAAATACCTCATCTTTTCCCAAAGAAAAACAGCACCTCTTTTTTCTTTCTTGTAAGTGATGCAAAACATTTCACATGGCCCCAAACAGATCTAGCACCTTAAGGGTCGGGAGCTGGGGACTTCACCAAACACATACATCATTAAAGTTCCGCTGAAGTTAATGTTACCACTGTTTTGTGCCCATGAATAAAGCATTAAACAAATATTGAGCCTGAGACACCTCATTACCCAAGGTCATTAAGCGGCTCAGGAACACCACAGCTACATTTGAAGCCAATTAAGAGGCCTCACACTGGGTGCTGGAACCACATGAGTGGCTGGCACGACCCCTAGCACATAGTAGGCACCTCGTAAAACATGCAGAGCAATTCAACAGGATCCCCCTGCCCTGGAGATTAGCTGACTCCACTAACGTGCTCTTAGATCCCAGCCCTCAGGTCCCCCAGGCTGCACAAGACACAGACTACAACACTCAGAGTTGAGAACAGCTGTCAGCACAACAAGCAAATGATATACACCAGTGGTAAACACCAATGATTTCAGTTTTGTTTCCACTTAATTTTTTATTATGGTAAAATGCACAAATGTACCACCTTTACCACTAAGTGTGTCGCTCAGTCGTGTTGGACTCTTTGCAACCCCACGGACTGACTATAGCCCGCCAGGCACCGCTGTCCATGGCAACTCCTCAGTGGTGGTAATGGAGGGGAGGGGGTCCTCCACAGTTCTGCCCCAGGAGAGCACAGACCATGAGATCCTGAAGCTGGCCCTCCTAGGCTGTAGAGAGCCTCTAGTACATAATCACTGATGGCAGAAAGATTACCCAGAAACAAGACTGGCAGGAGGGGGAGGAGAAAAAATGGGTAAAAGGGGGAGAGAAGGAAGGAGAGGAAATGGGAGAGGAGGAGGGGGAGGAAGCTAGAGAGGGCGGAGGGGTAACGACATCAGATCCCATTTTTATCGCTATGTGACAAGTCTAATCATTTAGGAACACCTCAGTATCATTTTAGTGACCAGGTCACAGTCTTTCGGCATGGCATGTAGTCTCAACTCTGCCACCCAGAAATCCCAGTGGTAGCGAAGGTGTGTCTGCTGGTGCCCTGGATGACCTGGAGCAGGAAGGTGGCAGGACCCACAGGATCTGGCCCCCTTTCTGCCACAGTCTCCATCCTCCCCACCCACATCAACTCCTAGGTGATTGCATCCAGCCGCAGGGCTCCAAAACAAGCCAGCTGGTGACTCAAATTTACACCTCCAGCCACACCTCTCCTTCCACACAGACTCAGTTCTAACAGCGATGTCAGCACCTCTACGTGGCTCCTCGACAGTGCCCACCACACCCACTCCTTGCGCCACTGCTCTCCCAACCCAGCCAATCCACCAGCGAATCCTGTTGTCTCCATGCTCAGGACACACCAGGAGCTCAGGCTCATTCCCACCCTCCTAGGTAGCGAGACCACTTCTCCTCAGTCAGTCCTCAGCATGGCCACGAGAGGGAGCAAGTTAGAAGCTAGCCTGGGGCCATTCAGTCCAGGCACTTCCGAAGGGCTTCTCCAAGGCAGAATAAACCCTGAGACCCTCAAACGATGCCAAGACCTGGGGACCAGGACTGAGCTAACCTCCAGACCGCCATCCCTGACCACAGTCCACTTCACTCTCCACTCGAGTCACACTGGGCTCCTAAGCCTCCTCATGCTCCACGGATATCCATCCTCAGGGCCTTCGCACCTGTCACCCCACAGTCTGGGGCTCTGTCCCCACCGTCACCCCGTTCAATCCTCCTCCCAGGGTCTCCTCTTCAGAGAGGGCCCCCACCCAATCACCACCCATCTTTTTTCTGCTTTGCCTTTCTTCCTAGCACCGTCAGCACCTGACCATTTCTTTGCTTTCAGTTTCTGTAGAGTCAGACCTCCTGAGGAAGAAAGCTATGTCTATGAAATGGCACGTCTCAGTTCCCAATTGGGTCAACTGATGACAGTGGAGGCCCATAAGGGTTCATACTTTGCCATCCCAGCTCATAAATGCTAGTGACTCAGGGGCACACACACGTTAGCATGTGCTTTGCTTTACGCCTGGCTGACTTTCCATGCTTCACACACACCTTTGACCATGACCTCAGCCCCCAGGACTGCACTCAAGTCCAAGGACATTCCAGTTGAAGATGCCTCGCTCTTCTGTCTTGCTTTGTTCTAAGTACAGTAACTGGCATCATCAGCTGTCCTCAGCTGGAACCACGTGAGATGGCAGAAGGGATGGCAAACACTGCGGACAGACCACTTGCAGCAGAGACAGCACAAATGCTGGCAAACGTATGAGGAGCTGCTCACACCTCAATTAAGCAACGCCAGTTAAGGACATAGTAACAGCACGCTCTACTTCTCACACTGGCAGAGATGAAGAGGAGGAGGCATGCCTGGTGCAGGTGTGGGGAAGGGAGGCCCTGTCACTGCTGCATGGTGGGGTCACATCACAGAAGCACTCAGAATCATCAATACACCTGTGTCTGCAGAGTGGGTCCCACACTGAACTGAGCAGAAATAACAGGCAAGAGTCACCCCACAGCTAGCACTCATGGCAACACCCTGTGTACACAAGTCTCTTCAGACACAGAGAAATCAGAAAGTTCATACATTGATGGTGGGAATGTGAAATGTAAAATGGTACACAGGGACTCCCCTGCCTGCCAGTGCAGGGGGCATGTGTTCAATCCCTGGCCCAGGAAGATGCTACATGCCGCAGAGCAACTAAGCTTGTGATCCTCAACTACTGAAACCCACAGGCTCTGGGGCCTGAGAGCCCCAACTAGTGAGCCTGAGTGCCTCAACTACTGAAGCCCGCGTGCTCTAGAGCCTGTGCTCCACAACAAGAGAAGCCACTGCAATGAGAAGTCCGCACACTGCAATGAAGAATAACCCCCGCTCACCAGAACTAGAGAAAAGCCCGCACACAGCACTGAAGACCCAGAGCAACCAAAATTAAATACGCTTTTTTTTAAACTTTGCTATAAAAAATAATAATAATAAATAAACAAATAAAATGAAGCAGTGTTTTCCACCATGAAAACCTGAGGCAGGCCCTCAAAACATTACAGAGAGTTACCATATGACCCAGCACTCCCAGGTACATACCCAAGAGACATGAAACATGTTGACACCAAAAGTCATAAGTAAACGTTCACAGCAGCATTATTAATAATACCCCAAAAGTATAAATAACCCAGTGTCTACCAACTGATGAACAGATAAACAAGATGTGGTCTGTCCTTGCAATGCTTATTATCCAGCCATAAAAAAAAAGGAATGAAGAACTGACACATGCTACAATGTGAGTGAACCTTGAAAATATTATGCCAAATGAAAACAAGCCAGATGCAAAGGATACATATTCCATCTATACAAAATCGGAAAAGTGAGAAAGTAGATTAGTGGTTTCCAGGGGTGAGGAGAGAAGGGAACAAGGAGTAAGTGCTTAATAGGTATAGGGTTTCTTTTGGGGGTGAAAATGTCTGGAATTAGGTAGTCGTGGCAATTGTACAACCTTGTAAATACAGCAAAAAAAAAATTTAAATCACTGTATAAAAGGTGAATTTTATGGTATGTGAACGATATCTGTTTTTAAAAATACAAACTGCATACAATTTTATGTTACTTAAAGTGAGACCCACATGAAACAGATGCTAAAGCCATTTCAGGATCCTCATCCAGAGGATCTGCTGTCCTTGCAAAGGGAAGAGAAGTTCAGAGGTGGCCCCCTGCCCACAGGGACACAGAGGTGGAGAACGAGTCCCACCCTCACAAAGGAAAATCTGAGGAAATCATTTTTTAAAAAGTGATCACTTTAAGAGTTTCACAAGTAACATTTATTGATCATATTCATAATGGAATCTCACCCACATTCACAGCAACTCCACTACAACTAAAAATCACCTGATGATAAATAACTTGCATTGACTGAGAGAACAGTGACTATTACAGACTCTCCCTGATTTGATGGCTTTTGTTAAAGACCTTGAGGAGGATGGACATTTTTGTTGATGTTCTTGACAGTAGCCGTTGATTCCAACTTCATACCCAAAAAAGCTGGCTAGAAAGCAAAGAGAAAGGCAATTACTAGGAACTGACCCCCAAAATGAAACCACACTGGCCTTGTAGGGCCCATGTGAGGAATCTCCCCGAGGTGGAGGGTGAAGAAAACCCCGCGGTAGAGGAGGATACACACTCAGTCACTGAGGAGCCTATGCAGAAGACAGGGAGCCACCCTGGCTGGCTCACTATCCAGGGTGGGACCTGAGGCAAGGCACTCAACCCCCTCAGCCCACTCTCCCTTCTGGACTCCAAGGAGAACGCCAGCTCTGCAGAATTGTGGAAGGAACTGAAAAAAACGAAGGCATAGCAAGTCCAGACAAGAAGGCAAGGATTGACTCATCGCTACTCTTTCTGGGTTCCCTGTTGGGCAGGTTTGGAGCTTATCCATTCTCCTATGGCCTCTGAGTTCTAGCAAGTCTCTGCCAGGCCAGCAGATGGGCCAGCAGCTTCTGAGAGAAACTGGGTGTGCACTTTGGGGGATCTCACAAGGCACCCCACATACACCCCAGGCAGGTAAGGTATTTCTCCTAACAGCTGGTTAGTGCCTGACCTCTGCCCTAAGATCCTGGCTCAGAAGCAAACACCTCCCATAAAAGTATTAGCAATTTTCCTTTGGCCCACCTGGACCACCTATTAATACTTAACATGGACCATCTACAGACAAGTTTCTATTTTTGCTCTTCCCAGAGTGGGAACTAGGGAGTCCAACTAAATTTGACATCAAGTTGGCAAACACAAAAAGAAAGATGAAACTTAAAGAAAAACAAAGAAGGAAATCTCACAGTGCTGACCCATTCAGATCATGCAAAGCTGACAGACCCCTGGCCGGCTCCTTCCTCGGGGCACTCGCCCTGGAGAAGCTGCAACCCAGGTCCACTATAGGCACTTGTATGTGAATGTGCATCATGGTGTCATATGTGACCACAGGGAGCGCCCAATACTAGGAGAGTGGCCAGGCAGGATGCAGGGAGAGGAATTTCCACTTCCAGACAAGATGGAGTGACAATGACAGAGCTGGTTTCCTATTTGAACAGCTAAAAAACTGGGCAAAAGACATCTGATACTGTTTTCAGATACTGGACATTTTCTAGAACATTCCTCTTACAACTGGGTGGAGGAGACAGACAAAAAGTAAATAAGTCAATATATGTAAATTCTAATTGTGCACATTTACCTATTGATATGTATTTGCATGTCTTCTATTTACATATTGGTGTGTGTTTGTATATATTTATATATAGGTGTGATGAAAGAAACAGGAAGAAGAAGGTGGATGGGGTAGTGGCTGGGGACATGGGTAAACTGGGGCAGGGGCGTTAAGAGGAGGAGAAGGAGGAGGAGAGCTGCTACTGAGGGGACTAAAGCAAGTAACCAGGTAAGCAGAGGCCCTGCAATGAACCTGAGGTTGCCCTGGAGGCTTCCTGGGTGGTGGCAGGGGCAGAGTGGGGTCCCAGGTGAGAAATGCAGGACTGGGCAAAGCCAGGTATGATCAAGGCTGCAGAAAAGGCTTTTCAGTATGGAGCCTTGATAATTGGGGCTGGGCTGTGAGAGAGGCAGCAGGTTCCCCAAGGCTGTAGTGTGCTTAAACTCCAGAGAAATGGCCGGTCAGGCTGGCATAAAATCCACTTCCCACCCCAACACAACAGAAGTTTGCAGAAACTGAAACCAGTGGTCTTTGGGGGGCAGGGGAATTTAGAAACTTGAGAACAGGAAAGAGGTGAGGAAATAAAGATGGGTAGATGCTCCCCCATCGTACTACTGGCCCTAACCTTGATGTATCTGGTTTGTTCTTCCCTTGCATTTTCTAGAAGGTGTGTGTATGAGCAACAGCCCAGATGATGGTAACAACATAACAGGAATCAGAGCGGGGCCCACCTCTCACCCTCTGCTGAGCAACAACCAAGTTCTCCCACACGCTCAACTCAACTAAAGCCCAGGATGTAAAATAAGCCCAAGGTCACCACTGCCCCACCCACACCTGCTCACCGGATGGCCTCCATGACCCTCAGCAGAGCATGGAGGAGTGTCAGGAGGCTGAGGTTGAGGGGCAGGAGGGGGGCTGGGGGGCCTTCTGGCTGCCCCGAGGCCACCGGCCCAGCCTGGTGAAGAGCCTGGAGCTGCTGCCACTTGAGGAGATGGCGCCCTTCACCACAGATCCGCCAGCGGTTGTACCCGGAGCGCACATCCAGAGGGGCTTCTAGGCAGACAAAGTGAGTCAGGCCCCGAGGGGTGTGGGGACAGGGTACTCTCGAGTCTGCACCCATGAGAGAGCCCTCGGGAAACCAGGGCAAAGAAACCAGGTGTCATAGCAAGGCAGGTCGCAGTCCTAGGGTGTGGGCACTCGCGCAGCGCCCGTGGAGATAAAGAGAGCATGGCTATGTATTTGTTTCTACGGTGATTGTGGGTCTTTGTGGCTGTGTTTTCTGAGTCTTTATCTTTTAAAGCTGCCTGCTGAAATATTTATGAATGAAAGGATATGGTAGTTAGCGGTGATCTGCTCCACAGTAATCTTTTCTTTTTCCTATTTTTTTTTTTTGGAGGGGGTATGGAATGGGTGAAGCAGAGAAGAAACCAAATCATCTAGGAGTTGGTCAGTTGATCGTGGCTGTAGCCGAGGGAAGGGAACATGGGTTTTTTCACAGTATCTGAAATTTCCCACAATAAGCAGTAAACAACCACCACAAACACAAATGGAATTCAAATATCTCTGTCTCCTCAACGCTCTTTAGCTTTTTCAAGACCTGCTTTGGTCACATGTGACCCTCTTGATGTTATGTCTCTTATTTATTTTTACTATGCTGTTAATATGCTACTACTAAAAATGTACACTCTAATCATACTAATATAAAATACATTCTTAATAAATATAAACTATATTTTCTTTATAAAAAAACTCTATCACAAGAGCATAAAGAAGAAAAGCACATGAGCCCTCTATTTACAAGATCAGAAACACAGAATTTTCTCTCTAAAATGGAAACCAGCTGGATTTGAGGCCAAAGGAACCACCTCCTATTTTTAGGTCACTCTGTATGAAGCTCAGAGGAGAGAAGGCTCCCTAACCTCCTGGTGGCAGTGAGACTGGCACTCTCACTCCCATCCTGTGAACACATTCTCATTCCTGTCCTTGAATGGGTTTGAGGCTTGAAATATTATTAACATAAATCACCTGAACTACAAAACCACGGCTGGAGTAAAAATTAATACTGATTTTTAACAGTGTTATCAATGGATGCATGATTCACTAATAAAACAACCAAGTTTTTACCCTTTCTTAAAGATGCAGAGTAGTTAAAGCCAAAAACAACCAATAAAAACAAACCACTACATTGGTGACTATATAGTGAGAAGAGCAGTTTCTCAGGGGGTTCTCATTCTACTGCCACTTTTCTTAATAAAGCGATTTCTGGCTCTTCCACCTAAAACTTGAGGCAACGTGTTGCTATCTGTTTTGTTCACCATGCATACACACAGCCCCAAAGTCTCTCTTTGCTGGGCTGACCTGCCCCTTTTCCACCCACAGGGATTATCTGTGACTGTCAGCTTAGACACACGAAACCAACCTTCACCTCACACGAACAGAGCTTTCATTTTCAAATTGACAGTCAGTTCAATCACTCAGTCGTGTCCGACTCTGTGACTCCATGGATTGTAGCCTACCAGGCTCCTCCATCCATGGGATTTTCCAGGCAATAGTACTGGAGTAGGTTGCCATTTCCTTCTCCAAGGGATCTTCCTCACCCAGGGATCAAACCGGGGCCTCCCACATTGTGGACAGACGCTTTACCATCTGAGCCACCAGGGAAGTCCTTAAATTGACACTAGTGGAGTCCTATTGCCTAGGCTACACTGACTTGTTATTCTACGTTGCAATGTGTCAGGGGGTCCATTTCATCGTCCCTAACAGCTGTGAACTCTAGGTAGCTGGTGCCACATTTCAAATGCACCTCTATTTATGTCCATCCTCCCACCAAGAGACGCTTAAGTTGCTTCCAATTTTTTGCCAAAGAAATCACTGCTACAGACAGACATGCGTGGAGTGCCCACAGATATTACCCAGACATGGGCTTGTTGGATTAAAGATATTTCACATTATAAAATTTGATCGATAACTCCAAACCTCCTGCCAAAGGCTATGACAATTCATGCTCCTCCTAACTGTGCTTTTAAAATCAGGGAAAATTTAAGTATCTTCTACATGAAGAGGTGAGCATGAGAGGTAGTGGCCGCTCATTTCCCAACCACTCTACCCCGATCTGCGCACACCCAGGCTCTGGGTGGGCCACTCAAATCACCTGTGCATCACAAGAACCCCTTGTCAGACACCCAGCCTCTCAGTTTTCTCCAGTTCCTCCTCCACAGAGTCCATCAAGGGCACTCACCATTCAATCTGGCCCCAGCACAGAAAGGGGAGGGTGTGATCTGACTGCACAAAACATGTCTACTCCCTTGCTCACATGCAATGCAGAGAAAGCAGACATGTCAACCATCTGTGAGGAAAAGCACCTCTGCTCCTTTCAGAGATGAAGAAAGTAAAGGTGCAAATAGAGACACCATCTCCTGGTGTACCGTGACTAAGCACATGAGTAAATGCGTACATCAGGCCACATATAAGGATATGTGAACACACCTTGTCATGATTATGAACTGTACTGTGAACATGTGAGTATATGCTATGCCTGTCATGAACATATGAATATATGTATACACTGTATGATAAATATATGCATAAGTGTGGTGTCATGAACATACAATGTGTCATGAATATATGAATATAGAAATATGTCAACATAAGCTTATACATTGTCATAAATACATATTTATATACAACACATACATACACAAGTCATATCATGAATTATAGAAGATTAGAGCTTAGAAAACACTTCAGATACCACCTAACCCCAGGCTGCAAATTGGTTTCATCCTGAGAGTCAATATTGATAACTGGTAGAGTCTGAGGCTTCTCTGGGTTCACTGGGAAAAGATGAGGGGTGATTAGTGATGCCTGGTAAGGGTAGGTGTCGGAGAAGTGGTGTGTGTGCCAGACTGTGGCCTTCTTTGTGTTATACCCATCATGACAGAAGTCTACCCCACTCCCATCATGATGTTCATGAGAATCCCGCCTTCCTTGGGGAGAGGGGGCGATGAGACACATGTGCATTGAGTTACCTGAGATGCCTTTAAAACTCTGCTGCCTTTTCACCACCTAAGATAAAAGATAAGAATGTGGGCGAGTGTGTCAGCCCCAGTGATCCACCAAGAGGGGGGCCCAGTGATTTAGCCTGGAGACCCCCAGAAAGGGGTCCATGACCAGCTCAGAATGCAAGTTATGTTCTCTTTTTAAAAGGCCTGTAGGTTTTAATTTTGGTGACACTTTGCTACTTGGTGACAGAAAACCAGCAGATGGAATGTGGGTGAAGGCAGAAGAAGCCTCTAATTCCAGGACACTCAAAAAACAAGGGAGAGGAGTGGCCCTGGAACTGAGCTGGGCTGGACCTGGCCAACCATACCCCACCACAGCTACTGACCTGGAACCCAGAGCTGTGGAGGTAGCCAGACAACCAAAGAGTGAGCACAGACTGTTGAGCTACAGCCCCTCCCCAGAACCCTCCCTCCATGCCTGCCAGACTGGGGCTACAAGTGCAGGATGCTCAGACAGGCCGAGAGAACTGAGGTAGAGGGGAGGCAAGGAGCAGGAGGGTACGGTGGGAAGAAAGAGGGAGGGAGGTGAGCAAGTTGGAGGAGAAGAGGGAAGAGGAAAGAGGAGAGGAGGAGGAGGAGGGGCAGAAGAAATGATGGGAAAGGTGGCAGCAGACCCTCTTCAGAGCGCAGTGTATCCCACCCTTCCCAACACCACCAGGACACCTGACCTGTGCCTGCCCCAAGTACCACTTGCCTCCTGTTCTCTGCTGCCCTAGGCCACAGCTTGGAGGAGACCCCTAGACACCAATGGAGGCCACTGTGGGGAAGGAACCCAGCACCCTTCCCCTTGGCTCCGAGTCCCCCTCGACCCGCCCCTCACTCTCAGGCCTTGCTGCCATACGAGCCTCCCTCTTACCTTCTTGTGAGACCTCAGGACCTGGGGCACCCAGTAGGGCATCACGGCCTGATCCCTAGGCATCGGGAGGTGGCCCCCAAAGCGGTGGCATGGGCAGAGGCATGCCTTGGTGGTTTTGGGAATATAAGACCGGATCATCTTTTGGATCTAACAGAGGAAGGGAAGAGAAGGTCCAAAGGGGGGTGGAGTCACACCCCAGAAAACCTCAGCCTCAGGGACAGGGCCCTGGAGAGTACCTCTGCTATACTCCTCCCACAGTACACCCTGACTGCCCGGCTGAGGGAGCAGGTCCCCCCATCACAATATTCCCAGGGGTGGCCAGCACCCTCATTACCCACCACCTACACATCTGCAGGGCGTGGTGCTGTGATGGAACACATGGGGCAGTCAGGAGACCTGGCTCCGTCCTGAACCTGCTGGCCTCCAGGAGCACCCTTGGTACTACACTTAGCCCCTCTGAGCCTCAGCGACCTCAGCGAGAGAGAGGGCTCTGCCAGCACCTTGACCACACTGGTCAGAGTCTAACATGGATAGTCTTTGGTCCAGCAGCTGCACTTCTGGGACTGTATCCCGCGAAGACACATGTGCGTTTGCTCAAGAACACTCAGTGCAGCACTGACTGTAGTGACCAAACAACCTGAATCTGGTTAATAAGGGACAATAAGTAATGAACATAGGGACAAACGGAATAGATGGCCTTTGGAAAGAATGATGCAGATTTGTCTGTCCTGACATACAATGAGCATAGAGATGCAATATTAAGTGAGAAATGCAGCACTGTTAATAGGGCATGCTACCATTTACATCAAAAAAATAAAAAAAGAATATGTGTGCAGTGTTGCTTGTATATGAGTTGTGGTGGGTCAGATCCTCGCCCCAATTCCTTATCACCACTCCCAGCCTCACCCTTTGTCCTGCAATTCTGCAGTTTCTTCCAGAAGAGTAGACTCTGCCCCTTGACTCTGGTCAGATCATGTACTGGACTGGCCAACAGAATAAGTAGGAAGTGACAATAGCCAGATCTGTCAGGCTGAAGGCCTCATAGGTGTCCAGCTGCTCTCACATCTCTGCCATGGCCACAAGACAGTGCCTGGGACAGCCCGCTGATCCCAAGATAGGGATACCTGAGGCCGAGCTGCCAGCAGAGTGTCCCTCAGCCACATGAGCGATCACAGTGACTGCTGTATCAAGTCAGGCCTTAGGTTGACTTGTACTTTGCTAGCCAAACAACACAAGCATGGAAAACCTCCAGAAGGCCAAATGAGGACACCTCCGGAAGAGGGGCAGGACAGAGAGTTCTGTGTACCACACCCCTGCTGCACTGCGGGAATTTCCAACCATGTGCTCACAGCTCACATTATAAAACATAATCAAAACTACTTTGAGTAACCCCTGCAACCTCCTGAGGCCGCGGGAGGACTGCACTGGAGCCTGGGTGTAAGGTGTGCTGCTAAGCACAGACACTGCCGCAGGAAGGAGGAAGGGAGTCCTGGACCTCCTCCAAAGGAGACAAGACGAGGCCTGGAGACCCAGGCACCTCCCTGCACCCTGGCTCCTTGTCACCATGGCATGGTACCCCTCTCACATAGGACCCTTTTGCCCGCCAGGATAAGGATACTCTGGCCACTGCTACCCAATCCACCCATACCTGCTGAGCCCATTCTCCATGGTAGGCACTGCACCAGAAGCAACAAGACCCCATCCTGCCCACAGCAGCTCCCTGCAGAGCACCGTCCACTGGGAAAGAAGAAACACTAGGACTCGGGGAGCAGAGCTAGGAGAACATTCAGGCCAGAGGGGCAGCTAGGTGGAGATTCAAGAGAGCAACCATGCCTGCTGAGAGTCCCAAAGACATGACAAGAGAACTACCAGGGGACCCACACAGCAATCATTCCTCCTCTTGTTAAAAGAAACCAATTTTGCTTATAATGCAAAGCAGCCAGGTCAGGGATCAGCCAGTCCCACTTGCCAACAAAGGGTCTAGAGGGTAAGGTGACAAAAAGCTTGGGCTTCTGGGAATGTTTTATCCCTGAAAAGGAGGAGAAGGGTAGGAGGTAAGCTTTTGGAAGACTCTGAAAGACTCACTTTCTGCCATGTGCATTGTCATATAAGACAGAGACCCATGGCCAACATCTAAAAACACTAGAGGTGAAAAATAACACCAACTCTACACAAAGTCTTTCAGAAAACTGAAAAGCTCTCAAAACACTAGAAATAGAAGTGAAGTTCCTCAGCCCGATAAAAGGCAACCATGATCCACCACTGTGCTGGGGATGGGCATGCCTAAGCAAGATCCAGAAAAGACTAAATTATTAAATTGATAATTGGACTTCATCAAAATTTTAAACATCTGCTCTTTGAAAGACAGTGATAAGAGAATTAAAAGACAAGTCAAAAACGTGGAGAAAACACTTGCAAACTAATTATCTAATAAAGAACTTGTATCCAGATATATAAAGAACTCTCAATAGTCAGTCATTTACAAAAAAAAGCAACAGAACTTTTTTAATGGGCAAAATACGTGAACAGACACAAATCAAGTAAGATACGCATATGGTAAAAATATACGAAGAGATGATAAACATCATTAGTCGTTGTAGAAATGCACAAGTTAAAGCCTCAATGAGAGGAAATTCCCTAGTGGTCCAAGGGTTGGGACTCTGCACTTTCACTGCCTGGAGTGCAGGTTCAGTCTCTGATCAGGGAACTGAGATCCTGCCATCTTTGAAACCAAAATTTTTTAAATGTTTTAATTAAAAAAACATACAATGAGATGGCCAAAATTTAAAACACTCACAAAACCAAGTGTTCATGAAGACATGAAGGAACTGGAACTTTATACATTGATGGGAAGATTGTAAAATGGAACAACCATTTTTAAAACACTTGACAGTTTCTTAGAAAGTTAAACATATATCTCCCATACAATGTAGCAATGCCTTTCCTAGGTGCTTGCCCAAGAAAAATGAAGGCATGTTCATACAAAGACTTATACACAAATGTTCACAGCAGCTTTATTTGTTGGACAAAATAGAAAAAAAATGGAAATGATCCACACGTCCTTCACTGGATGAATGGTCTATCCATATAACAACACACTACTCAGCAGTAAAAAGGAATGAACTATCAATGAACACAACCATATAGAAGAATCTCAAAAATAATCAAGCTGAGTAAAAGAAGTCCCTGGAGAAGGAAATGGTAACCCACTCCAGTATTCTTGCCTGGGAAATCCCATGGACAGAGGAGCCTGGTGAGCTATATATAGCCCATGGGGCTGCAAAGAGTCAGACACGACTCAGCGACTAAACCACCACCACCACAAAAGAAACCAGACCAAAAAAAGTACATGCTATATGATTCCATTTATATAAAATTCAAGGAAACGCAAATGAATCTATAGTGACAGAAACAGACCCAGGGTTGCCTGGGGACTGTGGGGAGAGAGGGTTGAGTGGAATTACAAAAGGGAACAAGGAGGACTTCCCGAGTGGTTCAGTAGGTAAGAATCCATCTGCCAATGCATGGTTCATGGGTTCAATCCCTGGTTCAGAAAGATTCTACAAGACAGGAAGCAACTAAGCCTGTGCACCACAACCACTGAGCCCACACTCCAGAGGCCACAAGCCGCAACTACTGGAGTCCATACTCCACAAGAGAAGTCACCGCAATGAGAAGTCTGCGCACTGCAGCTAGAGAGTAGCCCCCACTCACCCCAACTAGGGAAAAGCCTGAGCACACCAATGAAGGCCCAGCAGAGCAAAACATAAATAAATTTTGAAAAGGGTACAAGGAAACCTTTCAGGGTTGTGTATGTGTACTGCACTATATCATTTTATACGAGGGTCTTGAGCGCCCTGGATTTTGGTATCTACATGCATCCTGGAACCAATCCCCTGTGAATATCTAGAGATGACTGTACATTATCACAATTATGGTGGTGGTTTCATGGGTGTGCGCATATGTCAAGATTTATCAAATGAGACATTTTATATGTGTGCCATTTTATCACATGTCAAGCATATCTCCATAAATCTGAACCCCTGATTCAAGTCACCTACCTGATTTTGGGGTCTCAAGGAGAGAGGGACCCAGTAAGGCAGTGCTGCCTTAGCCCTGGGCACTGGCAGGTAGCCCCCAAATTTGGCCAAGCACTCACAGCAGACGGGCTCTCGATGAAAAGTGCTGGGGACAGGGCACATCTAAGCAAGAGGCAGACAAAACAGAATTTAATGCAATACTGCATTAGTGATGCAAGCCAAGGCAGTCTCTGAATGGTAAATCCACACTCGGAGGGAGCAAGGTTAAGATATGGCATCCAGGGCAAGGGCAGGGACAGGGGCCTCAGCTACTGCAGACTGTCCTGGGATGCTCCAAAGTCACTTGGAGGGGGACCACAGAGCCTGCAGACCCAGTGTGCTGGGATGTGCAATCACCTACAACCACATTACCATAAGAAAGTCTTAGGTCTCTCTTTCTAAAAATGGAGAAATACAACCAACTCTAGGGTGGATGACTGCTCTTTCTGTGGTTATCCACGTCAGTCTGCATAAAGAACTTTGTTTGCAAAACTTTCCACATCCATCCCATATGATCCCACCACACCCACAGGCAGGGGGAGAGGGAAAGTCATCCTCTCCAGGAGCAGATAGAGCTGCCCACAACAGATACATTAAGGGGCAGCATTGGTTCTCCCAGGCCTCCTAAATCCCTGTCTCAAGGTATCATGAGGAACTGAGGGGCAGGGAAGGCAGTGGGTGACCCTATATAGAGATTTGGGGGCTTGCATGGCCCCTTAAACCATGGACCCCACTGGCTGACACACCCTCTCATGAGATGCTGCTTCTGGACCCACATTTTCTGCTCTACTCCCCACCAAAGGTCATGTCAGGATTGGGGCAAAGTATTTGAGGTTTGCTTTCCTTAC
The DNA here is from genome assembly GCF_019320065.1 of Cervus canadensis. NCBI lineage: Eukaryota > Metazoa > Chordata > Mammalia > Artiodactyla > Cervidae > Cervus > Cervus canadensis. The sequence goes on along the minus strand of NC_057403.1, from coordinate 52,261,616 downwards.
CGAATGATCGATGCAACACACTTCTTTCCCAAAAGATGGAAATGTGCTTCTTTTCCTAGAAAAGAAGAAGGCTTAATTCTGGACTTTGTGTACATTGGAGGCAGGGATGCTAGTGTGAGAGCCTGAGCCAGCCTGGCTCATATCATTAAACCCCAAGAGTGGAAAGTCAAAGTGAAAGTTTAGTCACTCAGTTGTGTCCAACTCTTTGCGACCCCAAGGACTGTAGCCTACCAGGCTCCTCTGTCTATGGGATTTTCTAGGCAAGAGTAATAGAGTGGGTTGCCATTTCCTTCTCCAGAGAATCTTCCCAACCCAGGGATCAAACTCAGGTCTCCCACATTGTAGGCAGACGCTTTACTGTCTGAGCCACCAAGGAAGTCCTAGTCAACTGCCCCCCAAGAGTGGAAGGGGTCATCATTCTGAGCATAAGAGGGGGCAGAGGGTGACAACAGAAGCAGGTAGATACACACTCATGTGCTAAGGTCTAAGGGTTCCCATATGTCGAGCTATTGTGGAATCCTGCATCCCCAAAGGGTTTAGCTGGAATCAGCCTGGGTCAGGAAGATCCCCTGGAGAAGGAAATAGCAACCCACTCCAGTATTCTTGCCTGGAGAATCCCATGGACAGAGGCGCCTGGCAGGCTACAGTCCATGGGGTCGCAAGAGTCGGATATGACTTAGCGACTAAACCACCACCACCAGGCACACTCCAGCTAAACCTATACTAGGACCTTTGGGAAAGACAGGAACATCCCAACCTGGTGAGAACTTTCCAAGATGTGTACCTGCCAACCACAGCACATGCTTTATCATACACCCTGAGCTTACTTAGAATTCTGAAGGAAAATACTGTCAAAACCGTACACCTAATGAAATTCTTTGCAGTAAAAAAACAACTGGGTGCTTTGTCTCTTGGGATGACAAAGCATTTGTCATCCCAAGTAACAGATTCTGTTACTCTTCCCCATTCTCCCCACAACAAATTGCTAGTATGTTGGCCACAATACAGAGAGTGTCCAGTGAGCATAAATCCAAAACAAAGCAAAACTTCCAGCTTTCCTAATAGCATATGTAACATGGAAATGGTTAAGAGTGATATCATCATAATAATCACTATTTTGCTATCTATTTACAGTAATAGCTTCAGGTCACAAAGCTCAACTCCCACACCTGGTCCTTGACAACATAGAATGTGGAATGTTGCCCTGCACAGCACCCAAGCCCCTTAACAGTCAGAAGAGCATTGTTATTTCCTTTGTGGAGGCCAAACCTCTAGCCCAGAAGGTGAAGCCACATAGTCCCAGAGACTGACTCAGAATGTCATAACCCAAGTCAACCCAATGAAACTCATTCTCCTTGTTGTTGTTCAGTTGTGTCCAACTCTGCAACCCCATGGTGCAGTATGTCAGGCTCCCCTCATTCTGGGGCTTTGTGTTAAAATTACTAGGAAAGGAAATTTCCTTTTCTGTTGAAGTTGTAAGATCTTTTCCAGAGGTCTTGGTGGTCATTTTGCCCCCGGAGGGGAAGAAAACAAAGCTGAAAGATGGAGACAACAGTCCCTGACCACAGTCCTTAAGCATCTGTGTACATTGGTTCCTGACGACTTACACCCGACAGTCGCAATTAGTCAATGGATTGCCTTTCCTGCTTATATGATATAGTGTGGTGTCTTTCCTGCCTACCTTTTACAAGCTACTATGGGATGGGGTGACCTGAGGCTACTGGGGCTCCCCAGGTGACTCAGGGTCCAGGTTCCCTCAGATGACTCTGGGTCCAGGGCCCCCAGGTGACTTTATATCTGGGCCCCTCTAAGTGACTCAGGGTCTGTGGCCTCCCAGTGTACTCGAGGTCCAGACCGCCTCAGGTGACTCAGGGTCTCGGGTGCCCCAACTGACTCAGGGTCGGTGTTCCCCAGGTGACACAGGTCCCGAGGCCCCCTCAGATGACTCAGGGTCTGAGTTACCCTCAGGTGACTCGGGGTGTGGGGCGCCCCAAGGTGACTCGGGTGCCAGGCCCCTTGTGTGGCGCGGCGGCCCAGCGTGCAGGACTGAGGGAGGCACCTGCCTGTCATGACGCGCTCGGGATGAGTGCCCGCTGACAGACCGAACGGACACCCGAGAGCTCCCAGAAATGCCCGCCACGATTCTCCTAAGTTACGGTGAGGGCGGTGACGAAGCTCAAGATGACAGCCGTGACGAAAGTCGGGGCTGGCTCACGCGTGTCACTCCTCCTTCGGGCCCGCCCCTCACACAGCCCCTCACACCTCCCCGTCAGTCCCCGGGGCCGCCCTCGACCTCGAAAGGCCCACCTCTTCCGCCCTCCCGCTCCTTTGAGGCCAGGCTCTTCCGGCGACCGGTCTCTATTAGCTGTCGATTGGCTCTCTGTTAGCCAATAAGATGCTTCATTCTATACATGTTTACTTACCTGGCATCTGATTGGGCTCTGAAGGCAGGGCTCTGAGTCAGCGGAGCGGGGAGGGGCAGGGAGCGGGCCGGGGGCGGGCCGGGGGCGGGCCGGGGGCGGGCCAGAGGCGGAGCGGAGGTCGGGCTAGGCTCAGGTGAAGACTTTTCGGCTGTGGTCTGGACCTGGCCCAGGTGGGCGTCGGCCTTGGAAGACACACCTTTCCCCGCCAGATCCCGGGAAAACCCACTCACCGTTTCCTGCAGACGGGCCTGCGGGGCTGCAGGGCACAGTAGACGGGGTATCTGTTCCCTGGAAGGAGAGAAAGAGGTGCGCGACGCGGCCCCAGGGCCCATTCGAGAACCGCGGAGCATCTCGGTAGGAATGTGTACCACGCAGGACCTGGGACGTATTTGTATTTTAAGTCTTTCATTGCTTTTCTGACGCTGAGATTTAACTGGGCGCCTTGCCTGATACTGGCTGAATCGGACTCAAATTGTGGTTTTTGAGAATGTGTGTTTCTGAAGCAACCGAGGGTTCGAAGGCCGTGGAATTCAGAACAACTGATTATAGTATCTCTTGGAAACAAACTTTTCAGTGTTTGCTTTCTTTTTCTTTTTGGCCACACCTCAGCTTGTGAGATTTCAGTTCCCTGACCAGGGATTGAATCCCAGCCCCAGCAGTGAAAGGCCGGAATCCTAACCTCTAGACCACTAAAGAACTCCCTTTCTTTGCTGACTTTAATATTCTCAATTAATACTAGTATTTGATCAAACCTTCATAAGCAACGGTAGCCCTGGTGGGCCACATTTCCGTGTGCTGCGATCTAACCATGGACAAACAGGATTTTCCAGGCACTACTCGGGTTTCATGGCTCTTTTATTAAACTGGTAAGTTCATGACCTATGAACAGGGCTGAGCTTCCAGCCAGTTCCCACCCTGCAGGCTCTCCTGGCTAGCACCCATGCTGATTGGGCAGCACCCCCATTATATTAGCTGCTAATTATTTATTTTATTCTGTCTTTTAGCTGCGAATTATTTTGGACACCACTACCTGTGTATCTGTATAAATAATGGCAGCGCTGGTCTCTTAATAGCTAATGACAAAATTTATCAAGGAATCTCACCATTAGCCTAGTATTTTATTTATGGCTGTCTTGTCTCTGCCAACCTTGGAGGGCCCTTGGGATTCCTTGTCATCTATTCTCCTGAGTTGTCGTGGTAACACAGAAGATAGGTTTATGCCCCCCAACCCCTGCAGAAGCACTGGCGCTCACCACTCGTGACACTGTCATGCCATTTCACATCAAGTGCAACTCATCACCATTTCCACCAAAAATGGCTAAAATTAAAAGGACTGACAGTACCAAGTTTGTAGAGGGTATGGCAGCTGGAACCCTCACACCTTACACAACAGATTAAAACCATAAAGGCAAACTGGCAGTATTTACAATATCTAAACGTGTGAATATCCTGTGACCAAGCAATTCCCCACCCCAGGTAATCACCCACGATAATAGAGCTTATGTCCACCAGAAGACACCAACAAAAACACACACAGTGCCAGCCCGGCCAGCAGCTGGAGGACAGCCACTTCTCACTCCTTCACACGTATCCGTGTGAGAACAGATATCTGTATCTTTGAGAACATTCCTAAAAAAGCATGTATTGCTGGTAAGCCAGAGAAGAACCAAAAAGTTGTGGTTTGGTTTTGAGGTTGGCTTGTTATTTCAGGATCATCTTGCCCAACTGACCTGTGACAGTTTTCACAAACCTAAATCCTGTGGGTTAAGTGAAATCATGATTTTCAAATAAAGTCTAAGCAAGAACTGTAATTTTTAAGTTCTCATGTCCCATGACTTTTGGGTCTCTCTGAGGTTGAACCCAAGCTGCACAGTGGTTCAGGTCAAGATTACGCCAGGCACCACCACCATCACAGCCCTGAATACAGGACTCACTGTTTTACCCGGATGGGGGCCCTGCATGATGTGACAGGTTCCCACTGGTGACCAGCATGCCATCAACTTTGCTGCCCCCAACCTTACCCTTTTCCTGTAGGCCCACAGGCTTCATCATCACCCCACCAACCGTGACACCTAGACTTCTCTCTCCGGCGGCTGTGACAGCAGCGTCTTGGCCTCTCCTCCCTCCTTCACTGTGAGCTCCTGCAGTCTGCTGGGGGGACACAGGACCACTGTCATCCTTCTCTCACTGTCATCCTTCTCTCACTGTCATCCTTCTCTCACTGTCATTGGGGCACTATGAAATGGCATGGCCAGGCCAGGCGGCCAGGCCAGGAGAGTCTTCTCATTCCCAACTGCCTGTGTCACTGTCTCACCCCCACCCCCAAGGTGCCAGGGACCCCGTTCTAGCACTCGCCCTGAGATCACCAAAGCATCCTCTAGGAGAGGCTTCCACACCGTTTCCCCTACACTCATGGCAACCCGTGGGAGCTTGCCTTCCAATAGAATTGTGGAACTCTCTCAACAGGAGAGACATTCCGTGGTGAGGCGGCCATCCACCTGGGCTCCCACACCCACACAGACCCACGCAAACACTTGGTCGTTGTTCAGTTGCTCAGTCGTGTCCGACTCTGCGACCCCATGGACTGCAGCACACCAGGCTTCCCTGTCCTTCACTATCTCCCGGAGTTTGCTCAAACTCACGTCCATTGAGTCGGTGATGCCATCCAACCATCTCATCCTCTGCCGCCCCCTTCTCCTTTTGCCTTCAATCTTTCCCTGCATCAGGATCTTTCCCAGTGAGTTGGCTCTTCTCATCAGGTGGCCAAAGTACTGGAGCTTCAGCTTCAGCACAGTCCTTCCAATGAATATTCAGAGTTGATTTCCTTTACGATTGACTGTCCAAGGGATTCACAAGAGTCTTCTCCAGCACCACAGTTTGAAAGCACAAATGTGTTATATGTATAAACTATGTCTGTGGCATTAAAACTTCATGGGGGGTATTAGGGGAAAAATGTCTACAATGGCTCTTTGGAAGGAGATGATAGTGAATGAAAGAAGCCAGGTTAAAAGAGCTACATACTAAGTAATGCCATTTATTGGACATTCTAGGAAAGGCCAAACGATAGGGATGGAGAACAGAGGAGGAGTTTAAGAAGGGGCAGAACCAGGGATTTTGAGGAGGATGGAACATTCTATATCCTGACTGTGGTGCCTGTTCACAGCTCTGTGTGTTGGTAAACTTACACTAAAAATTTACATAAATCACATCTCAAAGAACCTAGCCAAGAAATAAAAAAGGACAGCCCAAGCATTCCCACAATAGTGCTGAGCTATCAGCCCTCCTTCCCCCAAGTTTCCTCTCCTGGGAAGGAGCCTGAGAGGCAGCCTTTCATCACTTATGGGTTTTCAAGTCAAATTAGGGGGAAAGGTCTGAAAACTTTACCCTTGAGGCCTATCTTCGTTGGTTTCACCTTGCTGGCTGGGGTCATGCAGCATGCAGTGACCCGAAGGGCCCACTAGAGGGTGGGCTAAAAAAGGACCTGGTCTCAGGGCAAAAGCCCCCAGGCCCACCAAAGCAGCCCCCGGCAGTGGGGAAGGGCGAGCACGGTGCCTTCGGGGATGGGAAACGAAGCAACGCCCCAGATGGAGGGCGGAACTCAGCCCCAACCCTTCTCAGGAATCCAGGCCCAGCTGGATGGGAACGTGATGTAGTTTTACTTTCTACACTATTTGAATTTTTCACAAGAATATTACTTTTGTAAACAGGTGAAAATAATACATAAACGAGCTCCTCAGCTGTCTGCTCAGCCACTGAGCACATCCCTGCCCTTATCTATCCCGCCCTTCTGTTCTCAGAAATGGCAACTTACTTAGACTTCAGACTAAGAGAACCCACTGCAGCCCTACCCTTGGGGAGAGGGTACAGGTCCCAGACCAAAGGGAGGGATCCAGGGGCCTACCATTGTCTGGGTTCCCAAGGGTCACTCACCACCACTCTGTTCCATAAAGGGGAAAATCACAACTATCAAGACCGGATGTAAGAAGCACAGACCCCTCCCGGAGGCCCCACCCCCGCACTGGTAACCCAGTCCTCTCTGTCGGCCAACAACCACTCTCCTGTGATTGGCCCCTGCCCACATCCAGAGTCCATGTCACTTAGAGCTCCAGGCTCCATCTGAATCATATCCCAAAAGAAACAAATTACAAAGCACACAAGATTTCAAAAACTGCTTTATGGAGAAACAGCACCCCAAGGTTGTCAAGTCCAGGTCACAAGTCAGAGCTTCCTGGGGACCTGACCCTGCCCCACCCGGCAAGCCTGAGCAGATGCCTGAGAGTGATTACAGCCTCCATCTCAACTGTTGTCTTCATCACTTGGGGGGTGGGGTTTCAAGATCAAACAGGATGAATGTTTTTCTTCTCCAAGCAGGCTTCACGATCTCAAACAACAACCAAAATTAGAATTAGGCTAAAAAAAAAAAAAGCAAAAGTTTCTCATCCCTTCGCGTGTTCTGGCAGGTCTCCCTGCAAGCGCAGAAAGGACCCAGAAGGTTACTTTTCTGCTGGAGCCTCAGGTGTCACTGCTGGTGACCCTGGGCCCCAGAAGGCTGGCCTGCCGGCCGCTGAGCTGTAAATGACACAGGCCTCCATGTGGTTCCCATTCACATTATCAGGCAAACTGACGGCATGTGGCTTGCTTCTCTGTCTAAATAGTTCTGAGAACGTACAAAATACACTGCAGATCTTCTCCCAGAAGTGAAGACAGAGAAGTTATCCTATGTTATGGACTCCGTGAATTGGGGCATCTTACCCTCAAGGCAGGTGAGGGTTACATGAGAACACTCACATGAGGATTCTCAAAAGTTAAAATATGAAAGTATCCAGGAGAACACAGCTACCAAGTCACAGTCAGGTGCTTCCAGTTCACACTCGAGATACCACAGTCACGAGGCCAGGGAATTCCCCAAATGACAAGGGGCTAAGCAAGCTTCTGACCCGCTCCGGCTCGGCTCATGAGCACTAAAGAGACCTCTCAGCAGCAGTGGGAGAAAGCCCAGGCAACCTGAAAAGTGAAGGCAGTCTTGAAGTGTCAGACAAGAGGGCGGCTGGCTGAGGGAGGGGTCTGGCTGTCTGGGAACGATGCCAAGTTGTCAGTGAGAAAGTCAGGCAGGACAGCTTCACCTCTAAGCTTGTTCTGCAGGCAGTGGGAATGTAGCTAGTTAGACAGCTGTACGCTCTCCCACCCTCCTCATCAGCCAGGGACACAGGTACCCTGAACAGAGTGGGGACACCAGGCCTGGTGTCAGGGCCAGAGGGGACAAGGGGAGGAGCCGGGCAGCAGTGGCCTGGAGCACCAGCCACAGTGAGCGGGCTGTCCCAGAGGAGGGGCCAGGGCAAGGCTAGGAAGGGAGGCTCCAGTCTGAACCGACGGAGGAAGGAGATTGAACCCTCCTACCACAATGCCCCTAAACCTCTTCACACCCAGCATTAGATGCTGGAGCTCTGAGCCCCGGGAGGCACAGGGGGAGGGCGAGGAACAGATCTGGGTATAGTGCCAGGCCTACATCACGAAGCCAAAAAAATAAGGTCATTTGCCACAACCTCACACCAAACACCTCCAGCCCCAAAATGAAGAATCCCCATGACCTGTGTCTGAAATCTCCAATCACGTTTCTAATCGACTCCCAGAGCGTGGAGCTCTCCAAGTATGCAGAGTTACCCAAGCTTTCCTCTACCCCATACCCAACCTCATGGCAGCAAAAGTGGCAGTGAAGGTGATGCCCACCATGGGGAACATCCAAAGACCGCCCGAGGTCCACCTGCCACCCCCAGATCAAGCCCCACAGGAGCATGGCCAGCCCCTAACCTGGGTCATTAGAGATCCCCATTGGAACCAGCTTTATCCAAAGCCTCAGACAACACCCTCAGCCTTTTTGAATCCTTGCCCACAGTGAGTTAACTGGTTGGAAGTTCCCGTCCTGGGCCGGCTGACCGTCCACCATGAGGGGGAGCGGCCAGTACTGGATCTATGCACAGAACCACCACTGTCCGCGCACCTCACCTACAGAACTGAGAACTGGGGCTTCCAGAACTGGAAACTAAGTACTGTTGGGAGACTAGGAGACCTCGGGGTGGATGACAAGCCCACGCCCTTCACTCCTGCTGCCCTGCCTGGCGACAGCCAGGCCACTGCCACCCACAGGCCCCACCTGACACCCGAGACTGAGGCCAACATGAACGCAGCCAGCAGCCCAGGGTTATTTTAGTCGCTGTTAGCGGCAACCATGCGTAGGCCAGACACTAGAGGCAGGACAGCATTTAGTTTGGGGTTGGTTTTTAATCAGAAGTGCTCATCTTTACAATGCTGGGGGCCTCAGACAGAGACAGTCCCTTAGCTCTGGGTAAAACACGCATTTTCTTGATTTTATTTAAACAGTGGTGAAACCTAGAGAGGAACAGCCGAGCGCCCAGCTGTCCTCTGTTTTCACTGTCCTCAAGGCTTTGTGGCTGCACCATTGGGGACAGCCACACTTGGCACAAGAGAAGAACAGCCACGCTGTGAGAGGGGGGAGGGCGACAGGCTTTGAGGCTCAGTCCTGCAAGATGCAGGGACTGGGACCACGTCCCCACCCGACCGCGGGTCCTGCTGGAAGGATCTGGGAGGTGTGCAGTGGTGTCTCTGATGAGACTCGGCCGACGGTGCCTGGCGATGGCCCAGGGTGGACCCCAGAGTCCCAGTCCTGGGAAGCCTAGTTTGCATTTCAGGGCCATGCCCAGAGCTTGTTGCTTCTGGGCAGCAAAGGAAGGAAGGCCCAAGTAGCCAAATGGACTGAAGCTGGGACTGAAGTTATTTGAGAAAAGAGCTGGTCAGGAAGAACTCTACCAGGAAACACAGGACACGTTTCATGGGGCACCTCAGGTTGGGCTCTACATGAAGGCACCACAGAGCTGCCCCCTCCCTGGGGCACCCAACAAGGACAAGCAGCTGGGACACAACAGAGTCCATCCACCCCAGGGAGCCACTGGCCCTGGCAGGCAGGTGCGGTGATGCTTGGTGGGTGGCAGGGAGGGCTGAGCAGAGCTCCGGCAGGTCTGTGCCCAGGCACACAGGGCTCCGTTCTTCAGGGGATGGCAAGATCAGGCCTCGTGGGGGTTCCCAAATGCAGGGGTCAACACGACAACGGGAACAGTGCCAGTAGAAGGGTCAGCGCCCGGTGTCTCCACGCTGGAGGGGCCTGGTCCCCTGACACTTCCAGAAAGCTGCCCTCTCCCCTGCAGAAGGGCATCAAACACCTGGCATGACCCCTCCCAATGTTTTGCCCCTTTCAAGAGTGGCACCTCGTAAACCACGCAGGGGAGCAGACGTGGGTCATCTCAGAGAGGCCCTGTGCCCAGCTCTGAGACCGGCGGCTGCAACTCACGGTTTCACACCAGTGAGGGTGGGGCGGGGGAGCAGGGCGGGCGCTCAGTGACTGCCTGTCGGAACAGCTGCAGTGCAGGTCTCGGTTCTAAACCTGAGAGAGGCCGGGCAGGCACCCAGTGCTGCGGGGCCCAGGGCCGGGCGGCGTTGGACCAGGGCCACCGAGCTACTGGACAGCCTGCAGTGGGTGTCTCCTCGTGACCCGTGTCACCGGCCCCGTTTCACTGACCTTGGAAACTGAGATTGGAGTGACGTGCATTTGTCCAAAATCCAAGCGAGTAGGTGGAAAAGTGGGTCTCGAGCCCCATACCCCATCTCCCCGGAGCTCCTATTCCACACACAGCACCCCCACCCGCCCAGGCTGCATGGAAGCCACCGCGGCCCTCCGGCTTGCTCCCTGCAGAGGGGATGGTGGAGCCAGCACGCCTCCCCTAGGACCCCTTCCATGAGCTGGAGGCAGCAGACCATGCATGCGGAGTGACCCTCCCTGGAGGAGGACTGTGTTCTCCCTAGAAAACGGCCAGTCTCTCCAGTTCAGTCCCTACACGCCCCGTGGCCCGTCCTCCAGGTCAGTTTGTTCCGGTTCTGTTGTTTTTTTCAAGACATGCTCAGCCCTCCTGTTGCTACTGGCAGATATGCAGGCGTGCGGTGCGCTCCATGGAAAGCATCTGGGCGGCCACGCCAAGGCTCCTGCGAGCAGGGGGGTGTCGGGTGTTGGCCGAGTCCCCCCGAGCGCATGCTGCTGCCCTCCCAGCCCCGAGTCGCCCGCCATGGGGAGGCGAACCGTCAGGAGGTGAGGGACTGGATGTTCTTGAGCATCTCCTCAAAGGCCTGCGGGGACGGAGCATCTGCGTTCCGGAAGGCGGCCTGGACCCTGCTGTAGAGGCTGAAGGACTTCAGCTCCAGCCAGATGAACCCGAAGCGGTCCTCGTCGAATAAGACAAAGACCCCAGGGGTGCGCTCAGGGCTGGTGAAGCCGTGGCCGGCGATGAGGCCAGTGCCGTAGAAACTGAACAAAAATAAGAGAGTGTGGGGACAGAGGGTGAGTGGGGCCCCTGAAGGCGCACGGTGGCCCAGGGCCATCACCTCATGGTCTGGGACATTCTGGAACACCCCCTCCCCCCGACATCCCATGTGAGCCACGTCCACCATCCTCCAGCAGCAGGCGATCCACGGAGTCAGCTGGTGGGCTCGGCACCCTCAGGGAGGCTGGCATTCACTTAGAGGACATGAGCAGGCCTGCTGCTTCACCCTGGAGAGCTGGGCTCACCCCGCTGACTGCGGCTCTCTACTAACTCACCCAACAAAAGGACGAGGGTCCCAGGCAGCTCCCCGCCGAATACTGCTGCCCCAAAGTGCACATCTTCATGGCACAGACCCAGGCAACAGAAATCTCAGTTCCCGGGATAGTCACGTGCACATGTGAACAACTCAAATGTAGTCAATGACTTATCAGCATGTAAAAAGCAAAACTTGCAAATACCCATTACAGCCACATTTGGAGACTTGGGCTCTAATGCGTTCATGTCTTTCTTACAAAGAACTCAGTGTTTCTGACAGATGACGAGGAGTTAGGACTGGCCTGACCTTCCCGTTGTGTGGAATAATGCCCAGGACCCCACCTCTGCCTGCCGCACTGAGGCTCTGCTGGGCGGGAGGGGACAGCAGCCCTGCGCCTGAGGGCCCGCGGCTCTGATGGCTTCTGCGCACCAAGCTTGGACACACAGACACATGTGCTGCACAGGCTTTGCAGCAGGGCCAGGGGACGCACACACCCCTCCCAGCTGAGCCCCTAACACTCAGCTTGGGGTGGAGATGCTCTGGTGACATAGCCGGGGCTGGACCAGAGCTTCCAGGCCGGCTCTGCCCGAGGGCTCTGAGCTGGCCGTGAGATGCTGCAAGTTGTCAAGTTTCCCAGGGACACAAGATCAGTCTTCTTTATGACTTTCAAAAATTCACAACAGGTGAAGTTACACTGGAACACTATTGTGTACGCTTCCCTCTGGAAAATCCATATTCAGTTTCTTTTATCACAACGGTATTAACATGAAGAGGATATAATGGATTTTGTCTGTCAAGTCCGCACCAATGCCTAAATCGCTTTTGGGGAGCTCAGCATGGGGCCCAGGGAGTGGCACTGGCCACCCGGGACCTGGAACACATAGGCAGAGCTTCCCACGGTGCAATGCCCCCCGCCCCGTGCGGGGTCGGCCCCACGCCAGGCCGCCTCTGTGCTGGTCCGGCAGGGGACCCCAGAAGCCCACGCCCCCATCCTTACCACATCCTGCAGGTCCGGGGATAATCCTCATTCCTCGAGCTCACGCCCACTGGCAGCACGAACGGCTGCCCCTGCCCCGACTGGGCAGGTGGCTCAGCTGCGGCCACAGCCCCTCCATCCCCAGGCGCCTGGGCCGGCTCGGCGGGAGGCTCCTCGCAGGGCTGGGGGCTCTGCTGGCCGAGGCCCTCGGCATCCTCGGGCCCGCCTTCCTGCTCCTGCTCCTGGCGCACCTGCTCACGCACCTCCAGGACGACGCGGGAGAGCTCGTTGAAGTCGCGCAGGCTCTCGGCATCAGGCAGCTGGATGCGGTGCCTGAGGTCAATCTCCACAGTCTGCTGCCCGGCAGGGATGTTGGGGTCGCCCTGCGGAGCCAGTGTGCAGCCGTCAGCAGGCTCAGAGACTGTGCTGAGCCTCCAGCCCCAGTCCTGCCTCCGGCTGAGGGCGCTTGCTCAGCCTTACCACTGGTTTGGCAGTGACCCCTTACCAGTCGGAATATCTGATACGTCCTTTAAAAAAAAACAGTGCCCAGAGCAGGCAGCCTCCTGTGAAAGGCCTTTGAGGACAGGGAATGACAGTACCCACGGGTGACCCTGGGAGGGCCCACAGGCACCCCTACACCGAAGACCTTGGGTGGGAGCCACCCTACGTTGACAGCTGAAGCGATGGAGCCTCGAGAGGTCTGTGAGCCCTCCCGGGTCAGGCAGGGCCAGCCGGAAACACCAGCCCAGATTGTGTGCCTGGAACAGGCGACAAGGGGCCCTTCGTCCGGGACCTCACTCAGCTCAGCAGCCCTCCCGGCGTGTTCCCGAGCTGCTGAGGCCCAGACAGGCCGTGGGGGCCCAAGTGCTAAAGCAGAGGGTCACCCGGGGAGCTCCTGGAGACCCCACCCAGCCCACCCCCATTAAGTCAGAGCCTCTGGGGTAGGGCCAGCATCACGGTTTTCTCCGTCTCCCCAGGGATCCTGGGGTGTGGCCAGAGCTGAGGGCTGTGCAGGAAAGGCTGCCTTGGAAATGTTCAGAATCCCCAGGGGATCGTGTGAAAGGTAGACCCTGAATCAGCAGGTCCGGGTGGGGCCCGAGATGCCAAGTTCCCGGCAAGCCCCCTGGGGAAGTGCCGCCACAGTCTGGGGCCCGCTGTTGAGTAGCTGGGGCACAGCCCGAGCCACTCTACGCCGGGATGATGTGATCACAGCCACGTGGTGCTGGGCCCGGCAGGGTGGCCCCTGGGACCCACCGTGATCTTCGTGCCCCTGGCACGCTTCCCATGGAAGCTGAGCATGACGATCTCCAGGCCGTGGCTGCCGTAGGTGCCCTTGAAGAGGCCCGGCCTGATGAGGTCATCCGGGCGGCTGGGCGGGAGGTAGATGCGGCGATAGGTCAGGCAGTTGCTGTGCGGGGGAAGAGGGGTATAGCATGAGAGCACGATTGGCACAGCCCACGGGCGCGGGGGCAGAACACGGGGCTCACACCCGCTGGCCGCGCTGCGCAGGGTGGGCAGTGTTAGGTCCCCCCCAAGGCCCATGGGAGCAGGGGCACCCCTCCTTCCTGAGCTCCACTCACCCCAATGCATGGGTGCATGGCACACCCTGGGGTGGGGATTCCTGAGGCTGCCAAGGGGCTAAACAGAGGCAGAAGGAGAGGGTCCAAGGGCAGAGAGCGTGACAGCGGGGGGAGACACGAGGCTGCCCAGGTCGACATGGCGAAGGGAACATGAGGCTCTAACACACAGGCCAGGCCTGTGAGAACACAGCTGGTGGGTGATGGTGGTCAGACAGGCAGAAAACAGATACCAAGGTGGGTCAGGGGACAGGGCCTCTGGTCATAGTACCCAGAGAGAGCAGGACTGTGCTCACAGTACCCAGAGGGACCATGTTCACAGTACCCAGAGAGAAGGCCATCATTCACAGCACCCAGAGTGACTGTGTTCACAGCACCCAGAAGAGAAGGACTGTGTTCATAGCACCCAAAGGGACTGCATTCACAGCACCCAAAAGGACTGTGTTCACAGCACCCAGAAGGGAGGGACTGTGTTCACAGCACCCAAAGGGACTGCATTCACAGCACCCAAAAGGACTGTGTTCACAGCAACCAGAAGAGAGGGCTGTGCACACAGCACCTGAGAGGGAGAGACTGCCCGCCCGCAGCCAGGAGCTGCACTCACTCGTACTGACTGGTGTAGATGAACTTCATCAGGATGAGCTCCTGCATGTGCTCGTGGAAAATGTCCTCCAGCGTCCGGCCCCACTCTTCCCTTAACCACGTGCGGAATTCCTTCCAAGAGAACACAGGTCACAAAGCCACCCCGACACGAGGGCGCGGAGAGGCTGCCTGCTGTGATGGCGCACAGACGGCATGAAGACGGAAGCCGGGGAGGAGGGACGGGAGAGCATGCATTCTTTCTCCCAGCTTCCAGCCTCCCTTCCCTGCTGAGGCACCCGGGGCTCTGGTCCTTGCTTTCCCAACTTCAATGGGAAGGACACATAGGGACCGTGGGCGTCCTTCGGGGAGGCTGGGGCTACAGCACTTGTCAAGAGCGCCTGGGAGGCAGCTCTGCAAGCCTCGCTTCCATGCCAACCAGACGGCGGCATCTACACTGATTGTCGGGCTTCTGGGGGAGTGGGTGCATCAGACCCCCGTGCTGGCCGAGTTTGCTTTCTGCAGCCCCCAGTGAGCACAGGACAGGGATAGGCAGAGTGGAGAGTGTGGGTGGACTTTCCTTTTTAAAAGGTGTCTTCCGAGTTATGTTCAGTAAGTGTATTTGTAAAAAGAAAACTTTTATAAACAGTGCATCCACAAAGCCCCATAATTCATTATGGCATCAAGCTATACGAAGGATATTTAGTGCTTCATTGTTTCATTCTGTACATTCAATATTGCTAATCCACAGCTATGTGTTCCTAACTCAGTACAGTGTTTCTAGTGACTATCTAGAATTAACTCTACAAACAGAAGCAAAAACAATTTACCAAAAAAAATAAAAAATAAAAGCTACTATCTGTCAACTGCTTTAATATGTTACTGCCCAAACCCTGGCAAAGAATAGAAATTACTTAGTAACTGAAATAAACAACTGTTGGAAATACACAGTCAATAAATAATAATCAACTGAATTTTTATATACTAACAGAACAAAATTGGAAAATCAGAGTTTTAAAATCCTATTTACAACAGCCTCAAAAAACACACAGACTTAGGAATGAATACAAAGCATGGGTGATACTTCTACTCCGAAAACCCCAAGATGCTGCTGAAAGGGGGTGAAGAGGCCCACAGGGCAGAGACACCTGTGGACCAGAAGACTCAGTATTAGGTCAGCAACTGTCTCAAATTGACCTACAGACTCAATACCCAGGCCAGTTGTAATCCCATCAGGGTCTCCGGCAAAACAGCCGAGCTGATTCTGAAATCCATTTGGAACATCCTTGCAAAAGAACAAGGCTAGAGGATGCAGGCTAGCATGACTGACTCACTACAAAGCGAGAGTAACCAAGATGGTGGCTGAGCGTGAGGTCAGAGCCAAGGACAGACCTGGAGAGAGTTCGCTGGTGGCCCTGTGGTTAGGACTCTGGGTTTTCACTGCCATGGACCAGGTCCAGTCTCTGATCAGGGAATTGAGATGTGGCAAGACATGTGGCACAGCCAAAAAAAAAAGGAGAGAGAGAGAGCCTAGAAACACTCACGTGTGTCTCAGGAATGGACTTTCAACCACAGCATCCAAGCCACCCAACAGGGAAAAAGTCTTTCTTTTCCACAAATGGGGCACAAACCACACAATGACAGGGAACAAAGAAGCAATCCCCGCCACATACAGGAACCATTCAAGACAGGCCACAGACCGAAATGTAACGTCAAGCTACCAAACTCCTAAAAACAACAGAGAGAAACACACTCTTTGCAGTCTGGGGGTAAAACAATAACCACAAAAGAAAAAACCTGACAGGCAAGACTTCATCAAAATCAAAACCTCCCACTTACATGGCTGAACTCATGGAGGAAAGGCCCTTAAAAAAAATCAAATAGAGAAATAACAGATGAAGATGGAGGCGAGGGAATGTAGCGAGCAAGAATTTCAGTGCTGCCACGGCACATAATCAGACTTGAGCTGAGAGCCAAGAAACTGGCTTGTGAACCGTCATAATCTTATTTCCTTCGCATGAGGTCAGTCATTAGGAATACCAACCAGACCCAATTACTCAGAACAGATACGCTCACCATGAAATTATCTCATCAGATATGTATCCACACAGAAAAACACAGGGGCCTAGAACATATCAGACAAGAAGTCCATTACGGATCCAGGGCTGGTTCACCATAGTCAACACCCCACCACCATCGCCTGGTTCTGCACAGTGGCCTAGGAGCTGGGTGCTAACACCTTCCCTGGTCTACAGAACTTTCCAGAGCCACACAGCTGGCAGGTGACAGAATTAAAGCTAATAACCCGAGGCCACATGCTCACTGGTCTCATCTCTGCCACAGCCAACGCCAGGGCTGGCAGGAGTACAGCAGGGCAGAGGGCCCCATGCGGCACGGTGGGCTGTAATCAGGGACCAGCAAACTGACAGCGTGTGAAAACAATCTGAGTACAGCCTGGAGTACCTTCAGGGCCTTTTGTACAATTCCGCTTTTGCAGAGTCCAGGCAGCAGTCACGAAAATAATGCCCAGCGTCTCTCCTGGGTGGCTCCAACCAGGCGTGCCTCTAAGCCATTGACCACTCAATCCTCCAAATCACCTGTGACCACAGGCAATCTCAGGGCCCCGTTTTACAGACAAGGGCTGAGGCTCCCGGAGGGCAGGTCACTTGAGCATGTAGTCAAGAGGACGACAGGGGAACAGCTGAGCTCAAACCCCACATCCGACTGCAGGACAGTCATACCCCTGCTGTTATTACACCAAAGCAAGATGATGAACAGAATACTGCATAAAAACTAAAGCCTGCAGAGACATCCCTGGCCATCCGGTGGTTAAGACTCTGTGCTTCCAATGCAGGGGGCATGGGTTCAATCCCTGGTCAGGGAACTAAGATCCCACATGTGACACAGCACAGTCAAAAAAAAAGTCTGTAAAGAATACTAATGAGACTGGGAAATGTTTCTGGAATACCAGTTAAGCTAAAAAACAAACAAAAAAGAAAAAACAGAAAAACTATCCAAATTAGACAGACCACAGTGATATCACAAAGGCCAAGGGAAACAAGGGATGATGGAGAATGGACTTGGAGGCCACCCTGGTGGGGCCACGTCAGCACTCTTCTCCCTCCGGATTCTGAGCATTCTGCATCTGATGGTGACAGTTCAGGAAGTATCCTTTTGGGAAGGTGGTGAGAAAGTATATAAGACAAAGGAAAGCAAAATAAAACCAACTGTGTGCAACTGAGGGCGTCCAGCGCCACAGGCTTTCTGCATGGCCGAGCACGCCGCAAGTGGGACCCGCCACCCCCTCCTCCCTTTCCCATCCCTGCTCCTCCTCACAGCTCCCCCCTCCTCCGATTTCCAGAAGCCTCAGGCCGCGGGGTCTGGACAGATGGCGGTGGGTATTGTGGCTCAGCCTCGCCATCCCATCCAGGAAGAAAGCAGGCACCGTCCGCAATGGAAGTCAGATAACAGGCGCATGGCTGGGGTCTGGGCAGACAAGGCCCTGCACTGCCCTCAGGGGCCCAGAGATGAGGCTGCAGTGTGAGGGGAGGCAGGTAAGGAGCAAGCCGAACACCCCAGTCCTGAGGGGGCCAAGACAGTCTGGATGTGACCTTGGAAGTGGCACAAAGCTAGTAGGTAACCCAGAACTGGAGTCTGGGGCCAGAGCGTGGGGAGGTGGAGGTGGGGGCGGGGTGTTGGCAAGCCTCAGGATGCAGTTTATGCAGAACGGGCTTTGGGCGTTGGTAAGGGCAGAGAAGGGCTGGGGTGGGGCTTCCTTCCTGAGCAGAAGGAGGGGTGAGAGCCAGTAGGGCCTACAGGGGCAAAGGACAGGTCTCCGCCTGGAGACAGTGATAAGCATAGCCCGTTCACCTTCCTGCCCTCTGAGGCCACCAGGAGTCCTCGACTCCCTTAGGAAGCACCACTGTAGCCCAGAATTTTATCAACCATCAGAGCACAGGGCGGCTCAGGCTTTCACCTAATCTTCAGAGCCATCAGAATTCCTCTTCCCCTGGAGCCTGAAGCCACTCTCTAGGTTGGCAAGACTCAGCTAAGTGGAAACGTCTCAGCTGACACACAAAGAACCTCATCCTCCAACTCCCCACTTGGAGGAAAGACAAAGGGAGGTGGAGAGATGGAGCGGAAGGAGCCAGCACAGAGACCCTAGGCAGCTGAGATGGACAGAGTGACTGCGGGCCAGACGGCAAGCTCCCCGCCCCGGGACTCTGGTGTGGACCCCCCAGCACCTCAGGCAGCCCAGCCTCTGGCCATAAGGGGTTCACCCCGATAAAGCCTCTGGTCTCCCCGCAACTCACACCTGTGATGAGACCCCGCAGCCCTTGGGCCTCTTGTCAAAGGGGCGATGGAGAAGCAGTCAGAGAACCACTTCTACTCAGCGTGTTTATCCTCAGCCCAGCACACACGTCCACACTGTGAGGATGAGCCCAGGAGGCGGCCTCCCTTCACACGTCCACCCTCACGTCACCCCCCGGGACAGAAGGGTCGGCCTCACCTCCTGCCGCCCGCCAGACATCCTGTGGTGGTCCGTCTGGTTGCACTTGGTGGAGAACTCGTCCTTCTTCACGATCTTGAGTGTCCACAAGACGGAGAGAGGGTCACCAGTGAGCCCCAGTGGCGCCCTCAGAGCAGGGGCACATCAGCCCCTCCCGCTCCCATGCCCCCCATCATCTGGGGGGCCCCGAGGCTGCCAGATCACGGGCGGTCCTAGAAGGGTACTCGGGACCCCCTTGAGCGCAGGCTTCCTTCCAGGGGGAGGCATCGCCACTCCCAGGGGGCATCCTAGAGCCGCGCTCTCCTACTGAAACAGGGAGGACGCCCACTCGCTCACTCGCTCGAGAGTGGCTATCTGCCAGGCCCACACCCAAGAGTAAAATGTCTTATTCCAAGCAGACACCCTTGGAAAGAAGGAGAAAAGAACCTCACTTGGAAGGACAAATGGTTCTAAGTGGAGGCAGAAGCAGGGACAGCTCCAGCCAGTGAATCTCTGAGGCGGGGCAGCAGTGTCAACAGCACCCAGAAGGACTGGGCCAAGCCTGAATCCCCACTCCTGCTGACCGACCCGGGCGGGGGGCACTGCTGGGAAGACCCCAGCAGGCAGCTGGCACTGGGCCCCAGGGAGCAGCGAGGAGCCCCAGCCTCACCTGGACGTGGCCGTTGTGGGGCCCTCTGTGGCCATACATGCACTCCACCGTGGCCGACTTCCTCTCCATCAGGTGGATTCGGAACAGGGGCTTGAACCGCATCGGGTCGTCCACGTGAGGGTCGTGGGGAGGCAGGTACATCCAGCCAATGATGAACAAGCCGTCCACCTGCGCGCAGGTCCACACGAGGGTGAGGGTGGGGGTGGGTGAGGCACAGTATCCCTGCCCTAACCCCCCCAACAGTGAGGACCAGCCGCATCCACATCCCAGTCCTGTGGGGACCCAGAGCAGCAGGAGGAGCACGGCTTCTCCCGCCATTAATTAATTATTAATTAAATGACTAGTTTAAGTAGTTTATCCAACGTGAAATGTGGTAGCTAAAGCTGGTAACGCTGTTACATCATTGAAATATGCTGAGAAACAGAAATCACAGTTCTCCCCACTCCTCGCAAAGGGATCAAACTGTGAGGTGATGGGTACCTTGACTAACTGGAAGGGGGACTCCTTCCATGATGTTACTTGTGCCTCAAATCGCCACAAGGTACACTTTATGGACCTCACAATTTTGGTAACTATACTAAACCAAGCTGAAGAAATTAACCGATTTTTAACTAGAAAATACAGCAGTGAGACCTGAATCCAAGCAAGCCTTAGAGAGAGCATCCAGCTCCGAAGTGGGCATGGGGGCTGGGGGTGGGGGGAGCCAAAGACACCAGGAGCAGGAGCGATTCGGAGAGCGACCCCCAACGGGGTAGCTGACCCGAGAAGAATCGGGGCGCTGCTCTTGCCAGGGGAGACTCAGGAGCCAAAACCAACGAGCAGCAGGAGGGCCTGGCTTAGATCCTGAGGTGCCCGAGCCAGCAGCTGAGGGTGGGTCTGAGACAGGCAGGGAGCCCCGAGCGTGGACGGGGCTTCAGGTGACCCGAGTGCCACTCTAGTGAGCTGTGGTCAGACCTCACGTGTGTGGGTGCCAGAGTTAGAGACCCACGCTGAAGCACAAACATGGATGACAGGGGCCTGGGGTTTGCATTAAAATACTGAAAAGAAAAGGCAAAGGGGCCGTGAACTTGGCACCAGGGCAGCTGCCAGGAGGTGGGCATCTGAGCGTCACCCTGCCTCCCCATGTGTGTTTAGAGTGCCACACGATAAAAGTAGTGACAGGGACAAAGGAGGGGGCAGTCCCCAGGCACCACACTCAGCAAGCGCACGTTCTCGTGCAGAGGCGGGGGCGCCTCTGCCACCCACACGGTGGCCCCCCACTCAGTCCTGCCTCCCTGGGGGGTTGAGTCCCCAGCTTCTGGTTCCAGTGACAGAGGAGGACAGAACTCAATCACTAATTGTCTCAGGGGAGGGTTAGTTGGCAGTGTTTTGTCATGGGCTCTACTTTCCCCTAATTATCTCCTGCTTTCAGAAGCCCTTTAAAAAAAAAACCACACACAACTCTATTACTCACTGCCAGTAAGAAAAGCAATGACCCCCTCCTGGCCTGAAACTAAGGAGAGGATGGATGTGCCCATGCTGGGAGCTGTCTGGCTTGTCCCCAGGAGAACGTTCTAACAGCAAGGCTTCCCTGGCGGTATTAATATTAAATAAATGTGAAGCGAGTTTCTCAACAGATGTTTCCACCACATTATAAAGAATATGAAGCAATATTTATCCCTAACCAAACCCCACCTGGTGAGCAAAACCCAGAGTCACCAGAGTCACCTGGCGGTCCACGTGAACCAGGCTCCCGGGGCCCCGAGAGCTGCAGCAAGGTAGACCCGCCAGCCATGACCTGAGCTGCGGCTAGAGCCCTGGACTCAGGCTTCCGGCCTGCCGGGCGTACGTGCAGTGAGAGGCAAGCAGAACGGACACCAGGCTGCCCGAAGGACCCCTGGCTTGGTCTTCCCTGCACTGCTGACCACACTGACACCAAGGCCTGGGCGCCTGCCTGGAGCTCAGTACAAGGCCCCACCCGGCTTCTGTCCTGGAGGCTGTAGTTGTGCCAGCAAGACCACCAGTGAGGGCCGTGTCCTCCTCGATGCCTACTCCAACTAAAGCCAAGGAAAGTCAGGTCTGGATTTGTTCAAACGGACCCAAAAACTGATCAGCTAGTTTTTTACGTAAGATAGGCAAGTCATCAGGAAGCAGATAAAGATTAAAACCAAAAGACTTTTCTCCTGGCTACCACCAAGAAGCTTATATCTAACAGCCATTCCTGCTGGGACCAGCCATAAAGACTGAATAAAGGGAAGTTAAAATGCTGCTTGAGGAGGCAGGAGGCAGGCTTGCAGAGGAGGGACAGATGCCTGCCACAACCCCACGCCTGTGCCATGCGGTCCCTGGAGCGGAGCCAGCATGGGCCTTCCATCCAGGGCCAGCCTCTGAGGGCCCCATGCTGCCTCCTGTCCTTTTAGACCCTGATTTAGCACAAAGGACCAGTGCATGACCCAAGACGGGAGTGTCCGGGGCCTGTGACAATCAATGGCCTTTGGCGTCCAAGAGGCAGGGACCAGGTAAGGCATTTGGCATCATGACGTCCCTGGATGTGGTGGGGGCCAAGAACTACTTAGAACAAATCTTTGCTCATTTAGAAAATAACACCTGGCCCGTTGAGTCTTTGTGACTATCTGTCAGGCGGGAACTGCTCTGGCCTGCCCCTCGGGCAGGTGGACAAAGTCCCATCAACAAGAATCCAGGCCCAAGGCTCTTCAGACTTACCACCACATTCAGCAGTCCTCCGTACGGCCCGATATCCGGCTGCCACAAGCCCAGGATGTGTCTGTATCGGTGAAGCACTACGGGGAGAGAGAGAGGACAGGGCTTCAAGACACAGTCAGCTGGCCTCCACTGCAGAGTCAGTAATCAGAGGGAAGGGCGTTGGCAGGGCGTGGGGCTTAGGAAGAGGTCACTCATGAAGGCTCGCAAGAGAGCTGTGCAAACAACTGTAGCTTCAAGTAAATCTTACAAGTTCCTAAATCATTCTAAGAGTAAAAATGTCTTTAGAAAGCATGATAACGGGGTCATTTTGAGACCTGGCCTCTGCAGATCAGCTCCAGTGATGAGGAATGTTGCCTTTGAAAGACGTGCAGTGGGCACCCTGGCGAGGTGATGAACCTCCCATCGGTCTCCACAATGGGAGTAAGCATGGGACTCTTTACCAGGGGCGGAATCCAAAATGTCATGGGGCTGTAGAGTAAGATTTAAATCGGGTCATCTTTCTTTAAAAAAAAAAAAAAAAAACCACATTCCTGCCTTATTTCAAAAGCAGTGCATGTATATTTACTGGGGACAATGAGAGAAAAGGGCACCTGAGGCCAACCTGAGATCCCACTGCATGCCCATGGCCATGGCCAGTGTAGCAGATGCCCTGGGAAAAGTCCTTCACTTCCACTTCCTTTGCACAGGTATTTGTGGAGTGAAGAGTGAAAAGTGAAAAAGTGAAAAGATGAGCAAACTGCACAAAGAAGTGAACCAGCTCATGCAGGGCCCTGCTTGCCAGCTGCAGGGTCTGGGGTCTCACCATAGCCAGTGTGTGGTGCTAGAATTCATGTGTCAACTGGATGTGGCCATGGGGGCGGGAGGCGGGCAGACATTCTTGGTCAAACATTATTCTGGTGTGTGTCTGTTCCTGGATGAGGGTGACATTTCAATCTGCCATCTGACAGAAAAAGAAGATTGCCCTCCCTCGTGTGGTAGGCCACATCCAATCAGTTGAAGGACCAAGCAGAAGAAGGCTGGTGCTCCCATGAGTATGAAGGAGCTCCTCCTACCTAGCTGCAAGCTGGGAGATCAGTCTTTTCTAACTTCAAACTCTAATCGTGGGCTCTTCCTCAAGTGGACAAAAAGGCTAACCCTCCCACAAACACAGGGGAATTTTCTCCTGGCTGACTGTGTTGAGCTGGGACATTGGTCTTTTCCAACCTTCGGATTTGAACCGAAACATGGGATCTTCCTGCCGGACTTCAAACTGGAACTACACCATTGGCTCCTCTGGGTCTCCAGGCTGCTGACTGGAGATCCTGGGATTGATCAGGGTCTCCATAGTTGTGCAATCCAATTTCTTACACTGCTCTCTTTCTACATGAAGGAACTGGTTCTGTGTCTGAGAACCTTAGCTAACACCCAGTGGGAGCCATGGATGGTCTCCAAGTGCAGGAGCTGCATCATCACAACTTCAGGGAGGAAGGCCAGGCAGCAGAACCCGGAGGGACCCGAGCCCAGACAGCAGCTCTGCGGCCACCACTCGATCTGGGGTACAGGGGTGGGGAAAGCGGGTCCAGCACCATCCTGAGCCTGCAGGGCGGGCAGACGACTGGTGGGAAGGTTCCACCAGCCTCCCCGAGGTTGCAGTTTCAGGACATGCGTCTTCTGAGTTGGCTTACAAGACACACATTAAAGTCACTGGTTGTCTCACGACTGTGCCCTGATAGGTTTTCTGTTTGTTAAACAAGCAATAATAAGCATGGTCAGAGTCACAAGCAAATACTGAGCTCCAGACAGTGCAGCGCACATGCAGGTGTTTAGGGGTAAAACAGACCAACGTCTGCCACTTACCTAGAAACACAGAACATTATACGATGGATGGATGCACAGGTGTGTGGGGGTGAAGTGGGGCAGAGAGCTATGCAGTCAGGTAAGTGGGTGCTCACTGCACAATTCCCTCTACTTTTCTGTTACGTTTTTTTTTTTTTTTAATTTTATTTTTTTTATTCTTTGAATCAGCCATGGATTTACATGTATTCCCAATCCCGATCCCCCCTCCCACCTCCCTCTCCACCCGATTCCTCTGGGTCTTCCCAGTGCACCAGGCCGGAGCACTTGTCTCATGCATCCCACCTGGGCTGGTGATCTGTTTCACCATAGATAGTATACATGCTGTTCTTCTGAAATATCCCACCCTCACCTTCTCCCACAGAGTTCAAAAGTCTGTTCTGTATTTCTGTGTCTCTTTTTCTGTTTTGCATATAGGGTTATCGTTATCACCTTTCTAAATTCCATATATATAAAAATATGGAACGCTTCACGAATTTGCGTGTCATCCTTGCGCAGGGGCCATGCTAATCTTCTCTGTATCGTTCCAATTTTAGTATATGTGCTGCCGAAGCGAGCACTTCTGTTACGTTTTTAAAATGCTGCCATAGAACTGTGGAGAAAAAATCAAACGGGCCCAGACAGCATGGCCTTTTCTTGTCTCTAGTCTCCCATCTTTCCAAGATCAATCAATCTGATCCCAAAGCCCCTGGAAAGTCTGTTCAAAGAATCTGCCACTGACTCGGCAATTTCCAAAGGGGAGTTTCTTCTTCTGCTTTAAAAGCAGCATCTCTCTGAAAAAAAGTCCAGCCTCCCAAGCGTGCCGAGAGCAGCAGCTGTCTCTGGACTGCAAGCTCTATGCAGGTGAGCACACATGGGTTGCCCCTGGCTTCTGCCAACACGAGGCTGGCCCACCCAGCCTGGGCCCCCAGGACAACTGGAGGGAACGTCAGAGACCACCCGCATCAGGTGGACTGGAAGCGCGCTGGCCCAGAGGCACACGATTCCCTAAGATAACGTGATGCCTGTGTTTTACAACACATTCTTCAGAAAGTCTCAGGATTAGTCCAGCAGAAGCGACCTGAAAGACTCGACACGGCCCAGCGGCCCTCGGACTGAAGCATCCACTTGAGCCACACGAAACTCCAGGGTGAGGAGGGGGAGGCAGCGCCGAGTGCGCGGGGGCCTTCTGTGCCCGGCCTGCTGGGAGGCTGGCTCTAAGGCGCCACGGCCGCAGGGCCGCAGGACGGAACAAGCAGGGACAAGCTCAAGCGCCTGCCCTCGGGCTCGCCTCTGACCCGTGCCCGCACCCTGCCTCAGGCAGAGGAGGGGCCCTGGGGTTTAGGACAGAGTCTCCAGCACCTCCTGGCCCAGGCGCTCAACACACCCCAGGGCTCCCCAGCCTGGAGGAGGATCCCCAGCTCAACAAGCCCTCCTTCCACTGTCTCCAAACACGCATTGACCATTCAAGTCAGGCGAGTAAACGGGATTCAGTCCCACTTACTGAACAGGGCTGGAGAAGGAAATGGCAATCCACTCCAGTAGTCCTGCCTGGAGAATTCCATGGACAGGGGAACCTGGCGAGCTACAGTCCATGGGGTCACAAAGAGTCGGACACGACTGACCGACTAACACACACACGCACGCACGCTGAATGTGGCACACGTGACACCGGCTCATGAGCAGACAGCGGGCTCGGGACCCGAGCCAGCAAGTGGTTGGGGTCAGACCCTTCCGGGGCTTTCCCACCAGAAGCACATGTGCTCAAAGGGCCCAACTCCTAGGAATCCAGGGAAGACAGGCCTTCCAGTTCACAGGCGAAGGAACCAGAAACCAGAGAACCACACTTTAACTCAGTGAGAACAATGAAAATGGTCCTGCTCTGCCCCACGAAGCAGGACTTGGGCCTTCCAGAAGGAGCACCAGCTCAGAGAATTTGCCAACCACCAATCCCCAAAGTCAGCGTTCTTGTGTTCAGAAAACCAGCCCAGGCTCTCAGGTCACCCCACCACCGCTACCACAACAGAAACAATGGTCCAAGATGGCTAAGGGACCTCTCAGCCCAGGAGCTAACAGAAAAACACTCTGTCCTAGTCAGGGCCAGCCAACTCTCATCTGCCAATGGGAAGGGCCACTTAATAAGCCAAGTGGGAAACGCCAACACACTCGACAACACCCAGCCTAAAAGACCCAACTCTCCCCGGCATGAGCTGAGACTGAGCAGTCTCTCCCTGCTGTCCTGCCAGCAGCTGTCACTGCCCACCACACTCGGGGCGGCCAGCCCACCACCCAGCAAGGCCGTAACATCATTCTTTTTTTTTGTAACATCATTCTTGAATCACTACATCTGTCGTGCAGAACTGAGGTTTCAGGCCCAAAGGAAAACCCTACATGCAACTGACAGTATCGCCTGTCAACCGCTAGAAACTCTTGGTAGCTGGAAAAAAATCAAAGGAAAAAACACTTCCAAACTCACTCTGTGAGGCCGGCATGACCCTGATACTAAAACCAGACAAGGACACCACGAGAAAAAAAAACTAAAGGCCAATATTCCTGCTGAACACAGATGCAAATATCCTCAACAAAGTATCAGCAAACCAAAAAGGACCACACACCATGATGAAGGGGGTTTTATCCAGGGATGCAAGGATGACACGACATCCACAAATCAATCAATGTGACACACCACATTCACAAAACGAAGGCTATCAACCATGTGAGCCTCTCCATACACGCAGAAAAGGTCTTTGACAAAATGCAACATCCATTTATGATAAAAAGGATATGGAGAGAACGTACCTCAACACAACAGAGGCCATGTGTGACAAACCCACAGCCAGCAGCACATTAAACATGAAAAGCAAAAAGCTTTTTGAAAAAGACAAGGATGCCCACTCTCCCCATATTCATTCAGTGTAGGGTTGGAAGCCCAAGCCAGAGCAATCAGGCAAGGAAAAGAAATAGGTATTCACTTTGTTTATTTTATTTTATTTTTTTTTTTTTTTAGGTATTCACTTTGAAAAGGAAGAAATACAACTGTCACCATTTTGCAGATGACATGCTATATACCCTAAAGTGAAAGTGAAAGTGAAGTTGCTCAGTCATGTCTGACTCTTTGCGACCCCGTGGACTGTAGCCTACCAGGCTCCTCCGTCCATGGGATTCTCCAGGCAAGAATACTGGAGTGGGTTGCCATTTCCTTCTCCAGGGGATCTTCCCGACCCAGGGATCAAACCCAGGTCTCCCGCATTGCAGGCAGAGCTTTAACCTCTGAGCCACCAGGGAAGCCCACTATACCCTAAAGACACCACCAAAAACTTAGACTGAATAAATGAATTGTGTAATGTGGCAGGATACAAAATCGATACACAGAACAAAGTCAGGAGAAACATCCCACAGACACATACTCTCCTCTCTCAGACACACATCCCGCTGGTGCCCACAGCCCTTTCCAGGAGCACCCTTCTGCTTTATCCTTACTGATGGTCTCCTGCCTCTCTCCGTAGCCATTCTGCAATGTGTTCTCAGCTCCGCTTGGCAGACTGGACTTTGGAGAGGCCTTCCCCTCCAATGACTCCACCCCGTGTCATCTATACCTAAGGATTAAAAATGGCCTGGCCATCTCCTCACCCGTGAGGCTGATGTTCCACCAAACACCTCATGTCTACTTGAGCAACCTGGAGCACTGCCAGAATGCTGGGTCTGAGCCTCAAAGCCCACAGCCCTACAGGTGCATGAGGTTATTTTTAAGTTCAAAGTGCACCATTGATTCACACACACAGACATGTGCTAGAGCCATTGTAAAGGCAACACACGCCCCCCCAGTACAATCCCAACATCTTACAGACATAGATTATCAAGACTGTCAGTTAGCTACACACACACACACCCACCCACCCCAAGAGCAGATGATCTGGGCCACAAAGCTGCAGAGAGACAGTGTCTCTCAGGTCCAAGGGAATGCGGCGCAGAAGACTTCTGGAGACCTGGGGACCTGAGGCCCCACAGCTCCAGGCAGAGCCCAAGTGGACAAGGCAGAGTCCAGGGCCTCCTCCTCACAAGCCAGTCGTCACAGCAGACGCCTCTGGAGCTCGGGAGAGCATCAGAGCACGGACGTCAAGAAGCCCTCAGTTAGGACACCTCAGGACACCGGAACCTGGAACAACACCTGGGCATACAGAAGCTCAGCTTCAGTTGAAATTGATTTTTCTTTTTTCATGCATGCTAATTTTCCCCTGATAGTCTAGTAGACCATCTAAAATAACAGACCAGTTATCCGAGAAAGGCAACCAATGCTGACAACTGGTTACTGTCACTGTGTTCTAGATCTTCCAGGCGTTCCGCTGCGCTTTTATAACTACACTAACAGCTTGAGGCACCAGCAGTCCCCTGCTAAATCAGGTCCTAAAGGCAGCGTCAGCTAGAAACAATGGGGACGGCGCACATGCGGCTCTGGTCCAGACACTCGAGATGTGGTCTCCCAGAAGCGTGATGAACCATCGGGACTCAGGACACATCCTCATCACTGCAGGAAGCTTCTTTCCACCCTCTGGGCACAGAAAAGGACACCCCTCAAAACCACTTGAGGCGCTTCCTGGTCCCGGTCACCCCCAGAGGCGCGTCAGAATTCCACATCAGCCTGACAGCCCAGGCCCTGGAAGAAGCCTGTGACAGCCCCGCGACATGATAACCTCTAAGTGCTCGTCTGTTTGTGTCTAGAAGCCCGTGACACCTGGTTCCCCTCAGCACAGCCAGCACCATCGATCCGCTGTTCTCATCAACACCCGGAGCATCACTGTCTGTCCCGTGGGGCTGCAGACGGCGCCTGGCTCACTGACTGCTGGGCGGGGGGTGGACAGCACAGCCCGGGACAGAGTGTTCCAGAGAGCCCACTCCCAAGAGGGCCAGAAAAGGAACAGAACTCACGTCTTCAGCTGGCCAGCCCAGCCCGGGCTTGTGGTGACCACTCCCGCACCAGTCCCCTGGGCCTGGGTGACATACGAGGTGGCTTTACTAGTGCACACTGCCCACACAGC
This sequence comes from Cervus canadensis, assembly GCF_019320065.1. NCBI lineage: Eukaryota > Metazoa > Chordata > Mammalia > Artiodactyla > Cervidae > Cervus > Cervus canadensis. Next base: position 52,232,708 of record NC_057403.1, on the reverse strand, counting down.
ACCCCAGAGCACGCTGCCCACACCCGGGCAGCCCTGCCCAGACTCCGGGATGAGCCCTGAGTAAAACAGGACTGGCCAGCACATGGAGTCTGGTGGGGTTTAGGAGAAATTTCACTGACGACTCTATTCTCTCTGTTCTAAGCAGATTTTGTTGGAAACTATGCTTTTCTAAGACTCAGGAGCGGGTCTGCTCAACGCAGATGACGCTGGCCCCTGGACGCCCAGGGGGATGGGGAGAAGAGCAGGAGGGGGCTCCCTGTGCTTCTCGAAAACATGAAAACAGCTTCCGGTGCGTCCTGGCTCAGCCTAATACAAACAGAAACAGCATTCGTCCCCTGTGGAACACGGCTTAGAAAGATGTCTGGAGCTCAAGTGGTGCCCATCAAAGGAGAAAATACCCACCATTTCTAGGTACTTTTGTTGCGTGTGTATATGTGTGTGTAAACTTTTTACATTGACATCTACTGTTAACACGTGATGACTACAAAGCCTGGATGTGAACACTCACACTTCATCTCTGAAGAGGTAGGTTTTAAGGCTCCTACTGTTTCAAGAAGCAATAAATGTTAAAATACACAGCAACACACGCTCGTGCTTGCTACAACCCCAAACCCAAAGCGGCTGCGGAAACCCGGCCCATTTGTATAGCTGCCCCGGGGCCGCCACTCAGGAGGTGAAAACCAGCAAAAGCCAAGGAGGTCAGCCCGCTGCCAGGACCAGAGCCTGAGCGACAGGCCCTACCGGCAGCATCTCGGCCGTGCTCGCCACAGAAGCGGAAGCCGGGGTGGGGCTGGGGTGGGGGTACGTACGGCAGGTGTACACGTCTCTGTACTCCATGTGCTCGTAATCGGGCAGAATTCTCATGAAACGTCCCGACTTCACGCGCGGGTTTATACCTGAACAGACACAGCAGGCAAGGGGCTGAGGGGGCCTTCTCAACTGGACTCACCACTTGCTCACCCATGTCACACACTTCCCTTACGTCCTCGACCCCCGGAACCTGCGGGGGCACTCGCCATAGTGGCAGGCCTGGCCAGAAGGAATCGTGGTGACAGGCGTTGCTGCCAGTCAGCGATCCATGCTGGGGACTCCCCACGACAGGCCCACTCGGGACTCCCCCAACCCCACACTCTCTCTCCATCACCCACCACGATAACCAGGCTCGCTGAGCAGGGAGGGCAGAGGTCATACTCACAGATATTGGGGTGACTGTGTAGGGAGCCCTGTGCCCCAGCTAGGATCCCAGGCTTGCCCGGTGCCTACCTGGCATGTCCTTCACCTGCTGTGTTTGAGCGTGCTGGTTGTGCTGAAGGACAGTACTTGCCAGCCCCCGAACTCAGTCAGACCCCTCGCTCCTGAATCAAGGTAGCTGGGCCCACTACCTAAGCAGGAGAGGGGTGACTTTCTTCCACCACCTCTTCCGGAAGCTAAGGACAAGGTCCTCAGAGCAAACTCAGAGAAACACGGTTCTGGGGCTGTGAGGATGGAAGCTGAAGCTCACGCTGGCGGGGACAGATCAGGCACTCTGGGAAAGTGTCTGGATAACAGACAATGTGAATTGTCCTCTGCATTTGGCAACCACTTTCAAGGGTTTGCGAGCCAGCAGTTACAATCTCTCCAGATGTCCTGCTTTGCCTGTGACCTCGCTGTGGCCCTGTCCCCTCTTGCTGGACCGCCCCTCTCCTGCTCACCTGCCCATCCACTGTGCCCAGACGTCCCCTCCACAGGACAGCTGCCCCAGCCCCTTTGCCCACAGCTGAGATGAGCTCTGCGGGGGCCTTAATTTCTCACGCATGCTCTCCCCCGGGAGCTTCAGCCCCAACACCAGGCAGATGCGAGCCTCCCTCCAGGACTATTTCAGGGCTTACAGCTCTTACAGGGAACTCAAATCACTTTGACATGATATCATCAAATGGCCTAACAAACTCAAGCGGCTAGATGATAAGAACTTGTCGTATTAGACCCTCAAGGAAACAGCTGCCCATTTCCCAAATCCAGGAAGCCTCTCGTTTCTGTGCTCACAGAGGCTGCTATGGCCAGTGTGGTTCAGACAGATACCAATGCCCACAGTGAGAGTGGCCTCCTGGACTCCCCGGACTTAAAGACTCTGACTCTGGGGAGCAATGCTGGAGCCAAGGGTGGAGCGGGGCCCTGGCGACACCCCCAGGACAGAGGGCAGGAGGAGAGGGTACACAACCAGCTCTCCATCCCTGGAACTCTGGGCTTTGCAAGATTCAAAGGAGCATTGTTCTCGTCCCTGACACCAGGGGACCGGAAGGAACTCCACTTTCCCAGGAGTGACCACTAGGGCCCCCAGATCCACTTCTCCTGGAGACATGTCTTCTTGGGGAGTGGGACATGGAGCAGAGGTCAGAGAGAAAACCAAAGTGCGAACATGCACAGGGAAGGAGGAGTGGGAAAGCCTGTGCAGACCACTAGTGGGTCCAGGACCAAGGACAGGAGTGGGATGGGGGGAGGGGTGGGGACCAGGACCAAGGACAGGAGTGGGGGAAGGTGGGAGTCCAGGACCAAGGACAGGTGTGGGGGCGGGAGGGGGCGGGCAGGGATGGTGGCTATGGTGGGCAAGGATGCAGCCCAGGCCCCTGGCAAGTGGGGAACTGGGGTGCTGGGAGGTAGCAGAAGTAGGGCCAGGACATGCAGGGCTCTGGTGGGAGCGGGTGCGTGGGGCGCACGTGGCCGCCTTGAAGGTACAGTTGAGCATCAACACCAAGAACCGCCTGTGTCCAGGGTGGCTGGGCTCCTCAGGGGAAGATCCACGGAAACACAGAGACTCTGACAAGAGATTTCCCAACTCGTGAGCAAACTCTAACCCAGGGACACCTGCCAATCTAACACCCCCCAAGTGGCCACGGGACTGAGGTAGAGAGAAGTCTGAGGGGATGAGGAAGTCAGCGTGGATTCAGGGGCCAACCGTGGCCCACTCTGCTTGTGCAGCGTGTGTGGGCCACGTGAGGAGGGGCTGGCCTCCCAGGAAGCCCCCCGTGCTGAATCACAGGTGTTCCCACACAGGAGCCCAGCCCTGGCTCCCTAGGAAAGCGGCTCAGTGAGAAGCACCGCCTGGTCTGCGTGTTCTCTGCACAACTGGTACAAAGTGCAAAAGATAGTGAAAACCAAACTCCACCAAGATGCTTTTAAGATGATCACTTAAGGTCCTTTCCAGAGAACTCAGCAGGTCTCCCTTAGGCCAAAGGTCTTTCTTACACCGTCCTTTACAACCCAGCCCAAGGGTTAACAGTGCATCACACCCCAGCCCAGGTAGGGAGAGGCGGGCTGCCCCATGGGACCCTGGGTGGCATCAGTGCCAACAGCCTCACACCTGAGGGAGGGCCAGAGAAGAGATGCTTGGGGCAGGGGCTCTGGGCATCAGGGAGCATTGCTGGCGACTCTGGAAGGCAAAGTGGTGGAGACAAGAACTGGGGGCGGGGACTGGGGGCTCACCACTCCTGCAGGAAACGAGCCGAGGAAGGACAGGGGCTGGGGCGGGGAGGAGGGGCCCGGCTGCTGTCACACGTCATGGTCACTCCTGCTGCCACGTCCCCAACCAGGCTGCGGGCCAGGACCCAAAGAGGGGCACCTCTGAGCCCCCCAGAGCTGTTTTCAGGGCAACCACGTCTCCAGATAAATGACACCTGATGCACTTGTGCTGCAAAATCAGGGTCATGCTTTGGCCAGAAATGGGGAGAAGAGAGACCCCCGCCTGCCCAGTGCTGTCATGCCTGTGCTGGCTCTACGGTGTCACCTCTGACTTTAAGGGGGCCTCTGAGAACTGGCCCGTGGGCTTTTACTTTATGTGGGTGCTGCTCAGCGAGGGTCAGCCTCTGGAGCCAGTCAGTGGGAAACGACAACAGAGTAACTTACGCTTGGCATAGACGTCTCGACAAGACACGCCCGTGATCTCCAGCTTCCGCAAGTTTTCACAAACGCCGTACTCTGTAACAAGAAACATTTGCTGGGAATTACAGTCAAGAAAAGCAGCAGCAATAGAAAGACTAGGGGAGGGGGTGGGGTGGGCATGCCTCAGCCTTGGCCATGTCCTCCAAGCCTGACCCTTCTCCCACTGCGGAGGTTTTACGGGCCTTCTCCACACTCAGCCAACACCTCACTCACCGGTGAAGGCACTGTTCTATTTTTAGACAACACCACTCTGAATGAAACAGCAATATGCATTGTCTATTCTGATAAGCTCTGGAAACCTAATCGCTCAAACCCACAACCAGACAACCAGCTCATGAACACAATGAATGCTGTGTGTTCCCATGGAAATGAGACCATCACTGGTGTCCAGGTTCCACAAAGGCCCCCAGACCCTGGTGCAGCCACTGACTCTGAAGTGAAGACACAGCAGGGGCTGCCCAGGGTAGCCTTGAAGCAAAACCCTGATCCCACCTCCACGACAGCACTCTACCCCACCTCAGGCAGGGGCCCCAGGCTCAGAGAGGTTGATGACTCAGCAGTCCTTCCAGAAGGCCAGCAAAGGGCTGTCCACCTCGTCATACCACAGCCCCTCCTGCTGCCAAGGCCTGGTCTTTTCAGTGGAACGTCTGACGTCAACCCAATGCTTCTATGGCTGCGAGGATTTCGACAGTGTCCCAGCCAAGCTCAAGCTGCAGACAGTGAAGCAGTCACTTGGGGCAAGGCGGTCACCACCTGGCAACCTCCCTGAGACCGGGCCTGTCTCCCTGCCTCCCCTGCTGACAAACAGCCCATGGCCTGGCTCGTGATCACACAAAAGCACACGTGCTACCCTCCTGCCAAGAAGAATGTGGACTCCACTCCGGAGAGTCATGCAAGTCGCAAGAACTTGTGAGCAACTCGATAGTGAAACATGCTGTGTGTGACCTGGGGCAGGGGTGACACCTGCATGTCACATGAGTCACCAGCAACCGAGAGGCCCCAAACCCTCTCAGACCACGTGGGGGACCAGCTGGAAGGGCCACTCCCGCCAGGGCCAGCAGTCGAGCTGGAGCAGGTCGGCCCCACACCGGACGGCCTTCATGAGTTCCTACCATGGCCAGGCGGCCGCCTGACAACCACGGGGCTGTCACCACCTTGGGTGCTCCCCATAAACAGTGTCCTTCCCTTGCACCAATGACAGTGCGCTCCAAAGCTGTCACCACACAAGACCGGCACCTCGGTCTGTTTGCTGTGTGGTTCTGAAAGGACAGCTCCTCCCCTGGCTTCCAGCAGCAACCAGTGCACATGGTCAACAAGACCTGCCTCTTACTGCCTCGCAGACACGATGGACATGATGGTTTGGGAGCCCACTAGGGGGCAGGGGATGGGGAGCCCTCTCCTCTGAACTGTGCACTCTTTTTTTTTAATTTATTCTCTCATTTATTCTTTTTTCTAATTAATTTTTTTACTGAAGGATAACTGCTTTACAGAATTTTGTTGCTTTCTGTCAAACCTCAGCCTGAGTCAGTCATAGGTATACATATACCCCCTCCCTTTTGAACCTCCCTCCCATCTCCCTCCCCATCTCACTCCTCTAGGTTAATACAGAGCCCCTGTTTGAGTTCCTTAGCCATACAGCAAATTCCCGTTGCACTTTTGTGATACACGCGGACACTGCCGGTCAGATGCAGGGCACAGACCAGAGGTGCACCCGCACGAGCTCCGGCAGCCTGTATCTCGCTGACGCATCGGTGCCGCCCCACGCACACCTCCCAGTGCCGAGCTGCTGAAGGCGGGCGACCTGGTCTGTCGTTTTCCTGTCTGAGTCCAGCAATCGTCCAACCTGAGGGACACAACGCGCTGCCTCCCAACAACCGCTCAAACTCTGGAGGACTGAAACACTGTGAATCTCTCTGCACAACGTGTCAAGAAAAGGCGCTGTTAATAGCACCCAGGAGACAAACCTGCACGAGCAGACAAACCAACCACAGAAAAGGCCACTGACAACAGGAGGAAAGCAAAGATATGACACAGTGCTAATAACTAAGGCAGTGCTCAGTGGGTTTTCCTCAATGTTCCCCAAAGATGATACATTCACCAAAGCAGAACAAATTGGGTCATTCTGACCCAAATGTTCCTGCAAGAAATGTTTGGTATTTTCCACATGATGGGAAAGGCTTTTTTTTTTTTTTTTAAACAATGGCTAGGAACAATTCCATATCCCCTGATAGTTCTATAAACCTTTCCGTAAGTCACTGGGGAAATGCCATAAAGTAGCGCTAAGGCCAGTGTACCTACACAACCACCGAGCCTCCCTCCCAGAAAAACTCACCCTTCTGCCCAAGATGGTTACAGTTAGCACATCAAACCATGCTGCCCACAGCTGCTTTCTAATTGCCAGCAATTCAAAAACTTTCCTTGCTAAACTAGTACATCAGGCAGCTTGTGAAAGTCCTTTTTGAAAGTGTCTACTCTAAAACCAGCAACACAGTCTAAAAAAAAAAAAAAGGTTGGAAAGGGGGAGAAAAATGGCTGGCTGAGCTAGACTTGAGGAAATTTAAACATAGAATCCAGCTATTACCCCATTTCTGAGTACATTCTCAAAAGAGATGAAAGTAGACTCAGAGATGTGTGTTCACCCTTGCTTATAGCAGCACTGTTCACAATAGCCAAGAAGTGGGGGCAACTCCAGTGTCCATTGATGGATAACAGACAAGCAAAACAGGTCCATCCTCATAGTGGGATATTACTCAGCCTTAAAAAGGAAGAGAGGCAGACACGCGACACAGCCTGGCTGAACCTTGAGAACGCTGTGCTGAGTGAGATGAGCCCATCACAAAAGGGCAGTATTGTATGGTCCCACTGATACGAAGTCCCCAGAGGGGCCAGATTCATAGAGACAGAAGGTAGAAATGGAGGGTGCCAGGCGCTGGGGGAGGGGAAACGGGGTGCGACTGTGTCATGGGGACGGAGCATCCGCTGGGGAAGATGGAAAAGTTCTGGCCATGGTGGTGATGGCTGCACAAGCATGTGAATGTATTTAATGCCGCTGAACTACCCACTTCAAAAAGGTCAAAGTGGTACATTTCACTTTGTGTATATGTTACCACAATTAAAAAAAAAATCAAATTGCCACTTCAAAATATTCCAAACAGGAAATTTCCAAAAAGCTATTTAACACAAGTTTCGCCAAAAGGGAAAAACAGGCCAGGAATCTGGGCTGAGTCAACACTGAAGCTGCATCCTCCCGTGACCCGACCACCAGGGGCTCCTGGCCCTCCTCACTCACTTCCCGTCCAGTGAGGTCCTCCCTGTCCAGGTTTTACCCAAGCCCCCACCCACAGACAACCTGTGGGGCGACCTGTGGGTGGAGCCAGCAGAGACAGACCTGGAGGCACAGGTGGGGGTCCGGTGCGGAGGCCACTGCACTGCCAGGCAAGGCAAAGGCAGAAGAAAAGCTGGGGGGGCCCAGTCGTGGCCCCCGGAAGGCAGCAGTGGGAGGAAGGGGGCTGGGGGAATGCGGCTGGGTCCTCTCCCACCTGCTGTAAACTCAGCTCCCCAAATAAAACCAAAAGGCAGTATTGATTGGAAATGTAGCTCATTTTTGTTTGTACTAGATTATGGGATAATTATAACCCTTAATAAAGTATGGTTGGAATTTCTGAGGCTAAAAAAGGAGACAGAGGCAGGGGAGGGAGCTGGTAGACAAGGGGGGGGGGTCCACCAGGCTCGGGGTGGGGGGGTTTCAGGCAACTGGCTCTCAGGCCTCCTGCTCCGAGGACACCCCTCCAACAGCAGAGCACTGGTTCCAAACTCCTGTGTGTCCTTCAGCTTGCTGCTTTCCTTAGCTGTTACTGTAACTGCATGAAATGCCTTTTTAAAGAAAAAAATAATAATAATGTAGCAGATCTGGAAAAGCACTTTGCAGCCAGCTCATCTCAGGATGGACGAATGTAAAAAGCAAAACTAGACACGGCCCATGGGCATTTCCTATTAAACACTTAGAATATTCGGGCTGCTAAGCAAACAGTTCCCCAGGACAGCTGATGCCACCTACACAGTCAATGCGACTTCTTCCCAACCAGCTCCACCTCTGCAAAGATGAACAGCCTCAGTGCCAACAGGAGCCTCACCCCTCCAGCCAGAAGATGCTAACCCTGTCCAGCTCCATGACAGGCACCCACTGGCCAAGGGAGCCCCACTCCCACTGAGGCCCATCTGTCATTCTTAAGACACTTCTTCCTGGTACACACACCCCTGCTGGGTCTCAGGGGGTTGAGACCTGAGACCAGGGGGTAAGCAGGAGTCTAACTCTGCCATCATGTTTCCCCAGACCTCCTCTCAGATTTCAAACACTCCCCGACACCCCACCAATATTCAGCAAGCAGGCCTGCTGGCTACTCCAGGTTCCTCCCCTGCCCATCACCGCGAGGCGGACAGTGAGGGCCCCACTGGCAAAGGATGCTGACTCATGAGTGAGAACCCAGGCCACCTCCTGGACCATTCCTGGGCTTCTCAGAGGACAGTGGTTCCTCCACAGTCCCAAAGACACACTCCTTCCAGCCAGAAAGACAAACCAAGATCCTCAACTGCATTACGTAACCACTTTGTAAACACAGCGAAACAGTGAATACAGCCCAGCAGTTCTTCCTGGCAAGGCACCCGTGTTTGTCCAGTTAAACATGGCCACGGGGGAATCTTGGCTCAGCACTTCCTGGGGGCCAGACGCGCTTTCTAGCTTGCTGTTCTGAGGCTAGCGATGTCCACTAACAGGAAGCGTCTCCTGTACCCCTCCTACTCTGCTAACTGGAAGGATTAGGTTTCTCTGTGGAGCAGCATACATGATTCAACTCCCAAAAATAAAGAGCCTGTAGCCCTGTCACTGAGCAAAGGGACAGGATAAGGGCTTCCCTCCAGTTTTGAGACCCTGCTGTGTGTCCAGGAGGCAACCTGGCTTCCTCTTCTCCTGGTTGGGACAGGGATACTCCCACTACCTGGACAGTCTGTTTATACACCACCACCCGCCCCACACCCCCAAAACAAGCAGGCTCAACAGGCATTGCTTAACGAGAACCATAAGATATTCCCAAAGCCAACAACCTGCCCACTTCACCTCCTCCCTGGATGATCCTTCCAAGCTCAGCCATATCTATCAAAAGCCACATTTTTCACATTTCATGTCAGCATACCAAACAGAACAGAAATAGTGTTTTCTTCTGCATGCAAAAACAAAATTAAATATTACTTTTGATTTTCCCATTTCTGTCATACAGCTCAAACATTATAGGGAAAGTATATTTCTAATTATGATGGAATTTCAGCCCACCTTAGATTTACAACTGATCAAAATATTATACAAATATTATTCCAGGGGTTACTGAGGCACTTACCATCAAGAGAAGAAATGGGCAAATTATATACTATAAACTTGAAACCTGACTTTATGTCTCTAATGTCTTTACGAGTGAGAATTTCCTTTGTTTCTAAATATATCTTTTGCTATTATTTGAACGTTCTGAGTTGGAATCACAGTCTGAATTTTCTAGACGCATTAGCCTCAGGTAGACCTCACAAAGTGCTGCAGGGATGAACCATGTTAAAAATGGCCAGCGTTTCAAAATTCACTAACTAAATAGTAAAGTATTAACCAAGAAAAGCCTCATCAGGGTCAAAGGCAAAGAATGGACTTGGCTTCTGCCCTATGCTCTGAGAAATGATGGCTTATTTATAGCCCCACAAGCAAGTAACTGCAGGAGACCTGGAGCCAAAGGAGTGATGCATCAAAACATGGCTGGGGGGGGCAGGGGTTGGAAACGGGGAGAGGCGAAACACAGCTCACTCCCGACCCTGCACCGCCTTGCAGGCCGGAGCTGCTCTGCTTTCCCATGAGGGGAAATATCACTTATTTGGTGTACTTGCCCCCAAAACAGAAGCACATATTTGGCTTCTGAGTAGCAACTTTCTTTCACCTGCCCAAAGAAACTATTTAATCCAACAGCTCTATTAGGCAGGGGGCTCAGAAAACCAAATTCTATAAAAACTACTGATTTATTATTGTTGATTTACTAGTGCCAGGACACTGAAAACTGTGAGATTCGCACTAGCACTGTAAACAGCCACCTCACTTTAAGTTTCTAGGGTCCCTCCCCCACCACCCTCCACCTGCCCCCGAGTCATCCTCTCATTTTAAAAAGAGCCCCTTGGAGAAGGAAATGGCAACCCACTCCAGTGTTCTTGCCTGGAAAAGCCCATGGACAGAGGAGCCTGGCGGGCTGCAGTCCATGGGGTTACATGGCTGAGCATGCGTGCACGAGGGTGGAGGGAGATGGGTTGGTAGCAATAAAGTGGTAGAACTAAAAAAAATTAAAATAAAATAAAAAGAGCCTCTGACTCGCATGTCTTGCCCACAGCCCAAAACTCTTAAAGCAACAAAACACGGGGTAAGAAAAAAAAAATGTTTTTAATTAAAAAAAATTTTAAAAACAAAACACAGGTGCTTCCCCACACCCCTTTCTATGGCTTGTCTTCTCCTTTGGGAAAACTGATTATCAAAACACAGAAAGCAAAGGTGCATACTCCGAGCAGTAGATGTGTACACTCACTAACGCCTCACTTGTCCTCCCAGGACACTAACAAGAGTCAGGGTTGGACCTGGGGCTTCAGAGCCAGGAACTCCGGTAGGCTGTGACCACCTACCCCCTGCACCCCAAGGCTGGGACCGCTTTGACTTTTGCCTCTGTGCACAAGACTTTGACCTTATCTCCCACCACAACCAAATGTCTAGTTCAGGATAGAAGATGTTTAGGTGCTCAGAGAAATGAGACTTGTCTCACACATGACCGTTCTTATACATATTCCAGTCGTGATTAGACTAACCCTAATGGGATGCCTATGAATGCCACATAGGACTGCCAACCATCCAATGTTGAACCCAGATAAACTAGAAGTTGAAGTTACCAGAACAAACAAGTGAAACTGAAGACCTGGCTGTTGACAACCTCCATAACCTCGGGATGAAAATGATTACTTAAACCGAAAGCTACCAGTGCATAACTTTGATTAATGCTGTAACTTTTGCAAAAGTGACTGTAAGTGAAGTTTGAAAGTAAAGGACTATTGACTATGAGAAAATGTTTTGTATATATTAAATAGAAATCGACCCAGATTAAATTAAATAAAATCTGCAAATCAATAATAATAATAAAAAAATAACAATGGGGGAAAGGGGCAAAGATTAAGGATACACGAATAAGAGAAACCAAAAAGTGCCAATAATTCTATTTTTTTAAATGTGCATCTTCATGAGTTATCAGCCATCTGCAAATTAAATGAGATGCTGTTTCTCACCCAGACTGGCACAGATTTTTAGAAACGAATGGTTCAAACCAGAAAGAATTTAGGGGACACTGGATTAAACAAGATAATGAACCCAGACCACAAAGGCAGCTCTGTGATGAGCACGGAGCACTCCTGTTACATTCAGTGTCTTGCCTGTGCATGCCTCGTGACAGGTGTGCAAAGAGGAAAACACACGTGTTAATATCTGGAGTGAAAAATCACCCCCCCCCACCCTCCGCAAGATAACTGGCCAGTTTCTAGCAAAACTACAAAATTCATAGCCCACTATTCCAGCGACACCAGTTCTGGATATATTCCTCAGAGAAATTATCAAATTTAACTGCATCCAAGGAAACATATGAGATTGTTCACTATCACACTGTGTGCAATGAGAAAAACAGAAATGAGCAAAGGACCACACACTGCCGTCTCCAAATTATGAACCACTACACAGTGCTCAAGAAGATGGAACCAGATTTAAATGTATTAACATGGACAGAATTTAAAAACACAAGTTGACAGATAAATAATACTCATGGATGATGTATTTCTGAAAAACTAAAGCACTATAAGACAATGTTGGGGGTGTTACAGGTATATGTACACACAAGAAAACTCAACCCACAAGCATGGCTGCTTCTTGGGAGTGGGAAAGACAGGGCTGACCTGGAGGGATTTGAGAGCTGGCTAGAAGGCTTTCTTTTTTTAAAAAAAGGGAGAAAAATCAAAAGCAAATATGACAGAAGACTTAACTGTTATTTACTGGGGGTGACTAAGAAAGCGTCTGCTTTACCACGTTTGTCTTTCATTTTTTTAATTTCTCAAAGTGAAAATTCTCCCGGCTGCCAGGCCACCTTGGTGAAGAGGCGGCCTTGGCCCAGCTGTCACGGTGTCTGCTGTCCCCAGAGAGCTGCGCTGAGAGGCACAAAAGCAGGAAAGGAAGGGTTAAAGGGTCATCCTCCACCTGCCCCTGCGTCCTTCTACATCTTCAGGAGGACTTTTCACATTTCCACTAGAAGTTGTAAGAACCTGTCCTGAACTGTACCTCTGGTTAATTTTACTCTATGGCACACCTCTGAGCTTTCTGGTCACACGAAGACTTGTTACCCTCTGTTCCTACATATCTTACAGTTTCCCCAGGGACAACCCCCTAGAGACCACCACACAGGTTTGGCTGACTGATGGAGAAACTGCAATGCTCAAAGCAACATCTGTGACAAATCTGGGACTCACAAGGGTACAAAATGCAAAACAAAGCAAATGAAAAGGTGGAACTCTCTTTGTCTCTGAAAGAGGTGAAATTAAAATGGCCATGAAGCATCATCACCAGTTAGGGTGTGAGGGCTTCATCTGTATTATCTCATTTAACCCTCAAAGTCACCCTACGGGGGCAGCACTTCCCAATAACACTTGGGCCAGGGAAGCAGCATGTCCAGGAACTCAGAGCAGATAAACAGAGCCTAGCCACTGACGACCAATCCTGAGGGTTGACCACTAAGCTTTATGGTATAAAGATGATGAACTGACTGACCCCCCTCTGGAGTGGATTCGGGGAAATAAGCCTTCTCGTGAAGTCTTCCTGGGGATGTAAATACCAACAGCTGGGCAATGAGTACGTAAGGTGTTATCAACATGCACAGCCTCCCTGCTGCCCACAACCTCACTTTAGAAAGCTACACCCCAAGAAGATAGTCTCAGAAGTTCTAAAAGGTACACGTAAGTCCCACAAATTCCTATAAAATGCAAAGGCAGTCTCGATGGCACAAGGAAAAACTGCAAGCTTAGAAGTCTAATAGTAAAGAACTAGCCTGTGGCATACACAGGCAGTAGAACACTATGAAGCTTTTTTATACTGAACCCTCTATGAGATCATAAATGATACGGTCCCATTTACGGAGAAATGTGTCCATGACTCTACATGTGCATACGGAGAGACAGTTTCCAAAATTTTAAGAGTGGTTTATCTTTGATAGCAGGGACCTCTGACGATTTTTTACTTTCTTCCCTTTGTTGTCCTTCATTGTTTGATTTTTCTTCTTACCTATCCTTTTTACTGAAACTCTAGAGTTTAATGAACAGCAGAGATCTGTCAATGTTCAAGTGAATACAGAGCCTTGAACTCCGGGTTAAGTAAAGCTGTTTTCAGGGGATTTGTTACAAAACTATTCACCACCCTCACTTCGGACATCAGCATCCCTGAGCGGGGCATACGCTCCAGCAATGTCTGCCTCACAACCCACCGCTTCACAGACCAGGTTCTCGCCTTCGAGACCGTCCAAACCCTCGGGCTCCTCTAACTATTCAAGTTCACCCTCATCGATCTCGTCAGCTCCGCCCCAAGGACTGGGGACCGAGAAGGGTGTCACGGACGTCAGCTACCTCCCAGGCCTAAACCCAGCCCCAGCTTGCGTCACTGCCCTCGGCGTCCTGGCCCCCGTAGCTGGGGGACCCCCTCACTCCTCTCTGAGCACCCCATGAACTCCACCGCGTCCGGAACCCATCCCCCAGATCTGTGGCAGGGACCCCTGGGGTCACAGCAGCCCCCGGTGGCTGGGAGCTTGCCCCCTGGATCCCTGTTCGGTGGCAGATGCCCTTCCACAGCCCGTGGGGACCCCACCCCAGCCCCTCCCAGCCAGGCCCCCTGGGGCCCAGGCCCCGCCCCGGCGCACTCACCCTCCCGGCAGCGCCGCCTCCAGATGGTGTCAGTGTGCAGGATGCGTCGGAACTTGGTGCAGACCTGGGCCAGGCTGGGCAGGTCGGTGCCGGGCAGCGACGCGAAGATCTCCACCAGCAGCTCGGGCGGCAGCTCCAGAAGCGAGCATCGCGGGGGCGACGAGGGGCCCGCGCTCTGGCCGCCCCCGGCTCCGGACAGCGCCGCCGCGCCCGCCTCGATGCGCTCCTCCTCGGGGTCCGTGTCCGGTTCGCTGTCGGCCGCCGCGGTCTCGGCCGGGCCCCGGCGCTGCTGGCGGCGCCGGCATCCCCGCGACGGGCCCACGCCGCAGAGGCGAGCGCACACCGCCATGCCGGCGACTGACGGCCGCCGCGCCGCCGCCGCCCGTGCGCACGCGCCGCCCGAGAGCCGAGCCCCGCCCGCCCCGCCGGAGAGCCCGGCCCCGCCACGCCACGCCCAGCCCCTCCAGGGAGCCTTATCCCCGCCCCCAGGAGCGCGGAGTCCCGCCCCCCGGGGGAGCCGAGCACCGCCCCTGGAAGAGCCCTGCCTCGCCACGCCCCGTCAGAGAGCCAAGCCCTGCCCCCAGGGGACCAAGGCACGCCCCTGGGATTCGAGGCCCCGCCCCGCCCGACAGCCAAGCCCGCCTCTAGTGCATTGCCGACATCCCCATCTGGAGCTTGGCCCCGCCCACCAGGAGGGACCCGAAAAGTCTTAGGATGGCGTAGCCGGAAAGCCCCCTTCCTCGACCGCCCTTCGGGGTTCATTAGGCCCCTCTCCTCGCAGCCCCACCGGTCCCAGGGGGCCCTGGCCTCCGCTTACCTGAGGACTGCGGGCCTCCCGTCGCGCGCCCGGACAGAGCACGGGAAAGGAATGTCACCGACAAACGCGCGACGGCCGCCCTTTCCCAACTGAGCGCACACGGCGGGTAGGCAGTAGTTGGCGTGCTGCCGGCTGTGAGGGCCGAACCCACCACCTCCTGAGTACGGGACTGACGAGCTCTCCCAGAGGTCAGCCTGAAGACCCTACGAGGGACCTCCCCCGCCCGCGGAGAATGCCTCAAGAAGGCCCGAAGGCCCCCTCGAGAGCTCCCCCCAAGGATCCCCAAAGAACCCCCTGGGAAGGCCGAGGACCCCCAGGGAAATCAGAGGACACCTTCTCTCGAGGACCCTCCGGGAAGGCCTCAAGGAACCCCCCAAAGAACCCCCTGAGGATCCCCAAAGAATCATCCAGGGAAGCCCAGAGGACACCTCCCCAGGATAGTCCCAGGAGGGCCCCCAAAGAGACCCCTGGGAATTCCAAGAACTCTCCAGAAAGACCCTGAGGACCCTCTGGAGAATCCCCCATAAAGGCCTGGAAGACAGTCCTCCTACAACCCCCATGAAGGCTCAGAGGATACCAGCCCCAGACCCTCCAGGAAGGCCTGAAGGAGCCCTCCTAGAACCCCCAGAACCTCTAAAACCCCCCAAGCACCCTTCCATGAGGAACCCCCCAGGGTAGCCCAGAGGACACTCTTCTGAGAACCTCCCAGGAAGGCCTGGAAGAACTCCCCAGAGGACCCCAAGAACCCCACCAAAAGGTTCAAAACACCCCCAGTGTACACCTCAAGGAACCCCCCTCAGAGAACAATCCAGGATGTGCACAGGGACACCCCCACCACACTTCCCCATGACCCAGAAGGGTCATGTAAGATGTGATTAGGGGAACAGCACAAACTTATGGCACCTGGAACTACTTAAGCCAAGTCGGACCCTAAATTGGCTATCTTTTATCTAAAAACTGACATTCACTTATTTCTACCCTGATTGCAACAAAAAGGGGAAATCACTCTAGGTGTGTAGTCTATATGATCTTCAGTTCAGTTGCTCAGTCGTGTCCAACTCTTTGCTACCTCATGGACTGCAGCACACCAGGCCTCCCTGTCCATCACCAAATCCTGGAGTTTACTCAAACTCATGTCCATCCAGTCGGTGATGCCATCCAACCATCTCATCCTGTCACCCCCTTCTCCTCCCGCCTTCGATCTTTCCCAGCATTAGGGTCTTTTCCAATGAGTCAGTTCTTCACATCACGTAGCCGAAGAATTGGAGTTTCATCTTCAGCATCAGTCCCTCCAATGAATATTCAGGACTGATTTCCTTTAGGATGGACTGGTTGGATATCCTTGCAGTCCAAGGGACTCTAGAGAGTCTTTTCTGACACCGCAGTTCAAAAGTGTCAATTCTACAGTGCTTAGCTTTCTTTATAGTCCAACTCTCACATCCATACATGACTACTGGAAAAACCATAGCTTTGACTAGATGGACCTTTGTTGGCAAACTAATGTCTCTGCTTTTTAATATGCTGTCTAGGTTGGTCATAGCCTTTCTTCCAAAGAGCAAGTGTCTTTTAATTTCATGGTTGCAGTCACCATCTGCAGTGATTTTGGAGCCCCAAAAATGAGGTCTGTCACTGTTTCCACTGTTTCCCCATCTACTTGCCATGAAGTGATGGGACTGGATGCCATGATCTTAGTTTTCTGAATGTTGAGTTTTAAGCTAACTTTTGCACTCTCCTCTTTCACTTCCATCAAGAGGCTCTTTAGTTCTTCACTTTCTGCCATAAGGGTGGTGTTATCTGCATATCTGAGGTTATTGATATTTCTCCCGGCAATCTTGATTCCAGGTTGTGCTTCATTAAGCCCAGCGTTTCTCATGATGTACTCTGCGTATAAGTTAAATAAGCAGGGTGACAATATACAGCCTTGAAGTACTCCTTTTTCTATTTGGAACCAGTCTGTTCCATGTCCAGTTCTAAGTGTTGCTTCCTGACCTGCATACAGATTTCTCAAGAGGCAGGTCAGGTGGTCTGGTATTCACATCTCTTGAAGAATTTCCCACAGTTTATTGTGATCCACACAGTCAAAAGCTTTGGCATAGTCAATAAAGCAGAAATAGCTGTTTTTCTGGAACTCTCGCTTTTTCGATGATCCAATGGATGTTGGCAATTTGATCTGTGGTTCCTCTGCCTTTTTTAAATCCAGCTTGAACATCTGAAAGTTCACAGTTCACATACTGCTGAAGCCTGGCTTGGAGAATTTTAAGCATTACTTTGCTAGCGTGTGAGATGAATGCAATTGTGCGGTAGTTTGAGCATTCTTTGGCATTGCCTTTCTTTGGGATTGGAATGAAGACTGACCTTTTCCAGTCCTGTGGCCACTGCTGAGTTTTCCAAATTTGTTGGCATATTGAGTGCAGCACTTTCACAGCATAAGCTTTTAGGCTTTTAAATAGCTCACCTGGAATTCCATCACCTCCACTAGCTTTGTTTGTAGTGATGCTTCCTAAGGCCCACTTGACTTTGCATCCCAGGATGTCTGGCTCTAGGTGAATGATCACACCATCATGGTTATCTGGGTTGTGAAGGTCTTTTTTGTATAGTTCTTCTGTGTATTCTTGTCACCTCTTCTTAATATCTTCTGCTTCTGTTAGGTCCATACCATTTCTGTCCTTTATTGTGCCCATCTTTGCATGAAAATTTCCCTTGGTATCTCTAATTTTCTTGAAGAGATCTCTAGTCTTTCCCATTCTATTGTTTTCCTCTATTTCTTTGCATTGATTGCTGAGGAAGGCTTTCTTATCTCTCCTTGATATTCTTTGAAACTCTGCATTCAAATGGGTATTTCTTTCCTTTCCTCCTTTGCTTTTCGCTTCTCTTCTATTCACAGCTATTTGTAAGGCCTCCTCAGACAACCATTTTGCCTTTTTACATTTCTTTTTCTTGATCACTGCCTCCTGTACAATGTCATGAACCTCTGTCCATAGTTCTTCAGGCACTCTGTCTATCAGATCTATATGATCTTGCCGTGCCCTAATTACCTTGTTTACTGTGCTCGAGGGTAATGTGGGTTCTAGAGGGCAAGCCAGCTGGGGACTGGGGCAGGGGTGAAAGACACAAAGCCTTCCTGTGACAGTGGCTTCCCCTTAAGCAGCACTAATAACAAGAAACTGTCATTTCCAGAGAGGAGGATGCTATTATGAGATTATGGGAGCAGACCTCTGCCTGGGTGGGCCCAACTCCTTTCTGGTCCAGACTGACCACTGGTCCTGAAGTGCTGGAGCAACTGCCCAGAGCCCATATGGAAGCTAAGAATCCACAGACCACCCCAGTGTTTCTGGTCAGTGTTGCTATTTCTACTCAGATTAAAAAATAATGACCCTACCAGTTCCCTGGGCCCAGCCTCCACAAGGTCCTGGCTCTTCACTACCTCCCTAAGGCGGTCTCCAAGCGGAAAAGACGGCTGCCTACCTCAGTCCACAGAATCCCATAAACAGGGAAGTGCATCTTTTGACAAAAGGAACAATGCTGGACTTCAAACCTTGACCATCTCAGCTGGGGGCAATTGAAAAACAACTTGTGACTGCCTTCCCTGTATCTGGGTGTTTTTTAGAACTGTCCTCCAGCCTGTTACCAGAACTCTCTTCCTGCAAATGGTAACACAGAAACAAAAGAAGAGTCATGCTTCACTCACCTATTTAATATTAGTATCTAATGGTCACGTCACACAGAGTACTTCACAATCCAGGCCTAACCTCCAGGTCTGGCAGCATCTCCTGTCTCCAAACATCTCTCAGTGGGAGCCACCCAGTTCCTTAGTGGAAACGCACCATGCCTTGTCACATCCCTGCCCCTTGTTCAAGCTGTCTCCTCTGCCAGGAAAACCCTCTTCCCAGTCTGTGCCAGTACACATTCACCCCTTCCACCTTGTCCTCAAATGGTACCGCTTCCTGGAATGTCCCTTTATAACTGCACCATCGTTTGTTTTATTACAAACATTTGCTTCCTTTGGTAGCTAGCTGTATCCTCTGTTACATGACAGACATGCTAGCGTACATCATGTAATAGGCAAACGTATACTGACTAAATGCTGGTTGAGTGAAGAACAAACAACTGGCTAGATGGCTACAAAGGGAGGAATGTGAACCAAACAGATTTAAAGAAGCCTTGTGGATCATCACCATCCCCATCCAAGCTAGGAAGTCTCTCAACAAACAGAAATGCGTCAACTCATGTGATAAGTATTTACAGAATGCCTGACTAACCTACATGCTATGTTCTGCGTGGATCCACAGATTATAAAGCATGCACTTTGCTGCTGTATATTTCAATGTTTTTTTTTAATCTGTCTACTCACTACTAGGTCCTATTAATAAAATATTCTAGAAGAGTTTTAGGGTATATTAAAATGTACAAAATAATTTGGTTAAGTTTCCATCTTTCAAAGAATGGTTAAACAATGTTCATGATTTGAATTATGTATAATTCAGTTAAAAGATACACCTAAATCTACGTTTTTGACAGCAGGAACAATAAAAGACTGTGTACAATAATGCACAAAGATGTTAAAGGTTTGAATTCGTGCTGACCATTAGAACAGAAAGAAATGGATGACCATGAGAACTGTGGTAATCCATAATGGAGGAGGAGAACCAGAGGGGAAGACTTATAGCAGAAAACAATTACACATTGAACCCTGAAAGTTTTGTGTCCTTGAAGCTTTTACAGCCCATTATGTAGAACCGGATCCTTTACAAAAAAGGCCAAAGAGGATACATTCATGCTAAAGTGAGGGAAGATTAGATAGATCTTTTTTAATGGAAATTTTAAAAAATTGTATACAATTTTAAAGGTTACTTTTTCTTACAGTTATTACAAAATATTGGCTATTCCCTGTGTTGTACAGTACACCTTTGAGCCTATCTCACACCCAAAAGTTTGTGCCTCTCTCTCCCACTCCTGTGTTGCCACCTTCCATGGTAACCACTAGTTCGTTCTCTGTATCTTTGAGTCTTCTTCTTTTTGTTATATTCACTAGTTTGTTGTAGTTTTATTTTTTTTCCAAGAAAGCAAAGTGAGGATTTATTAAGTGAAAGTATGCTCACGGTGGGAGAGCAGGCAGACTCAGGTGAGTAGCTGCCTCACTTGCTGTATTTTTTAGATTCCACATATAAGTTTGTGCCTCCCACTCCCCACCCCTCTTGTGCCCCTCCCTCACTTTCTCCACTGATAACCACTAGTGTTTATTCTCCGTGTTTGTAAAGTCTGCTTCTTTTTTTGTATTTTGTTTATATTTTTTTGTATTTGTTCTATTTTTTTGGATTCCACATATTAGTGATATCATACAGTATTTGTCTTTCTCTCTCTGGTTTATTCCACTAAGCATAATGTCCTCCAAGTCCATCCATGTTGCTGCAAATGGCAAAAATTTTGTTCATTTTTATGGCTGACTGTATGTGCGTATGTACATCACATTTTTACCCATTCATCTGTTGATGAATGTTGTTGACACTTAAGTTGCTTTTATATCTCAGCGATGGTAAATAATGCTGATATGAGCATTGGGGTATGTGTATCAATATCTTTTTTAATTAGTGGTGTTTTTTCAGATATATATCCAGGAGAGGAATTTCTGGGTCATATGGTAGTTCTGAATATTCACTGGAAGGACTGATGCTGAAGCTGAAGCTCCAATAGTTTGGCCACCTGATTCAAAGAACTGACTCATTGGAAAAGACCCTGATGCTGGGAAAGATTGAAGTTAGGAAGAAAAGGGGATGACAGAGGATGAGATGGTTGGATGGCATTACCAGCTTGATGGATATGAGTTTGAGCAGGCTCTAGGAGTTGGTGATGAGCAGGGAAGCCTGGCATGCTTCAGTCCGTGGACTGGCAAAGAGTCAGATACGACTGAGCAACTGAACTGATGGTAGTTCTGTTTTTAATCTTTTGAGAAACTTCCATACCATTTTCCACAGCAGTTGCACCAGGAGATCATTTGTTTTACCAAATGACTACATGCTCCCAACACAGTCCCTCATGGGACTACAAGAGCGAACTCTTTGTTAGTGAGAACTGTTACCTAAGGAAATTAGTAGTGTACAGGGCAAGGCATTTTTCAACTGATTGCTTCAAAAGTCATGGAAAATAGTAGTTCTTGGACTTAAGAAAGCCTTGTTAACTTCCTCTTGCTGGTTCTCAGAATCCAGATTTGAAAATGGCATCTGCTCAGAAGAAATAATCAAGGTGAATGGAGAGAAGAGAAAATAGTCAAAGGCTAAACAAGAGATTTGGTGTGTAAAATAAGAGTCTCAACAGCAGCATTTATGGGCAAAAGCTGGAAAAAGAGCAGTCCTTCAGAATTTGTTTACAATTAAAGGAACAAACGACTATAACAAAGAAAAAGGCCTGTGAAAGGCCAGCCGGTTCCATGAACTGTTACACGCTCACTTAAGAGATAGCATTAGGTTGTAGGAGTGATTTGAGATCGCTTTCCTGCAGTCACCAGGGTGCTGATTTCAGAAGTTGTACAGGAGAGCCAGGGCATCATGGGAGAGGAAGTTCTCCTCGGCCATGCCTCTTTTGCTCTGGACAATCCCTCCTGGACCTGGTGAAGACATTCCGAAAGACTGCCAGCTATGGAGCGTCATCTGCAACACCCTCCTGGCTGAATCCTTTCTGAGAATAGCCAGGACACTGCTCTTGAGCAATACTTGTTTGTTTACTTGTGCTAAAGAGCAGGGATGACACAAGACTGATTGGGTCAACAGCCAATAGTAGCCCAGACAACAAGGAGGGTGGACTATCTCTCCCAATCAGAAAGAGAAGAGGCGGGACAGGCCAGGCAGGCCTGAAGAGCTGAGCTTAAAGCTCAGTGTGACTTGCCCTCCATACTGAGTGTGGCAAAATAACCCTAACCTGTTCTGTACTGCCGGTTAACGTTTTATGCCTTATTTACAGATTCGCAGAAATAGCAGTAGCATGATTTACAGCATTACTTCACTAATGCTGGGACATCATATTCTAGCAGATACCTTATATCCCCCACAACTATGGTCATTTCATGTTAAGAAAAAAGGAACAGGGTGAGAGCTATTTAAAACTGACCCTGCTTGGCTTTCTAGAATAATTATGTGATAGTTTAAAAGTACCATGAGGTTTCTGGAGAAAGTACTGAATAAATTCACATGACAGATTTGTTCTTCTGTATATTATGTAGATTATTTAAAAGATGAGTCATATTTGCTATTTGTTTAAAAATAAATCTTGCTATGCTTATATTAACTAACTTAAAATAATTCATGAGTGATATTAACTGACCACTCAGAATATCATTTACTACACTGAATGTCTATTGAACTGCAATCAGAGGGCACAGGAAATTTTTCACATTCAAGCACATTTGTTTTCAAAATTTATGTGAAGTTACAGTACTTCTTAGTTGATATTTGTTTGCATATAACATATTAGTCAACTTTAAATATAATTTATTTCAATATGCTTTTCTTTCAGGCTCATGAGGTAACTTTACACACCAACTGCTTTAAATGATTTTCTGAGATACCTATGGGGTTGTGTGCTTTTAAATTCAAGTAGGAATTTAAGATAAGACCATACCAATCATTGTTAATATGGACTTCAGTACTTGAAAAATCATAGAGTAATCCTGTCCCATCACTGTAATAGCCCTTGTGGTAATCCCTGGGGCAGTGAACCCAAGGCTTCAGGTAATTTGGTAAAGCTTTATGGATGCCTAAGGGACTAGAAAATATGAAACCCTTCTTACCCTCCCCCCAGTTCCATATGCCTGATATCGATTTTTTTTTTTTTCACTCTTCTTGCACTGGGAGCAGTTGTCCAGCAAGGGAACAAAAAGTCCATTTCTTACAAGGTAGCAATTAAGCCAAAAAAGTACTCACCAGTCAATACTCAATATCATAAAAACCCAGAAAAGAAAGCAATACACTGTCCACACTCTCATGGAGACTTCGAAACTGATCATTTTGTGTTTGGCAGAAGGTGGGTACTCTTACTGAATTCCCCCCATCCCAATCTTTGCAGAATAAATACAAAAATACTAAGAATGCTCATGGAACTTAAAACCTCCCTTTGGAAACCAGATAGAATGTTTAAGTCCTCTTTATTTTTTAACGGGATTCTATATAGTCTTGTTTTTTAAAACTTTATTTGCTAATTTTATTTGGCTATGCCAGTTCTTAGTTGTAGCGGGCAGGATCTTTGAGTCATGATCTTGCAACATTTGAACCCTTAGTTGCAGCATGTGGGATCTTGCTCCCCAGCCAGGAATAGAACCCAGGCCTCCTGTATTGAGAGCATGGAGTCTTAGCCACTGGACCACCAAGGAAGTCCCTAAGTCCTCTTTATTAACTGTACCTTATCAGAGATTTTTCAAGGTAAAGAATTCGGACAGAAAGGGGCGGGGGGAACCTGGGAAAGTAACGTATGCACAATACAGTGTTCTTTTGTGAAGTGACACAGTACAGAGCCACAACTAACATAGTTGTTCTGGCAGTGGGGGGTAATTATACAACAGACTTGGCTTCTCTGTAAAGGAAGAAATTCCAGCTGCACTGGAACCTTTTTGAG
Organism: Cervus canadensis; assembly: GCF_019320065.1. NCBI lineage: Eukaryota > Metazoa > Chordata > Mammalia > Artiodactyla > Cervidae > Cervus > Cervus canadensis. Next base: position 52,209,364 of record NC_057403.1, on the reverse strand, counting down.
AGCTATGTTTTAGTAGGTTCTGTAAGTTTGTATAATAAATGTTCATTAGTACAATCCAATTACTTTATCCAACAGATATTATAAGAAAGGCTTTTTCCAAACTCAAAAAAGGGGAGAAGTCCAAGATATTAAAAAGATATTAAAAAATATTAAAAAGCAAAAACAGTCAAAGAATCAAGTACTGTTCATTCACATACCTGTTTATTAGATGTTTGAACTGGGCAATAACTGACTTGCTCACTAAACGCTTCATAGAGATCTATATTCTACCAGGTCACTTCCATCTGCTCCTCAGAAAACACCTGGAGTTCTAAAATATAGTACAAATGAGTCTGAGACTGAGAAAAATGGTTAGGTATTCAAGGTAGTTGCGCTAGTTAGTTATTGAAAGACTGTGAGGACTGAATATGGGTAAGGCTCGCTATTTGAGAGAAGAGCGGAGATCAGTGAAAGGTAGTGAACTCTGCCAGGTGCGGACAGGCCGGCGCCCTGCCATCGCAGGTGATGCCCAGGGCCCCCTCCACTCCAGAAGTCACCTAAGGCCGGATGTCAAGCCCAGGGCACGGACTTTCTCCAAAGCCAGACTCGACTGACCATAACCTGAAATAATGCAGTTTTGGCTCTTTTCCCAGTTGGGACAATGTGTGCTGGAAGTTACCAGTTGACAGTTTCCTTAGAAAAGAAAACTGAGATGTCCTTGACGTGGAAAGCCAACGGAAACAAAGACACAAAAACCCGCCGACGGAAAAGAACCAGCAGCTTCCAGCTGTGAGCTCTCAGGAGGCAGGGGCACAACAGGCCTTTATTTTCCTGTGGAAACATCGCTGGCCACCGTAACTGGCACGGGGAACAGGAGCGAGGCCGCGCCCCTGCAGCTCAGCCAGGGAAACAGCACCGCGCGCGTCCGCCGGGCACAAGCCCGCGAGGGACGGCCAAGTTCCGGGCTCGCTCTCCCCCGGCCCGAGGCCGGTAGCCGCGCGCCCATTCGCTCCCGCGAGCCCTGGCGTTGCGCATGCGCGCGACGCGCTCCTCGCCACCCACGCGCTTCGAGCCCGCCCCGGCCGCTGCGCGCGGCCCGCTTCCGCCACGCCCGCCATGGCGGCCACTGAGGCCCGCCCCTAGCCCCGCCTCCCAGGACGCCGCGCAGGTCACCTGACGCGTCTGCGGGCTGAGGAGACACAAGAGAAGTCGCTGTCGCCACCGTCGGAGCTGTCGCCGTCTCCGCCGCCGCCTGGACCCTCCAACTCGCTGCCCCCACCCAGCCTGCAGCGCTATGCCGTCCGAGAAAACCTTCAAACAGCGCCGAACCTTCGGTGGGTGCCGCGGGCCGGACGCTGTCTGAGGGCCGGCGGGGGCTCAGGGGCCGAGGCAGCGGGGCCGAGCCGGGCTGAGGGGCTCCGGAGAGGGCGGGTGGGCGGAGGGCTACGGGGCTGAGGGGCCGAGGCTAGCTGAGGTGGGGGCTGCGGGAAGGCCGGGCCCGGGCGGCTGAGGGAGTCGAGGCAGGGAACCTGTCGGGCCGAGGGCCGCCGGGCCCGGGGGCCTGAGGGGCCGAGGGCGCGCTGGCTGGGAGCTGCTGAATCACCTTTCGGCCCGGGCGGCCGCCGGGTTGTGAGCCTGGGGCCGTCAGCGCCCAGCCCCGGGGTGTTCGGGCCCTCCGACGAGACGAGCGCGAGCGTGCTGTCCTTGTGGGGGAGTCTGACCCGGGGCCAGGCCGGGTTCTCAGAGGTGGTGGCACCGTGGGTGCACGTCTAGGTCACACATGGTCCCTTCAGATGTCAGGACCTCCACGGAGAGGGGTCCTCACGCCCGCCCCTTCCCCTGCAGCCCTGCGTGGCTGCGACGTCTTGGTCCTATTTGTGGTACAAGCGCGAGGGTGGGTGGCTCTTCTCACTGGCTAGCGACAGCATTCTTTGACACCAGCGGCAAATCCGTTCTCTCCCAGTTCGGGCTGGAGTCCCTACTTAGCATGCTAGTGTTTGGTGGAAACCGAAAGTAACACCATCACAATACTTACTCCTGCACAAAACCGATGGGAAGGAGGTGATTGGTGCTCCTTTTAAAGCAAAACTGCTGCAATACCAGCGTGGCCTCCTTGTAGATCCTTGTGTAAGGCTTGTTTGTTTATCTCAGGCCAGGTGGAGTAGGGCGGGACCAGCGTTCCTTCCTGTCCTAATCTTTACGATCTTCAGCAGTATCTCTGCTGTCTACTTTGGTCTAGTTTCCCGGAGTCTGGAAAAGAGGCAAGCATTCATTTGAACCTGGATATGGTTTTGTAGATCTCATTATCGATAATTATTTCCTGTGCCTGAGAAACTACAAAAAATGAAATTCATGTTGATCTGAAGAGGATATCTTTTTCAGCCTCTTGAAGCAGTTGGCTGGTTTGCAAGACTTAGAGGTGTCTTTATTCTTTTCTTTTTTTTTAAAGAAATTTTGTATATAATGACCTTTGTGAACTAAGATATTCGTGAATATTAGTTTTTGTGCAGCCCTGGGAGCTGTATTTGGAGCAGATTGGCCATTGTACCTGGCTACTCTCCTTACTGACTGGCATTAAAAGTTAACTGGGGACGTTTGTATGGGAAAGATGCCCATTTTCTCAGGACCCAATACCATAGTTAACTTTCCTTTTGCTTAGAGTACTTTTAGGTTTTCTAGAAAAATCCCTGAATGTAAAGTAATTAGCCTCCAACTAATAAAAATAAATGGAAAAAATATATATATCTTCTTCAGATCTCTGACACTGCCCTTGTGATTTCTCTTCGTGGATTAATGCTATGGTCCTCAATCTCATTCTCTCTAATCCATCTAATTATGAAATTATTTGGGATCAGACTCAAGTATTTCTCACTGTCTTTACAAATAATTTCAAAGCACTTAGGGCTGCATACATAGACACTTATTTTCTATCATAAAAAAAAAAAGAAAAATCCCTGAAGAAGAGTAGGTAGTAAGAGTAGGAAAAGTGAGGAATAATGAGATAAAGTGAAAATAAATGACAATAAAATAATGAATTAGAAGGAATTCACCTGGTGCCTGTGGCCCTGAGGGCAAACTAGTAGGAATGCCTTAGTTTTTCTCCATTTGTGTATGTTGCATATACTATATTTGTGGGCTTTCCTCTTTCTTCAGCTTTGTTTACTACCACTCCTTTTTTTTCTCCCTTGTCTCCTGACTTGATTCTTTTTTTTTTTTTGTACTTTTATTGAGAAATGACATTCATTACTATGTAAATTTAAGGTATTCAGCGTGATGACTTGGTTTACATATCTTGTGCAATGACAACTACAGTAGGTTCAGCTAACATCAATAAAAAAGGTAAATTTTCTCCTTGTTATAAGAATTAGTATTGCCCTCTCCTCATTTTTTTTAAAAAAGGGCTTAATAGTCATTTTGCAGAAGAATGTTTCATTTAATGGCTATTGCCTTTCCTTGCTATTGATCGTGATAATCTGCACTGATAATCTTTTTGTAGCACAGTAAATGAGGCAAATCTGTTCTTTGGAGATACCATTTTTGTGGAACCTAAGACCAGCCCCAGGTAGCTTGAGCAATAAATACTCTTCCCAAGTGAGTGAGTTTGGGTTAATTAAAAATTGAGTATAGCTCTGATACGATATAGTCTACCAGGGTTGATAGAATCTTAGAGCTCACCCAAAACAACCACTTCCTTTTGTAGCCAAAACTGGGTGGGGCCCTGAGAGGTGGAGATCATGGTCCACCTAGTGGCAAAGTCTGGACTTGCCCTTCAACCCTTCTGGTAAGAATTCTTCCCATCCTCCAGGAGGTAGCCAGTACATGAAGTGGACTAGCACTGAGTCAAGAGGCAGTGGTGTGTCCTTAAAAATATTTTGAATAATTTTGTGAACTTTAAATTTATACTTGAGCAAATATTTTTGGATTCAGTATTCTCAAATGTCATAATTTCACTCCATTTTCTTCTAGGGTTGCCCTAGTTTAATAACAGATCTGTCTCCTAGACATAATCTGCTGAGATTCAATGTTAAACCTAGATCTTAAGCTTCACCATCAATAATCAAATGGGTCTTCGTTGTCTCAGAAGTTGATGTGGTAATCTAGAATAAATAACTCCAATTACTCTAACAGGTAGACTGAAGAGTGAGGTTTATACCAACACCTAGATAACACTCCCTGAGCTTAAGCTATGTCACTCCTTGATGGGTGGGGTTTTACATTGTTTATTTATAGGCATATTGAGGGAAATATTTATTATGCTTCTATTTCATCTTTGTACAAGCCTGAGCCCTGGGGGAATACAGAAGTGACTGAAGCCAGGGGCAGTCTGTTGAGAAAGGCAAATGATAAACAGATCATAACAGCACTAAGAAAGTAACTGAGTGAAAGACTTTTATGCTGTTGAACAGTGGTGTTGGTAATAATGCTTTTGTTAAATATACTGCTGGCCTCTGAAAACAGCCTTCTACTCAAAGAGGCTTCGGCATATACCATCTTTATATTTAGTTATTCCAGGCTTACCACTGGATTTTCATTGCAGCTGGCTGGGACGCTAAAGATACTCCTCTAGGACTCTGGTACTACTCTTGTCATCTTAAGGAAGTCACTTGTCTTCCTCAGTTGTCCCACCTTTAATGAAAATGATCATTTTTGCCTTCCTTTCTGGACCATATTTTGGGGATGAATCAAAATAAAGCTTTTGACACTATAGTTTGAAGCCCCACATTTAGAGCCTATTTTGCTTTTCCGTTCTCCACTTAACCATAGTAAACCTTTTCTCCTTACATAAAAAATCTCTCATCCTTAAGCCTGAGTGATTCCTTTTTAGTTCAGTTCAGTCGTGACTGACTGTTTGCAAACCCATGAACTGTAGCACACCAGGCTTCCCTGTCCATCACTAACTCTCGAAGCTTGTTGAAACTCATGTCCGAGTTGGTGATGCCATGTGATTCCTTTTACCTTAAATTTATTTGGATAAGCTTTTAAATGTGAGATATTTCAGGGTATGTTAAACTTATTACATATTGGCTGCAGTGATTTAAATAAATTATGGTTTCCCTTTGCTTGTGAAATCTGCTCTGACAAGATGGAGATTTTTGTTATGAAGAGGGCTGGTAGTGGAGTATAGGTGGTTCAGCATCTTTTCTGGGATAGGACAGATATAAGGACAGAGCTGAGAGAAGTAATAACAGTATCAGTGACACCCCAGAAATAGAGAGGAGTTCAAAGGATGATGTAAAGAAAAACTCCACCTTTGTGTCTCTTCTACTTGACAGTGCTGTCCTGAACACTGTGGCTCACTTTTTATTTTTTTTGTGACTCACTTCTGACACCAGACATAAGTATTTTTCCACACACATCAAGCAGTTCAGCTCATTGTCCTGTGTTTAACTAATTCTGACACTATCTGGTGATAGCCTTAGATCCAAGAAGTTAAGGGCTCCATCCTGCCTGACCCCTCCCCCCACCAAAGGCTAATTGCAAGTGCTCTGATTAGTTATATAAATCAGTTTTCCAAGACCACTTTGTGTTTGACTAAATTACCAGAGTGGCTCACAGTGCTTTTAATTACTAGATTATCAGATTATGGTTAGGTTGGTACAAAAGTAATTGCAGGTTTGGACCCTGAATTTTAAATCATTATAGCTTGGCTTAAACACATCCTTATTAATCAAAATAGGAGGCATTACAATCAATGCATTTTTGCCAACGAGAAATAAGTTTATTCCTGTAGCATAAAAATCCATGCTTCAGGATTCTGGGAACTCTTGGAAAGCATTTTCTGCCTCCTGCTGGTTGTGGAAATGTTTTCCCTCCAAAAAGTTGTCAAGATGCTTGAAGAAGTGGTAGCTGGTTGGCGAGAGGTCAGGTGAATATGGCGGATGAGGCAAAACTTTGTAGCCCAATTCATTCAACTTTTGAAGCGTGGGTTGTGCAACTTGTGGTCGAGTGTTGTCATAGAGAATTGGGCCCATTCTGTTTACCAATACCTGCAGCAGGCATTGCAGTTTCCAGTGCATTTCATCAATTTGCTGAGCATACTTTTCAGATGTAGTGATTTCACTGGGATTCAGAACACTAGTGGATCAGACGGGCAGCAGGCCATCAAAGTGACTATGACCTTTTTGGGGTAGAAGTTTGGCTTTGGGAAGTGCTTTGGAACTTCTTCCCCCTGGAGAAGGAAATGGCAACCCACTCCAGTGGAAAATCTCATGGACAGAGGAACCTGGTGGGCTGCAGTCCATGGGGTCGCAAAGAGTCGGGCACAACTGAGCGACTAACACTTAGACTTGGAGCTTCTTCTCGGTCCAACCACTGAGCTGGTAGTCAGTCACTGGTTGTCATATAAAATCCACTTTTTGTCACACGTCACAATGCAATCGAGAAATGCTTCTTTGTTTTTGCATAGAATAAGAGAAGACAACACTTCAGAATGATGATTTTCAGTCTGCTAAGTCAACATTCAAAAAACTAAGATCATAGCATCCAGTTCCATCACTTCATAGCAGATAGATGGGGGAAAAGTGGAAACAGTGACAGATTTTCTTTTCCTGGACTCCAAAATCACTGTGGATGCTCACTGCAGCCATGAAATTAAAAGACACTTGCTCCTTGGAAGAAAAATCTGTGATCAACCTAGACAGCATATTAAAAATCAGATATCACTTTGCTGGTAAAGGTCCATATAGTCAAAGCTATGGTTTTCCAGTAGTCATGTGTGGATGTGAGAGTTGGACCATAAAAAAAGGCTGAGCATGGAAGAATTAATGCTTTTGAACTGTGGTGCTGGAGAAGACTCTTGAGAGTCCCTTGGACAGCAAGGAGATCAAACCAGTCAGTCCTAAAGGAAATCAATCCTGAATATTATTCACTGGAAGGACTGATGCTGAAGTTTCAATACTTTGGCCATGATGCGAAGAGCTGACTCATTGGAAAAGACCCTGATGCTGGGAAGGATTGTGAGGGCAGCAGGAGAAGGGAATGACAGGATGAGATGGTTGGATGGCATCACCAACTCAATGGACATGAGTTTGAGCAAACTCCCGCAGAAGGGAAGGACAGGAAAGCCTGGTATGCTAAAGTCCATGGGGTCAGAAAGAGTCAGACATGACTTAGTGACTAAACAACAACATGAGGCACCCACTTATTGAGCTTTTCACCTTTACAATTTGCTTCAAATGCTGAAGGACCGTAGAATGATCGACGTTGAGTTCTTTGGCAACTTCTCTTGCAACTTCAATGATCCTCTCAATTGGTCATCGTCAACTTCTGATGCCTGGCCACTACAATCCTCATCTTCAAGGCTTTTGTCTCCTTTGCAGAACTTCTTTGAACCACCAAAGCACTGTACATTTGTTAGCAATTGGGCCAAATGTGTTGTTGATGCTGCAAGTTGTCTCTGATGTTTTATGATGCATTTTGAACTCGTAAGTTGCTCAGATTTGCTTTTTGTACATCATTTCTGTAGTCTAAAATAGATATAAACAGCAAGTAATGTTATTAGCAAAAAAAAACATAAAGTGAAAAACACACATTAAAATGATGTATAGCATAACCACATTTATTTCAGAATGTATTCTAATATCAAATGGTGAAGTTTAACAGTGCAAAACCGCAATTACTTTTGCACCAACCTAATATGGCGGAGAAGGAAATGGCAACCCACTGCAGTATTCTTGCCTGGAGAATCCCATGGACGGAGCAGCCTGGTGGGCTACAGTCCACAGGGTCACAAAGAGTCGGACACGACTGAGCGACTTAACTAACTAAATATGACAGCTATGAAAGCCTTCCAGGGAACAGCTAAAGGAAGAGATGCATGGAGTGAGGAAGAATGCTGAATACAGGAGCTTCTGTCTCCTTGGAGCTTGGTAATTGCACTCTCCTGCCACCCAGAAGCTCTCCAAACCCTTATTAATAAATAAGTTCATTTGTATCACTTTTTAGATTGTACATGTAAGTGATATCATATGATATTTGTTTTTCTCTGACTTAATATGATAATCTCTAGGTCCATCCATGTTGTTGCAAATGACATTATTTCATGTTGAATAACAGGGAGCATTTATTAACCATCTACTATGTGCAGATATTTGCAAGGGGTGTACCAATGATCTCATTGAATCTTTTTTTAATTTTTCATTGACTTCTTATAGGATATTGAATATAGTTCCCTTATTATAAAATAATGCTCGGCTGGAAGAAGCACAAGCTGGAATCAAGATTGCCGGGAGAAATATCAATAACCTCAGATATGCACAGATATGCAGATGACACCACCCTTATGGCAGAAAGTGAAGAGGAACAAGCCTCTTGATGAAAGTGAAAGAGGAGAGTGAAAAAGTTGGCTTAAAGCTGAACATTCAGAAAACTAAGATCATGGCATCTGGTCCCATCACCTCATGGGAAATAGATGGGGAGACAGTGGAAACAGTGTCAGACTTTATTTTTTGGGGCTCCAAAATCACTGCAGATGGTGACTGCAGCCCATGAAATTAAAAGACGCTTACTCCTTGGAAGGAAAATTATGACCAACCTAGATAGCATATTAAAAAGCAGAGACATTACTTTGCCAACAAAGATCCGTCTAGTCAAGGCTATGGTTTTTCCAGTGGTCATGTATGGATGTGAGAGTTGGACTGTGAAGAAAGCTGAGCTCCGAAGAATTGATGCTTTTGAACTGTGGTGTTGGAGAAGACTCTTGAGAGTCCCTTGGACTGCAAGGAGATCCAACCAGTCCATCCTAAAGGAGTTAAGTCCTGAGTGTTCATTGGAAGGACTGACACTGAAGCTGAAACTCTAATACTTTGGCCACCTCATGCGAGGAGTTGACTCATTGGAAAAGACCCTGATGCTGGGAGGGATTGGGGGCAGGAGGAGAAGGGGACGACAGAGGATGAGATGGCTGGATGGCATCACTGACTCAATGGGCATGAGTTTGAGTAAACTCCGGGAGTTTGTGATGGATAGGGAGGCCTGGTGTGCTGCGATTCTCAGGGTCGCAAAGAGTCGGACCCGACTGAGCAACTGAACTGAACTGAACTGAATTGTAAAATAGGACCTTATTTATGCATTCTGTATATAATAGTTTGCATCTGCTGATACCAACCTCCCAATCTAACCCTCCCCCTCTCCCTCTCCTTTGGCAACCACAAGTCCATTCTATATGTATTTGAGTCTATTTCTGTTTCATAGATAAGTTCATTTGTGTCATATTTTAGGTTCCACATATTAGTGATATCATATATTTGTCCTTCTCTTACTTTGCTTAGTATGATAATCTCTAGGTCTATCCATGTAGCTGTAGATGGCATTATTTCATTCTTCTTTTTGGCTGAATAATACTCCATTGTATGTATGTACCACATCTTTATCCATTCCTCTGTTGATAGACACTGAGGTTGCTTTTCTGTCTGGTCTGTCATGAATAGTGTTGCTGTGAACATTGGGGTGCATATATCTTTTCATATTAGTTTTCTTTAGATCCATATATGCCCAGGAGTGGGATTGCAGGGTCATATGGTAGTTCTGTTTTTTGTTTTTTGAGGCACTCATTATTGTTCTCCATAGTGGCTTCACCAGCTTACATTCCTACCAACAGTAGCAGGGTTCCCTTTTCTCCACACCATCTCCAGCATTTATTTGTAGGCTTTTTAATGATGGCCATTCTGATCAGTGTATACGATAAACAACTCATTGTAGTTTTGATATATTGTAATCAGTTATTAGTTATGTTGAGCATCTTTTTATGTGCCTGTTGGATGTCTTTGTAGAAATGTCTATTTAGGTCTTCTCCTTATTTTTTAATTGGATTGTTTGTTTTGTTGTTGAGTTGTATTAACTGTTTATATGTTTTGGAAATTAAGCTCTTGTCAGCTGCATCATTTGCAAATATTCTTCTCCCCCTCTGTAGGTTATCTTTTTGTTCCTTTGAATGTTTCCTTTGCTGTGCAAAAGCTTGTAAGTTTGATTAGGTCCTGTTTGTTTATTTTTGCTTTTATTTCTATTGCCTTGGGAGACTAAGAAAACACTGTGAAGATTTATGTCAGGGAATGTTTTACCTATACTGTTTTCTAGGAGTTTTATGGTGTCCTCTCTTACATTTAGGTCTTTAAACCATTTTGAGTTTATTTTTGTGAATAGTAAGCATGTGTTCTAACTTCACTGATACACATGTAGCTGTCCAAATTTTCCAGTACAACTTGCTGAAGAGACATTTTTCCATTGTATGTTCTTACCTTTTTTGTCAAACATTAATTGACTATAGGTGTGTGGATTTATTTCTGGGCGCTCTGTTCTGTTCCACTGATCCATGTGTCTGTTTCTGTGCGACTAACACAGTTTTGATTACCATAGGTTTGTAATATTGTCTGAAGTCTGGAAGGTTATTCCTCTTTCTTTGTTCTTTTTCTTCAGGATTGCTTTGGCAATTCTGGGTCTTCTATGGTTCTATATAGATTTTAGGATTATTTGGTCTAGTTCTGTGCAAGGGTAATTTGATAGGGATTACATTAAATCTGTAGATTGCTTTGTGTAGTTTGGCCACTTTAACAGTATTCTTCCACTCCAAGAGCATGGGATATATTTCCATTTCTTTGAATGAACATTAATTTTATTAATGTTTTATAGCTGTCAGTGTTCAAGTGATTCACCTCTTTGGTCAGGTTTATTCCCAAGTTTCATTTTGTTTTTGATGCAACTTTGAAAGATATACATATATATATATATATATATATATATTTTTTTTTTTTTTTTACATTACCTTTCTGATATTTCATTGTTAATATAGAGAAATGCAACCAATCTCTGTATGTTAATCTTGCATATTAACCTTTGTGAGGTATGAGGTGTTAGTGTTTGGTTTCTCTCAGTTCTAGGGAAGATGTTTTTACTGCTTTGCTCTACCACAGCTAAGGATAGGTGGGGTCAGATAGGGAAGTCTACCAGTGCAGAAAATAAGTTGGATTTTTGGCCCTTAATAATGCCAGTGTTTCTTCCTTTCTTTGCAGAACAAAGAGTAGAAGATGTCCGACTTATCCGAGAGCAGCATCCTACCAAAATCCCGGTAGGTCATCTCTGTTTCAGTTATTGTTAATGTACACAGAAGAGAGCACTGCTTCAGTAGTGTTTCTTCATGTGACTGCCTGACGGGCTTCTGCAGGAATCTACAACCATGCAACCAGTGTGTTCATTTAGTGACCTGGAATGGAGGCATCTTCATCTGCAGTGTAATCTGATCACTGTTTCCTCCCAAGTCTGAGTCTGCTGCCTTAATGTTACACATTTCACAAGCCATGTAAATTTTACTTGGTAAAGAATTGATAAGGGGGCTAGATCTGTTGATAAAGGGGGCTAAATCTGTTTATCAAAGAAGAGTGAAGTCCACCCTCTTCTGAAGGAAGCAGAGACTACAACTGTGGGAGAATCAATAGCTCTCAAGACGTAACTGTGACTGTACAGCCCAGGCTGCCCGACTGGGCCCCAGAGAAAGACGACGTCTTATGATCGGTTTCTTTGCAGAAGGTGGGGGGAAAGATGCTGCTCCTGTAGAATAAGGGCCTACATGTGCCGTGCCCTGGGTCCTTTGGTGGTGGACCTTAATTAGGTTTCTGTTGTGAAACTAGGTGAAACTAGGTCTAGAGAGAAATGGTCAAGGAGCTTTTGGCTTCAGACAGAGACTGAATTGTGGCCCTAGGTTCAGGGTTACTAAGTGATCTTGGGCTAATTACTAAAATTCTGAGAGGAGCTGCTGTATCTTCATCTATAAAATAGGAAGAGAATCCCATTCCATGTGGCTGGGAGGTGATTGTCACCTCTTAAAGATTGCACCCACTGCTAACTTCTGCAGAAGCTTCCATGGTTGACTTTCTGATTGATCATTTCATACCAAAGTGAGGGAAGAGAAGAAGGGAAGATCTGGGATTAGGGTTGTGAAGTAGACAGAAGAGACAATAGGAAGGGTCTGCTCAGCAGGGTCAGGACTGTAGGGTTCTGTACTTAAGGTATGTTTGCTGTGTTTCTTAGACTGGTTGGAAATTTCAGTTTGTCTTCACGCTTAGGCCTACATATGACCTGGGCATGAGGTTTCTGGGTAATTTCGCTAATTTTAAGGTTTTTCTTCACTTTTGAGTACCTGCTGTGTGTATTTGCTAGCAGGTACTTGTCAGTCATTGGAATCAAAATAACCAGCCCAACAGTCCACCAGTATTCCATAACCTCCTTTTGAAATATGAATGTTTACATACATTTTCGGTCATCTTTTTGCTAGTAGTTTCAGGTTTTTTGCAGAAGTCATATTCATACTTGCAGATACCATGTTTTGAACTTCCCTGGTGGCTCAGACAGTAAAGCGTCTACCTACAATGTGGGAGACCCGGGTTCAGTCCCTGGGTTGGGAAGATCTCTTGGAGGAGGACATGGCAACCCACTCCAGTGTTCTTGCCTGGAAAATCCCATGGACGGAGGAGCCTGGTAGGCTATAGTCCATGGGGTCCCAGAATCGGACATGACTGAGAGATTTCGCTTTCACTTTCAAGCTATTGATCTTGCCAGGGAAGGTGACGACAGCTTGGCTTGCCTTACAGAACCTCATGTAGGCCCCATACGGTGGAACAGCATATATATAAGCATTTAAACTCTCAAGATTTTCCATTCCTGCCTTACAACTTCTTCTTTAGCCTGTTAACAGCAGGCTAAAGAATTGCTCTACATGGGGAAGGATATCCATGGTACTCAGTAAATAGGTAATACTAAGGCTCAAGGGCAGTCACTAGTCTGCAGTCATAGCTTATATAATGTGGCTTACCACTAAAACACAATTTTTTTTCCTTTATAGGAAGGAAGTATGGCAAGAAGCTAATGGATTTAAGTCATAATGTGGAACTATTTTTGATCACTGCATAGTTCAAGATTGTTTTAAAACTCATTTTTTAAAAAAGCAAAGCTATCTTATAAAATGACAGAATCTCTGAGAAGTCTGCAAAAAAAAAAAAAAAAATTGTCTCCAGATCAGCTAATCATGGTCTCTACTTGTCAGATAGTTACTTAGCATTTGAGTCTATTACCATAGTTAAGATCTTAAAGTTTTATTAAAACTCTCGTCATGTCACAGGTAGTGGAATTGGTGTAGATTGAGATTAAAGCTGGTACTCAGCATCTCTGTTCTTTTAAGGCTTGGGGTCTTTTTCTGACTAGGTAGTATATTTTCATGGTTCCAAATAACAGAAGTCATAGCAGACTTTGCCCACCTGGTGGCTACCTTGCCCTTCTCTGAAGGCAGCCATGTTGTCTTGTGCACCTTATTTCACAAGGAACAAGTGTGCTGTTGTAAACCCTGTTTTGGCATGTGCCAGTTACAACAAAGGAAGTAGTTTTACTATTTTTCACTGTTAATGGCTATGTTAAAAACCACTTTTGTGGCTTCTTTTCTAGGTAATAATAGAACGATACAAAGGTGAGAAACAGCTTCCTGTCCTGGATAAAACAAAGTTCCTGGTGCCTGATCATGTCAACATGAGTGAGCTCATCAAGATAATAAGGTATTTAATCATCTTTTAAACTTACTTCTTTGGGTAACTTCTCATTCTTTAACAGGCTTACAGATAAATCTACCATCTAGTTCTGATAAAAATCTATGCAACTTAATAAAACTATAAGGTGTTTCGTTTCTGAGTTTTTAGGTTTCTTAACCTGCTGAATCTCAAGTCCCTTCTGATTCTTTCATCCTGACATCTATGTAGATACCACGAGGGCTCAGTAGTTTGGTGCATGGGCTTAATTAGTTGCTACCACAAAGCATGTGGAATCTTCCCGGAGCAAGGATTGAACCTGTGTCCCCTGCATTAACAGATTCTTATCCACTGCGCCACCAGGAAAGTCCAGCATACTTAGGCCAGTTTAAAACTGGCCTAAGGAATGTAGTAAAAATGATCTATCAAGGATTATCGTTAATACTTATCTTGCATATAGTCATAGAAAACATTCTGTGCTTTGTGAGAAATTCAAATCATCAGTTAAGTCATATTTCATTTTGCCAGAAGCAACATTAGCAAAATCTTTATACTTTAATACTATCCAATATGGGTGATATTTTGTACATTCTCCCTGTGTATTGATGTATCTATTTCTTCACGTGTTTTCTTTCAACAGAAGGCGCTTACAGCTCAATGCTAATCAAGCCTTCTTCCTGTTAGTGAATGGACATAGCATGGTGAGTGTGTCCACTCCGATTTGTGAAGTGTATGAAAGCGAGAAGGATGAAGATGGATTCCTGTATATGGTATACGCCTCTCAGGAGACTTTTGGAATGAAATTATCTGTGTAAGACTAAAAGAAAAATGCGTCTGTTACAGAATTTTTTAAACCCTTACCAAGGAATAAAAAAGGGATGTTACCAACTGAGGTTGATCAGTTCATCTAATCACCGATCATCAAAACAGTAGTTTGCTGCCTAGGAGTTTTAGGAAGTTTTTTTTTGTACTTCAAGCAGAAAAACTGAGCTCCAAATGAGCACATTCAGCTTGGGGAAACTTTATTATTTAACCTAGGCTATCTTGTTTTTAAATTTAATGTTTAAAAATAAAATACTTTGCATTATAAGTTGCCAATAATATAGACCTTCAAGTTAATGTTTTTTCCCCCCAAAAGAAAACTTGCAGTTTTGAGCATTCAGAGAGACATTGTCTTCTCTAGGTTCACAGAAGCTGCCAGCTTTTTATAGAAGGGTTTGCAGTCAACTGGAGGAATCTCCTTGAGAGGATCTTTTAAGTGTATGTTGTCAGGTATAGCCACCCACCCCCAATGCATTTGCCATAATAGTGGGCAAAAAGCAGGGTGAATGGGGGTGTATAGGAAATAAGGAAACCATGCTGCTGTCCAGGGTCACCACTTGCTAATAAGTGTGTTTCAAGTTAGCACTCTCATTCCGGAGTTCTCATTTGGTTTGTTCTCTAGACAGTAACAACACCACTGCTCAACAGGAACCTTGAATAATTTATAATTTTGGTCAAGTTTTTCAGAAGGCCTAGAGAAAGAGAATGACATTTTTTGTTTTGAATATTCTCTTAAGAGCTCAAAATGGTGCCTGCTTTGGTAAATAAACAAGCAGTTACATGGGTTTCATTCTTTGGGACAAAGGTAGAAAACTGCAGGATACTGAAACTAAAAGCAAACAAAATTCAGATACACTTCTGCCTTTTGGCTTGTAGCTGTAGATGATCCATGTTTTATGTTGTGTTGTGACTAAAATACGTTATTAAAACATTTTTAAGAGTATTTCAGTTATCACTGTTAGGTCAGGCAGTCATCAAAGTACTCCCGCTCCATGTGCATGTCAATTTTGAAAATGGCAAAAGCAAACGTTCTTCACAGATATTGTCAAACGTTAAACATTTTTGAAGTCCAACTAGAATAAATAACGAGTGCTTCCTACTACCTGCATGGAGTTCACTATGTACTATTTTTTGTGAGAGCTACCACAGAAGGATCACAGACCCACTTGAGACTGTACACGTAGCAGGTCACCATTCATCCTTGTGTATCTAGATGTGTGTGGAAAACCTGTATCTGTTAGTGGCAGTTATTTACTGTAATTGAGGAAGAAAAAGCAATATTACTGCATACGGGCACTCAGCCCCAATCTGCTCTTCCTGCTGCATGCACCTGTCCACATGTAACTTTTAATATGTATATTTTTACATTATGTACATTCTTAATTAGCCTGTCTTGTTTAGATTGTATACATGATTATATCTGACATTATTGTAACTACTGTGTGATCAATAAGATTCCTACAAGAAACTCTGCTTTTTAAAGACAAAAATACCGTGCTGAGAGGGCTGACTTAACTTATATCCCACATTAATGGGTGGTCACTCTATTTATAGGATCTTTAAAACATTTTTAATGAACTAAGGTGAATAAAGGCACAACTAAAAACTCATCAAAGTTCAAGTTAATGGCTTAGTATTTGAGACTTGCATCTGTACTATCCAAAGCCAAGTGTATAATACCCTTCCCAGTGAGGAATGTTGAGGCTGGCCTCACTGTGGGTGTAGGGACACCCACCTCTGAAGGTCTCTGCCTTAGGAACAAGAGACCTTGCTCCACCTTGCTCACGTTGGTCAAAGTGTCCTGCCTTCAAAAAACTCAATTCTCTTAAAATTACAGATGTGCCACAAAGTGTGGGGGGGGGACGGGTCGGGGGGTAGGTGTTTTGTGGGAATAAGCACTTGAAAACCTGCTCTAGATGAACTAAAGTACAACACACAAAGTACTGACTGTGTGTGGGGTGTGGTCTGGAAGGCATTACGTGGTGGTAGTACATGGTACCTAACGTGGCCGGGTTGGGAGCTGTATACAGTAAACAGCAGGTGTGCACGTGATCTCCATCCTCGGAGGCCCTGGGTGTGACCAGAGGAAGGCCTTCCCTGAGGGGCTGCAACCTAGCAGGTCCCAGGAGTGGCCAGCTGTGTCTCCTGATGCTATTTACCTGACAGGAACCCTGACCAGTCCCGGAACCATGCATATGCACGTGTTTTTCTCCGGGTATCCACAAGTCGGAGAAGACCAAGCCAAACTGGAGATTTCCTGCTAGGGAGAAAGTCCCTGAATTCTCTCTCTGTGGCCTGCACTGCTCAGGGTAGCACCACGGACCAGGGCAAACACATGCTTGTTAGCCTGCCACCATCCCGAGTCCAGAGAGGACATGGCCACAGATGCCAGGGCACACTCACCATGAGTTTGGAAACATCCGAAGGACAGTTGATCTAGTAATGCTGACCCTG
The DNA here is from genome assembly GCF_019320065.1 of Cervus canadensis. Taxonomy (NCBI): domain Eukaryota; kingdom Metazoa; phylum Chordata; class Mammalia; order Artiodactyla; family Cervidae; genus Cervus; species Cervus canadensis. The sequence continues at coordinate 52,192,604 of NC_057403.1, read as the reverse complement.
ATTATAGAACTGGGAGTTGGAACACCTTAAAACCAATCCCAAATCAATTCACATTTCTATTCATAGAACATTTTTTAAAAACCCAGGAAACTAGACAGTGGATTTAAGACCAGGTATCCCTTTTTTAACACTGAGAAGGCGGCGGAAAGAACAGACTCCCTAGCTTGGAAATCAAGAATCGCGATTGGAAAGGATATGTGCCTCGTATTCTATGAGACAAAGACCTAATAAAAAGAACCTTTTTTTTTTTTTAATTTTTATTTTCAGTACATTAAATTTACTCATAAAAACATTCTAAAAATGTACAATTTTTCCTTTTTAACAAAGTATAATAAAACATAAAAACCCCAAAAACAGAATACTTGACATTTACAATTCAAAATCAAATTAGCAGAATATTAAATATTTACAAAACTATATCTTTTAAAAATATTTATAAAGTTACATGCAATTTTGTAGAATTGACATAAAAGAATGGCTCAAAAATGGGAGAATTTTCCTTCATTCCTAAAAAGAAATATGTCCAATAGAAGCTGTGAAGATTCTTGAGTACACGAGGTCTTCAGTTTCAGTACCAAAGCCTGTCTTTGTGCATCTAAGAACTTTACGCATGAGGGGCTCCTCACAGCACCGGGATGGACTGGCCGGCGCTCCCCTCCCTCCAATAACAGTGTAGTAACATTGACCTTTGGCCTCAACCAGCACAGTACGTAGTTTGCGAGTGTTGATTAAAGATACTCACTTTGATTCAGAACCTCCGGACTTTTCAGTAATTGAGCCTCTTCAGAACCCATGGATGTAAATGTCACCTGCCTCATTCTTTGGGAGTCATCTGCACTTTGGAAAGGACGGCCACCTCGCTCAGGATCCACAGGCCCATCCACTGGATGGGTGGTCGATCTGAGCAGGGTCACGGTTTCCCTTACAACCTTTAAGACTCTTGGACATGTAACACCATCAGTTACCAGTGTGTGAAACTAGCAAGGCATCTAGTAAGCCATCACGGAAGCAGGAAGAGTGACAATGACAAGGAGCGAGGAGGGTGCAACCCAGTTCCCGCTCAGAAAAGTGCTCACTAGCAACACTGGAGTGAGTGGACAGATGCAAGCCTCGGTCAGCCTGTGCTCAGACGGGAACGCGTTACAGCCATGTAACGTTAGGCAAAGTTACTACCCACTCTGCACCTCCATACAGCGTGCAGTATAAACTATGTGGGACTTCTTGCGATAAAGGACCTAGAATTCTAAATTGGTAAATTAAAATACTGAACCTACTGACTACTATATTAACAAGCGGAACTCGTGTAATTTTTTGGAGATTATAAATGATGCTGGTTTTTTAAAACATCCAATCACATACCTGCTTTCAAGAAAATAGTTTTGTCTTTATTATTCTAAGTGCTAGCTCCCATTTTCTCAGTGCTCTTTAGCAATTAGAAGGTTTTAACATTTATACACTTTCCAATTTTCAATATCATAAAATAAAAATTAGAAAATAAGGTAGAAAATCGAGTGTTCTGTTTTAAAAAACAAAACAAAGATTAGTGTTTTATCCCAACGTTGTATCTACTTCAATCTGTACATTCCACTTTCCCCATTCCTGGGGATAGAAACTTTAAAATATGACAGACTACACAGAGCAAAGTGGCTGGGGCCACACCTACCTGGGGCCACAGTGTTTGGAAACTGAGCCCACAACTTCAATGACTAGTTGAAAGGGTCAGTCTGATCTGTGTTTCTAGCTGATGAGGAAATGCCAAATGCTCTTTAGGCTCACTGACTGTGGTTGCTTCTGGAGAGAAATTTCATCAGAGAGAATACTGCTCGCAAATATTCCCAAGTTCGGGTATGGGACTCACTCACTCGAGAAGAGGTCTCACGGTTCGGCAGCTGAATGCTCTGTGCCTGTGTGTCCCGTGTTTACATTTTACCGTTAGCAACTCTGAGTGGCCACACATGCATTTTCAAAGACAGCTAGAAGTTTCTCTGAGACTTCTGATGACTGGAACACAGCCACACAATGTCTGAACCTATTTCTCTCAATTTGAATGTCATACTTCAAACTGAAGTTTGTTCTGATTTTTTGTTGTATTTAACGCTAACCTCTAATATTTATCAAAACAGTTAGAAGGGTAACAACAGACACTTTCATTCCCCAATACTGACGACTAAAACAAAAAAAAAACCTAAATATGATTTTTCTCTTTTGTTATGAGACGGTTTTCAACAATTTCACTGTGTTGAAATAGGATTTATTTAAAATAGTTCTTTGTTTAAAAAAAAAACCAAAAAATTTTAAAAGTTTGGCTTTCAGCACATATCCAGGCCACTGTAACGGCCTTCAGAAATATTAAAATCGTAAACATCAATGAACACTCCAAGTCTTCCTTAAACATAATATGACAAGTTCCAGTCTAGTACTCTTTAAGGCAAAGTTGTGTCAGTTCTCACAATTTTGACATTTTGTAGTGTTTATAATTTAAAGAGATCAATGTAACATTCCCCCAAAAAGCTGTTGTAAGCATCATCATTACTTCAAAACTGTAGGTAATACTGTGTGCCAAGAAGAGAGAGAATACAGAGGTCTGTCAATTCTGCATTGCATAGAAATAAAACTCTACTAAAATAAAACTCTAAAAAACTCTACTAAAAGCCTTTCATTAAAAAAAGTAACAACTTTCTGCTTTAGTTTCCAAGAAGTCAGGAAACTGATCTCAAAAATTTGAAGCCTTACAACACAATGCCTCAAATTCTAGGGTACTCTTGATTTACACCAATTTTGCATGAGGCTGATTGTCCCATTTTAAGAATGGTCTGAGTAGTATTATTTTCTTCTCTTTTAAATATTCAACTGGAAAATCCCTGGGCAAGGCCTTACCAATCAGTATTTTAACATTGAAGGCTGTAGCATTTAAAACAGTATTATTGAAGCACAAAATTCCCTTTAGCCATGAAGCTTTAAGTCCCTAACTTTCACAACAAAAGCTCTCATTGCAGTGGGGTAAAATTGAGAGCTGCGTGGTGGACTTTATTTCCCACCTTGATAAAACTAGACTTCTGCAGATCTTGTAGCTCTGTCCTGTCGGTGTAGTCTCTTTCAGAGTCTTAACCACTTTCTATCGTAGTTTTCCGGTAATTTTTTAATGGAATTAACTATTGATACAGAGCCTAATACAAAAGAAGTTGACAGGAGAAAATTTCAGTCGTTTGCTCAGAGATTGTAGGACTGTATTATTGTTGAAAGGTCTGTCTCAAGTGTGAATCCGTTAGCAGTGAGCCTTGGGGTCCTTGGGAAGTCCATGGGAGATAAAATAACTTGCAAACTTGGCTAAGGATACGCAGCCTCCCGTCAATGCCGCTCACGAGGCCATGCTGCTATCGCGTCTGCCAGGGTTCCTTCACGGGGAAGACGACAGGACTCAAAGCTCTGAAGGGCTGGGAAGGAAGGTGTCCTCAAAGCTTTGACAGCTAGGGATTCTCTGGGACTTGGACCCTTTTAGAAATTAAGTTGTTGCAAGTAACTATTTCTATTTAATAATGTAGTTTAAATGTATTTGCAGGAAGAAATAAAAATAAAAACCTGAAACTGCTACAAGTGCTTTTAAGGAGGGAAGGAATACTAAAATCTCTGTTGTGTACTAAGTCATGTAGCCTGCTGGTGCCGACTCTATAAAGACGGATTCTCTGAGTGTCTTGCACTGACTGGTCTCAGGGAGTCTGTCTCCCAGAACTGCAGAGATTGACATCAGTTTACATTCTTCTGTAGTGCAATCCTTAAAAAGCCCAGAGATTAGTGCCTAACCACTGTTAAGAACGAAACAGAACAAACAGAACAAAACAAAGGCGACCTTTTCCCTCACCAGGGGTGTCAAGAGTCCGACTGGTAGAACTCCACTTGGAGAACTCCGACCTTCAGTTCTCGATTCCAACCTCACGTAGCTGCCCTGGAATTACGTGTGAGCCTAGAAGGACCAATTATGGCAATGCTCTTCAGGAGACGGCAGGTCTCTGCATTGCGACCAAGGGTGGAGGTGGCCAGTTTTCACCCATAGTGGAGATACCCACTAGGCCAGTCCTGACATCAAGCTCCCGTCTAGGATTTTGGCAATAAAACTGAGTTTGATGCATTCCTACGCTAGGTTTTCTATCCAGTCTAGTAAAGTAAAGCACCTTTGGATTAAAAATATTAAGCTCAACAGCAACTAGACTTCTCAGTTTTGTATTTAATTTTCCTTAGGTCTCCATGGCTTAATAGTGTTCTGTTGCCAGAGAAAAATATCAATCTGTGGAGTCCAGACTTTCTGCTGGAGGGGCATATTTCAACCTAAAAGTACCTAGAGAAGGGGGAAAAAAAAAAAAAGAGATCAAATTTGAATCACCATAGAATTACTGCCATGATCTGTCCAAAGTTATTTCCGGAGTCACTGGTCAAGATTTGGGTGCTGGAAATCTAAACCACCTCTTCTAACCACTCCCAATTCCCCTGCTGCACCCCCAAACTCTTTGTAAAGTTTATCAAATCAGACAAAGGGTGCAGAGACTACCGAGTTCCCAGTCCTTTCCCTCAAACTTTGGGAGCTCAGACAGCAAGAATTGGCCCCTTCCCTGGGGCAGGGCCAGGGAGGCCCGACCCCACAGCGGGCTCTGGGCTCGCTGCCTCAGGAGACGCAGCACCATCTGTCAACGGGGGTGGCCACAGCCCACAGGCACCCCACCTGCCACCAGACCCGACTCCAGGCTGTCTGTGCAGTTCCCCTCAAAAGTCTCCAGAAAGCAAGTGGCTGACTGTCCAGCTTTCCCCATGCCCAGAAAAACAGCAAGAACAAACCTGGTGTGGTAACGACAGCAACACACACCTGACTAAAGGAGACAAAAAAATAGCGAGTGGAAGTAGGAAAGGGGGAGGAGGAAGATACAGCACAGGGAGCGAGGACACCACGGAGCCACACGGCGGCCACGGCCACGCCACTCGGGACCGGGGACACAAGCGGGGACAGAGTCCCATCGGCAGCGCCTGCGCTCACACGCCACGCCCTCGGTTCTCAGTTAACACTGGGGTGGCTCTCAATCACCCACGCTTGCTCCCCAGTCACGTGGCACAAAAGAACAGACCGCGGAGCCGTCGGGCCACGGCCAGCGAGCCACACTGGAGTGAGGAGCAGGCGGAAATCATAAAGACAGTCTCAGAACCAAAGCTGCCCTCGGGGCTGCACAGCCCATCAAGAGTTTGGTGCCTTTTCAGAGAGCACTTGAAAATCACTTCTTGCTTGCTTTAGAAAAAAGGAAGTTGATTATTATTTTCATAAAAAGGACACTCCTGTCTGGATCTCTCCACCTCGAGAGGCTTTACCTTGCCGATTGAAGTCCATGGACGGCTGCTTGCAGTCCTGAGCGCGGTGACCGGTGGCCCCACAGTTGTAACACGAGAGGTTCCCGCTCTTTTTGTGACTGGAACCATTGCTACTGCCCACCAAGCCCTGGGCCTGGTAGACGCCCGCCGCCCCCATGAAGTTCTGCACAGGCGGGACGGTGAAGGCGGACTGGCCGCCCAGCACGGGCTCTGGGCCCACGCCGCCGCCGTAGGGCGAGTGCACGACCGGGAAGGCGCCGCCGCCATACTGCTGGGCACCCACGTAGCCGCTGCCGCACACGGGGCTGAAGGGCAGGAACGGGAAGGGGAAGACTGAGGGCCCCGAGAACGGGTGCTGGAAGTAGCTGGCGTAGCTGACGGTCAGGCCGCTCGAGCCGCAGCTCCCGCTGCAGCCGCACGACGTGCACACCACACAGCCGGGCGGCGGGGCGGGCGCCGGCTGCGGGGGCGCCGGCTGCTGCTGATGGTGGTGGTGGTGGTGGTGGTTCTGGGCCGAGGCGGGGAGGTTCCCGGGGGAGCTGCCGCCGCCGCCGCTGCTGCTGTAGAAGCTGCTTTCGGGGACCGAGGAGAGCGCGGGGCTGGAGCTGGGGGCCGGGCAGCTGGGCACAGTGGCCATGTTTGCAAAGGACGGGGAAGGGTGGCTACTGGAGGCGGCAGTGTTGCTGTTCGCACAGAAGCTGCCCTGCAGGGGGCCCACGGGCACACTGCTCATCGCAGAGAAGGCAGCTTTGGTGTTGGCTGTGTACAGAGCAGTCCGGGGGTTTATTATTGCAGGGGGCACGCTTATTTGCACGTTGTTAGAACAGGAGGTTTGACCAGAGATGGCAGAATCCGCAGGGACAGACGAAGACACCAGGAGTTTGATGGGCGGCCGAGCCACGTGGAAGACGGTGCTGGGCGTCCCCGCGGCAGCAGTGCTGGCTTCCACCACCAGGGCCGGCTGCTGCGCCGGCTTCATCACCCTGTCCAGCGCGGACGCGTGGACGACTTTGGTGCGGGGACCAAAGGAGACAGTGGGCGACACGGAGCTGCTCTCGGCGAGTCCGGAGAGGACCTGCATGGGCTGATGGGGGGTGGACGAGGGGAGCGCGTCCATCATGGCATTGCCAAAGCTCTTGTCCACTTTGATGCTGCTTCTTGGTCCAGAGACTTTACTGCGCTCCTCGAGGGACAGCAGCGAGTGCACAGAGGACGAGAGGAGCTTCATGTCCGTGCCCCCCCTTTCCGCCTTGTGCACGGAGTTCAGCATCCGGATGGGTGCGATGTGCGAGGCCGCCGTCATCATCTGGGGGGGAAGTGAGTGGTGGCCCGACGGGGTGGAGCCCGCCTCGTTCTGCACGGGGAGGACCTGCGCCGTGGGCCGGGCGGAACTTGACGTGAAGTGGTTCAGCAGCATCACGGGCTTCTCCTTGTCAGGGCCCTCCAAGTGGATCTCCACACCTAGAGGTGGAAACAGCGTCAGCACAGCCTGCTTGGGCCGGGCGGGGGCCGTGCCTCGCGAACCACGCAGGAAGGAAGGGCATCCTTACGTCTGTCGTTCTCTTCCGCGCTGTCTGAGCTCTCTTCCCGGGCCTGCACGCCCATTGGGCTGGGCGAGGAGCTGGAGCACTCGGAGGAGCTGCCTTCCCGGGCCGTCTGGTGAGGGGGCTGCTCCACCTCCACCCGCAGCGCTGTGGAGAAGGCACAGGTGACAGTCCAAAGGTGGCACTGAGGTCCTCGAGCCACAGGACACGGCGCTGGCTGTGCCCGCCTCTCCCGCCCGCAGGCATGCCTGTCGCGCTTGTCTTTACATCAGCCCAGGGAGGCAGGTCCTACCCTGTCCCTACGCACACAGGGTTGAGGCTCCCATGCCCAGCAGGTGCACACGTGGCCGTGGCCTCGGCTCCCCAAGCACATGCCAGACCAGGCAAAGCACCAACCACCAGGTGCTCCCAGAGCAGCCCTCCAACAGAGACCTCTGTGTGCTGAGGCCCAGGGACACAAGACCTTTTCGGTCAAACAAGTATCAAAAAGATGCACTGGCAGTTTTTTCTTCCTGGTTCCTGTCACTCTTGATGTTTCTAGTGCATAAGGCAAACAGCAGAAGGGCTGTTACCGTGGTCCTCCACCGCCCCCTGAGGAGAGGAAGGCAGGGGGAAGGGGAGAAGGCTGGTGGTCTGGCATCAAGGACTGCAGGGTGGACCTGCAGGGCAGCAGCCTAGGGCCACCTCTCTGCACCCATGTGAAGGGGAGAGACTGGCATCTATTTTCACACTTCCTGTTCTTTCCCTCTCACCAGAGCAGTTTCTGGGTCTAAACCTTTTGCCCAAACAACTTCAGGCGAGTCACCCGTCTCCAGCTGTGAACCTAAGGTCCCTTCTATTTGTCTACTGCAGAAACTACAAGAGCTAAAATGATGAAAAGTAACTCTCTAAGTACTAAGAGAGGGAAATGGAAAAGCGGTGTGACCTAAGGTCTGATCCTCCCCAGAAGGGCCCTGGGTTGGGGCACACCCAGCCACCCACCTGCAGCATGGCTGCCTCGCACCGTCTGTACGGGCCCCACGTGGCTGGTGGGGGGCACGCGGGCCACCCCGCTGCTGCTGACCGGGGCAGGGGCCGAGGGGTTCAGGCACCGTTTCTCTGACTTCTCCCTGTGCGACAGGAAAGCACACCAACAGCCGAGTGTTAGTTCTGCTGAACAAACTTTCAGTGCTTCACGTGAGAGGTCGTGAAGTCGCTCAGTCGTGTCCGACTCTGCGAGCCCATGGACTGTAGCCTACAAGGCTTCTCCGTCCATGGGGTTTTCTAGGCAAGAATACTGGAGCGGGTTGCCATTTCCTTCTCCAATGCTTCACAGACGCTACTTAAGTACACATATTCCGCACAAGGGTGACTTCCATCAAAATAATCCCCAGGGTAGAAGATAACTGACTTGTCAGATTCACTCTAAAGGGTTGTTGCTAGCAAAAAAAAGCCACATTTGTAGAGTTTTAAGAGTATTAATTAAGGTTTGATAAGCCACCAGCAGTAACAAGTCCTAGTATCTGTTACTCATGTTAGAAACTAAAATGAACACATTTCATGAACAATCTCACACTCACTTCTCCAGCTCCAGTTGAGTCTTCAGTTTTTTCTTTGCTCCCATGGTGAGGGATTCAAATTTATTTAGATCTTCTTCCGTAAGGCTCAGAAACTTCCACAGAAGAAACAAATTACAAAGTTACTGAGAATTAACTAGGATTCTGAAAACAAAGAACTTGCAGTTTAACTTAATAAACATATTCGACCCCTCAGATACATAAACCCATAAACTTAAGCAGATAATAAAAGACAGGAAGACATTACAACATTTACTTGCTAAGTGACTTGGTGTCCAGAGTCCAAAACACAAGACACCCATTTTGCATCTGAGGGTCACAGGCTGTGTGTCCCGAGCCTTCGGCACAGGTGTCTGAACCACAGCCGGGAAGGCACGTGCTGTGCGGGCAGGTGACAAGGACAGTGTCCTGCAGTCTCAGCTGCTACTGGGATGCAGTTCACGGAAGTGTCTCCTGCTCCAGGGACCCGACTCCCACAGACAGGAGCATCGTCCTCTTTAGCAGCTCTTGTTTCTTAGAATCATGGGACACCAGCAACTCTGTTGAGTAGCAAGTGATCCAGAAAAGCAGATGCCATCCAAACTGAGTGGAAACCTAACCCACTGCCCTTACACTAAGAAAAATATCCTACTTGGTTCTTGTGACGGTCCATAATATGATCTGTGATTTTAGCCTTTTCAACTACATACGTAACACTACAACTTTTTAAACTGATCATGAACAAGGATAGTAAAGTCTGTTGTTTTTAAGACTTATGAATCATAAACTGAGAGTACTGAAAAGACACTTAAAATGTGTTTTTTATTAGCAGTAAAAGCTTGATTTCTAGTTCTTCAATTGCAGATTTTTGGACGCAAGAAATGTTTACAGAGATCAAAGCTACCACAGCACTTTATCCAGCAGGGGGCGCTCAGAGTTCAAACATTCCCTATAGGTCTAATTTATCTGAGACATTGAAACTTGAAATTTCAGAATTTAACAATGGGAAAAAAAATGCTTCTTGTCAAAATTCTATTATAAAAATACTTTCTATGTAGGACTGCTTGAAAAATACAAAATTCATCTATTCCTTTAGCTATATGCCCTTAAGGAAGCCAGGTCATCAGCCAGCGTTTACCTGGGTCAAAGTATGTGGGATCCTTTAAAAAGGCCTTCACTGAGGGGCATCTAAGAAAGGGGATGTGAGCACCAGAATCCACTACTTCTACCCACTGCAGGGTGGCTGGAGGCACAACACCCTTCACATCACACACAGCAAGTATCTACTTGGGAAGACCCCAAACTACCTTTAAAAAGCTGTTTGTTCACAAGCAATTTACGTTCCAGTTTTTGTTTCCAACTGCAGGCAGCTTCAAATTCAAATCCACGGCCCCTTCCAGTGAGCTCCCGGGAGCTGGGGGGCATGCATCTGGCAGTGTTAAGGACCAAGTGGCATGACCTCCACGACACATACACTGCCGAAACCCAGCTTGGTTCCTCTGGGAACAAGGTCCGAAGAAAGAAAGATCACCCGAGACAACAAGCGCGTTCCACCTGCCTGCCAGTAACCAACATACCTTCTCCATCGTGAGCTGTTTAAAGACAGGGTAATACTTGTGCAAACGCAGTTTCCGAAGCCAGTCTAAAATCCCGTTTTGCTCCTGGGTCTGAGGGGCCTGCAGGCTGGACGGCATCAGGATGGTGGGCGAGCTGTCCATCGGGGTCCGGTAGGCCAGAGCCGAGCCTGCGCCCCCTGAGTGCGAGCAGTGGGGCAAGGCGGCCGCGCTGGCCGAGTGCTGCACGTGGTGCTGGGCGCTGCCCTGAGAGGACGGGATGCCGGCCACTCCACACACAGGCCTGCGAGGACAGCAGACAGGTGGTTTTCAAACATTCACGGCCTCCACTCAAGACCAGGCTCCTCAGTCTGGCCTGAACCTGTGGCCGAGTCCACCACCAGCCTTCAAGCTGCTGCCTCTGCCGCTACACCACTGCCCCGGGTGGACCATGTGTGGACATGGACGTGTGCGTGCACCTGTCTAGACACGGTGCCTGAGCATGTGTACGCACACGTGTGTGTCACCGCCAGATTTCTGGTTGAGCTGCCTAGTTTCTGTCTGTTGTTTCTATCATAGGATGATACTGACAATCATACTAAAATCGACTCCAAACATTTTTTTTTAAAGTAAATTCCAGAAAGCTGGAAGGAGCAAAAGCATCTCTCTCTGTCCCAGCCCCTTCCACACTAAACTGCAGACCCACAGATTTATCATGTGCTCACATACTCCAGGTGAGGGGGTGAACAAGAAAGGCGGGACATCAAAGACCTCCTTGCCTGACTAGCATCCGTAGGACGGAGATAGAGAGAGAGAGAGAGAGAGTGTGTGTGTGTCTGTCTGTCTGTCTGTCTGTCTCCAGGTGAGGGGGTGAACAAGAAAGGCGGGATATCAAAGACCTCCTTGCCTGACTAGACGGAGTGTGTGTGTGTGTGTGTGTGTGTGTGTGTGTCTAGACGGAGTGTGTGTGTGTGTGTGTGTGTGTGTCTAGACGGAGTGTGTGTGTGTGTGTGTGTGTGTGTGTGTGTGTGTGACTAGACGGAGTGTGTGTGTGTGTGTGTGTGTGTGTGTACACACACCCACCACATGTGAGGTCAGCCCATTTTAGTGAAGGCTGTCAGTCCACACAGGTGACAGTCCACTTGTCACCTGGGCACCACCACAACCACTGTCGGGCCCCAGCTGGCAGAGAACCCCTAGAGCAGCAACTCTGGCCCTTCATGGGCTTAATCACTCCCTGAGAGCTTGTAAAAATGAAGATTCTCAGAAATTCTAGTTTCCTAGAATGTACAGGGCCCAGAAACTGGCATTTGCAATAAGGGTCTTTGGGAATTCTAACTCCAGTGGCTCAGAGAACCCCTTTTTTCCTATTTTTTGAGAAATCAAAAAGTGGATTATCTCTATCCAATTCTTATCCAATATTACTAGTTAAGACTAAGATCAAGAATGCCTCAACTCCAGAAACAACTACTGACACACAGTGAGAAGCAAGCTCTATAGCAAGCCTGACGGAAATGTGCTGGCTGCATGGTAGAAGTCTCACCTTCCAGACACGCCCATCATGGTGCCGACTTTAGAAAGGGAAGGGTTGCCAGGACCTACAAGTTAAAATGAAAATAATTCATTCACAGACCATAAAAATATTTCTACTTTTACTGAATTACATTTTACAAACTCACTTGGACTTTGAAGCTGTTGGGTGGGAGAAGAAGTGCTGAAAAATTTCTTAACATGGTCATTTTTTAACACATGAGAAGGTAATGAAGCCAAATACCTAAAAAAGAAACAGAGTCATCTTATCAGCATAAGAATGTATTATTACCAAAAAGTAACTGGGAGAGAGATTTTAATTTTCAATTAAGAGACATTTGTATCAGAGAAAAAGTAAACAGAAGTGTCTTAACCTCTAATCTTCCTGTTTTATTCAGTTTAGTTCTTGGCAGGATTCGTGCGTTTCCCGGAGCCCCTTCCCTCATTTACACTGTACTACACTGTATGAACAGAGCCTCTCAGGGCCCACAACATGGGGCCTGTGGTCTCCGCTGCCGGGGGGGCACTCCGATGGCGGGCCCAGTCCCCGGGCCCGGGCAGCAGGGCTCCCTCCACAAGCGTGTACAGGACAGCGTGCAGGACACCCTCAGTGTCCAGAGACACTGGGCCCAGGAGACGTTTTATTAGGTCTTCCTTTCATCCTTTCTACTACAGGACAGAAAAAATAACCAGATTTTATTTCGTAAGACTGTCAAAATTATAGCACATGGTGGCATATACTTTGGAATTCCTTCACTTGTATATCCTCAAAAGCATGCCCGGGTTGTTAAGATCCTTCAAATTCTCTGTAACTGAAAAGGAGACTGGAACCATCCAGACCATGTGTCACCTGAGCAGTCCCTCCGTGACCAGGTGGCCCAGCCCCACCCACACCACAGAGGGCTGTCGGTCCACCAGTCACACGGTGCTGCTGCAGGGGGCTCCTCTCCATGGCCTTGGAGGGGCGGACGGGAGAGGAGCATTACCTCAGGTCCGCTTCCAGATCCATGTGGTTTCGCTCTACATAAAAGGAATCTGGGCCAGCTAAGCAAGGAATGAATTTCTCCAAATTTTCTTCAGGATACAGCTGAGACAACTGAAAAGAGACAAAAAGGCCCAAGAAGTATTGCACGATCCACTTTACAGAACCAGGACTCAGTGTGAGAGACACCTGGGCAGGTCAAGGAGGTGGCGTCTGCTGGTGTGAGTCTGGGCTTCTGCATCCACTGGGACGTAGGAAGCCACAACCCACCACAACACAGGGAGCTGGGCGGCAAAGCCACCACATCGACCCAACTCCGAGAGGGACCTGCCCTCCAAGGAGACAGTGCACATGAGCCATCCAGTCGCAGCAGAACACGAGAAGGGGCGGCTGCCATACGAGCAGGCGGAGGAAATGGGCAGGGATAAACACGCCCCACAGGCTGAATGCGGGTCAGGCAGCAGCCGGCCAGGAGCCCAGGCACAGGGCAGGGAGACTGTGCCCTCACTTCTGAGCTCTCTTCTGTGGGCGGCAGGCCGCAGGGAGCCTCTGCAGGTGGCACAGGGTGCAACAGCTATCCTGGGGGCCAGGCGGGAAACCCCACACTCCCCCCTGGAGCCTGCTTCCCCATCCAAAGCAGAAAGCCCACAGGCCACTGGGGGAGGGATGAGATGGCGCCTGCTCCCAGAGCTCAAGCACAACCCCCAAGTTTCTGGGGATGAGGCAGAACACATTCCTGCCTCTGGGAGAAGAGGAAGAAGAGGAAGTCCTCCTTACACTGGTCATTTCTCAGGGAAGGTAAAAAGAAAACCCCTCCAGCCCCAGGGAAGGGCAGGAAGCCCTCCTGAGAGGAAGGGCCTGCAGGAGCACAGAGTGGACCAGGCCCGCTGCTGGGGAGGGAAGGGCAATGACGCTGAGAAACGGCCCCAACCCTGTGCCTGGAGCCCGGGCTGCACCAGGACGGGCAGCCCCCATGCCCACCACAAACCTATCACCAGCAACAAGTAGCAGCACCCTCCCTGGGAGTGGAATCAGCAGGGCAGGCAGACCCCCCCTGTCCCACAGGTGAGGCAAGACCACGCCACACTCCTCTCAAGGCTCCAGGGACCAGCAGGTCTCGCTGGGGGAGCCCAAACCCAGTTCTGCTCCTGACAAGACTAACCTGAAGCCGCACTAATGGTTTGATGGATTCCATTTCCCGGCTAGTTCTAGACATGATGTCTAACATTCAGTCAAAAATTATAAGATAAAAAAGAGGTGGGAATCGATTGTCAAGATACTCATCAGAACCAGACTCAGAAATAACCCAGATATCAGAGCTATTAGATTACTTGAAAATGAACAAAAAACCCCTAAAATTATGGTACCTGAGATGAAGAATTCAGCTCCTCAGCAACCTGGACAGAGCTGAGGAGAAACATCCCTCAACCTGAAGACAGGGCCAAGTGCACGTAACTCAAGGCCCAGGAGGAGAGAGTGGAGAAGAAATACTGAAGGAGGCAATGGACACGACAGTGAGGCAGAGGCCCAGAAGGGCAGAGGACCCGAAGCCAGGCGAGTGTCAGCTGCTGCAGATAGCCAGACAAGAGCAGCAGGGTCTGCCAGCATGAGCGGAGTCCAGAGAAGCGCCTTACCACAGAACGAGTGGGGAGGCCCAGAGGAGAGGAAACTCAGCGGTCTACATGCTGCAGAGGGACGGGAGAGCCCGGGGCAGGACCCACAGCCCTAGAAAGAAGGCCTGTGGCGCCCTTCAGGGCAGGGCAGGCCAAAACGAGAGATGTGATCGAGCAACTTCTGTCCAAGCTTTTCAGTTCGATTTTCTCCCATGGGATGTTTTCCCTCATCTTATAATCAAACTGCCAGCTGCACTTTGGAGACACCGCAGCCGTGCTGGCTCCACTCGACGAAGGTGACCACCTCAGATGCGCGACTGAGGCTGACGGTGGTTCACCGCCTGGCACAGGCCAGGCCGGGCAACTTTAAACATGCAGGCGTGTGTGGACGCACATGTGTGTATGTGCGTAAAGAGGTATTTACCAGTGCAGCTTGTTGTTGAGACGGTTTTCGTTGAATCAATTTGAAAACAAGCAGGATGTACAACATCTGCCTTTCAATTTTTTTAAATATTTGAAAAAATAAAAACAAACAGGAAGATTCAATATGTAAACACATGAAGGTGGAAGCAGGTGAAGTCTCTGCCCACTGCCGCCCTTGTGAGCCTCTCCCTCAGCCGCGGCTGGAAAGCAACAAACCTCCACCAGCCAAACAGCCCTCGGCACCCGCGGACTCACATCTTTCTGCTCCAGCTAGTTCTCAGCAATGGGAAGGAGTGTGGACCACATGCCCCGCCAGAGCGGGAATGCCCACCCTGCACTCACTGCCCTGGCTCAAGGTAGCATCCATGGACGTCAGGCTGCCTTTTGACCATGATGAATGGGACCCTGTAATTTTTATAAGAACCCTTAAATCACCTTACCTTTGAAATAAATTCAGTCACTTCAGAGGAAGATTTGGTTACTGATGTGATTGAAGAATCAGACCACAAGACCTTAAAAACAAACAAACAAACCTTAAAAACAGACACCACATACTCAATTCACAGCACAACCTTTCAGGGAGTCAGAGCCAGGACATGGCAGCAGTGGGACGAGACTTTTATATATATAAAAACCTCGTGCATTTATATACCCCTTTGCATGTTATAGAAAAGATGTTCACGTAACTCCAGTCCATTAAAGCTTAACTTCCTGTTTTGTGCAATTATTCAAACATCACTAAGTCACTCATGCATGGAGTCTAAGGTTGCCCCTTAAAGCGTCATAAAGTCCCTGATGACCCTGACTGCTTGTGTGCACAGCCCCCCATGCGGGAACCCCCTGCTCAGGTCAGTCTACATGGAGTCAAGACACGATGTGAGGTGAGCCTGTCCAACGGTGAGTGCTCCCGTTTAGGGCTGTGGCCATGCTGGCGGCCCTCAGGAGTCTGACACAAGCCAGGGCAGTCAGGACCAGGAGAGCAGGAACAGCTCCCACTGCAGGGGGCGGGGGAAGAACTCAGCAGAAAACACCAGAAAGGCCTTTCCGGAAGCTCTACAAAGCCTGGTGTGTGTGCTTTTACTCCATGTACCTGTGACAGTGGGCAGTTATAGTTCACAACCACAATGTCCATCCTCCCAAATGGACTGTGAGCTCCTGAGGGCAGGGGGCTGGCTTCCCAGCACTGTCTGCGGTATTTTCCACCTATGTCAGCACACATGCCTGTCAGAGGCTCTCCTGCACTGAGAAAGGCGTGAGCTGAACTCAGAAGGAGCGAGACAGGACAGAGGGAAGAAGGTGGGACCGGAGGGAAGCAGGGCCCAGAACAAGAAAGGTTAAACCGTGAAACCATGACATTCACCCTAAAGTCCAGAAGCACTGGAGGATTTCAAGTCAGGAAATAAAATGACTGAGAGTCTTCTGTCACCCAAAGGGAAGCGTTACATGCACACTGATGTAGAGAAACCAGGGCTTGGAGATAATCAAGCAACTCTCAAGCGCCCACTACCCGCCGGCCTCCTGCTTGTTTGCTGACAGTCTCCCAGGCTTGAACTCAGGGCTGACACCTCTCCTCCCTGCTGAAATTCACACGAGTCCCTTTCTACTCTGGAGCTGTCATAGCACAGAACAATTATTAAGGTGTGTTTTTCAAGCCCCAACAAAATACAGATCAATCAAGACAAGGAACTTTTCTCCTTTATCTCTGAATTATCGACGCCTCCTAGAATTCATCACAGCAAGTGCTAGCATTTTTTAATGAATGTGCTATGCACCATCCAAAATCTACCTACACTAAAATGAAAATACCAACACCATTTTTTTCTGTTTGAAATAATTAAATCTTTTAACAACACTAAAAACAAGATTGGGGGTAGTGAGCTGCTACCCACATAAAACACCAGTAACAGCCACGATTAAAGGTGAGAACTTTCTAGCTTTAGATGTATGACCCAAAGCACTGTTGACACTGTGGTTTTCAAAGTAAAATATGCTGCATGTCACGTGGCACAAACACACCCTAACTCAACTTAAAGCACCAAGTCCAACATCCAAATGGTGAGCATAGCACAAACATACCATTTTACATTGAAACAGACAATCTGCTTCCCTGACAATTTTACATTTAAAGAGGCACAACTATTCTAGGTTGCCTGCTCCTGATATGTTCTTCTTTGACTTCCAAAAGGAGTTGATGTTTCCACACAGGGCAGATAGAAAGCAAGGACTGGAAACCAGCTGACTTCAGCAACACACCTCTGCAGGAATCGCAGGCTGACCTGACCCAGCCCTGAGCCAGAGAGAGGCCGGCCAGCCCCCAGAGGGGTGTGGACCAGGAGAGCAGCCTGGCATCTTGCCACAAGCTAGAGACACGTGATCCAGCAAGTCCAGGATAGCATCAGTCATAAGCTAACCCACAGTTCCTGCACCAGCAAGAAAAAACACTGCCAATCAAATGCTGGAACAGTCGTTTCCTATCACCTGTACTCACTCAAAGAGCCACTGAGACCTACAGAGATGGATTTCAAAGCTATCTGAAACATACACAAAAAAGCATGGTATGCACAGAATAGGTAAGTATTTCTTCACGCTCAGAGTCTGACTCCTCTGACTCACTGTCTTGCTCTCAGCACCCACTGGTGCAGGGGCAGCAGCTCAGGAAGAGGCCCTGCTACTCAGGTCACAGCCCTCATATGGGCAGCCCTCATGTGCCCAGCACCACTAGACCTGCCATCAGGCCTCTGAGGAGCTCTGAAGCCAAACACAAGGACAGGCAGAACAGTCACAAAGAACAAGGCAGCCTGGAAGCAGCATGGACCACATGCTTTTAGAACTGTTTTTTAATGCTAAAACTATCAACAATATTTGCTGTGAACTACAAGGAGAAAGCATCGCCAAGAACAGGATGTTATGAAAAAAGAACTGTTGGGGAACAAGAGTTCTTCGAAGTTTAAAACAGGGCAGCAGAGGTGAGAAATTCAATTCAAGATACAGAAGATGAAGGACTCTTCCACAGAGTAAATCAAAGAAGTCAAAGGGAAAGAAAATAGAGGAAAAAAGAAATAAAAGAGAGGGCCAGTCTTAAGGTCCAACATGCCGACAGCAGGAGTTCCAAAATAAAACTGAGAAAAATGGGGCAGAGGAAATCAAAAGAATGATTCAAGAAAAGGTCCCCAAGTTAACAGACTTAAGTAAAAAGGGCTAATGCGTCCCAGCACACTGGATGGAAACCTACACCCAAGTCTGGCTCTGAGAAATGTGGGAGTGACTGGAACCAAGAAAGGTCCTAAAACTTCTAGAAACTGTAGAACAGAGCCATGCTTCTCAAGAGCAATACTGCAAGACAGGAAATAAGAAGTGCTTCCAAGCTCCTAAGGAAAAATGACAGCAGGTCTAGAGTTGTATTCCCAGTCATGTGTCAGGGCAGATGGATAAAGACACTGCCAAACGTGAAGGTCAGGACCTGTGCCTCCCCAGGACCTTCTTTAAGAAGCTACAAGAAGCAAAAATGACCTGCAGCAAGAGGTGATCTGTGAGCCAAGAGCAGGGAACCAGAGCTGGAAGCGAAGAGGGGATGAGGGGAGCCCAAGGTGAAGACACGGGAGCCTTCAATGAGACGGTGCCAGCCTGAGTCCAGGTGGGAGAAGGGAGGGCCACACTCCAGAGGGGAACCAACAGAATGTCGGACGCATTTGAACACAACCAGGGAAAACTTAGGGGGCAAGGCTATTTTCCAAGTATTTGTTCCCAAGCAACAACAGAGAGAGACAATTAACCCCAGGCAGAACAGAGCACTGGAAAGGAAAAGCACTAGGCACCCACCACACGGCCCGAGTACCACAACCTTCCCACGGTCAGGCTGTCACACAAGCACCGAGGTGTGAAGTGTGTCCCCTGGTGGCCCGAGCACGTTCACTGGAGTCTCTGCACAGATGGAGCTGATGGGAGCAAAAACTAAGCAAGAAACAGTTGTCAAGACTGACCCTCAGCTACCAGCGAGGAAGCATTCAAGGCAGTGAAGACTGTTTCAAGATGGAAAAGTAAACTTTTAAAGAAAAGACACAGCACTAAAATAAATGTACTGTCAACCCACTCCAGTATTCTTGCCTGAGAAACCCCATGGACAGAGGAGCCTGGTGGGCTACAGTCCGTGGGGTTGCAGAGAGTCAGACACAGCTGAGCGACTGGACAGTAACAACTGGGCTCCCAGCAGAGATGGGCATGAGAAGAGTGGGGTTTTTATTGGTACTGTGCCATAGTTCCTCTTAAGTCAATACAACTCTCCCGTCCACTAGGCATTTCAAGTGTTTGGGTCATCTTCTGGGGTTTTTTCCCACCCTGTCTTTCATGCGTAATAAGTAAAGAAAAATATACTTTAAAAAAAGTTTTAGTTATTCGGCAGTGAGTTTGGAGAAGCTAGTAAAATGTGGACATTTCTACATGGGTACAAAATCATTTTGTATTTTAAAAGATTCTGTCATCTGCTTCCTGGATTTGATTTCCACAGTAACTAGTAACTAGCAATTACAACTTCAGCAAATACAAAACCAACTCCATGGGAAAAAAAAAGAACAGGAAACTCAAACTCCTACTTGTAGTCTATTTGTTACTTACATCTTCCTATAAAAGAATAACCTTTCATTTGTATCCCGGAAAACAATGACACATAAAAATTAAAACTAGAGATAAACAAGGCTGAGAAAACGGGGCAGGGGAAGGGGAGCCCGGGCAGTGTCGCTGACTTTTCCCTTAATAAGTGAGAGTTTCCAAAAAAAACTGCTTCCTGAATCTTCCCACACTGAAAGCAACAGAGGGCACACCTCACCATGGTATGGCAGACACTCCTAATAAAGGTTTTTACTGTTCTGGCCATGTTACAATAGATATTCATTTCCAAGTTCAAAAGACAACCTATTTAAAGGACAATTTATCCTAATTATTTAGGGCTTTGTGGACAAAAATTAATACTCAGGTAATTTTTAGAAGTGTTTTATTGAAGTGTAACTGACACTGAAATGCACGTATTTAAAATGTACACTCTGATCAGTTTGGACGTACATATCCACCCATGAAACCATCCTTCTGGTCAATATAACGGACATAGCCATCACCCCTCCCCAGGAAGCTACTGACCTGCTTTCTGTCACTGCAGATTATTTACCATTTTCTAAATTTATCTAAATAAACCCGTACGGAGCATACTCTTTTTTCCCTGGCTTCTCTCACACACGTAATTATGGAGCTCTCTCTGTCCATACTGTATCAGGAACCCACTCCTCCATGCCCAACGGCCCACTGTGTGGTCACAGTACACAGTGTATGCCCAGTCTCCCAGCGATGGGTATTTGGGGCCTTACGAATAAAGCTGTTATAGACATTCATGGACAAACCTTTGTATGAACACATACTTTCATTTCCTTTGGGTACTGACCTAGAAGTGGGGCTGATGAGTCATATTTTAGGAGTATGTTTAACTTTTTAAAAAAACTGCAAAACAGTCTCCCCAAGTAGTTTCACGGTTTTATGCTCCCAGGGCAGTCCTTCCACATACCTGCCAGGAGTTGGTGTGATCAGTCCTGTGGATCTCAGCCATTCTGATGGGCAGGCACCATTAGCTCATAGTGGTTTTAACTGGTCTCTTCCTAACGGCTAATGATGCTGCACATCTGTTCACGTGTGCTCTCTGCCATCCACACATCTTTCTTGGTAAAATGTCTGTGCATTTTTAATTCGGTTATTTTCTCATCATTGAGTTCTTGAGAGTTCTTTTTATAGTTTGAATACAAATCCTCTAACAGACACGTAATTTACAAATATGTTTCTCCTAATTCTGTGGCTTGTCTTTGAATTTTCTCCACAGAGCCTTTCAAAGAGCAAGTTTTAAATTCTGATGAAGCCTAACTTGTTCATTTTGTCTAATATGGATCATGTTTTGGTATCCTACCTAAGAAATACTTTTGCCTGTTTAAGTCACAAATCTTTTTTCTGTGCTTTCTTCTAGAAGTTCTATTTTATGCTCTATGTTTAGGTCCAAAATTAGTTTTGAGTTAACTTCTATACAAGAGGTGAGGTTTGATCAAGATTCTTTTTTCTTTGCATATGGTTGTCTGCTCCAGAACCGTTTGTTGAAAAGACCAACCTTTCTTCAACTGAACTGCCTTTATACCTTTGTCAATAATCATTGGCCAGGGTGGTGTGGCATCCAGGGCCTTAGCCCAAAGCGGAGGAGGCCTGGCCCGCAGGGCGGAGCAGTCACCACTGCTGACCCCAAGCCCAGCCCAGGGCCACCCCGAGCGGAGCCACAAGCAGTGGGAGCCTGAGCTGCTCTGGCCTCATCAGGACGCTGCTGGTCCCAGAACACATATGGAGCACTTGGGGCAAGGCGGGAACTTAAGCCTGATTGATGGTGCCCAAGCAGCCTTTGTCCTTCTGAGGGTCACAGTTCCAGTTTTTGTTTTTTTGGCCACGTCGAGCAGCATGCAGCACCTTAGCTCCCCAACCAGGGATCAAACCCATGCCCCCTGCTTTGGGAACATGGAGACTTAACCACTGGCCTGCCAGGGAATTCCACAACAATCAAACTCTTATCAGAAAACTCAAGAATGACTCCTTATTACCTTGGCTTAGGCAAAGATTTCTTAAACACAAAAAGCACAAGTAACGAAAGAAAAAGTAGGTAAATGGGACTTCATCAAAAGTCAAAATGTGTGTGTGTCAAAGGACAGCATCAAGAACATGAAATAAATTCCCACACAGCGGAAGAAAACATCTGTAAGCCAAAAGGCCCGGTAATTTCAGTCCTAGGTATATATCCGAGAAAAATGAAAGCATTTGTCCACATGGAAACCTGTACACAAATGTTCACAGTAGCATTACCCGTAAGAGGCAAAAAGTGGGAACAACCCGGAAGTGTACCAGCCAGCTGCTGAGTGAGCAAACAGAACGTGTCCATCCACACAGTGAAGACTCACTCAGCCACCAAAAGGGAAGTACCGGTACACGACACAACGCAGATGAGCCACAGAAACGTGATTTGCAGGAAATAAACCAATCACCAGAGACCACATATTGTATGGACTGCACTCTGGAGAAACACGCAGCACAGGCAAACCCAGAGACAGACACGGGATCAGAACTGCCTGGGACTTGGGGAGGAGAAGAGGGCAATGACTGCCAACAGGTGTGTGGCTTCTTGGGGTGATAGAAATACTAAAATTAAATTGTGGCCATGGTTACTGAATTCTGAATAAACTGTAAAAACACTGAACTTTTTAAATTTTTTAGAAAATTTATTTGGCTGCACTGGGCCTTAGTTGTGCCATGGGGGATCTAGTTCCCTGACCAGGGATCGAACGCTGCCCCGGGTACTGGGAGCACAGATGTCTCAGCCACTGGATGACCAGGGAGGTCTCAACACTGAACACTTAAAATGGATGAATTTTATGGTATGTGATACCTGTCTCATCAGAGGTGTAAAAAAGAAAGTCGCTTAGAAAATTTTAAAAATGTTTCATCTTTAAAAACGCCAATGATATTCTCCCAAAGTCTTCCAATCAAATGACCATGTACATGTGAGAGCAGCTCTGGCCCCAGGGGTGGCCCCTACACCTCTCAGCAGCACCTCAGCATCAGGGCCCCTGCACTTCAACACAAGTGCCGAGATCAGGTAGTGAGGCTTCCAATTTGCTCATTTCAAAAGTGTTTTGACTGCTCTGTAGTTTTTTCCATATACATGCTATTTATTATTCATTCACTTATTTATGTAGGCTGAACCACACAGCATGCAGTATCTTAGCTCCTCAACCAGGGACTGAGCGCGGGCCACTGCGGTGAAAGTACCAAGTCCTAACCACTGGACTACCAGGGAGTTCTCTCCATGCAAATTTTAGCATCATCTTGTTGATTTCTAGAACAGAAAAATGCTCCTGGGACTTACTTTTACAGATGGTTGTCTGAGACAACAGAGAATTTAGAAGTTTACAGGTATGTGCAGAGATGTTCTCAACAGGGTCCACGGTCCTTCCTCTTTACAGAACTGTAGCTCTGACCACAGCCAGCTAGAGACTGGTTAAACCCTGGAAGCTAGGCAACCATAAGGCACCTCACCCGTCTAGCGTGATGGGATGCCCAAAGCAAAGCTCATGCATGTTACACACTCACACCCCACAGGCGGCCACTTAGCTGAGTCACAAGCAGGAGGGCACCTCGCTGCACAGAGCGCGCGCTCGGCTGAGGCTGCACGAAGGAGCAGCACGCCTCATAAATGAGCGCTGTGTGCTTCTAAATGTTCATTTCATCTTTCCTTAGTACCTCAAATCACCATCTGACAAACAGTCTGTAAATCCCCGAAGGCACATCAGGTTAGTAACCCCCAGCACCCGCCCCCAAAAAGACTAGCTGAACTGTTGGCTGGTGAAGGGTTATCACTGTCCTAAACACAAGAGTGTGCTTATCAGTTATCTCATCAGGAGAAGTAAGCTTCCAGATAACCAAAGTTTTCTTTAAACACTAAAACACTTCATTCAGCTCACGCATCTGGGTAGAAACTTCTAAAACTCAACAATAACCACACGAGACAGTAAGCTCAGAGCTGAGACAGGCCTCCAAGGAGCCTTCTGGAATTGTCTGCTGGGCCTCCAGAAGACTCGGAATGTCCCTGTCTGCCAGCCTGCTGCCCCAATCCTGGTCACAAGCCCCTCATCTGGGGAGAGGCCAAGGGTCCACCCTGCCCAAGCTCACTGCTTTATAGAGAGGCTGAGGATGGGGGCTGAATCTAAACCCAGTTTGAGCAGACTGGCTGTGAGTGGGGTTCCAAGGGCCTGATAAACAGTATGCCTCAATTTTCACAATTCTCCTCTGTAGCCAAATTAGGTGACCAACTACCTACCAGGAGCCGAGTGTGTCTCCAGAGTGCGTTCCCCCCCAGCCCACCAAGGAGGTTCTGTCATCCAGGAGGTGCAGAGGAACACGGCTCATCTCTGCAGGCACTGACTCCCCCAGACTCCAGCCTCCGACTGAACGGAGGTGCCGGGACACAGACAGGTTCAGCACCGTCCGTGGTCACACAGCTAACAGGGACACAACTGGGCTGTGAGCTCCAGGCTGCGCCCGAGCCCAGACCCTCCCCATCGATGGAGAGCAAGCAGCCCCAACAAGCTCATCCTGGGGCCCCGCCGCCCGCAGGGCCCAGCCCCCACTTCTATCTCCCACAGCATTGGTACCGAGCTTTGCAAAAAGACCTGTCTTTTATTTAGATAAATAAAAGTACTGCTTCGTAGTAAATATTCCCTTCCTAACCCTTAGAGCAGAAAAGGGGGAAAAAAAGTTAGTATCTTACCTCAAAGGAACATTCAACATTTCTTTCATTTTTTTTGTGTGATAATCCCTTCAGGTCTATCTTTTCAACACTCACTGTAAAGGTAAACAAAACAGAAAAACAACAAACAGAATTATAAAAATGAAATAAAAGCTTGAAGTATACATGATTAGTTTGCATTGATCGGTATGTTAGCGGCTTTTACAGGAAAGCTCCCAGCGCCCCACGCCATCTCCTCCACAGAGAGCTCGTCAGGAACGAGGGAGGCTGGAGGCCGAGCTCAGAATGAGGGCAAAGTTGATCGTGAGACAGAAAATACAGGGAAACTATAAAAACAAATCAATAAAAAGGGATAGATGCTTGAAAAGAACATACGTTTCTTTGCCTGCTAGAGGGCAATGGATGATAACTGTAACTGAAGGTTAGTTATGCTCTGTTATCCCTAGAAGACTAAAGCTCAACGTCTCCCACTCTGGTTGTTGAGAGACGCAGCTGCCCAGAGCCTTCGTCGGGCCAGGCTGCAGGTGCGAGGACTGCGCCTGTGGAGCAGGCTCCCAGACCCCTAGCGCCGGTCCTACAGAGCAGGGGCCACGGCTGCACGGGTGGACAGGACAGAAGACAGTCACGTCAGACAGCCCCAAAGCGATCACCTCCTCAGGCCTCCCCTTTCCCTCGCACAGGTGCTTTTTGTTCTCTCCTAAGAAAATGATACAATTAGCTTGTAAGCACCTAAGTTTTAAGATGCAAGTTAAGTTTGTAAAATGCAAATATTCAAGCACAAATATTTTTGAAAATAAAACAGCACTTAATAAACATGATCTAGTTCCCAAACCCCCAAGTCACACTCAGGTACGCACGCCCTGTTGCTGATTCAAACACAAACGCATCTCCAATACTCATTTAACGGCTTGCTTCTTCAAGCTTATGAACTTCTGCCAGGCGCAGCAGTCAGACAATCCACCTCTTCCGGAAAGACCCCAGCGAAAGACAGAGGCTTTCCTGCATGAACAGCATACACACCCTCCTCATTTTTCACCCATATTCCTGGAGGTCGCTTGGCTGTGTACTATGGGCGTATCTGCAGATCCTCAACACCTGTCTAATCTGATACACTCAGTGTAACTCACAAAACTACTCCTGTTACACTTTTTGCAGACGCCCAATCTCCTGGTCGGCCACACATCCTGAGTTTTCTCCAGCAAACACCACTCTGTAAGATGTTCAGGGCCAACCCCCAGAAAGTTTCGTGGTCAAAAGTTTGGGGGGAAAATCTAAGAAACTCTTTTCGTAGACTGCCCATGTACGTGATCATATTAAAGACTCTGAGAAGTCCTGTGACAAATAAATCTACTTTTATTAACCACATTTCCCCATTTTTTTTTTTTTTTTTGGCCACAGAACTCTCTCCTCCCATAATATGAGCAATTCTGGGCACCAGGCTTCAGGAAGGTTCTAACCCTGTACTTCCCACTACTGCAGCCACTGACCCCATGGGACCACTTACACTGGTATTAATTACAACTGAATAAAATTAAAAATCTCCTCAGTTGAACTAACCACATTTTAAGCACTCAGCAGTCATGCATGGCCAGTAGCTGCCACGCTGAGCAGACCCAGAACCCTGGTGGTCACAGGGAGTTCTACTGGGCAGCATTATAAAGTCAGGGGTGGGCGGGCTGCAGGCAGCCCTCGGCCGGTCGGTGTGACCGCCGCCAGGGTGCAGAGCCACACCGTGGGCTGAGGCTCCGCCAAAGGTGCTCTCCACCTGCCGACAGCAGAGCCCAGCAGTGGTGCCAGACTCCACACGCCTCCTCCCCAATCAAGAAACACAAACCATCTGGAGCTTCGCAGAAAACAACATGCCAATCCCTGCCCTAAACCAACAACTTGTTCACTCACCAACTCGTCTTATGAAGCACCTACTGTGTGCTGGGCCGTACTCCGGGGCTGGGCACAAGGCGGCCGGCACTGACCAGAGTCCTTGCCTTCACAAACCACTGCCTGAATTTTTGAGCCTCTATAAATTCATAAAGTTGTATCAGGGTTGATACACATCGTGGGAGACACTAGAACCCATTTGGTTTAGAGTATTTTAAACTTAAAATAGCATCTCACAGGAAGGAATTACTCTTTAAAAAAAACAAGAACGTTTGTTTCCTTTCTGGCAAAACAAAGAAAACACTACGTTTAGCAGTTGTGCACTGCCTGACCTCGCTCAGTG
The DNA here is from genome assembly GCF_019320065.1 of Cervus canadensis. Taxonomy (NCBI): domain Eukaryota; kingdom Metazoa; phylum Chordata; class Mammalia; order Artiodactyla; family Cervidae; genus Cervus; species Cervus canadensis. The sequence goes on along the minus strand of NC_057403.1, from coordinate 52,166,541 downwards.
AAACTACCCACTGTTCCTGTCTGACTTCCCCAGGCAGACTGTCAGCAAATAAACAGCTCTTACACTCTCCCAATCACTATTTTTAAAAACTTACGCACAATGATCTCACTCTAATCCAGACCCTTCACTTCTTTAGACAATAGAATATACAAAGTCAACGAACCCAGAAAAACTATTTGGTGTTTTCCTGGGCCACAGAACAGCAACGTGTACCTACAAGTTCCAGGGCTGAATATTAGGATTTATGAAAAAAAGCAGAAAGAAAAAACCCTAACTGGACTGAAGGCGGGAAGTGACTCATATCTAGACACAGGAAAATGTGAAAAGCAGATGAATGTTACTCAGCTGTTTTCAAATCAAAGAGGCATTTCGGACCAGAGGTCTGAGATGTTAGCGAGACCTCTCTGGAGCCCCCAGCCCACCGGACACTGTGTTCTGTATCTGCATCACCAGCCCCGGTTCCGCCAGGATGCCTCTGGACCAAACACACGGACAAGACCTGCTGTCTTCTCTTGGTACCGCCCGCCCTGGAAGCAACACCTGTGGCCACACAGGGCTCTGAGGGTGGGAGGACGGCCCGATGAGGGCAGGGGGTTGGGGCAGGTGGATGCTCTGCAGCAGGTGAGGGCGGCAACGGCGGCCAGCACGAGCGCCGGGCTGGGGGGTGTTCAGCTGGGCTTCAAAGATGTGTAAGACACTCTCAACTCCAGAACTATTAAAGACCATGTTTATAACAATAAAAACATGAACAAGTGCTTATCCTGTTACCTGAAATATTATACATTGCATGTATAACATGATTATAGTTTTTTAAAATGCAAAAGGAAGAGAGACTAAAAATAAATGATCAAAAGTGACAGGGTTAACTTAACTGTGCCTGGTGGTGGAGTTATGGGTAGTTTTCCTGCCACATCCCTGCGGTGTGGTTTCATGGTTTTAGAGTGTTTACCTGTGTGCACGCATGTTTGCTGATGGCCCACTGAAAGCCCACTGGTAGACAAGGCCCCCCTTCCCTCCTGCCACCCTTGTGAGCCTGAAGACTGGGTCATGTCACACGCGAAGCCCCACTCCTTTCTGAAACGTGTAAGCAAAAAGCTTGTGTCAGTTTGAGGAGTTGGATACCTAACCATCACCTGAGGAAGAGAACACAGCCCAAGACAGCATTAGTGCCAACTGGGAAGACCCCCTAGACCCCCAGGGCTGGGCAGGAAGAGCACCCAGGACGAGCGCGCCTCCCCGGGGCCCAGACTGTGAAGGGGTTTGGGCAGGGCACGCAGTGAGACTCCGGCTTGAGGCCGCCAGCCTGCTCCCACGTGGAGAAACAGTATATGATAGTGTGCTATTTCCTTTCAACATTTCCTGGGTTCTAATTTTCTTCTTTTCTTATTCAAGTTGTACACCAGCCGTTCTTCTCAAATCTTACAAGTCAGAGCACATAGCCTTCAATAAGATGTGTAATTGCACTGAACTCCCATTTTTATAATTGGATCCATGCCTAATTAAAAAACCAGAGCACTACTGTCACTAAGAAAGGAGGGAGGCCGAGCTGCATGGATAAGACCGTAAAATGCACCGTGGTAAGAGTGCAGGCAGGTGCCCTGGAAGGCCCAAGAGGGGTCCGGCGGGGTCACCGACCCCCTCCAGCAGCCACACCGCCAGGTCCAGGAACACACTCCCGACTCCAGCTTGGGAGTGCCTGCTAAAACCTCCACAGCCTACAGCCACCTTCGCTGCCAAGTGCTGTCACGCAATCCCCAGGAGCTGAGGGCCACGTCGCAGGAGAGAACAGGACACCCCGAGATGATGGCTTTAATATGTCCCAAGAAGGAGGCTCTCCTCCGAAACACTTCCCTTTCTACCCTAAAGACTTCTGGAAAAAACCGAGTTGTCGTCAGTTTTCTGCTAATTATGTGTTTTACTTGATTTCAGTGTATCTTTACTAAATAGCTTAATTTGGTACAGTCAATAACAAGAAACCAATTTTATGCCAAACCCAAAGCTAAAAGAAAGCACAGTAAAAAGGGCTTTATTGATGAGTGAGGGAAAAGATGAAAAATGATCATTTTCTAGCACAACACCTTCTCTCAAGCTCCATACAACAGAATTCAGTGTCCTCATACTTAAAGAAATGGAACCAGAATAATATTTAAGATGCCTCCAGCTTTACAGTTATATTACTGAAACCTAATTTTCATCTAAGAATTTAAAAGCTGTATTCTTAAAAGTCTCAGCTGAATAATGTTCCTAAATATCAATTTACTTTCTCACTTTCATTTAGCATTCAGTCATCTGTGTTAATGGGAATAATTTTTTAAAACACTGTTTCTTTTAACTGTTGTTAAAATTTGAACATTCACTACTATGCTGATTAAACCGATCCTCTTTTCTACATCTTTTTAGGTCATGTTATATGAATTTAAGAACTCTATAAATTTACTTTTCTTTGATTTTTTTATCATCTAGCTCCCTTGCATTAATTTGATTTGTTAGTTCTCCAGAAAGATATAAACAAAAGTTGAACATGATCTAGAAAACATAAAGCTCATAAAAGATACATCTGAAGTAGAAAATTAGGAAATGAATGCATATTCCATTTGGATGGTTAGCGATACTGCACTTGAACTTAGGGACCTGAAGAATTCACTCATGTACGTTCATTATGTGTGTTAAGGCAAGCGTTTGTTCAGCCTTCGTACGCATGAGGCCCCACAGTGGCCATGAGTGGTGGAAGAATGACTCAGGCCACAGCAATACTGTGGGGCAAGACTTTAAAAGGGAAGGGAAGGGCCCGCTGAGCAGAGCCACACGCAGTCAAGGCCCAGGGGTGACAGCACCTGTGTTGGGAGGAAGTTAAAGTGGTGGTGGAGACGGGGAACAGGAGGCCAGGGCAGGCGGCTGGCCCAGGACCCATGCATCAGGGCAGGGGAGGCCAGGGGCTCTGCAGTCTCCGGCTGTGTGAACTGTGACACCCCAGCTGCTGCATGACCTTGGGCACAGTTATAATCCCTGAACAGAACAAGCACCAGCTTGCTCCGTGGGGCTGCGGCATCACCTGGCAGACTCCCGTGAACTGCCAGGTGGCTTCCCGAGGAAGTCTGAAAACCTTCAGTCAACAGTACAGAGAAAAAGGTAAGGCTTCTGCCTAATGCGTGCATGGCTTTCCTTTTCTAGTCACTTCTGTTTAACCAAGCGTTGGGATCTCAGGGTTGGAATCCCAGTGTATCTTAGGAACGCTGCTTAACCACAACTCAGTTCTCCTGTCTGAAATGGGGACTGCGGTTACAATGAACCAGGTTATTATACCTGAGTCCCACAGGGTCTTAGGAAGATCGAGTGGGTTAATGTATGTAACAAGCTAGGACCACCTTCTAAGACTAGTCAGGGTTTCAGACTGTCCTTACTGATGTCCCCTGAGCTGTAATCTGAAGAAACACAAAAGTCTGACCTATTTATAAGGTGAACTGTGTCTCTGAAGGCTTTTAAAAAGCACAGACAATCCAAAACTGAAGTGGGATACAGAAAAAACAACAAGAAAACTAGTAACGCTGGGAGTGGCTTCAGGCTTTCCGAAGAGCAGTAACAGGGTTCTGGGGAAAGCATGAACAATAAACCAATGACCAGTTACCTGCTGGGTCAGTTTCACGGTAGAGGAACTATGGTTACCTGTGACCACTGAACGGAGACCACTGTGGATAATCAGCAAGGTCTGGCTTACTGCATCTTCTAAGGGTCATGATGTCTGACAGCGGTCAGGTCTGGTCCTACCACAGTCCTGCCTTCCTGCACCAGGCACCCCAGCAAGAGACAGACACTGCTGTTCAACCAGCAATTACATTAAAACACAGGAACGAAGGGTCTTGATAATTGTGCCAACAGGAGAAAAGCATGATGGTGAAGAAGTGGCCGTCCCCCTTAGGACTGCGAGGGTACAAGATACAGGCTCCACTTGGACGGGCTGGGGACAGAGGAAGCAACGCCCACCGGGAGGCACCTCCCCCATAACAACACGCCGAAGGAAGACCCTCTGCTCAGCGAGTGACAACTACCCACCCAGAAACAGAGGCCCCGCTGCCTTCAGGACGACTGAGCCTCCAGCGGAACCCAGGAAACGAGCTGACTGCTGCTCCCAGGGCCATGAGGAGGGCAGCCATCCAGGCCCACAGCCACAGGTGTGAGGACTCGGCACCGCTGGCATCCTCGCCCAGCTCCAAACCGGGAAGTGAGAGCAGCCGGGAGCCCTGCGGGCTGTGCCCCATCCTGTCCTGTGAGCCCCCCAAGGGCCCACACCACTGGCCAGGGGGCCACTGGCCTGACGCTGTCCACTGTAGCCGCACGAAGCCAGACGGCCGAGAACCAGGGAGACCAGCCTCCCACTGCGGGAGGGAGAGCTGCCTTGTCCACACTGAGCCAGCGCAACTGCAACGCGATGAAATAAGACTACAAGTTCAGGCCCTCAGTCCTGGGGGCCCCGCGTGGGGCTGGTGGCAACCACGTCAGTGTGGAGACAACAGTGCGTCACTGCACAAAGCGCTGTTCTCAATTCAGGAGCCCTGGCGGGGCGGCACATGATAACATTCACTGATTTCCTCTTAACAAACATCAAGATGTGAGATTTCTACAGTCAAGACACATCCGCATATAACTTGCGGAATTCAGAAAGAATAATACATCTAAGACTAGCGTTTTCAAACCATCTGGAAGCAGCCAGCCAAACATCATGACCCTCAGCTCCTCCCCACACCCCGTCCTCCCTGCGGCCCCGCAGCTCACCTCTGGACAGTTTCCCTCCAGGCCTCTTGGGCAGCGACCCCTCAGTGGAATGTGTGGATGTGTGCAGGGCGTTCTCCAGGCTGTTGCCCACGCTGCTGACGGGGGGCTCCGTCCTGGGCGTGACCTGCGGGGACAGAGTCAGAATCAATTTATTTTCTTCCAAAATTTAGTTCTCGTGCGAGGATTTTCATTTTTATTTCAAAGTCACTTATGTTTACTGTAGCTTCCAATTTTTCTGTAAAACAGTCATCATTAGCGTGAGCACTTCTGGTGGAAGACGAAACTTTGAGCAATCCACCACTCACCACCGAAATGTAAAGCCATCCCAGTTAGAGCAAACACGGGGGCTAATGTCTTGTGCCAGCGGTTCACTAGCCGGGTAAACTGCTAACTGAGCCGTCACAAATCCTATCTGAGCCAAAACCCGATTCTTTCTTCAAATCAGTTTCTTATTAATTACAAAGCAGGACTTAACACTGTCGTATAAATCTTGAAAAGTAATAAAATGCTCTAACAAAAACAGGAGAGAACAGGATAGACCTGGATCTATTTGGGGGTGCATTTTTAAAAAGAATATGCTAGAAATACATTACAATCCCATCTCTGGATAGCTGTCATACAAAGTACTCAGACGTGAGAACGATGTGTGTCGGCAGGGGGAGGGCGGACACGCTCACTGTAACAGTGAAACACTGAAAACACCTTGAACAGCTACTGATAGAGACCCAGGAAAAAAAGGACCGCCGCCCACAGGCCCCCACTCTATGCTGGCCGTGCGGGTTCAGCCTGCACCAAGTTCCCGACAGGAGCCAGGAGGGCTGCCCCGTCTCCGCTCCCCTGTCTTAGGTTTACAGATAGCCAGGACCCCCGAAGGCTACCTCGGACTCTACAGTGACCTCAGGGGGAGAGGGGAGGGGAGGGGGTCCTTGGGAGCTGGTGGGGGAGGGGCAGCACCTTTACTTTTTCCCCCCAATGACGACCAGTATTTTTATAGCTAAATGCATTTATTACTTTTAGGATTTAGAGGAATGAAAATGACCAATGCTTTAATGTCTTCCTACTCACAATTTAAAAGGACAGTACAGAAAAGTTACGATTTTAAAGTTTACCAAAACCAGCAAGTTTTAAAAGAGGGAGAAACACGGTGCTTCACACACAGCCAAAGAGAAGGTTTGGGGAAAAGGGGCATGACTTCTGGTCCCAAACCTGACCCGGAGGGGACGCGAGATGCACACAGGAAGCTCTCAGGCCGCCACTGTCCTCGGTTCACCTTGTTACCTGGCTAGCGGGGGTCGGGGGTGGGGCGCGGTGGCACAGACCCTGCTGTTTGCAGGCCTGGCCGGGGCACCTGGCAGAGGGCAGATCACACCAGCCACTTCGGAAGACAGGACACCCAGCCCCTCCCCCAGACAGAGCTCAGGGAGGCCGCGGCAGGCACGACCCCGCCTGCTCCCAGGGGCCAGCCTCTGACCCAGGAAGGCCCCAGCTGTGCAGGTGTCCCCTCCCCACATGTGAGGACCCACAAAAGCTCAGTAACTCCACAGATCTGGCTAATCTGCAAGTTTACAGAACTCAAGGAAGAAAACCCTCCCCCTCCAGCACTCCTCTAAAAAGTCCATTCATTTGATAACATTTACCGAAACGCTGTAAGACAGTTACATTTTCCAATTACTTATACTTGTAGTTTAATCTGCATTACTTCCTTTAGGTAAAGCAAAGTTTTCTTTTATCATCCAATGATCAGAATATTCCAGAAATGAACTTCTCCTTTATTAAATAACATACAAGCACTGACAAGTACAACACAAAGGATATGAATCTGAGCAAACTCCAGGGGATAGTGGAGTCTGGCGTGCTGCAGTCCAGCACAGAGAGTCAGACACGACTTAGCGACTGAGCCACAAAAAAGTTACTCAAAGGGCAAGATTTAAATACCAAACAGTAAATACGACTTTAAGGAACAACTTTAGGGAACAAGGCTGACATTTCCAACAATACACTAAACACAATGGCAGCCGACTCCCCACATCTGGCCTGACCCCCGGGAACCCCCATGTTCTCTCAGCTGCCCTGGCGGGTAATTCTAAGTCCTGGTCCTAAGGAGAGGGAGACTGAGGGTCTCAGCAACCGCTAACAGAAGCGCAGGCCCTGCTGGCCCATGATGAACCTCTCCGCAGGGAGTAGACACACATACCCCTGCCCAGCCTCCAACAGCTCAACTGGCCTGAGTGGACGCCACCCTCCAGACTCACACCCTTTGGGGAGGAGGCTGCAAAAATGGACCATAGTGTCCTCGGCTCCTCTGGTGAACGCTGAGGTAGAGAACTCAGCCAGTAAAGCCTGGGGCGGGGGGTGGGGGCATGGAAATAACTCTGGTTCTCAGCCCTGACTGCACGTGGAACCCTGGAGTTACCCAGCAGGATGGATGCACTGCGTCCTACATAAATACAGGAAAGAAAACTAAAACTGAAACAAGAAAAAAAAAACAAAAAAAAACAGTTGTTTTCCTTGGCACTTCTGAAGCATTTCTTCCTAGTTTTCCAAACGTTCACTTCTTTCAATCCAGCCTCTATCTTCTCTCTGGTCCTTTGTTTACATTGAAAACTGTCTTCACTTGTGCTTCCCAGAAATGCTGTTTTTGGGGTTATTTTTGGTGAAGCTAATTTGCCCCATGTGACCCACGCAGCTCAGCCGAGCGCTGTCTGACTCACACTCACAAGCAGAGCCGTCAGCAGCCTGATGGACTCAGAACGGAGCTCTGCTCAGTGCCGGGGTCGCTTCTGCTGATGCCGGGAGGCTCTGGGAAGACGCGCTCCAGCCGCCAGCCCAGCGCAGCCCTGACGGATGTTTTCCATTAGGCTCACAGTCCTGCTTCCTGCCAGTGCCCGCCAACTGACGCCCTCTGGGCCAGTCAGCTCCTTTTCCATCTTCACAGCCGCCCCTCCTACGACCCACGGGGTCTGACTCCTGACATCTCCCACGGCCCTCCGCTCCGTCCACTGGGCCTCGGGGCAGGAAGATGGTCAGGATAAACTGGAGGCCTCTGTCCTGGCTGCGCCCTCGGCCAGGGCCCCCTCGACCCCGTCTCATACACAGCTCGGGCTCTGCAGCTGTGGCCCTGCCGACCGAGCCACCAAGGCCAAGACCTCGTCCGGCACACGTTCAGCTTCCTCCACTGCACCCACCTCACAGGGTTTTTGTGAGAATTAAATGGAAAGCATTTGAAGAAGCGTGCTGGAAAGACAGGACTCAGCGAAATGGCAGTTGCTGCGACAACCAGGGCACGTGCAGGCCAGCCGGGAAGGCAATTACACAGGGTCATGTGCTGACACACGGCGCAGCGGGGACACCTGGAGGGGACGCACACTCACAGGGTCCCGCAGAGAAGCTCCCCGGGCGGCTGGTCAACCGCACCCTGAGCACAGCACGCAAAGCTAACCTCGCCCAGGGACGCAGTCCAGGCAGCCGCCCGGATTCTGCATCCCCATCCTGGGAACCTGGGGGCTGCCATCTCCTCTAAATAGACACTCCACCCACAGGCAACTCTTCTGTGACGAGCAAGTGCCACCCTGCAACAGCGTGGACGGTGACCTGATTATCTGGACCACAGGCTGACAAGTGCCCCCCGAGTCAGTGCTCGTGATGTCACAGGGGAGCAAGCTCGTCCTCAGCCAGCAAGTGCAAGCTGCTCCAGCTGTGTGTCTAACAAATTTCACTGCCTCTAGACCTCTGGGCCCACTCATGCACTGGGAGGAATCTGTCCTAAGAAGACAATCAGTGATACAAGGGTTTGTGTGCAACAAGGTTCATCTAAGTTTCAAAAGAAGAAAAACAGGCAAGTCTCTGGTGGTCTAGTGGTTGGGACTCCGAGCTTTCACCACTGAGGACACGGGTTTGATCTCTGATCAGGGAACTGAGATCCCACAAGCCATGCAGTGTGGCCAAAAGAGGAAAAAAAGAAACAAATATCCAGCAAGATTAATACTTAAATACATAAATGTACATCCATATGATTAAATATTATGCAGCCTTTAAAAAACTTCAGAAAATGAAAAAAAAAAAAAAAACTTCAGAAAGTGAAAGGCATGGGGAACACTCACATTTAGGTATGTGAATCTATAACATATAAATTCTATAGATACATACATTATAGGCACTGGAAAAAGAAGAAAATATGCTATAATTTTAATAGTATTTTTATCTGAGTGATTAAAATGTATTTTTTTGTTTTCTAATTTTTTAGAAAGGAATAATCACTATTCAGTTCAGTTCAGTCGTGTCCGACTCTTTGCGACCCCATGAATCACAGCACGCCAGGCCTCCCTGTCCATCACAAACTCCCGGAGTTTACTCAAACTCATGTCCATTGAATTGGTGATGCCAGCCAGCCATCTCATCCTCTGTCGTCCCCTTCTCCCCCTGCCCCCAATCCCTCCCAGCATCAGGGCTTTTCCAATGAGTCAACTCTTCGCATGAGGTGGCCAAAGTATTGGAGTTTCAGCTTCAGCATCAGTCCTTCCAGTGAACACCCAGGACTGATCTCCTTTAGGATGGACTGGTTGGACCTCCTTGCAGTCCAAGGGACTCTCAAGAGTCTTCTCCAACGCCACAGTTCAAAAGCATCAATTCTTCGGACTTCAGCTTTCTTATTAGGATTAGGAAAAAAGTTAAAGATACCAAGTGTAAAGGAGAGCACCTTCCTACAAGATCCAAACAACATGAAAAGGTCAAACAGAAGCAACTTCTAAAAAACGGCAGCTGCTCATCTCGGCAGCTGCCCTGTCTCCTGGCCGGCCAGCGCTGTCACGGAGCTGTCAGAGGTGCTGAGAAGCCTGGACAGGAAACCCCGCCACTGGGGGCAGGCCGGTGGAGCTGAAGCCTGGTGGGAGAGGAGCCAGTCAAGCAAACACCTGTGGGAGGGGCTTCCAGGAGCCGGAATGGACCCTCAGCTCCAGCATCTACCAACAGAGTCCCTGATTTCCAACTTGTTCTCCAAGTGCCGCCTCTATAGTGGGAAGAACAACGTGCTGAATGTTGATACTTGTAAGTCAATGGGAAAAAACACATAAAATCAGAACGAAAAGTGATTTGTAAGCATTTTACTAAAGCAGTGATTACGTGTCTCTAAGAAACCAGAACAAGAAAATAGATAGTTTAATAGTGAAAGCTATTTGCTGACTTAGGACAAGTGAAAGCCAGAGCTAACCAAAAACCGTTTTCCACATAAAAACATTCCTTTTAATATTCCTTACCCTAGAGCTCTGCTCATTAAAAAGAGAGAAAAGATGGGAGAAAAAAATGATTACTGCTCAAAAATCTCAGCACGAGGTACCAAGTACATAACTAGATGAGTTCTAGCAAAGCAAATCTAGAGCCAGGTTCTTCACAAGCAGCCCTGAGAGGTACAGCCCCATGGCACGCCCAGCCTCACTGTGTGCCCCAGGAAGCTCAGAACTTCAGCTCCAGGCCACCCCGCAGCCAGTGATTAAACCAGAGTCCGGTGGTAGGGGAGGGCAGTGGGGGAGCGCCCAGAGCCTGTCACCTTGGAGGAAGCCACCACAGTCCAGGTTGGCAACATGGCCGAGGTACAGAGCAGGCAAGGCTTCGTCTGAACAGTGCACTACCAGCTCTCACTGAGAGCTTTATTTTAAACGACCAAACAGCTCAGGTGTATTCTCCTGGAACTGAGCAGGTAATAGGCAGGAAATTTAAGGTGGGGCTGGGGAGTATTCAAAACAAGTGTTTTGGAGAGAAAGGCACAATGTTAGTGGTGAGGAACACAGTGATGCACGGGGTCACAGAGAAAAGTTATTAAATGCACAAGTTCAAAAGGCACAGCCAGGTGGGAACAAACCCCCCTCTCTATAAACTCTGAAATCGACTCTGAAATGTGAAATACATTCAGGAAGACAGCCCTCCCCCTTCAGGAAAAACCTAAGTCACGTGACCGGTGTCCTGGTGGAAGCTGCTCCCCTTAGCCTGCAAGGTCCATTCCAGTAGTTTCTTTCCAGAATGTCACAGCCAAAGACACAGACGGGGTATCCACTGCAGACTATTTTCACCCTCAGCACTTTCGACGAGAAGGGCACAGTACGCACAACACTGGTATCGTGCACATCCTGGACAGAAGGATGCGTCAGTATTGGGGTATTCTCTGAGAACCTGGCTCAGTGTTTAGTCACAATAAGTGAAGTGGGCTCTAACGCCCACCTTGGCCCTTGACGTAACATTCCAGCACCTGACAGGAACCTCGCAGAGCAGCACGCATTCCCAGGGGTGCTGCACGATGCCCCGGGGCGCGAGCCACGACACAGAATCAGCCCAGAACACTGGGGCATCCACGATGGGCAGAACAGGCAACCAAAGACACTGGGGGTGAGCCGGATCCCAGCTGGAAAAGAGGACGTGAGGATGTATCAAAGGTTCAGAAGCACCAGTGAAGCAGGCCCCGGGGGTGTGTATCGGTAGGAGCCCTGGGAGCAGACACCTATTCTCGAAGGAAAAAAATCACTGCGATTGGTAACCCAGTCTCCCCAATACGAGTGTTAACAGCACATGGCTCCTGAGCTTCGTAACTAGTCAAGGAAAAGACCCACACAAACAAGACTTTTCAGAAAATTCCCACCTGCAAATTCAGCACGCCGGAACAGAGGCCAGGAAGCTGGTGACAGGAGAAGCGCGGTCCTCCCCGGGGAAGCAGGGGCCCAGAGAGCGCTGTGTCCAGTGGGGTCACAGCCCAGAACACAGATGGGGCACCCACTGTAGCTTATTTTCACCACACATTTTCCCACATGGCCCCAACAACCCACATCAAAGTATCTCATTCACTTAATTAACTGTTACAGGTATAGGTTGTTACCATTATTCCCAAGCTTTTAATTTTTATTAAAATGACCAAATGTGATGGGAGGAGGGGCTGTTTTTCTTCCCCACAAATTAATTCTCTTTCCTTTTCAGTTATTCTTTTTTCTAGTCTAGACTATAATATTTCTAGAAGTAGTTCCTACATAATACATGTTTTAATTAGATTCACTGTGAATCAGTAAGAAAACTGAGGATACAATTTCTTTCTAGTAATTCTATTGAGGTTCTTATGTAAAAGTCCTAAATAATCAGAAGTGATGCTACAATGCTCCTTTCTCATAATGAATTCAACATCAATGTTTAAAGTATAACAGAAATATAAACTAACAACTGGGATGGTAACAGTCGTTTGGTTTACTGCCATCCTACAGCACACTAAAATATCTAGGCTTACCACAATCTACAATTTTTCAAATATTAAAGGAATACAATCAAACAGTCTTACTTTCAGAGCTACAGACTCCTCTCTGAGACGTGACCCACGTGCATAGTTCTACAGGTGACAAGCCCATCAGAGTACTGGAAGAACACACTCTGCTCCCAGCTCCCAGTGTACCGGTCCATAAACTCAGTTTTGTCATGGCGTATACAAAGCCAAACCATCAAGTTCAGAGAGTTTCTCCCAACAGAAGCTTTCGCACGTCAGCCTTTGAAAAATAAAAAAGCAGGATACAGAAGTTAAAATCCACTAGACTCTGCAGCTATATAGTACATAAGAGAAACAGCCGTTGGATGTCACTAATAGGCCCACGGGAAAGAAAAGCACTGAGGAAGACAATGTTTTCACTCGGGTGGCCTTTCAAAAACACCCGGCATGTCCCTCCACTGCTCAGGACACAGCCCCCCTACCAGGAGGCAGGGACCGCAGCCTCTGGGACTGACAGACGATGACACAGTCTCTGCCTGCAATAACCAAAGTTTGGGAATGAACATGTGAAGAAACCTATTACAACCCATTATGGTAAGGGCTAGAACAGAAGGAGCCAAAGAAGGCTTTACAGATTATGTGAGCTAAGAAGTAGGGCCAGGTGCCCCCTCTGAGAGAAGAGCATCTGGGAGGGGCTCAGGGGAAAAGGGGCACATGAACACGAGGAACTGAGTACAGACAGAGCTGAAGACACACAGCCAGGCCAACGGCAGATGGTCACACTGGGACACAGTGCACCACGCTAGGAACTCAGGCCGGAGACCAGCCCTACGGGCATCTTCCCAGGACCACTGCTGCAACACCCGGGGTCTGCGGTCAGCGGCTAAGAGTGGGCCGGGGAGGTGGCAGGGCACCATCGCACACTAGACCCAGGTCGGGGATCCTAGACCAGAGCCCGCTTAAGAGCAGCACCCAAACATGTTACAGTTATTTCTAAAAAGAGATAAGGCACCAAAGTTTCTGTTTTAAATTTAATCACAAAACAAGGGAGGGAAGCTCTAAAGTTGTCTCTTGTGAACTTAAGGACAGCAGTTAGTTCTAACAGGAGGCCGTCACTCTCTTGCTTCCTGATGAAGTGGAGCTGCCCGTGGCTAGGGCTGTGCTTGCTCCCATTAGACTACTGCGATCTGTGCCCTGACTCCCTCATAAATCACCCAAATCCACTTACAAAGAAGCGTCCCGCATATGTAACCATCATGCCAAGTGTGTCAGGGAGAGGTGGGGAGCAAGGGATAGACAGACAGGAAGGAAGAACACAACTCAGCTGCCGTGGCAGTGTCAGTGGAGATCAGTGACTGTGGAGATGAGAAAGCAGGCAGACTTGCCAACGGCGTGGGATCCCGGCCGGCAGGTCAGGACAGGGGCTCAGCGGTCAGAGACGAAGACAGGACCTCGCCTCTGGACAGCCCGAGCTCCCTGGAACGTCCGGCCACAGCTCAGTCGCAGCTGGTTAGAGCTGGGGGAGTAAGAGAGCGGGCAGACCACAGCCGAAATGTCATGAATTATCAAGTAACCAGAGAGGAGGAGAGAAGTCTGAGAAATACCATCATCAAGAGGGCAGGAAAGCAGGAGAAACAGAAACGAACGCTCATACAAGTGGAGGAAGTTGGGTGGGGGGGGTTGCCAGAAAATAAGGGGGGGCAGGGCTCCCAGGCTGCTCCAACCAAGCCCTGTCCAGACCCTTTAACTGGGCATCTCAGCAGCCACAGTTGTTTAAAAAACAAAACAAAACACCATCCCCCAGAGAATTTCACAGTGCAGAGAGCCCACAGAACAAATGAGAGATGAGAAAGATAAGGGAAATCACAGGTCATCAGGACAGAGACATCAGTGAGACCCAACAGACAGTCCAGAAGAAAACTGAAACATACCCAGAAATACGCCACATTTCAAATCTGAGAGGGAGGGTGCGTTCTTCAACAAATGGCACCGGGACAGCTAGGCTATCATCTGGAAAATATAAAACTAGCTTTGTACCTTAGACCAAATAAATTCCAGATGGATTGGTTAAATGCAAAATGAGAAACCACACAAGTTCTATATAAGCATACCACAGGGAATGGTTGTTGTGTACAACGCATTACGTTTATATGAGCACAATCTATGCACATGTAATGTGTACAATGCACAGTGTACACTGCATTTCTAATTACGACACAACACCCCGAAGCCAGGCGAGACTGACCAAGACAGCATTAACTCTGCCAAACTGTATGGCAGAGTCTTCTGGAAAAAAAACCCAAACCTGGAAAATAAATTCCTGAAACTTTCACTAGAGACAAAAGGACAATTTCCTTGAAACTTACATAGCGCCTAAAAAAGAATAAAGACAAGATCAGTAACCCAACAGAGAGGGGATAAAGGATATAGAGAGCTCAACAAAAATAAATAAAATGGATCACCTGAACGTGTGCCCCCACACTGAGCAGTATTCCTCACCTCCTCACATTCTGTGGGGATCCCACAAGCAAACTGGGCAACATCCCAGTAATCACAGGAGCACAGACCATGTGACCCACAGCCAACCCCACGTCCAGGCTTCTCCTCCGCAGACATGCTTACAACACATAAAAGGCTACACATGCTGTCTGCCACATGCAGGTGGTGCGCACACGATAGGGAAGTGACGGCGTGGTCTGTAGTAGTGAAATGGGAACAGAGCCCATCAACAGAGACACAGGGCAGCAGCTCTGCAGGTGACACGATGCTCATCAAGAAAGACGCCAAGAGGCACAAGCGACGGACAGACCTGTGCATGCGGTAAGGCACCAGTCACCTATCTATAAATAGAGTTTTTCTGGAAGGTTCTACAAGAAACAAAGAGGGAAGAGAACTGCATGGGTTCCTGGGTAAAAATAAACCTGTTTTTAAAATGTGAAATAAAAAGTATCTACACCCAGGTAAGGGAACGGAAGCTTGAAATGTCCTGTGTATCCTTCCCCGAGTGCATGGGGGACAAGAGATCAAGGAGAAGTTCATTGAATATTCTTTTGTAGCTTTTCAATTTATTTTTACCTCTCATTATTAAAGTATTTTTAATTTAAAAGATTACTGGTACCCTTTAATTAAAACTGTTTTCATTGAAGAGGCTGGAGGCAGAAGGCAGGTTACAGGAGGCTGAGGAATAGCTGACAGTCAGGCCCAGAGCAGCAGTACTGATTCCAAGGAGGCTGCTGTGTCCTGTATCACTGAGGGGGGGGGGGGGGTGCACGTGTGTGTGTGTGCACACTCAGTCACACTCAGGAAGAATGGCGCAGATGGGAGATCCGTTTGTACTGAATTATGTATACACGATGTTTTCAAAGAATACCTAAGTATATATTTAGATAGGCATTAGAACCTTGGAAGACTTCACACCAGACTGTTAAAAATGGGCTCCCCCTGCAAAGCAAGACCTGGCCACGGAAGAACAAGACCACAGTGGACGGCCGAGGGTTCACGGGCAAGGAAGGGTTCTGCTGCCTCCAGCAAAATGCTGATGCGCCAAGTGGGAAAACAGTGGAGGCCAAAGGTTGGCGTGGGGAGGAGGCGAGGACAGGAAGTGGCAAAGTGCAGCACGTGACCCAGGAGTGTCCCTGAAGAAACAGAAAGATGTGACCAGGACGGAGGCAGAGGGGCTTCCTGGGACAGAAAGGAAAGCTCTGCCCCTGAAAGGAGCAATTAAGGACAGGACAGGGACAGGGAAGACATTTTGAGGGCTGGTGTTTTTTTCTACAAACCTGCACAACATCCACCCCAAGCCCTGACCCCTCACAGGCGAGTCCGCGGGTCCCAATGCCAGCCTTGCCTCCTACACGCGACATTCTGCACCAGCGAGAGCCGTCAGGGCGGCGATTACTGGAAAGAGGGCCTGTCCTGCCTCTGTCTTCTCTTCACTCGAAATGACTTCAGGCCTTCTGACCCGGAACAAAACAAGCTGCTTCAGGACTAATCAAATATTTTATTACTTCTCAATAACTGCTTTTGCCTTTGATAGAAGTGTTTCTATAATGTTTGGGTCTTGCAGGGCAGCTGTAAAACAGAGAGGCTGCTACACAGAGCGAGGCACATACAAAACAGCTATGGAGACTGGATGAAACTCTCTTGTGGAAACTAATTTCTAAACCATGTATGTCCAGGGTAAGAGTAAAAAACCAGAAACCCCTCAATAAGCTGTAGACTATCAATAATAGTGAACCTGCAGCAACAGTTCTTACTTAAACTAGAGAGAAGTAGTATTCTGAGTGGGGGTTTCTCAAAAAAAAAAAAAAAGAAAAGATACTCAAGGGATCTCTTCTAAAATTTAATCCACTGAAGGCAGGGAAAAAGAATACTTAAGTAGAAACTGCTTTTCCTAGATGTAATAAAAATTTTCTTTTACAGTCACTAATTCCGCCAACAAACAGAAGCTGGACCAGCTCAGGTCCCTTCTCACTTCCTCTGAAGCTGTAAAATGCACACATGAATTTGTTGGGAAAATACATTCATCCAAAACGTCCTCAATCCAAAAGAAGGGAAATAAAGTCTACAGGACTGAGGAGAAAATGGGTAAAATAAAGCCTAAATAAAAATAATGAACTTCAAAAACTGCAGAAACAAGGCTAATGTTGATGTTTATCTACACTTACGTCCTAACTTGCTTCAGTGATGCCACCCCATTGCTCGTCACGTCCTAACAGGATAGGAAACTTCCAGCTTCCACAACTACACCCCAGAACACGTGTGGAATAGGAAACAAATGTTTGTTGAGCTGAACAACACACATGTAAACTAGCTCATGTCAAAGCAAGTGGCCTGAATTTAACCTGAGGGCAAAGGACAGTAATTCAAGTGCCACATAGTCTGAGCCATTGTGCAGCAGGAAAGCAGCAGGACGCAGCTACAGAAGAGGTGAGGGGTTTTCATCTGCAATGAATACATCAGCAGCAAGAAAGCAGTTAGAACTGCACCCCCAGGATGTCTCAATTCCTATACCATGGACTTCACTATAAAAAGAGGACAGTCTTTAGGACCTACAAAAGCTGGTCAAAAAAAAAAAAAAAAATCCAATCAATCTATCTCAGGACACCCTCTCCTGCAGCGCACTGAAGGAAGTTGGACTTGCTGGGAGTGGCCTTGACGGGTGGCCTTGGACGTGGGCTGCCCGGAACAAGCGTGACTGCGGAGCGCAGTGGCCTCCCAGACAGTGCTTCCCTTAACCTGAGCAGGAAGCACAGCGGCTCCAAGCAAAGTCCCTCCTTGTGGTTTCAGACGACTTCCAGCTCCAACAGGCCAGGGTTGAGGGTTAAAGGAGAAACCAGAGGAAGCTACTTCTAGCTCACATGACAAACTACCCGGTGTCTCCCTTTTGGAACTGCAGTGATTTCCAAAAACTTTTGGAAAATCAATGACACAAAGTAAGCTCTTGCTCACCTTGGGCGAGGGATTGTTAGCAGGTGTGTTCACCGCACCTGTGTGGACCCCGAGCCTCTCTGATGCTCATCCCACAGCGGAGGGCTCCAGAGCTGGACCAGGGCACATGGCCAGAAGACCACCACCACCCACCACACTCCTGCACTGAGCACTTTAAAAACAGTTTCTACACCCTCTCGTAATAGGTCTGTGAGGCTCCTGACCCAAGGATTCCAGAGACAAGGGCAGGAGGGGCTCACAGTGTGCCCCTGGAGCTGACCATCAGTCCCAAGAGCAGAGTGGCCTCTGCCACTTTCAGCGCAGCTCCTCTGGGAGCCCAGGGTCAGACCTGCAGGGCACTGCGCTGAGCGCTACACAGCCATCCGCCAGGTGGACTCCGGTCTTGAGGGTCAGGTCCCTCAGGACGGACAGATGTTGGCGACACTCCAAAGATGACCAGGTGAGTGTTAGGTGTAAGGGATTAAGACAAGAGTCTACTAGCCACAAAGGAAAAATAGTCTAGAAACAAGCACCGGAAACAATCCACCTGTCTACCAACTGATGGATAAACAAAATGGGGTATATCCATCCACATAATGGGACAGCACTCAACCTAAAAGAAGCGCTAACACAGGCCCCACACAACATGAGTGAACCTTGAGAACAGTGCGCTGAGGGAAGGCAGTCAGCCACAGAGATCACACACCATAACCCCGCTGACATGAAGTGTCCACAACAGGCAAGCCCACAGACACAACGTAGTGCCGTTCTCAGGACCAGGGGAGGGGGGATGGGAAGTGACACAAATCGGCACAGATTTCTTTTACAGGTGATGAAAATGTTCTGGAATCAGACAGCAGTGATGGTTGCACAACTCTATGAATACACGAAAAAACACTGCATCACACACCTTCAAGGGGTGAATTTCATAATACAGGAATTAAATCTCAATGAAGCTGTTATTTAAAAAAATAAGCACACACCACAGCACCTTATCACTTATACAGAGAAAAGACAGCAAAGGATAACTGTAAACACTTTCCAAAACGATGACTTTATAATTAAATAAAATGAAAGACAGAGGCAGTGTCAAGTGGAAACCAGCCACCATCACCAGTTTGCACTACACGCCTACAGTGCCATCAGCTACTGAGCACCATAAAGCCACCCTACTCTCCCTCCAGGTTTTCTGCTATGAACACCTTCCTTTCTGAAAGTTAAAATGTCTGGTTTACATTCTTCACACTTTTAAACTTCTTCTACAAGTCCTTGGAGAAAGAAGAATTTTTTTTTTCATTTATTTTTATTAGTTGGAGGCTAATTACTTTACAATATTGTAGTGTTTTTTGCCATACAGGAGAAAGAAGAATTTTAAAATAACACAGTGAGACTTTGGAGAAGCAGCTGGAAATAATCACTGTATCAGAAAATTTAATTACTAGAAGTCTCTCTTTAAACAGGATAAAGAATAAAAACCCACCAACATCTTTATCTCCAAAAGAAACAAAGTCTCTAAACTCAGAGAGCTCAAAACAAAACACAACATCTTAAAAAAGAAATGCAAACAGAGATTTAACTAGACTGCTCTTTCAGGACTGCCCTAAATGTCAGACTTAAGAGATACCAAGAAGGCAAAGGTTTACATGGTAGATTTCACGTAAGTTTTGCATCAATGTCAGGCATACACTTGACATCAGCAAAGGAACAGAAAGTTAAATGAATGTGAGTGAGCTTAGTTTGTCCAGATAAAACTAGACACCATGACTGTTTCTGAAAAGTGGAAGCAAGAGCCCCCAAAGTTACTCACTATAACCTCATTATTAAGGGTCAGCCAGATCTCTCCAATTTCCCACAGATGAACAAGAAAAATGCCAACTCCAAGTAACTACATATTCAAAAATCAACTTAGAAAACACCAACAATCTGAAACATAAATATTTCACTCCCTAACAACATACCTTACTTAAGCTAGTGCTCCTAGAGAATTCCCTGGCAGTCCAGTGGTTATGACTGGGCATTCTCATGGCCAGGGGCCTGGGTTCAATCCCTGGCCAGGAAAATAAGATCTTGCAAGCCCTGTGTTGCAACCGAAAACATTAAAAATAAATAAATAAAATTCAGTGCTCCTCTAAAGAAAGCCAAAGATGACAAGGCAGCAAAGGAAGCTCACAGCATATCTACTAGGCACTTCACAGGGGACCTCATGGAACCCCCAAACAAGCCCACAAGGCCATCCACTCCAAAACACCAGGAAAAGGGGAGTCTGGTCAAGGTCACACAGCTGGTCAATTCTGAGCCCATGCCAGACCAGCAGAGTAAGGAGGAAGGAGGGATTGGGGAGGGGAATCAGCCCCCGAAACTCATCCAAGAGGTAGTTCTGGTTTGACAAAAAGTCTCTCTCATCAAAGATATTTTTTTCTAGCTTTAGCTCACTGCCCATTTTTTTCCAGCGTTAGCTCACTGCCCCATTAAAATCACCACCACCTTCTGCTTTTATAAGGCGATGCATCTGTACACACTAAAGAATCCCCTTCAAGAGCTGACTACGAATGGTGTAACAGCCACGGACATCAGCAGTGCTGAGGAACAGAAGCAGAGGACTAACTGGTGAAACTGGCCACTGGGGACTGAACCCCCATGAGCAGCAGCACCCCAAAGCCTACTGAGCTCCCTGGGGACAACCACATTTCACAGGACCCTGCGTTCCCTCTCTTGTAACTGCAAGAACATTTTTAGGGTGGGATTTGAACACACACTTTCAAAAGGAGACTACAGTCTCAGAGGTGGTACCTATCTCAAA
The DNA here is from genome assembly GCF_019320065.1 of Cervus canadensis. Taxonomy (NCBI): domain Eukaryota; kingdom Metazoa; phylum Chordata; class Mammalia; order Artiodactyla; family Cervidae; genus Cervus; species Cervus canadensis. The sequence goes on along the minus strand of NC_057403.1, from coordinate 52,146,310 downwards.
AGAGATATGACAGATTAAAAACCAATGTAGGTACCACAACCACATCTCAAAGGAAGTCATTAAAAGCCACAATTCACCAGTGAAAGACAGCTTAAAAACCACCACTAGCAAACCAGAGAATCAAAGTTTTAGTTTAGGACACTCAGCCTTGATCAAAAAGCACTTAAGACTACTGGTGTGACTGCAATCTTCCACTTCCAAAGTAAAGTCAGTTTCAATACAAAAACACACACCACACATGGTCACAGATAAATCCTTTTGCTTGGAGCACAATCTTAGCACAGGGTCCCAGGGGCTGCTAAAAATAAGTTTGAGCTCCAAACACTTTGTGTTTACATAGTTTTGAAACATTTAGACAGAAGTTCACATTTCTAAGTGAACGACCACTCTGCCTTTCCTGTTTAATTTGAAGACACCAGATCTTTTAACTAGTCCTAGTCGGCTCCCCATCAGTCTGAGATCCGTTCCTACAAAGGAAGGCGGGTCACCGAGAACCAACTATTTCACGGGTGTTCAAGGCTCCAAACCTGTTTTTCCTTCTGTTATGGTAGCTTGATTCTTACAAGCAATATAAACACAGACATAGGAACACATTCAGAAATACACATATGCACTCCATACACACGCATACATACACACACTCACGTGTGTACTCACGTACACGCACACACGGACACGTGCCCACGGCGGCCTGCGGCCCGCGCCGACCCTAACCTCCTCGGGGCGACTTGGGCCCCGCCGCTCCGGGTATACCGGCACCTAGGCCTCGGGCCCCGCACGGCACCCCGCAAACGTCTTCTACCCTTCCAGCACCTTCTAATCTCCACCTCCCACCTCACTAGCGGCTTCCTTTTCTGATAATAAACACGAGATTTGGAGGAACCAAGAGGACACAATGTGTAGCGGTTATCTGTCTCCCAAGAGCCTGATTAAGGGGACAAAGGCCTTATCACGCTTCCAGCGGAAGACGTGGACCGAAGGCCTGGCCGGCGCAAACTCAGCTCAGGGCGCTCTTCCCAATCCCGGAGCCCCCTCCCCCGGGCCCCCAAAGGGCGTGCAGGGCCGGGGGGTGGGGGGGGGGTGTCCTGGGGTGCGGGTTCGGAGTTCGAGGTGGGGATGGCAAGTTGAGGTGAGGGTGGGGTTGGAGGTGCCGGGTGGAGAGGCGTGGGACACGAGTGAAGTGCGGAGCGGACGCTTGGGGTTCGAGTGGGAGGTTGGGGTGGGGGGTCGGTGAGGACACGGTTAGGGCTGAAGCTCCGGGCACGGGTAGGGGTTTGCGGTAATGTGGCAGCCTGGGGAGGAAGGCGTGAGGTCTGGGATTCCTGTGGGGGTTTGGGGTGGGGGCACGCACCTTGTGGCAGGCCGGGCAGGTGGGCAGCGCGCTCTTGCCCCCGGGGCCGCCGCCGCCGCCGCTCAGGCTGCTCTGGATCTGCGTGAGCTCCTGGCGCAGCACCTGCTTCTGGTGGAAGCTGAAGGCCGGGTGGTTGGAGGCCATGGTGAAGAGCAGCAGAAACTCATCGCCCGTGCGGCCCTCGTTGAGCTGAAGCCCGTAGTTGTGGATGATGGAGTCGATGTGCGTGAGCGTGCGGTACAGCACGCCCGCCGCCTCGCGCTGCTCCGAGCCCAGCAGCGCCAGCGACACCAGCAGCTTGCTGCGCACCACCTCGTCCGTCAGGTTGGTGAGGCTGCCCAAGTCGGCCGGGTTGTTGGCCTTGATCTCCGAGTCGCGCAGCGAGTGGTAGTCCTTGCGGGCCAGGTCCTCCAGGCACGAGCCGAGGAAGCGCAGCTCGAGCGGGATGCACAGGTCCAGCAGGCCGCACAGGAACTCCACGCGCTGCGGCGACGGCAGCTCCGAGAACCAGCGGTACACGCCGTCCCTCTGCAGCGGGCAGCGCTTCTCCACCATGCTGCCGCCCGCGCCGCGCCGCCACGCGGGGCCGGGGGCCGCTGCCCGGGGCCGGGGCCGGGGGCGCTGGCGGGCGCGGGCGCGGGCGCGGGCGGGGGTGCGGCCGGGGCCGGGCGAGGGCGAAGGCGGTCGGGCGCCGCGGGCCGCGCTGGGGCCGGGGGCGCGCGGCGCGGGCGAGACCCCCGCCAGGGGCCGGCGGGCGGGCGCGCGCGGGGCGCCGGGGGGGCCCGGGGCGGCCGGGGCGGCCGGGGGCGGCGATCGGCCTCGGGCCCCCCGCTCACGGGCGGGCTCCTGGCCCGCGCCCGTCCCCGGCGGCGGCCGGTGCGCGGCGGCGGCGGCGGCTGCTCCTCGTCGTCGTCGTCGTCGTCGTCGCCCGGGAGGCGGCCGCCCCCATCTCCCCCCGCGCCGCAGGGTCTGTCACTGCGGGCCGCCCCCCGACGGAGCCGCCCGGGCCATGCCGCCGCGCTGGGCCGACAGCCGTTACCCGGGACAGAGGCCGCGGCAGCTCGGAAGCGGCGCTCAGAGAGGGCTCGGGAGCGGGCGGCGGAGGGATCTGTGCCGGCACTCGCCACGGCCTCGCGCCTCTGCTTCCAGCGCCGCGGACGAATCCGGGCCGAGCGCCGCGTTCGCAGCTGACGGGCGCCGAGACGAGGCGCAAGTGGGCGGGGAGGCGGCCTCTCACGAAAGCCGGGCGGCCGAGCCCGCCCCTCCCTCTGATTGGTCCGCGCTGCGCCTTCTCGGCCTGCGATTGTTCCGGATCCCCAATCCTATTCGCCCTTGCCGCGGCCACTCCTCCCCGGGGCTGTCGATCACATTGGAACCTCCCTGGCCCGCCCCGCGGCGGCCTGTGAAGTCAATTGGCCGGCGGGGGCCGGGTGGGCCGAAAACCCGAGGCGGATTTATGGTTGCTTTTGTTCGCGCAGATTTGCGTGGAGCATTGTCTTAGGTGAAAGCTGGGCGTCCGGCCTTCCTGTTTTATTCCTGAGCGTCACAATAGGGAGGTAGCGGGTGTCTTCGAAAAGCCGCTGGGAGAGGGCCTCCGGAGACCCCCCCGCATCGCCATTCCCGCTCTGCTTCTGCGAAGCTTTGTGACCTTGGGCGAGTGGCTTGGCCTCTCTGAGCCCCGGGTGCTTCCCCCGAAAGTGAGGGTGACCACAGGCCGCCTCCGGGGGCCCATGAGAAGGTCGTGAGCTCACAAAGGCCCGGCGCCCGCATCCCTCGGGCTGCCGGCCTGCCCTGGGATGTAACGGGAACAAGCTTTGTGAGAAAACCTCGCCCAAATGGAGCCGTTAGGCCGGCCTCCTTTCACGAGTCACTTCCTCAGCTCCGGGAGCCCAGACGATGCAAGCACACCGGCCAGGGTCAGAAAGCATTTCCACTGGCCCGGAGTGCGGGTTGGGGACAGGCGGGGGAGAAGGTGGTGGCCCAGCCATAACTGCAGGCAGCGGTCTGCCATCTCCAATAAGGAAACCTAGGCCCTGGGAGCAAAAAAGTCATTCTTCCCGGCCCTTCCTGTCGATCCCTCCATCTGGCCTGCTTTTGCATTCGTTCAGCAGCCCTCCGGGGTGGGGGGCTGGTGGGGGGGCTTGCGAGCCAAGCCTGCCTCTGCGCCTGTGGAGCCAACAGTCTGGTGCCGGGTACTAGGCAATAGAGGTTGATTGAATAAATGAATGCATTTCTTCAGGACATGGTCCAAGATACTAGAAACCTCCTAACAAGACGTTCTCCAGCCTGGGGACTTCAAAGTTGCACAGACATTGCAGAGCCATGGGTGAGGGGTGAGGGGTTGGGGGACACAGTTACTTCCCAGTCTTCCACCCCCTCCACTCTTTGGGCAACTTGTCCTGGAACTGCCTACTGTTCTTGGGAAGGAGCAGGCATCCAGGTGAAGGTCAGCACAGCTTCCCAAGTGTATCACATCCTCACAGGCAGCAGGGGCAAGGCTGGGCCCAGCTGGGTCCCCACTTCCTTCCCCAGTACAGACTGATTCCTATGAGTAATTGAGTTAATCCTTGTTCTCCCCCACTGCATTTTATCAAGTAATTCCAGGGAAGTAGCCACATTCCCAAATCTACAATATGAGGAAGTGAAGGAACAGGAAAACCAAAACAGTTCACCTTTGCTTTCTGTTGACAAATTAAGTTCCTTGGAGTGGAAAGATCTTGGGACCTTATGGGTGCTGAGGGCTTCCTCAAATCCAGCCAGACCTGACTGTGAAACCCTTAAGCTCTAGTGCCAGTCAACCTGGATTCCAGGCCCAGCTCTAGCTGGCCATGTGACCTTGGCCATTCATTTGATCCCTCTGAGCCTCAGTTTCTTCATCTGTAAAAAGGAATCAGGAACCCCACCTCCCAGCTGGCATGGAGGTCGGAGATGCTAGTGGAGCTCCTTGGCAACTGGGGCAACTGAGCCACAAGCAACCAGATCGACGGCTCCCAGCTCCCAGCCACCTTCTTGTCACTTCAGCCCGTGCTGTTTGCTACTCAGAGCATGCACTAAGATGAAACGTGTCCTCCCCAAAGGTCCTGTTCACCCAGAAGCTCATAATGTGGCTTTATTTGGAAAAGGGGTCTTTGTAGATATAATTCAGTTAAGAATCAAGATGAGATTGGGGACTAGAGTCAGCTCTGAAGGACAGCGTCCTTATAAGAGACAGGGGGGAAAACCAACAACAACAACAGACTGGGTAAGAAAAAGGCCCTATGAAGACAGAGGCAGAGCTTTGGAGCCAAGGGTCACCTGGGGTCACCAGGAGCTGGAATAGGCAGGAAGGACTCTCCCCTGAAGCCTTCAGCGGGAGCACAGCCCTGCCCACACCTTGACTTTGAACTTCTGGCCTCAAGAACATAAGAGAACGCGTTTCTGTTGTGTTAAGCCACCAGGTTTGTGGTTGCTTGTCACCGCAGCCCCAGGAGACTCCTACAGTATTATTTCCTTGTCAGCTTCAGTCTAGCTCAAGTTAAATCTCTTCCCTGCAAGACCAGACCCCACTAAGGGTTTGGGGCTTCTAAGGAGAATGGAACCCAGCCCCCGCCCCCCACCCCTTACTCTAAGGAACTGACAGCCTGGACTTCTTCCTCTGAAGCAGATGGGTGCCAGTCTGCGAGGGAGTGCTCCCTTCCGCACACTGTCCCCTTCCCCAAGGGCCTCTGGGGAGGGGGTAGGGTGGGCGCTGACCCCCTGTCCAGTCCTGAGGTTGAGGTTTTCTTTGCTTTACCAGCTGCCCAGGGATCCTGCCCGAAAACAGCCTGTAGCCCTGGGCTGCTAGCAGCTCCTCACTTTCCCTTGCTCTCCAGGAGGTGATGCCTGGCTTCCCCTGCGTTTGAGTGTTTCTCCAGCTCCTACAAGTTGGAGGGGCTTGGGACCCATGGAAGGAGATTGAGAGGCCACCCCTCCCTGTGAGCATAAGGGGGCTACAGGTAACAGGGAGGTGGGCCATGTGTTCAGCAGGGAGATTTCCACACAGTACAGAGCAGGAACAAGTTCACTTGTTCTTTCAGGCTATTCCTGCCACATGCCTAACTCATGGGGGCCCAGGGATGACAGTGCGGTGGGCCCTTCCCTAAGGGGTAGGACAGTATGTCTGTCTGCATTTTCCATAGAGCTGGGATGGAGCAGAAATTGTTTTAATACTACTTTTGAGAAAGAGAAAGATTTGGCATTCACCCCAAATTCTCTGAACGATTTTGTAGTGACGTGCTTGGGATGACCTCTTGTGTCTGAGTTAGCAACACTGATGAATTACTGCCTACGATGTAGGCAGGGACCAGGCTGAGGCGAGAGACTAGCCACCTAGACTTCGAGTTCAGCGCTCCTCCCCGACCCCAGCTCCTCTACCAGGGCCTTGCTTCTCCTCTCATTTAGGATCAGCCAGAGAGGAAGAGCCTGGAGGCCAGGTTGTGGTTAGGAAAAAGAAAACAGAAGTAAGATTGAGACTCCGATTAAGATGAGGGTGCCTTAAGCAGTTAGGGCTGGAGGTGCACGCACACACAGGCTTCGTGTCTGGAGCCACCACTTATTTTCCCGTGGGGTATGTGGCCAGGATGTGTGTGGTTTCCTTGTAGATGTTTTCATGTTCCCTAGGCCCTGCCTTCCTGTGACTGAGTCAGCAAATGACCCCTAACGTGCCGGCCCTAAGAAGTGGATCCCTAACCCCTCTGTGGGATCCTTGCCGGGTGTAGCCTCAAGCTGGGGGTGGGAGGGGGGGGGACTAATCCTGATAATGCTATCTTTGTTCCCATTTTACAGATGCAGAGCAGTCAGCTGTGAGCCCGGGGGACTGATGGAACTAGATCCTGACCTAAGGCAATTGCTAGGACTCTGTCCCTCAGTGGTACAAGTCATTATTCACTATCTCTGCAAACCAGAGATTCCAAAGGTGTCTGTGGCATGGCGGTTCTTTCTAGCCATGAGACTAACAAAGTCCACCTGAGGTCATAAACGGGCAATTGTCCCCAGCCGCACCCGGCCCCATTCTGTTTGTCCACATGTTCTCCTTCAGGGCAGACCTGCTTTCCAGGGTGTCTTTAAACTTGGTCTAGATGCAGTGTTTCCCCAGGGGGAGTTCGTTACCTGGGCTGTCACCTAAAATGCAGATTCCTCAGCCAGACCCCAGGTGTGGAGTCAGACTCCATGGGGCACAGGGCCTTCAGATCTGCATGAGACATGCTCCCTAGGGCACACAAGTTGGGCAACTCCCCCTGGGCAAGTAGTTCTCACTTTCAGGTTTCTAGTGTGCTTCCCTGGGTTGACAGCCAGTCATAATCAGAGTCAAGTTCATGTTACAGGCCTACCATTCCATAAGGATCTCCCTATTTTATTTACTTTTTTGGCCACACCGGGTGGCATGAGGGATCTTAGTTCCCCAACCAGGGATTTAACCCACGTGCTCTTTGTTGGGAGCTTGGAGTTTTAACCACCAGACTGCCACAAAGTCCTGGATCTCCCTGTTTTACAAGTAAGGAAACTGAGGCTTAAACAGACCACCCAGTTGGTGAATAGTGAATTCACATCATTAAGTTCTGCAGCTTTATTTCTGTTGTATATTTGCTTGTTATTCATATTTCTATGTTTCTTATGCCACAGTAGTGATATCCTCTGAAAACTAACAGTTCATTGCTGCCTTTGGTTTTGTGTGCTTTGGGTTTCTTTTGTTTATCTTTTTACTAGAAGTTTTCAAATGTCCTAGAAAATCAAGAGCATAGTATAGTCATTCTCCACATCCCTACAGCCTACCTTCAACAGAGATGACATTTCACTGTTCTTATTTCATCTATTTCCCACTAGAGTGAGAGAAATACATATACTTTCTTTCTGGCATATTTTAAAGCAAATAAATTGGGGATTTATACACATATATAATTGTATATGTACTACATATATGAAAATGAAAGTCGCTCAGTCATGTCTGACTCTTCTGTGACCCAATGTACTATACAGTCCATGGAATTCTCCAGGCCAGAATACTGGAGTGGGTAGCCTTTCCCTTCTCCAGGTGGAGCAGCGTTGGTGGTATAGTGGTGAGCATAGCTGCCTTCCCTTCTCCAGGTGATCTTCCCAACCTAGGAATTGAACCCAAGTCTCCCACATTATAGGCGGATTCTTTACCAGGTGAGCTATCAGGGAAGCCCGTACTACATGTTTAAAACTGTTACTTTGTCTGATTGTGAGATAATACATGTTCCTTGTAAAGAGATTATACCTCAGTGAAAAACAACCTTAAAGTCAAATAATGTTGCTTCACGGTCGTAACCAACATTGACATTTTAAAATATATTTTTCTAGACACTTTCATATTCATATATACACATGCAAATCTATTTTTACAAAAATGGTATATTCCTCAACAATAGGACTGTGCTCCCCATTTTACCATCCATTTTTTTTCCCACCTAACAGCATACCCCAGATATCTATCCTTGCCATGGAATCTCTTCCAAATCGTGATTGTCAAGGATAGCCCAGAATCTTATTTGGATGTATCGTGATTTGTTCAACTAATCTCCTATTATCGGGCATTCAGGTTGTGTCTGTGCTCAGCTGACTGAGTGTCAAAAGGCAGTTCCGCCTGCCCTGGACTTTGCACTAGGCTGAAGGCTGACCCACCTCTTCTAGACCCCAAGTGGTTTTCTGAGAAGGATCAGGCAGTGGACAAAGACAGACGCACTGTGGAGCTTCCAGTGCCTCCCCAATCAAATCTCAAGACATAAGACACCCAGACTTGAGTGTGGATGAGAATCACATTCCAGAGGCAGGGAGCGTATTGTCTGGGTGACAAGATATAACTCTAAAATACAGAAGGTTTCGTTTCTGGTGGTCATACCAGAGCTCACCCAACCCAGTAACTCACTGTCCTTTCAAAGTAGTCACCCGGAAGGCAGTCCTCTCCTTGCAATAAAACTGTGCTTGCGTGAAAATACATCCGAGAAGTCTTAAAACTATCTCCAGGGCCTGGTGTAAGTGGTGTTTGGATGTCTTATAGGCTGGAAAGTCTTTATGCTTCTAGGTATGTTGAGATCTGGAAATAGCCTGTGTTCACCAACTACATTGCAAACACAGAATCTATGTCTAGTTTGACCAGAAACAGATTTATTCAGTTATAACAGAGAGATGAGAGTCTGCGGCAGGATTGGAGAACTGGTATGGAGGCCATTTTTGTTTCTTTTTGTAAATGAATTGCCTGTTCATGTTTTTTGCCTTTTTTTCTATGAGGTTTTGGGTCTCTGTTTCTGTCAATTTTTACGTTTTTTAAAAAATAGTTTAGGGATATTAGCCCTTTATCTGTGATTTATGTTGGAAATACTCTCTCTCAATTTGTCAATTGCCTTTGACTTCGTTTATAGTATTTTTATCCTGAAAAGCTATCTTTTATTTTTATATAGTTAAATGTATTTACCTTTTCTTTTATTGCGTCTGGATTTGGAATTGTGGTTAGAAAATTTTTCCTTACACCCAGGTTATATAGGAATTAACACGTATTTTCATCTACTGTGTATATGGTTTCATTTTGTTATATTTAGATCCTTGATCTGTTGGGGCTTTACTCTTACATGAAACAGGTATTTGCTTTTGAAACCCAGTTTTATTAGATGTATTCATTAAACCTCGGGTTGCAAATTAAAATGCTTTCAAGAGCCAGGCAGAAAGTTAATGAGCAAAGCTAGATGGTATAATAAAACAGAGTGGTAAGGTCCATGGCCAACCAGAGATTACATTTAAAAAACACACCCACACATTGGGACTTCCCTTGTGGTCCAGTGGTTAGGACTCTGTGCTTCCACTGCAGGGGCCACAGGTTTGATCCCTGATCAGGGAATTAAGATTACATAGGTGGTGGTCAGATAACACCCCTCACAGTGGGTATATTAGCTTCTTAGGGCTGCCAGAAACAAATGATCACCAACTTGGTGGCTTAGAACAACAGAAATTTATTCTCTCACAGTTCTGCAGGCAAGAAATCTGAGGTCAAGGTGTCAGCAGGTTAGCCCATTCTCAGGGGGAGTCTGTTGCAGGATGTCCTCCCAGCTTCTGTAAGTGTCAGCAGTCCCTGCATTCCTGGGCCCACAGCCACACCACTCCAGTCTCTGCCTGTCTTCACGTGGCCTCGTCCCTGCATTTCTGTGTCCAGACGTCCCTCTTCTCACAAGGACGCCAATCCTTGGATTCAGGGTTCACTCATATCCAAGACAACCTCATCTAACTTGATTACATCTCCAAAGATCATATTTCCAAGTAAGGTCACCCTCATAGGTTCCAGGTAGACACATGTTCTGGGAGGATGGTGAGGTGAAATCAGAACTGTCCAGAGCACCTAGAGCCTGTGTGCCGAGAGCTTGCAGATCTCCATGGACGTCTTCTGCTGCTGTTGGCTCCATCCGTGCCTAGTGACTAAGGGTCTGTTAAATTGGGAAACTCATCAGACCTCAGGGGCTTCCCTGATAGCTCAGTTGGTAAAGAATCCGCCTGCAATGCAGGAGACCCCAGTTCGATTCCCAGGTCAGGAAGATCCACTGGAGAAAGGATAGGCTACCCACTCTAGTATTCTTGGGCTTCCCTTGTGGCTCAGCTGGTAAAGAATCCGCCCGCAATGAAGGAGACCTGGGTTCGATCCCTGGGTTGGGAAGACTCCCTGGAGAAGGGAAAGACTACACCCTCCAGTATTCTGGCCTAGAGAATTCCATCGACTAAATGGACACAACTGAGTGACTTTCACTTCGCTTCACTTCATCAGACCTCTCCAAATCGGTTTTGAGAAACACTGACAGCTGGTCACTTTAAAACGTCCTGAGAAAAGGAAGAAGAAACTAGAGAGAGACCAACTCTCCTGAGTCTGAACGAAGAGCTGGCCTGCCCTGCAGCCTCACAGCAGACAGGCTTGTTCTAGATAAATATTTGGGTTTCCCCCTGGAAGCCAGGTCTCTGTTATGCTTCTTCTTTCAGTGTAAGGGGTGAATTCATACAAACCTCTCTGTGCCAAAGGACGTCCCCTTTCGTACCAGAGAAGGAGAGGGGTGGTGCTTGCCCCGCCTGGAGGTCCGGGGAAGAGCTCTCTGAGGATGCCCCCAGGCCCTGCCCCAGAGTCCCCAGCCCCTGGTTAGCCAAACACTAGCCCAGGTGCTGCTGTGAGGCAGTTCTGCAGATTAAAGTCCTAGGTCTGGTGATCTTAAGACACGAAGATTAGCTGGATGGACCTGACCCATTCAGGTGAAACTTGTAAAAGCAGGGTGTTTTCCCTGGCTAGGAGTAGGTAGGGGCCCTCAGAGGTGTTAGAAGGGTCAGAGGGACATGACACGCCGTTTCTGCTCTGAAGGCAGATGCGGCACTTGGGAAAGAATGTGGGTGGCCTCCCGGACTGAGTGTGGCCCAGCCCACGGCCAGAAAGGACATGGAACATCAGACCTACAGCCTCTGGGAGACAGATTCTCCCGCAGATGAGAGCCCAGCTGGGGGACACCTGGCTTTTTGCCTGTAAGACCTGCGCAGAGAACCCAGTCAAGCCTGGATGCAGATTTCCGGCCCACGGAACTGTCAGGTGATGAGTGGGTGTTATTTTAAGCTGCTAAGTGTGTGGTGACTTGATGTGCAGCAGGAGACAGGAACCGGCCTCTGCTCTGGATGAGGTCTGGGAGGCTGCTGAGAGAGGGGTCGGGCGACTCCGTCTCTTCCGCCGGAACATTTCCGTCCTGTGTTCACCCATGCCATCTACCAGAGCTCCTGGTCCCTGCCCATGACATAAAGACACCACAATGAGCTGGCTGTGGGGGCCACCGGCTCCAGAGGCTGATGGAGAGGACCTGTGCCGCTCTGTGGTTAACCAGTTCACTGAAGACCCGGCAACCAGGTGAGTCTAACCACCTTCTACCTGGGTGTTTTATAGCGTCCTAGAACCAAGGAATCTTCACATAATCAATTCCTCCTTTAGGGTAAGGTCCCAGAAAATTGCATCCCTTGGAAGTGAAAAAAACAAAAACGAGAACTAGCAACTCTGGGTACCTGCGTCTTGATACCCTCCTCCTTGCAGAGTGGAGGTGGACGCCGGGCACATGGTATCCACCAGGTACTCAGTAAACCTTGGCATTTGGGACGATGACTCAAAGGCGGAAGGCTTATTCACCACCCCCTCCCTGGTCTCAGTGTTGTGACCCAGGTGTCCTTGTCCCATCATGGAAGTGAGACCAGAGTGGGGACCTGCAACCTTGGCTGCGCAGCAGCGGCACCCGGGACAGGAAGGCGCTGAGCCTGTGCCCGGGAGGACCACCAGAGCCCCGAGCATCCTTGGGCCACAGTGCCCTGTGTGGGTAGGAGGAGAGGCAGTCAGGGCTTTGAAAACAGGTTTCAGGACTCACGTGTTGGAGAACACCCTCCCGCAGAGGGAGGAGCAGTCAGAGAAACACCAGAGGGCTTCTTAAGCAGGGGGTGTGAGGCAGGCGGAGGGATGAGAAGCCCCGTTCAGGCAAGAAAGACCGAAGGCCGTGGGAGCAGGGGTCAGGGTCTGATCTTGGAGGAAGTTGGCCTAAGCGTGGCCCCTACCTCCCCTCCGGCCGACAGGGTCTCTGTTCTGGGCTGCATTGCGCCCTGCCCCCCGCCCCCGCTGCCCCCGCCGCCCCCGCCGCCCCCAGATGTGTTGAAGTCCTGACCCGCATCACCTGCGAGCCTGGCCTTTTTTGGAAACAGGGCCTTTGTGGATGTAATCAGGTTGAGGCAAGGTCGTTAGGGTGGATCCTAATCCAGTAGGACTTGTGTCCGTATACAAAGAGAAGCATAAAGGGGAGGGGCCAGGTGAAGATGGAGGCCAAGCTTGGGGTGATGTGGCCACAATCCAAGGACACTTGGCCACCCCACCCCCGGCTCTGAAAAAGGCAGAGGGACCCTCCCCAGAGCCTCCCAAGAGGTAGCACAGCCATGCCCACACCTGGACTTCAGACTCAAGTACTCCATACGGTGAGAGAAGCCATTTCTGTTGTTTGAAGCCCCTGTGGTTTGTGGTTCTTGGTTATGGTGGCCCCAGAATGCTGACCCAGCCTCCAAGACCCAGGCAGGGATGGCCGCTTGGTGAACGTGCAGTGCTGCCCAGGAACTGCCTATTCACAGTAGTTCACAGGCCCTCCCCACCTGTTCTCTCTCATCATCTCAGGCTACAGAGGCAGGAAAACACATTTTATGTGCCCATCTTCCCTCACATCCAGGAGTCACTGTGTGGTCCCGTTCTGGCCAGTGAGACCCAAGTAAGTCTGCCAAGAAGTTTCTAAAACACTTCTGCTTCTCAAATCAAAGGACAAGTGTGTCAGGCGCCCCTCTTTCCTCTCCCCATCCGAGCTTGCTTGAGTACAACATGGCCACAGTGTTGGGGGCCACGGCATCGGGGAACCAGACTGCCATCTTCTTACCTTGTACCTGACCTCACCCAGCTCAACTCAGCTTGTCCCATGAGAAAAATAAAACCACTTTGTTCAGCTTACTTGGGCTTTCTGCTCCCTGCCGCTGACACCTTCCTGGGTACCATGCTCTGCCCACATGAGCCTTTCCAAGCCCGTCTTCCCTCCAGGTGACCAGAGAGGTTAAGGGCCGGTGCTCTGTGAATCAGACCAAGCCGACTCCTACCCTGGCTCCCTCACCTCCAGCTTGCAGTTCGCCCCTCCTCCCAGTGCCTCACTCCCCTAGAAATGGAGATAAAGATACCTACTTGGAAAGATGGCAGGAGAGTCAGATGAGATACTGCCGGCTCTTAGCAGATGCTGGAGAAATAGTGCTGCCACCATTTTCAGGAGCGTCTCCAGCCCTGGATCCTGATGTACGCTGCTGCTGCTGCTGCTAAGTCGCTTCAGTCGTGTCCGACTCTGTGCGACCCCATAGACGGCAGCCCACCAGGCTCCGCCATCCCTGGGATTCTCCAGGCAAGAACACTGGAATGGGTTGCCATTTCCTTCTCCGCTTGATGTATGCAGGGCTCCACAAAATCCTAAGCACAGGAAATGTGGTGCACTCGGGGTCAGGGCAAGGAAACTGGCCCATCTCACCTGGTCTCTCGAACCAGCAGTTGACACCCCGTCAGTTCCCGAGCCTCAGAGCTCACCACCCTAACTTTGGCTCAAGCCAGTCCCGTGTCAGAGAACAAGAATGGCCCTATATCATCATCATGGTTGTTGCCACCGTGGGAGCTGACTTGGTGCATGGGACACGGTGCAGGACATCACTTGTCGGAGGACAGACAGCGAGTGACAGAGCAAGGCCTCGAGACTGGTAGCTCCCCGTGCCTCCCGCCAAGCCCGACCGAGCTGAGGCTTTGGCACCAAGAGCAGGAAGGGCAGAAATGCCAAGGGACAAGGCACTTTCATGCCTCATTTAACCCTATGACATGCTTTGACATCAATAGATCATTATCCCCACCTGGCAAGGAGGCGATCAGGCCTCGGGGAAGGAGAGCAGATGCTGGCAGAGCTCACACAAGAAAAAATGCTTCCTGACCCCAAATGCTACTGCCCTGTGCCCTCCAGAAAGGCTGAAAACCAAGCCCGGGTCAGGATGATGGCTCTGTGGGCAAGGAGGGTCACTGGAGCTCAGGTGAGCCTGGTATCAAGGAGCTAGCCCCTATGGAGACCTGCAAGAAGCTGGGTGCTCTGAATCATCATCTTAGTCAGCCCTCTTTGGACAGAAGAAGAGACTGAGGCTCAAGGTGGCCACTTGCCCACATAGACAGCCAGGAAGGACAGACCCCACTTCCTACCCACTCTGTGACTCTAATCACTGAGAATTTCCTCACCAAGCAGAGGCCTTTGCCCTGCATTTTAATGATATATATGTAGGATATATGCTTATATATTAATATGTGTTTGGCTTCAGCTTAAGGTTTTGTGAAGAGGGAATCATGTGGCTCACATTTGCAACCACTGGTCCATAGGTCACACGGGTGATTCTTGGTGATGGGCTTATTTTCTTTCCTACAGGGATAATATTCCTCAAGAACTTCTAGATGGAACCATCAGAACCATACCTGGATAGTTTATGGCAAGGCCATGCTGGCATGTCCCAGATGGAGGTTAATACTGTCAAAACATGTGCCGGTGGCTTAATGGAATTCCAGTTCCCCAAGAGCAGGGGCCAGGTCTGGTACTTATCTTCCACCTTGGGTTTCCAGCTCTAGACAGATGCCTTATGGGCACTTATTAAATATTTTGAGGTGGTCATTCTGAATTCCCAAATAAGTTTTTGTGACACTTCTCCCAAGCAGAAACTTTTTCTTCTGTAAAGATCATGGTACTGGGCTAATTTCTCCAATTAGCAGGATATTTGTCTACCAATTATGATTTGTTATGTATAATTATGGTTCTACCCAAGTGCTTGAAAAGTGAAATGTTTTCCAAAATATTGTTGATATTTCTTTATAGCATAGCCTCAATCCGAGGATAGGAAAGACTTGAGGTGGAAGAGCATTTAGCCATTGAGCATTTAGCCATTAGGCAGGTTAAGTTCCTAACTAGTAGATGAGGAAAACAGGTTAAGGGCCACCAGGGATCACCTAGCCAACTCACTCATCACTCAAGTAGGGAAGTGGTTGCTGGTGCAGAAAATAATTGATGTCATTTACAGCCTCTTCAGGTTTTTAATCAATTACATTTGACCAAATTTCTCTGTATCACCTATGTGATAACAGTTTGCAATAATATGTGCCAGTCACTGTTCATCTGTGGTTCTGACATCAGGTATGAATTTACCCGGGTAACCTGCTGATTAGCAGCTCCCAAGGGCAGCTCCGCTTGCTTGTGGTGTCTAGTACATGTAAGGTAATCAATACATATTTGTTGACTGAATAATTGATGAAATCTGGATTGAAATGCTGCCTGTGACTTTCTCATTGAATGTGAAGGCCCACTTAACAGGCATCCTAGACCCTTCTAACTGATGCTGGGCTTTAATGAGAAATACCTTTGGTTGCAAAGAATGGTGATGTTGAACATTTAGGGTTTATTTTTTTCACATGACAAGAAATCCAAAGATGGGTAGTTGGTGGTGCTGCCTCAGCAATGATGCTCATTGATGTCAGGGACAGCATTTGTATGATTTGTGATTTGGTCCTTCCTAATGGTCAGGGCTATGATTTTTCCAGTGGTCATGTATGGATGTGAGAGTTGGACTGTGAAGAAAGCTGAGTGCCGAAAAATTGATGCTTTTGAACTGTGGTGTTGGAGAAGACTCTTGAGAGTCCCTTGGACTGCAAGGAGATCCAACCAGTCCATCCTAAAGGAGATCAGTCCTGGGTGTTCATTGGAAGGACTGATGCTGATGCTGAAACTGCAATACTTTGGCCATCTCATGTGAAGAGTTGACTCATTGGAAAAGACCCTGATGCTGGGAGGGATTGGGGGCAGGAAAAGAAGGAGATGACAGAGGATGAGATGGCTGGCTGGCATCACCGACTCAATGGACATGAGTTTGAGTAAACTCCTGGAGTTGGTGATGGACAGGGAGGCCTGGCATGCTGCAATTCATGGGGTTGCAAAGAGTCGGACACAACTGAGTGATTGAACTGAACTGAACTGAATGGTATCAATATGGCTGCCACAACTCCAGACATCACCTCCTGCACCAAATGCAGGAAAAAGGG
Source organism: Cervus canadensis (assembly GCF_019320065.1). NCBI lineage: Eukaryota > Metazoa > Chordata > Mammalia > Artiodactyla > Cervidae > Cervus > Cervus canadensis. The sequence goes on along the minus strand of NC_057403.1, from coordinate 52,130,303 downwards.
AGGAAGGGAAGAAGCCAGCAGTGTTCAGTTCAGTCGCTCAGTCGTGTCTGACTCTTTGTGACCCCATGGACTGCAGCCCGCCAGGCCTCCCTGTCCATCACCAACTCCCAGAGATTACTCACACTCATGTCCATTGAGTCGGTGATGTCATCAAACCATCTCATCCTCTGCTGCCCCCTTCTCCTCCTGCCTTCAATCTTTCCCAGCATCAGGGTCTTTTCAGATGAGTCATTTCTTCGCATCAGGTGGCCAAAGTATTGGAGTTTCAGCTTCAGCATCAGTCCTTCCAATGAATATTCAGGACTGATCTGCTTTAGGATGGACTGGTTGATCTCCTTGCAGTCCAAGGGACTCTCAAGAGTCTTCTCCAACACCACAGTTCAAAAGCATCAATTCTTTGGCACTCAGCTTTCTTTATAGTCCAACTCTTACATGCATACATGACTACTGGACAAACCATAGCTTGACTAGATGGACCTTTGTTGGTAAAGTAATGTTTCTGCTTTTTAACATGCTATCTAGGTTGGTTATAGCTTTTCTTTCAAGGAGCAAGCGTCTTTTAATTTCATGGCTGCAGTCACCACCTGCAGTGATTTTGAAGCCCCCTAAATAAATTCTGTCACTGTTTCCATTGTTTCCCCATCTATTTGCCATGAAGTGATGGGACCAGATGCCATGATCTTAGTTTTCTGAATGTTGAGTTTTAAGCCAACTTTTTCACTCTCCTCTGTCACTTTCATCAAGAGGCTCTTTAGTTGTTCTTCACTTTCTGCCATAAGTGTGGTGTCATCTACATATCTGAGGTTATTGATATTTCTCCAGGCAATCTTGGTTCCAGCTTGAGCTTCGTCCAGTCCAATATTTCTCATGATGTACTCTGCATATGTTAAATAAGCAGGGTGACAATATACAGCCTTGACGTACTCCTTTCCCAATTTGGAACCAGTTCATTCCATGTCCAGTTCTAACTGTTGCTTCTTGACCTGCATACAGATTTCTCAGAAGGCAGGTCAGGTGGTCTGGTATTCCCATCTTTTAAAGAATTTTCCAGTTTATTGTGATCCACACAGTCACAGGCTTTGGCATAGTCAATAAAGCAGAAGTAGATACAATTCAATATTTTTAGTGAATTAAAAGAGTACAACATGCACCAACCATCACTACAAGTTTAGAAGTTTTAATTACCTCAAAAGAAACCTTGTACCTGTTACGGTCACTCCTCAGTTATCCAGAACAACCTCAGCCCTGGCAACCACTGATCTGTTTTCCATCTCTTTGGATTTGCCTCTTCTGGATGTTTCATAGAGACACAATTGTACAAAATGTAGCCTTTGCCACTGACTGCTATAACTTAGCGTGATATTTACAAGGTTCATCCTTGCTATAGCATGTGTCAGTTTTCCCTACCTTTATTGAGGTATAATTGGGAAATAAAATTGAATATATTTAAGGTATACAACCTGATGATTTTATACACTTAATTGTGATTACCACAATCAAGCAAATTAACATTTCCATCAATTCACATAGGTTACCTACATTTTTTATTAGTTGAAGTATAATTGACCTACAATACTATGTTGGTTCCAGGTGCACAATATGGTGATTTGATACTTTTATATGTAACAAAATGGCCCCCCAGGATAAGTCTAGTTATCATCAGCCACCATACAAAGTTACTACAATATTATTGGCTATATTCCCCATGCTCTACATTTCATCCCCATTTATTTTGTAACTGGAAGTTTGCCCCTCCCCTCAATCCCTTTCAGCTATTTCACTCATTCCTCCCACCCCCATTCCCTCTGGCAACTATCTATGAGTCTGTTTCTGTTTTGTTATGCTTGTTCATTTGTTTTAGTTTTTAGATTCTACATATAAGTGAAATCATATGATATTTGTCTTTGATAGCCTGACTTATTTCACTTAGCATACTGCCCTCCAGGTCCATCAGTATTGTGACAAGTGGCAAGATTTCATTCTTTATTATGGCTGAGTAATAGTCCTCGACTATGTATATCACATTTTATTTGTCCATTTATCCATCCATGAACAATTGGGCTGCTTCAGTATCATGGCTGTATGAACATAAGGGTGCATGTATATTTTCAAATCTGTGTTTTTGTGTTCTTCGGAAAAATACCCAGAAGTAGGATTGCTGGATCATATGGTAATTCTATTTTTTCATTTTTAAAGGAAGCTCCATGTAGTTTTCGTAGTGGCTGCATCAATTTACGTTCCCACCAACAGTGTATGAGGGTTCCTTTTTTCCACATCCTTTCCAATACATGTTATTTGTTGTCTTTTTGATACCGCCATTCTGACGGGTGTGAAATGATACCTCATTGTGGTTTAGATTTGCATTTCTCTGACGACTCATGATCTGGACCATCTTTTCATATACATATTGGCCATCTGTATGTCTCTCTGGAAAAATGTCTATTCAGATCCTCTACTCATTTTTCAATTGGATTATTTTTTTATATTGAGTTGTATGAGTGCTTTGTATATTTTGGATATTAACCCCTTATCAGATATCTTATTTGCAAATATCTTTTCCCATTCAGTAGACTGCCTTTTCATTTTGTTGATAGTTTCCTTTGATTTACAAAAGCTTTTTAGTTTGATATAGTATCATCTGTTTATTTTTTCTCTTGCTTAAAGAGACAGATCCTCCCAAAATACTGCTAAGACCTCTGTCAAGGAGTGTATTGCCTATATTTTATTCTAGGAGTTCTATGGTTTCAGGTCTTACTTTGAAGTCTTTAATCTATTTTGTTTATTTTTGTATGAAGTTTGGGAAAATAGTCCAGTTTGATTATTTTGTGGCCATCCAGTTTTCTCAACACCATTTATTGAAGAGGTTGTCTTTTCCCCATTGTATATTCTTGCCTCCTTTGTCATAGATTAATTGACCCTAAGTGTGTGGGTTTACTTCTGAGCCCTCTGTTCCATTAATCTCTGCATCTGGTTTTGTGCCAATTTCATACTGTTCTGGTTACTGTAGCTTTGTGTAGTCTAAAGTCAGGGAGTGTGACACCTCCAGCTTTGTTCTTTTTTCTCAAGATTGTTTTACCTATTGGGGTCTTATGTGTTTACATACAAATTTCAGAATTTTTTGTCCTAGTTCTGTGAAAAATGCCATTGGTAACTTGATAGAGATTGCATTGAATCTGTAGATTGCTTTGGGGAGTATGGTCACTTTAACAGTATTAATTCTTCCTATCCATAAGTACTGTATATTTTTCCATTTGTTTATATTGTCTTCAATTTGTTTCATCAGTGTATTATAGTTACCTTTTTTTGTCTGTGGTGAGAACACTTACAATCTACTCTCTTAGCAAATTTCAGGGGCACAGTATGGTATTAACTCTAGCCACCACACTGTACATTAGATCCCCAGAACTTATCCATCTTGTAACTGAATGTTTGTAACCTTTAATCAACATTAATTGCTATTTATGATGATGTCTTACTCAGCATTATTGGGGCTATCATGACCTAATAGATTAGGCAACCCTCACTGTTTACCCCTGGGTTAGTAGCAGGGCATTTATGAAGCAGACATTGGAGCAGAGCACAGACTCCAAGGCACTGTCTGTCAGGAAGGTTATGTCTCTGGCTGGGGAGCATAATGTACACACATGAATGAATACAGCCCTTGGAATAATGGAGGTTTGTTACACTTGCTCCTTATATCATCACATCACAAGGGAACACAAGCTTCCAAGCATTATAGTGGGCACCGTATATATTTAATCCTCAGCATGACTCTGCAATAGATAGGATGCTCTTGACTACTTATACCAGAAAATCCAACTCAAAGGGGCTTAAATAGAAAAAGAAATTCACTGTCAGAAAGTCCTGAGGTGTGAAAGCTTTAGAGTTGGTGAATGTATTGGGTCAAGTGTACCGTTGAGGACTCAGTCTTCTTCTGTCTATACATTCTGCCCTCCTCAGAATGTCAGCCCTGACCTTAGTCTGGCTCTCCTCATGCTCACAAGTGGCTGCAACTGTTCCAGGAATCACATCTAGCATCCAGAAGAAGAAGGAAGATTATCTTTCTATGTATAACAATTTAAGGGCAAAGATAAACAAAACAAACAAAAACAAAAAACTTTGACTGAAGCCCCTTAGTTCAGGTTGTAGCACATGCCCATGCTTAGACTAACTTCAGACAAGAAGAATAGAGTCATCATTAGAGTCATAGAGTCATCGTTGACCAATAAGGATGCACCTTCTGGGCCTGGAGCCAGCCTCTCCTGAAGCCCATGGTTGTGGAACAGAGTGTGGAAGCCAGAGTAATATCAGGATTCTGTTTACAAACGAGGACACTGAGGCTCACAGAGGTCATATAACTTGCAGGAGGTCACATCTGACATCCTTTATGCCAGGTTTCTAACACAGATCTGTCGGACCCAAAATCTCTCTCCACTGGAGCACCCTGCTGCTTTATATGAGGTGGCAAGGGAGAAGGAGAGGGAAGGGCTTATATTATTACAGAGCTGATAACTTCAGAGCTGATATTTGCCCTTTTACCGTCATAATCACAGTGGCCATTGTACTCCATTAGAGGCAGCTTTTGAGAGTGTAGGTACTCCATAATCAGTAATTTTATAGCTGGGCAGATACAGTCTAGCTTCAGATAACCACATAGCTCGTTCCAGCATTGTGCGAGGGTCAAGTCTGCCAGGGTAATTACCTCCTCCTCTGTGGGAAATGTACTCCACAGCCTGTAGTGCTTTCTTCCTTCTTGTCCACCCCTTAGCTAGTTCTTAGCACCACACCAGGACTGGAAGGTGTTGGGTCTGCCTGGGTCGCTCAGTAGCATCCCTGGGAAACTGATGAGGGTGGAGGTTCCAGGGGCTGACTGTAATGAGGCTGGAACTTCCCCAGACTTGCTGTCTCACCTATCACTGCTCCACCGCCACAGATGAGGGAGAAGTAGCTGTCTCAGCAACAGTCTCCTCAAGCTGGTTGCTCACTCGACACTCACACGGCACTGCACATCACTAGCGTGGAAACAGGGTGTGCCTTGCCTTTATCCTGAGATGATCGGGCTGAAACCTTCTTCGTGTCGCCTGGGTTCATGAACAGTTAACAACGTCAGAGGGCACAGCTGGGAAAGCCCAGGGCTTTGGAAGCCCGGCTTCTGTCTTTCCCACTTTGGCGTTGGACATGCAACTTATTCCCTCTGCACCCCAGTTTTCTTATCTATGTGCCACTTTGGCCAGGCTGCTCTATGCCTCAGGGACCACGGATACGGGAACCTGACGAGTGGCTGGCACCCAGGAGCAGCGGCCATGTTATCCTCACTGGACTTGGGCCAATAAAGTTGGGACCAAGTCAAGGCTCCTCCGTGGAACTTTTTACAAGTTACGGGCCAGTTTCTTACCACTCATGGAGCATGGCCGAGGTGGATTTGGATGGAGCGATTTGATTCAGTAGTCATCTGACATCTTGGCATGCTCTGAAAGGAGAATTTAAATTTTCCTGTGAGGGCCGGCTTCAAAATCTTGTGAGCTTCCTTGCTTGGTCCAGGGAGCTGGGAAAGAAACACTCTTGGATTTATGTCTCCTCCTGGGTGAGTGTGTTAGCTCCCTCTGGCTGCTCAGTAGCTTAACACATATTTATTATCTCTCAGTTCTGGAGACCGGAAGTCTGAAATTAGTCTCACAAGTTTAAAAATCAGCGTCAGCAGGGTTGCTCTTTCTGGAGGCTCCAGGGGAGAATGTTTCTTGCCTTTTCCAGCTTCTAGAGGCGCCGCATACCTGGGCTCGCAGTCCCCCTCCTCCATTTGCGAATTTCAGTCTCTGCTTGCATCCTCCCATCCTGTTCTTCTGACTCAGACCCTTCTGCCTCCTTCCCTCCCTCTTATAAGGACTCTGTGAGGATATTGGGCCCCAGATAATCCACGGTAATCTTTGTCTCAAAATCTTTATCTCAATCCCATTGGTGAAGTCCCTTTGCCCGGTAAGGTCACATATTCACGGAATTAGGACGTGGGTGTCTTTGGGGCCTTTATTCACCTGCTACAGCGCGTGTACAGCAAGCCTGTGGTAGAGGGGACCTCGCAGGCATTAGAAGTGTGCTGTGCTTAATGCTCCAGGCAGCAACCACACTCCTGGGGTGACACCACCTGCTGAGGACCAGGAAGGGGTCCTAGGTTATTTCTGATGACCGAGAGAGAGCTGGATTTACAAATGCTGGACTGACGCCTGCCTTCTTTTCCCACAAGAGTCCAGACAGGAAAACAGACCACACCAGCTATTTGGGCAGGAGAATTCAATACAGGGCATTGGTTCAACAGATTTGGAAGTGCAGAGAGGCAGGGAGGGAACCTGTGATAGTAAAGAGCAGCAAATGTGCATCCTTCAGGCAGAGAAAAGATTCCCCCACAAAGTCCAGTTGTCAACTGGTTTGCTAGCTCTTAACCTGTTACAACACAGAGCTGTGACATGTTGGCTTAGCAAAGTGGATTTGCAGGCTATATACCACCTCATCTAGTCCTGAATAAGTTAAACACGTGCGTTAGAAAGGTGCTTGCACAGAACCTGAGGATCGAAGCAAATGCTACACAACTGGAACACGAGTAAGAGCAAGAAAGCAGCAGAGGCAACTGTCTGGTTTCTGCCCAAGTCCTCATCAGATCCATCCACGTAGGAAACAGAGATGGTCATCCAGTCAGACCTCAAAGACAGTGCCAGAATCCAAGTCAGGAAGTGTATTGGAAACACACATTCCGAAACCCAGGACCATTAGCAAAAATCCTCACCTAAAGGCATCTTTCTGCCTTGAGGTATCGTATTACTGATGATGGAAGCTGACAGAATAGCAAAACATTAAAAAACATCATTTCATCTTTTACTCAGCACTTTAAAATTTCCACGTTGGGGGAATTCCCTGGCAGTCCAGTGATTAGGGCTCACCTGTGTTCCATCCCTGGTCAATCTCACAAGCCTCACAGCATAACTGCCCCCTCCCCAATTTTCCCTGTTAATGTGGCTCTTATGACTTTGCATAAAAGATGAGAACAAAGGTGCATGTGTTTAATTCATAAATTTTTAAATGCACATATATTGTGCTGAAAAGTTTTTGCACTAAAGAATTCACGTTTACTAGCTGTCAAAACAAAAACAAAAATCAAAACCCCAAACCAGTGACTGTAGGAAACATTTTAGCTTCCTGTACTGTGTAATTGAGAATTCCGAGAGTTTCATGGGTGGGGAGCGCCTGTTGTATAGAGAAGGTGTTCGGAGAGTGTTTGCCTGTTGGTTTGTTTTCTGACTTGCTGGAACCAGGCAGAGGGGCCCTTCCACCTCCGGGTGGCCCCCACTTCTCAGCAGAGGGAGGGTTGGGTGCTGGGGAGAGGAGAGCTCTTACAGCCAGAAATAGGGGCACAGGTGTGGCTCTCAGACCATACATGGGGTGCCAGTCCTAATCACACAGGACTTTACAGGGGAAACACAGTTCTGATCCTTCCGCCCTTCAAGGCTGGGGCAGGAAGTGGAAACCACTGTCCCACCCCCCTTTACCCAGAGCCCCAGGCCTGGCTTGGAGATGGAGTGTGGGGGTGCATTGGTATGGACTGTTGGTTGGGATTCTGATAGAAGGCTCTTGAGGAGAATGATCCCCCTGAATTATACAGGACATTGGCTTGTAAATACCTTTTTTTTTTTTTAAGCAGAGGGTCCATGACTTTCACCATATTCCCAGATTCACCATATTCCCAGCCTTCCCAAGGAAGGCTGACAAGAGTTGGGAAAGCATATTCTGAGCTCAGGCTAAGTTCTGGCCATGGGACCGTCTCATCTCTGAGCCTCTGCTTTCCTCATCTGGATGAGGGGACAGTCCTGCCCACCACCACCACCCACGCCCACCCCCAGAGTTGTTACCATGGACACGCAGAGCAGTGATGCCCGGTAGCAATAACACTAGCCTTTGCTGACCCCACTCTTCTCCCCAGGGCCTCCCCGGGTTCTCAGCTGCCAGGCTCCTCAGTGGCCTTTTTGTTTGTTTGGAGTGAGTTCCGGAGAAAAGATTGTCAGCAGAGTTCCAGAAAACACACACACTCCTCCACGCTTGGAAGTCTCCCAGCTGCTCCCATGGCCACCTAGCTGAGAAAAAGTGGTGTTAGGAATGTTTATCTCTGGAGGAAGCTGAAGAGCTCCTTTCAGCAGAACAAGGAGAAACCACAGGAGGGGGCAGGGGGCCTTGCTGGAGCATCTCAGCATGGCACTGTGGGAATATCCATGTCCTTTGTTCTGCCTCAGCCAACAACACCTCCGAGAGAGGCTGTCAGCCAAGTCCTGGTGGTTTCATGTCACAGGCCACACTGATGGCTCAGACCAAAGAGATTGGTCCTCGACTCCAGCGTTCAGCTTCCAGGCAATGTGGGGACCACCTCTGTGGTCCACATCTCTGCATCCTTCTTGTTCCCAGCTGCCATCTTGTGTGAAGAAGCAGGGCTCTTGGCGAGGTTCAAGCCAATCACATAATGGTTAAGGACCTCTGTTCTGGAATCACATTGACCAGGGTTTGAATCCTGGCTCTGTGTGCCCTTGGGAAAATTACTCAGTCTGCCTGAGCCTCGGTTTTTTAATCTGCAAAATGGCAGTAGCAAGTACTCTCACCACAATGGGTGGTGCTGAGACCCGAATGAGGTTATTATAATAAAGCATTCAGCATAGGTAAGTGCGGACACATGGAAAGGTGATCACAAGGGGTAGCTGGTGTTTTTTTCAGTTGTCTGAATATAAAATCGAAAAGTGGTAAAACACAAAAATTTCCAAGAAGAAAAGCAAAAGCCCTGGTGACCCCAGGCTCTGGAGGTACACACTGCTGGCCTGTGGTTAGGTTGCTGTTCAGTCTCTCTTCTTTTTAAAAAAAAATTTTATTGAAATATAGTTGATTTTCAGTCTATTTTCTTTTTAATTTTCAAAAAATTTTAAATTGGAGGTTAATTGTTTTACAATGTTAGGTTGATTTCTGCCATACCAGTCTGTTTTCTTTTTTAAAAAATTGTTTTTATTTGAAGGATAATTCTTTACAATATTGTGTTGGTTTCTACCATACATCAACATGAATCAGCCAAAGGTATAGGTGGGTCCCCTCCCTCTTGAACCTCCCTCCCACCTCCCACCCCTTCCCACCCCTCTAGGTTGTCACAGAGCCCGGTTTGAGTTCCCAGAGTCATAGAGCAGGTCCCACTGGCTGGCTGTTTTACGTATAACGGTGTATATGTGTCTGTGCTACTCTGTTTATCCCCCCCTCCTTCCCGCACTGTGTCCTTAAGTCTGTTCTCTATGTCTGTCTCCATTGCTCCCCTGCACATAGCTTCATCAGTAACATCTTTCCAGATTCCACACATATGCACTAGTACATGATATATGCTTCTCTCTTTCTGACTTACTTCACTCCATACCAGTCTATTCTCTATGCATGTTTTTCATAGATTCTGCTCCCTGGTGAATGAGTACAGCTTACATGCATATATACATGCTAACTGTCCTTAATTCCAAGCATGATCTTTTTTAACCCACTTTTTTTAAACTTAAAAATATATGGAGAGCATCTTCTCCAAATCATTACATTTTTACCATATTGCATATTTCCCCACATTTTGATATTTCTGAGATAAAGATGTGTTTTAGAATCAATGTCAAAAGAAACATGCCAGCTATTTTCTTCTCTTTCTCTTTCTCCCCTGAAAAGGGGGCTATGAAATGGTATGTTGCATGTAAGATATGGTAACAATGGAGCTTTCGAAAAAGAACTTCTTAGAAACCACATCATATTCTTGAGTGCCTTTGCCATAATTAGTGTAACTGACTTCTACTTTTGGACATTTCAACTCCTTCCTTTTTTTTTTTTTTTTTCTCTTTCTTTACTATAATCAACAGTGCTGCCAAAGAAAGCATATGGCAGGAAGTACAATCTGGTGGGTCACTGACCCAGCGAGACGGAGGTGTGGGTAGTGGTCAAGGTCACAGCCAGCCTGTGGTGACCTTGAAGAGAGGAGGGTGGGAGATCAGTGCCGACTCCCTTCTTCCCCTCTCTGTCCAGCCTCATGCCAGGGCTGCCTGCTGGTGAGGAAGGGGGCACAGTTCTTCAGGACAGCATGCAGCGGAGCCCCAGATGTGCATACGTGGTGCCCAGCATGCACACACCAGTCCCAGTGAGTCGAGGCACCGGCTTCAGGCTGGGAGCTTACTGCTCGGGCTTTCCCCTCCCGTGGAACAGAAGGCACGGAGAGCGGCCGCCAGCACCAGGCACAGACGGGAGCCACGTGCTCCAGGCAAGAGCACAGACGCTGTCTCCTTTCCTGGAGTTCCGTCTCATGCCTGCATCTCGGGGAGGATGCTATTCTTAAGTGCCTGGCTCTGCTGACTTGTGCACACGACGGGAGGAGAGGGGATTGACAGGGTGCAGGGGTGGGCAGGGGGCGCTGCCCATGCCCTCGCTAACAATGGGCTGGGGCTGGTGGCTGTCACACCCACTGCCGACAGTAATCACATCCTGCCTTGCCTTTCCTACCAGCTCTGACACAGGCGGCCACACCCCGCTTCTGGAAAGCACCGCTCATACTCCAAGGGTGCTTCTTGGCCACCCCTTCCACCTCCCCCCCCGGGGCCCTCCCCCTCCGCAGATCCCGCTACCAGCTCTGGGGGCTGTGTGGTCCCTGGGCCACCATGAGAAGCACTTGATACCGCAGGCTCTTTGAGGGGAGGGCACCGGTCCGCTTTGGAATGTTGGCGGTTATGTGGGACAGGCTCTGGGGTAGGGTGTGAGGCCCAGCCCGGCCACTTTCAGCCAGGGCTGGGGGCTGGCAAGCAACAGAGGGGTTGCGGGAGGGGGTTGCTGGAAGGACAGGGTCTAGTTTACAGAACAGAAAGGAAAGATGGACAACAGATGACTGGACAGAGAGGAGAGGCACAGTACTGGGATGTGGGAGGCCACTTAGACGCAGGGGCGGGGTGCTGCTGGGATCCGCTTGCTGCATTTTACACTCAAAGCCACAGAAAGCCAAAGGGGAGAGGACTTGCCCAGTCACGTGGCCCGTTGGAGGCACAGCCAGCCCTGAACTCAGGCCTCTGACGTGGGCAGTGGGGCCAGCCCACGTGTCCAGAGAAACCCCAAACCACAGGGTCCTTCCTGGAAAGGGGGTGCTTTTTCCAGGGCTGCCTCCCCTCCCAACTCCTGACCCCTGACCCCAGGCATGGCACGTTTGGGATTGGCTGGCGGGCTGGGCCCCAGGCAGGACCAGGGTGTGACTCAATTCTGCCTACTCCACGAGCCCCAGAGGAGGAGGCTGGTGAGCAGGAGCCAGTGCACAGCCACCAACCAGCTGCCCAAGTCTCGCTCAAAATGGCCAGGCCTCAATTTGCAGAGGCCATAGAAGCACAGCCTTGGCAGGACGCCAGGCCTTGCCTCTCTGACCACCAGCAAGCCCACCCTGTTGGCATCCACTCACATGACGCATCCCACCCTCCGTGCCCTGGCCACACCAGACATCTCACCCGTCCCTCCTCACTTTCCATACATTGTCACTTCACCTGGAACGCCCTTCCCCACCCCACTAGCATGAAAGTATTCAGGTTCTGCAGTCAGAAAACCACGCAGCATTCACAACTTCCTGGTGTGGACCTTGGGCGAGTTGCAGGGCTCTTCTCCATCTCAGTTCCTCCTTGGTAGCGTGGAGATAAGATGTCTCCTGCAAGGTTGCTGTAAAGTTGAGGGCTGAGGTGTGCAGACGCAGACGTTTGGCACACAGGAGATGCTCGGGATGATGGCTGTTCATTCCAGGGCCCAGCTTCTCCCTTGGGCACCCAGCATGCAGGAATGTTCCAGGCCACAGGGTCGCCCTTCCTGGACCCACCTCTAGCCTTGATCTGGGTCATTTTTTGTAGCGCTTCCCAAATGCTGCCCTGCACTGTCCTTGTGGCAGAAGGGAATGTTTCGCCTGCTTACAATCAAGCCACACACACACGAAAAACTGACTGTCGCCAATTCTTGCCTTCAAAAGTGGCAGATCATAGTGGAGATGCTGGCCTCAGGGTTCTAGTTAGCCAAGAGCAGAGGAGAACTTGTCATTTCAGAGCCCCAGCTAGTGCCTCATGCTGCTAACTGCTGGAATCTTGGCTTACCTGAGCAAGTTAGTGAGCTTCTGTGTTACTCAGGATTCTCTTCACTGCAAATGACAGATTTTCAACCCAAATCTCTAAAGTAAGAATAATATTTATTGGTTCAGAATCTATAGTTGTCCTTATCTTCAGGTACAGCAGTATCCAGGGGCTCAGTGGTATGTCTCCTCTGCTTTCCTCTGTGGATAATCTCATCTGTTTAACAGAGGGTGATGGTAGCTCTAGGTTTCTATGTCAGGCTGTATATTTCAAATTTAGCCACATCTATATATGTCCCATCCCACATACTCTCCTAAAATGTAATGCTGACAGGGGACTTCCCTGATGGTCCAGTAGCTAAGACTCCACCCTCCCAATGCAGGAGGCCTGGGTTTGACCCCTGGTCAAGGAACTAGATCCTGCATGCCACAACAAAGATCAAAGATCCCCCATGCCACAGTTAATACCCGGTGCAGCCAAGCAAACAAGTACGTAATGGTAGTTGAGGAGATAGCTCTTCATTCTCCCAACATCCACATATCACTTCTTAGTAAAGATGATTGATTCACTGGGGTGAGTCTCATCTTTAACCAATCATTGTGGCCAGAGGGATGGAAAATTCTGGCTGGTTAGGCTGGAGCATGAGTCATGTTCTGGCCTGGTGAAGAATGGGGACAGAGATGATCAGCTTGATCAGGACCCCAGCAAGGAAAAGGGGGATGGGGCTATTAGCTAAAGGGTGAGTCATTCTAGCATGTGAAGGCAGGTCCACAGCTTATTTGTGAGTTGTTCTACCAGTCAAGAAAGTGTTTTATTTGTTAAGGCATAGATGATGGGGAGTTGGGAAAAGGAACCCAGAAAAACAACTTTCACACTGTTTGTCCTACCATGCATGGATAGGATTCAGAGAAAATAGGAGAATGTCAAGATATGCACGAGGGACCTCCCTGGTGGTCCAGTGGCTAAGACTCCGAGCTCCCAATACAGGGAGCCTGGGTTTGATCCCTGGTCAGGGAACTAGATCCCAGATGCTGCAACTAACAGATTCCATGTGCTGCAACAACTAAGACCCAGCTTGTGCATACATGCTAAGCCACTTCAGTTGTTTCTGGCTCTTTGTAACTCCATGGACTGTAGCCTTCTAGGTCTCTCTGTCCATGGAATGCTCCAAGTAAACATACTAGAGTGGGTTGCCATGTCCTTTTCCAGGGGATCTTCCTGATCCAGGGATCAAACTGGAGTTTCTTATGTCTCCTGCATTGGCAGGCAGGTTCTTTACCACTAGTGCCACCTGGGAAGACCCAGCACAACCAATAATTTTATTATTGGTTTTTAAAATTTATTTAAAAAAAAAAGATAACACAAGCAGCCAATAATGCCTGAGTTACCCATGTCTGTGTGAGGAACTAATATTCTGTGCTCAGTATTGCACTGGGTGTTCTATATACATTCTCACTTAATGAACCTGCACTCTTGGAGGGAAAGGACTGAGCCCCTGGGGCAGTATCTGGAATGTAATAGTATGTTTTAATTAGGATTGCATCTTGGCTACTATAATAAAGGCCAAAATAACAGTGGTTTAAATAAGATAGGACTTTCTTTCTCTCACAATTGCCCAAGATTAAATAATTCAGGCCCATGTGGCAATTCTAGCTTCTCTTATACATATAAGATCATGTTGCTCTGCCAATCCCAATATGTGGCCTCCATCTTCAGACCTAAAAGGGCTGCTCCAGCCCCTGCCAGCATGTCTACATTCCATCCAGGGCAACAAGATAAGAGGGAATGAAGGATGCCCTTTCCTCCTTTTAAGGACTGGCCCAGAACTCTCACCACTCTCTATTGCTGACATCCCATTCCCAGAATTTAGTCACATGACCACATCTAGCTGTAAAGGATGCTGGGAAATGTAGTTTCTAGCCAGCAACTATGTGCCCTCTGAAACTCAAGGGTCATATTACTAAATAAAGAACAGGAGATTGGGTATTGGGTGATGAACAGTAGTCCTGGCCTGAGACACTCAGAAGCAGTATCCCTAACGAGAGAGGCTGTGTGTACCCTGAATAAGAGCACAGGCCCTGGAGCAAGCTTTCGGACAGTTTTATATGGGCTCTGCCCTTAATGTGAGCTCTACACTGTGTGATCTCAGCCTCAGTTTTCTTACCCATAAAAGAGAAGTGGTGGTGATGCTACATTTCACTGAGTCTAAGATTCACATGTTGAATGTTTTTACAAGTAATGACATGTTTAATTGACAGTAGTTTTCATTTTTAGTAGTATCCAACATAATGGTGTGTCTTATAACTAATGGTGTCAACAAAATATATAATTTTTTTGAGAACAGTATATTAATAGTATATGAATAAATAGAATATACACATTCTACTTATTAATACAAATAACTCCAGTGTTCTTGCCTGGAGAATCCCAGGGATGGAAGAGCCTGGTGGGCTGCTGTCTATGAGGTCACACAGAGTTGGACATGACTGAAGTGACTTAGCAGCAGCATGGATAGAATATATAGAATAGTGATTGACCACTCTCATATTTTCCACCTGAATAGTGTCAGGATCATAGCAAGAGCTCAGTAAATGCCAGAATCGTCAGAGGGTAAGAGGAAGTGGCTTGTTCAGTTGGGGCTAAAATAATACCCAGGGCTCAGAAAATATAAACCACCCTGCTATTGTCAAGGCAGAAAACGGACAGGTCCTTCCTTCATCTGACACAACACTGATTTTAAAATCAGTTTTGCAGGGACTTCCCTAGTGGTCCAGTGGCTAAGACTTCCTTTTCCAATGCATGCAGGAGGCGTGGGTTTGATCCCTGGTCAGGAAGCTAAGATCCTACATGCCTCATGGCCAAAGAAACAGAACATAAAACATAAAACAGAACATAAAAACATTAAAAATATCATAACAAGTTCAATAAAGACTTTAAAAATGGTCCACATCAAAACATCTTAAAATCAGTTTTGCAACTGATGACAGAACGGAGTGGATAGGGGTTATGTGGAAGGGGTGGGGACCAGCTCACATACTGTCTTAGCTCAGGATGCTGTAACGAAATAGCACAAACTAGGGGGTGGGGCTTATAAACAGCAGACATATATTTCTCATAGCTCTGGAGACTAGAAATCTGAGATCAGGGTGCAGCAAGGTCAGACTCTGGTGACAGTCCTCTTTCGGGTATGGACTGCTGACTTCTGATTGTATCCTCAGATGGCAGAGAGCAGAGCAGAGCCGTGGCAGCCAGCCCCCTAGAAGGGCCCTAATTCCATTCATGAGGGCTCTACCCTTTAGGCTTCATTTAATCTAATCACCTCCCAAAGGTTCTACCTCCAAATACCATCATATTATGCGTAGAGCTTCACCATAGGAATTTTGGGCAGGACACAAACATCTGGTCCCTAACACTTAACTTCTCAGTTTTCCTCCATAAGCCATGGGGCTGCCGTAACAAACTACCACAGGTTGGAGGGCTTAAGACAATAGAAATTTATTCTCTCGCCGTTCTGGAAGCCGCAAGTCCGAAATCAAGGTGCGGGCAGGGCTGGGCTCCCACTAAAGGCTCAAGGAGAGGATCCTTCCTACCTCTTCTGGTGGCTCAACACCCTTTCATGACCTCCTCATGAAAGTGAAAGTGAAAGTTGCTCAGTGGTGTCCTACTCCTTGTGACCCCATGGATTTAGTCCATGGAATTCTCCAGGCCAGAATACTGGAGTGGGTAGCCTTTCCCTTCTCCAGGGGATCTTCCCAATCCAGGGATTGAACCCAGGGCTCCCACATTGCAGGCAGATTCTTTACCAGCTGAACTATGAGGGAAGCCCTGATACCCTAATCATATACCTGCAAAAATCTGTTCTCTGCGGGTAAGTGTGCGTTCTGAGATGTGAGGGGATATGACTATTTAGGGGGCGCTCTTCACGGCAGAACGTCCCTCACTGCAGTGTGTTCCCTGCCTGGCTTTGCTCGGTTCTGCTTTCTCTCTCTCTCTTTTTTTTTTCTGCCGTCTTTCACTCACTAGCACATCTGCTGGTTCCGAGCGGCATCCGTGATTCCAACGTCTTGAACATTCTGTTCCACGCAGATGGGGAAGGAGGCACCCAGCCGTTCTACTAGCTGCCGTTAAAATATAATAAGTTAGAGAAGAGATGAGGGAAGATAAGCCCGGGAGGAATAATTAACAGGAGGGAATGTCACGTGGCATGAACTCACTCAAGCACACCAAAATTTGTTACTGAGGCTTCCTCAGAGCTCCATTTATTTTTTTCTCTTCAGTAAAATGTTCTAGGTAAGCACTGAACTTGTCAAAATGCAAAGAGATGGCATAAAGATTTTTAGTTTGGGGTATCAGCTTTTCTCTCTTTTTTTTGAGGTAAAAAGGAAATTAGGCAAGTGTCGTGTTACAAGCCGAGGTGGTTTTTCTACTAGGTCAGGAGGCAGCCTCTTAAGAGTCCACAGGGCCAGCTCATTGAGATCAGCCTCTGCCCGCACTTGGGCCACGGTGGGGCAATGATGCTTTGGGACTGTTTAAAAGTCACCGTGTACAGGGTTTTGTTAGGATTATGGGAAAAGTTTTCTGAGGTCAGGATTAATTATTTTAAATCTGGAAGGGATCTGAAGAAACGATGTTGCTCAGTGGTTCTCAGGCCTATGTCAGCCCTAATTAACACCTTTTAAAGAATACAACAGGGCTTTCCTGGTTGCTCAGGTGGTAAAGTGGCTCAGAGGGTAATCTGCCTGCAATGCAGGAGACCCAGGTTCAATCCCTAGGTCAGGAAGTTCCCCTGAAGAAGGGAATGCCTACCCACTGCAGTATTTGTGCATGGAGAATTGCATCAACAGAGCCTGGTGAGTTACAGTCCATGGAGTTGGACATGACAGAGCAATTGACACACACAAAGAATATAGTGAATATTCTATAATGCTCTTCTTCATCTGAAATGAAATTCATAGAAATAATAGCCTACCTACACACTAACTGGAAAATAAAAGCACAACAACATAATGCCCTAACTGTAACATGAAGAAAAAGTCATTTAAAATAATACAGCGTAGATCTCAAAACATCAAGGTTGAGGTCTGAGCATGATGGATGACACAGTGAAGGGGTACATGCTTGCCCAGAAGGGGGAATCACGGTGACACAGGTGCATCACATGAAGGCATCGCCGCTGGTGATGGGATTTTCCAAAATGGTGAGCAACTCATAGTCAAGCTCTGAACAGAAGAAGTGACCATCTGCCCTTGACCACATGATAGCTACTCTCCCAGACTATCCAGTGTCTATGCTGGCTCATGACTCATTGGAAAAGACCCTGATGCTAGGAAAAATTGAGGGCAAGAGGAGATGGGGATGACAGAGGATGAGGTTGTTGGATGACATCACTGACTCAGTGGACATGATTTTGAGGAAACTCAGGGAGTTAGTGATAGGCAGAGAAACCTAGCATGTTATACAGTTCATGGGGTCCCAAAGAGTCGGACACGACTTGGCCACTGAACAACATGCTGGTGCTGCAGAGGACAGACAGACAGAAGACGGAGCGAGTTCTAGACCTGTAAACTACGAGAGGGCTTATCTTTTACATAAGCTCTGGTGAAACATTGCAAAGAGGAGAGGTTGGGGAATTCTTCATTTGGGGGACAGTCTCTGCCATGGAGTGCCTACAAATTTCACATGCCCTAGGGGCAGCGCTGCCCCTATTGAGGACCGCTAATGTTCGGTGACCCAGTTTTAAGGTAAACTGAGTGAGGCTGGGGCTTCCCAGGTGACTCTGTGGTGAAGAATCTGACTGCCAACATAGGAGATGAGGATTCGATCCCTGAGTCAGGCAGACCCCCTGGAGAAGGAAATGGCAACCTGCTCTAGTGTTCTTGCCTGGGAAATCCCATGGACAGAGGAGCCTGGCAGGTTACAGTCCATGGGGTCCCAACAAGTCAGATACCACTGACCATGCACACACCACAAGTGAGTTTTACACATGAGTTCTTCCAAACATTTAAAGTCTATCATTCTGGTCTCACACAAACTCTTCCAAGGAATACACAAAGAAGGAATATTTCCAAATTCATTCTGTAGGGCCAGTGTAATCTTGATGCCAAAACCTGACAAGAATAGTGTGAGAACAGAAAGTTACAGGTCAAAACCACCCATAAAAAAGTCACAAAAATCTTACACACAATATTAGCAAGCCCAATCTTTTCTATATGTATGTCATGATATGTTACATAACATATCATGACAAATGCTAATTTATGCTAGGAATACAGAAGTGGTGTATTGATAACATTAGAAAAATCTGTAAATGTCATTCACTACATTAACAGATTAAAGAAGAAAAAGCACTTGATCATTTACACAGATGCAAAAAGAGCAATAGCTAAAACTCAACATTTTTTTATTATAAAAAAAGTCCTAAAAGATTAAGAACAAAATTGTTGTTATTGTTTAGCCTTTAAGTCTTGTCCAACTCTTGGCGACCCCATGGATTGCAGCACACCAGACTTCCCTGTCCTTCACTGTCTCTCAGAGTTTGCTTAAACTCATGTCCATTGAGTTAGGGATGATATCTAACCATCTCCTCCTCTGCTGCACTTTTCTCCTTTTGCCCTCATTCTTTCCCAGCTTAAGGATCTTTTCCGATGAGTCAGTTCTTTGTATCAGATGGCCAAACTATTGAACCTTCAGCTTCAGCATCAGTCCTTCCAATGAATATTCAGGGTTGATTTCCTTTAGGATTGACTGGTTTGATCTCCTTGTAGTCCAAGGGACTCTCAAGAGTCTTCTCTAGCACCACAATTTGAAAACATCAATTCTTCAGTGCTCAACCTTCTTTATGGTCCAACTCTCACATCCGTACATGACTACTGAAAAAACCATAGCTTTGACCTTATGGACCTTTGTTGGCAAAGTGATGTCTCTGCTTTTTAACATGCTGTCTAGATTTGTCATAACTTTTCTTCCAAGGAGAAAATGTCTTTTAATTTCATGGCAACAGTCACTGTCCACAGTGATTTTGGTAGATAGGACCCCCCAAAATAAAATCTGTCCCTGCTTCCACTTTTTCCCCATTTATTTGCCATGAAGTGACAAGACTGGATGCCATGATCTTCATTTTTTGAATGTTGAGTTTCAAGCCAACTTTTTCACTCTCCTCTTTCACCTTTCATCAAGAGGTTCTTTAGTTCCTCTTAACTTTCTGCCACTAGGGTGGTATCATTTGTATATCTGAGGTTGTTGATATTTCTCTTGGCAATCTTGATTCCAGCTTGTGATTCATCTAGCCTGCCATTTTGCATGATATACTCTGCATATAAGTTAAATAAAGGGAAAGAAAGTAAAAGTGTTAGTTGCTCAGTCATGTCCGACTCTTTGCAACCCCATGGCCTGTAGGCCACCAGGTTCCTCTGTCTGTGGAATTCTCTAGGCAAGTATACTGGAATGGGTAGACATTCCCTTCTCCAGGGGATCTTCCTGACCCAGGGATAGAACCTGGATCTCCTGCATTGCAGGCAGATTCTTTACCATCTGAGCCACCAGGGAAGCCCCGAGTTAAATAAGCAAGGGGACAGTTTATAGCCTTGATGCACTCTTTTCCCAATTTTGCACCAGTCAGTTGTTCCATGTCCAGTTAGATTTTCTTAATATCTTAAGCCTATCTACCAAAAATTCTATAGTAAATATAATTCTTAAGGTACACATTCGAAGCAGTGCCTTTATAGTCAGAAACAAGGCAAGGATGACTCTCTCTCTCTGCTTCTCTGTAACGTTGTACTGGAGGAGCCACCAGCACAGGAAAATAGGGAAAGTATTGTTTGTCAGGGTTGGACAGGGAGGAACGAAACCATCATCGCCTCTTGTGCGACATGACTGTGTTAAAAACTACAGTCTACGGGAAAATCATTAGATATGAGAAGAGTTTAGCAAGGTGACGTCCAATCATTAAACATTTAAATCTAATAAGCCCAAACAGAGTAGCTGGGAGCATGCCAAATGAGAGGTGCAGGTTCTATCTGGGCAGCAAGAGCTGAGCCCAGAAAAGGTTCTGCCCAAGGTCAGTGCTGGTTCAGGAATGTGGGTGGGTCTGAGCCTCGGCACAGTGCTGTGATTCCAGCCGGTCGGAGAGCAGGCTGGGGAGGGTGGGGAGAGAGCTGTTCCGAGTTCGCCTCGTGAATCAGTCACTCGCTCTCCATCAACCCTGGCAGGCCTCTCTCTGGGTCTCTTTGGATTCATCTAACGTGTGACGAGATGGTTGGGTTAGGTTCTCTTGGGTTGGCAAGAAGCAGACACCTTCCCATCCTGTGACCTCACTCTGGTGCCAGCACGTCAGGTGTCTCTGGACCTCTCCTGCTGTCTCAGTCTGTCTCTTACTCTTTCTCACCTCTCGCCACCGCCTCCCACTCAGAAGAAAGGATCTGATTGAACAATGCCCATTCTAATCACTTATGCTCATTACCTCTTATTTTAGTTATCTGCCACTTTCTAACCACCCCAAACCTCACGTATTAATCATGCATTATGTAAAATCATGTATCATGGTGAAAGGGAAAGTGTTAGTCACTCAGTCGGGTCTGACTCTTCTCGACCCCGTGGACTGGAGCCCGCCAAGCTTCTCTGTTCGCGGAATTCTCCAGGCAAGAATACTGGAGTGGGTAGCCGTCCCCTTCTCCAGGGGATCTTCCCAGCCCAGGATTGAACCCGGGTCCTCTGCATTGCAGGCGGATTCTTTACCAGCTGAGCCCCCAGGGAAGCCCATGAGATGGTGACACAGCTGTAGTTTGAGAGGGCTTGGGGGGACAGGTCACCTCTGCTCCATGTGGACGCAACTGGGGCAGCTTGAAGCCTGACGGTGGTTCCATGGCGGGGGCTGAGGTCGGCTGAAGGTCCTGCACTCACAGATCTGGTGGAACCTTGGCTCAGACACCTAAATGTGACTCCTCTGTGGTGGCTGGCTGCCAAGAGGAAGCATCCCGAGAGAAGTGGGTGAAAAGTACGTCACCATTTAGGACCAAACATCCGGGTTCATGTGGAATCACTCTGGCCATGGTCACAAGCCCACTCCATTCCGGGAAGGAGACCCAGACCCCACTGCTTTGGGGAGGAGGGGTAAAATCGTACCGTGAGAAGAGCCTGTGATCTGGGAGGTGTTGCAGCCACTTGGGAAATAGTCTGTCCTCCTGCCTCCTCTTCTGGCCTCCCCCATTGTCTGAAAGCAGACCCATCCCGTGTCCACACAGGAGCCCATGACCCGGCTGGGCTGTCAGTGACACACCATCTCTCCAGCCACAGGGATTGGTGTGGAGGGTGGGACACGTAGGTATGTGACCCCAAACCAGCCCAACTGAAGCCCAGCCCCTCCTTGCCCATAGTCCCAAAGCCCACAGCAGGGGGACGGCACACACCAAGGACAGCACTGCTGACTACAGACAACGCCACATGGACGCTGCACCAACCCCAACCTTGTCTCCAGACTCCTACTCCTTAGCTGAATGAGCTTTCACTCACAGTCCTGACACTTGGACCAAGTGACCACTTTCACATTATCTGCTAAATTCATCACAGAGTAAGCACAAAGCCCAGTAACCATCATGGTTGATTTTTTTTTTTTTTTTTTTGGCTGCCTGGTGCAGCTTCCGGGATCTTAGTTACCTGACCAGGGATTGAACCTAGACTCAAGGCAGTGGAAGTGCTGAGTCTTATCCACTGGACCGCCAGGGAATTCCATGCTTGGTGATTCTTTGTTTGAATAGGGTCCACAAAGTGTCCCTATCTCTTTTGTTCATTTTCCCAAGCTTGTCCATCACCTGCATTGGACAGAAAGGCTCTCAGTTAATTTATCTTGAATGAATGAATGAGTGGAGCAGGCTAGCAAAAGCCACAGTAGCTCTTATGTCAGATAAAACCAGGTTTGAATCCCACTCCCCACCACTCACCCACTACGTAATCTTTTTTCTCCCCTAAGTTGGCTCCTTTTTTAAAAAGAAGATTAATTTATTTGGCTGCATTGGGTCTTAATTGTGACATGCAGTAACTTTTATCTTTGTTGTGGCATGTGGGATCCAGGGATCGAACCCAGGCCCCTGCATTGGGAGCATGGAGACTTAGCCACTGGACCACCAGGGAGTCCTGTGGAGGGTCTTGCAGCAGGGTCATCAATCTCTTGGGGCCCCCTTTCCCTCATCTGTAAAATGGGGATGACAAGATTAACTAGCTCAGAGGCTTCTTGTGAGGATTAACAGGTTGAACTCTACTGCTATTATGGAAACTGGTTCAGCTCAGTTCAGTCGCTCAATCGTGTCCGACTCTTTGCGACCCCATGGACTACAGCATGCCAGGCCTCCCCGTCCATCACCAACTCCCAGAGTCCACCCAAACCCATGTCCATTGTGTCAGTGATGCCATCCAACCATCTCATCCTCTGTCGTCCCCTTCTCTTCCTGCCCTCAATCTTTCCCAGCATCAGGGTCTTTTCAAATGAGTCAGCTCTCCGCATCAGGTGGCCAAAGTATTGGAGTTTCAGCTTCAACATCAGTCCCTCCAATGAACACCCAGGACTGATCTCTTTTAAGATGGACTGGTTGGATCTCCTTCCAGTCCAAGGGAATCTCAAGAGTCTTCTCCAACACCACAGTTCAAAAGCATCAGTTCTTCTGTGCTCAGCTTTCTTTATTTCTCTCACATTCATACATGACTACTGGAAAAACCATAGCCTTGACTAGACGGACCCTTTGTTGGCAAAGTAATGTCTCTGCTTTTTAATATGCTGTCTAGGTTGGTCATAACTTTCCTTCCAAGGAGCAAGCATCTTTTAATTTCATGGCTACAATCACCATCTGCAGTGATTTTGGAGCCCAGAAAAATAAAGTCAGCCACTGTTTCCACTGTTTCCCCATCTATTTGCCATGAAGTGATGGGACTGGATGCCATGATCTTAGTTTTCTGAATGTTGAGCTTTAAGCCAACTTTTTCACTCTCTTCTTTCATCAAGAGGCTCTTTAGTTCTTCTTTACTTTCTGCCATAAAAGTGCTGTCATCTACATATCTGAGGTTATTGATATTTCTCCCGGCAATCTTGATTCCAGCTTGTGCTTCATCCAGCCCAGCATTTCTCATGATGTACTCCGCATGTAAGTTAAATAAGCAGGGTGACAATATACAGCCTTGACGTACTCCTTTTCCTATTTGGAACCAGTCTGTTGTTCCATGTCCAGTTCTAACTTTTGCTTCCTGACCTGTGTACAGGTTTCTCAAGAGGTAAATCAGGTGATCTGGTATGCCTATCTCTCTCAGAATTTTCCACAGTTTATTGTGATCCACACAGTCAAAGTCTTTGGTGTAGTCAATAAAGCAGAAATAGATGTTTTTCTGGAACTCTCTTGCTTTTTTGATGATCCAGTGGATGTTGGCAATTTGATCTCTGGCTCCTCTGCCTTTTCTAAATCCAGCTTGAACATCTGGAAGTTCACAGTTCATGTATTGCTGAAGCCTGGCCTGGAGAATTTTGAGCATTACTTTACTAGCGTATGAGATGGAAACTGGTAGGAGGTGTGAATAGGAATGAGAGGAGACCGGGTGGAAGACAACTGTGAGGTTAACCCACCTCTGCTCCAGAAGGGATGGGTCTGACTGCCATGGACAAATTACACACCCTCAGCTGGGCAGCACTTCTGTGGCCTCATGTGGGACTGCTCACGTGGCTGTGGTTGTCAGGCGGCTTGTGGGGGCTGCGTGGTCTAAGACCATTTCTCTTACGTGCTGGCGGTTGGTGCCAACTGTGGGTGCAGCTGACGTGGCTCTTCTCTGCTTCACGCGGCCTCACCCTCCGTGGACAGGTTGGGCATCTTCCCGGCATCCAGAGGGTGAGCATGCGGACAGCGGGGTTCTCGGGACTGAAGTCAGAAGTCAACACAGCATCATTTCCACTTCCTCCCCAACCATGTCATCTCCTTTGATAATTTACCCCCTCACGTCTGCAGTTTTTTTTTTCCCCTCTGTGTAGTTGCCTGCTGCTGTTGTCACAAATTACCACAAACTCGATGACTTGAAACAACACAGATTTATCATCTGAGGTCAGAACTCTAAGATGACTGGCAGACGTATTCCTTCCGGAGGCCCTAGAATCAAATCCATCCTCTGGCTTTTCCACCCTCCGGAGCCACCACATCCCCTGGCTTGTGCCTCCTCCCCCCCATCTTCATCTTCAAGGCTGGGAGCCCAACATCTTCTCTGTGACCTCCTCCCTCCTGCAAAGACACTGGGACTGCACGCAGGCCCCCTGGATACTCCAGGGTCATCTCCTCCTCTCAGCATCCTTCCCTTCATCACAGCTGCAAAGTGTCTTTTGCCAAGTAAGGTAAACACTCACAGCTTCCGAGGACTAGGTCATGGAGATGGTGGGGGATCTTGTCCCATTTACCACACACTGTTACCCTGATTTCTAATCTGGTGGTTTCCAGACTTTCAAACATATTACAATTTTTTTTTTTTTTTTTTTTTAAGGCATGATCCAACATACGTAATTAAAGGTCTGGGCTCTGCAGCCAAGATGCCTGGATCCGAGCCCTGGCCACGCCTCCAGTCTGTGCTTCCTTGTCCAGACGCCTGACTCCCCACACCTCTACCCACTCTGGGCACCGAGGGGGTGGTCATTTCCTGTGGCTGCATCCACAGACAGACAGGTTGTTTGAACCACAGATGCTGATTGCCTTATGGCCCTGGAGGCCAGAGGTACCAGTTTGAGGTCCTGGTGATTGCGGTCTGGAGAGGACCCTCATCCTGGCTTCCAGACAGCCACTTTCTGGCTGCGTCCTCACATGGAGGGGAAGGAGGAGTACTAATCCTTTGGGGTCTCAGTAACCAAGTGGGATCAGGGCCTACTCTTAAGGACCTGACTTCCTGTTTGTTTCTTCCTTGCTCCTAGTGCAGCCCTGGTTGGGGTCAGGACTCCAACTCGTGAATTTGGTGGCGGGGGTAGGGGGATACAGTTCAGTCTGTAGCAGGAGGTGATGGTACCGTGCAGAGCCGTGGGGAGTAAATGAATGAATAGCTATGGAGGGCTTGGAGCAGGGCTGTGGCACATTGGCAGGATGAGGGCGCAGTATTCTTGTGGTTATTTGTAAAGCCTGCCTCCATACTGTTCTGCGCCATTTAATACCCGTTGTCAAACATAAAAGAGAAAAAGCATGCGATGACGTTGAAGTGATAGCAGTTTCTTCCTGCACTTGCAGTGGATCCCCTTGCATGTCTGTCTCTTGGGGTGCACAATGTCTGTGTTTTCCAAACATCGTCTTGGCGTTTGAGAAACCGCTCTAGTCAGCCATGGGAAAACCCTAGGGACTTGCTTACAGCCCCCCTCACACAGGCTCCCAGGTCAAGGTCACCCCACCTGCTGAGCCTGACATCGTGGCTGAGACATTGAGTTCTCGTATTCACAAGGTCATAGTTACCACCCTCACACCCACACTTGCCACCCCGCAATTCTTGTCTTCCTCCCTTGAGATAAAAAGCCAATTTTTTGTTTGTTTGAGACTCTCGGTCATACCACGGCCACCGCTCTGTTTAAGGGGGACACCCTGTGACCTTCCCCTCCAGCACCAGCCTTCCCACAGTCAGCACAGTGACCGTCTACAGATACAAGTCTTCAGGCCCAGGTGCCTGAGATCTGGATTCATTCAGAAATATGAAAAGCATACTCTCCAGTTGGTTCTCAAGCATTTCCCCTCCCTTTCTGCCCTTGCCCGCGAAGTGGACAGCAGCTGGGCTGAGGGTCAAAGAAGTTGCCCTCTGAGGGCTGCTTCTCAGGGAATCCGGGACCCCAGCTGTTCCCTGGGTTGGGAAAGCAAACTGCCGGGTTTCCCAGGAACTGGTGCATCATCAGAAGAAAACCGTCCCATAATTGGTTTGTGTTTCCGTTGCCTCTGCGGTCCCAGTGTCCTCTGACCTTGGCAGTGCCAGGATTAGAAGAGGGGGTCCCGCCTCCCTTCTCAGCGCCTTCCCTCCTGACCAATTCCTCCTTCTCCACTTATCTGTTTCTAACTGAAAAAATGAACATCTGCTGGTGATGAAACGAAACCCCTCAGAAAAGTGCGTGATGAAAGCAGGTCTCCTCCAGCCCAGCTCTTCAGAGCACCAGACCCGCCTTCGCAGAGTTAAGCGGGTTTGTCTGCTTCTGTGTCAGTTTTCAAAGAGTCTCTATCCACCTCCGTGTGCTGAGGCATAGATATGTGTGTGTAGCCCATGTACACGTGTGCCCGTGTGTGTGTGCACGTCTGCAGGACATCATACATTTCTCACAGAAGCAGAAGCGTCCATGCGTCTTGCTCTTTTTTGTTCATTTATCCTGGAGACTGTTGCAAGTCAGCTCAGACCACCCAGCCCTCCTTGTGGTCTGTGCGCTTGTTGCCGGTGTGTGGGTGCCGGGCTGTATGTGCCAGCCTCCCTCCTGGGAGACGTCAGTCCTCTGTAGTAAGCACAGCTTCACAGAACGGGGCTCCTTGCACGCCTGCTCAAGCCTCAGCACACACAAGCCGGGCATTGGTCGGAAAGAACCCCTAGAGGCAGGAGGGCTGCACAGAGGGACCCGCCCTGCCAGGCTTGAGAACTGCCAGCTCACTGCCTTCCAAAGAGTCTGCCCCACTCCCACCCCACCTACTGTGTCAGAGCAGCACCCTGCCCTTCTCCTGACACCAGGGGCTCTGCGGGCATCCCACCAGGGAACACACTCTCATCAGAGAACCAGGGCATCCATTGGCTTGATTTTCATATGACTTCACCACACATCACCTCCTTCACCCTGGGCTGAGGTGTGTGAGCCTACTCTGGAAACATTGATAGTAAAATACACTAAAAGGTATCCTTAGGACACAGACAGACTCACTGTCAGACTCTCCAGGGGGGCTGGAGAGACTTGGATCCAGTCCTCAGACCACAGTCCTTGTGTCCTGCCAGAGCTCACCCAGCAAGATGGAGATATGAAGTAGGAGCGTCCTTCTTGTTGTTCAGTCACTAAATCATGTCCGACTCTTTGCTACCTCATGGACTGCAACACTCCAGGCTCCAGCAATCTCCCAGAGTTTGCTCACATTCATGTCCATTGAATCGGTCTTTGTCAACCCTGAAACAACCCTCTGCACCCTCTTCAGTCTCCACAACACCAGAAGGGACTTCAACCCCCTCCAGCCCACCCACCTGCCCACCCACTCCCAGCACAACATAGCCAGCTCAGGTCCCCACATCTCAGATTCCCAGAGATGAACACTCCCAGGTGTATTCTTCAAAGCAGAAACAGCTGCAGAGTCAGGCAAGGCCACTCTTGCCACTGGACAGGGATGGACTTTAGACAGACCTTGCATCCCCAAGCGCTGCGCTTCTGGTGGACAGTGGCCTGGCCCGCTGGCCACCAAGGATCACCCTGCGGAGCCCACCTGTTCCTACCCCAAGGACTGATCTAGAAAGTATTTATAGACCGAACTCCACAGAATCCATTGTGCCCGCTGTTGCTGTGGCAACAGGATGTGGTGTGAGCGCCGGGCCTGAGAGGGCCAAGGGAAGGCAGTTAAGTCTACCCAGGGCCCCGCTCTCACGCGCCATCAGGGGTCACCCAGCAATGAAAGGAGGCTTTCAGTTTCGCCTCCCATGGGGGCTGGCTCACATCGCGGAAGCAGAACCACCTGGGTATGGAACCGCCAGCTGCCTGTTGGGTTTTGTTCATACTTCTTGATGAAATCACCTAGGACGATGTCCCCAAGCCTGGCAGAGCTGCGGTCAGCCCAGGAGCCTCTTACGACTCTGGCTCCTCACCCTAGACCAGCTGCGTCAGGCTCCCTGGAGGGTGGGGCCCAGGAATCATGTTTAATTTTCTGGATGAGTGGAAATCCACAGGACTCAGCAGTCTGAACATACAGAAGGCTTGTGGTTTCCTGCACCCTGGGTATCTGCTTGCGTTGCTTTTGTGTATAAATATTTCCTTCTTGATGGAGATGCAAACACAGCACATGTAATACAGGTTCTTATCCTTCTCCATTCGAAAAACAAGGGTACCACACCCCTGTTAACAATCTGTTCTCTTTTTTTCCCTGAATGCGTATACTTTTTAAAATTGAAGTACAGATGTGACCGTTGGACCATAAACAAACTGAGCCCTGAAGAATTGAGGCTTTTGAACTGTGGTGTTGGAGAAGACTCTTGAGAGTCCCTTGAACAGCAAGGAGATCAAACCAGTCAATCCTAAAGGAAATCAACCCCAAATATTCATTGGAAAGACTGATGCTGAAGCTGAAGATCTAATACTTTGACCACTTGATGCGAAGAGCCGACTCACTGGAAAAGACCCTGATGATGGGAAAGATTGAGGGCAGGAGGAGGAGGGGGTGACAGAGGATGAGATGGTTGGATGCATCACCGACTCGATGGACATGAGTTTGAGCAAACTCCGGAAGATAGTGAAGGACAGAGAAGCCTGGCGTGCTGTAGTCCATGGGGTCACAAAGAGTTGGGACATGACTGAGCGGCTGAACAACATAGCTGATTTATGATACTGTGCTGATTTCAGATCTACAACACAGTGATAACGTTACATTACATGTATATATGTATAATATATTCCCTTTCAGATTCTTTTCCCTTATAGGTTATTATGAAATACTGAGTAGAGTCCCCCTATGCTATATAGGGGGACTATATGTTCATTGGTAATAACGTGGTGATTGATTCTGACATTTGCTACTAAAGTCTAAGTGGTCCTTGTTGGCTCCCTCCCTTACACTGAGTTGCATGTATGTTTAGCAGCTGATTCTAAACGCATCCCCGAGAAGTAGCGGCTGCTTCTCCTTTTTCCGGCCACGGCTGTGCCGTTTCTTTTGTGCGGATGTCTAAGGCATCGCTTACCCAGCTCTTTCCTGGGACAGGTTGCCCAGAAGCAGGACCTACCATGAAGCTTTGTCTCAAGGTGACAATTAGGGAGTGAGGGAAGCCACACAGGAGGGACTGGGGGCCACGCAGGACACCAGGGAACGGGTTTTCATACACCCACCTAGACCTACCCTCTTGGTGAAGCGCTGCCCGGAGTGATGTAAATCGAGGCACCTCACTCCTGGGGGCAGGTGACCTGCGGGAGCCATGGGCAGTCCTCCAGACACAGTGCCGGTGGGGGTGCCAGAGGAGTGGACAGTCGAACTCCAGGTTCACAGAAGTGGGGAAAGGACTCCCGAGACCCTGGAGGAGTGCTGACTGCATCACAGCTGAGAACACACGAATGTGGCTCAGACTCAGCCCCTGGGGAGCAAGATGCAAAAGCACTTCCTGGTTCAGGGCCCGACGATGACCAAGTCTTCATCCATTTATGGAGCGCCTCCGAGAACAAGAGTGTGTGTGGTGTCCCCGGGGGCCTGGCGCCCAGTGGGAGCACCAGCCAGGCGGCATGGCCTCCTCAGGGTGGGCGGCCCTGCCTTCTCACCGCAGGTTCTCAGGACAGCTCTCCTCTCTGCACTGCCCGGCCTCGCTATGCGCCCGTCTCACTGCCAAAATCACTCTGGTCCTCAGCTCATCTTCTTGATCTGTTTATGGATTCAGTGTAAAATATGTTCATTGGTAATAACATGATGATTGATTCTGACATTTGCTACTAAAGTCTAAGGCCTCGGAGACGAGCAGAATCCTTGTAAGTGCTGGCAGAGGTTGCGTTACCCGAGGCCTCTTAACAGCCTGGTAATCACTTGCGGCCGCTCCCCATCTAGACCTGCCCGGCGTGGTCTGTAAATCACACTGCAGATGGAGGCTGGCGCTCAGGCAAGGCCATGTGGTCCTGTGGGAGCCATGTGTTTCTGGGACCAGAGGCGTTTCTGTAAGAAGTTCCTCGTAAGGATTTCTGACTCTTCCTTGCTTGCCTCTTCACACTATATCCCCCAGCCTGCCAGGATCTTGCTGTTGGCAGGAAGGGATCCTCACTGTCTTCTCCAGAGCGAGTCTTCAAGCCCACCGGGCACGTGGGACCCGAGCCAATCCTGGGAAGTCTGTGCAAAGGCGCCCCCATCTGGACCGTTTAGAGAGGCATGGCCTTCAGGTGGAGGAATTTAAAGGGCGCCCAGTGGTTGTAGGGACTCAGTCCTTTTGGGCTGCCCCTGCATCTCTGCAGCCTGGCGTGTTAATTAGGGATTGATTCCGGTGCTCTAGTGAAGAAAACCAAAACAGCAGAGCCGGAAGTGTCTTTGTCTCACAGCAAGGTCATGCTGACCTGGCACAGGCACCTTCTCACCTGGGGTTCCCCTGCCTTTCTCCGGGTGCAGGCTGGGCGTCCCACCCATAGAGATCTGCAGGCAGGAGAAGGGTCCTGGGGGCGCTGCCTGGCAGGGGGAGACCCTGCAGGGGGAGACACAGCCTCCAAGGCCTCACCCCACGGGTGAGCTCCGAGGCTGGGGTGGCCCTTCAGGGCCGTCCTTTGTGTCCCCACGTGGACCAGAGCAGGGTGGCTCCAGGCAGGACAGCTGAGGGTGTCTCTGGAAAGGGCCGTGTCCCAGCAGACAGGGTAGGGGTGCTCCAGTCCAGAAGGGTGGTCAAGCTGGTGGACCCGCTGTCACTCAGGCACATAGCGCATACCAGGCTGGCTCCCCAGGGTGGTGCTCCAGCGGACAGGAAGGGTGGGAGGGAGAATGTTCAGGGACATAGTTCAGAAGCTGCACACCTCACCTCTCCACAGGCCCCCAGCTAGAACCCAGGCACGTGGCTGCTTCTGCCTGCTGGGAGGTGTGTGTTGACTGCGGGCAGCCACGTGCCTGTTGCGAGCCGGAGGTCTCCCTCCATGAGAGATGGGCAGAGCATAGTGCCTGGCCTGTTCATGGCCAGTCTGGAGCCCAGATGCCCAGTACAGCCCTGGGTGAGCAGAGGGGAGTGCCTACTGTACAAAGGAGAGGGGATGTTTTCTCAAGGTTCGGGAGGACTCTGAGGTATGGCATGTGTTATTTTCCTGTGCTGCATAATAAATTACGCAAACTTAGCAGATGAAAATTCCCCCCAGTATGTCTCACAGTTCCTGAGGGTCCAGTCATGTGAGCTGTAATCAACGTGTCATCCGGCTGCACGTTCATCTGGAGGCTCGACTGGGAGGGCTCAGCTTTCAAGCTCACTCTGGTTGTTGGCAGGATTTATTTCCTCATGGCTGAAGGACTGAGGTCCCCATTTTGTCCCTAGGTGTCACCTGGATGCTGCCCTAGAGCCCTCTATGGCAGTTCACAGCCTGGCTCTTTCCTTCTCTCTCAATGCATCTGCTAAGACAGAGTCTTGTATAAAGAAATGTGACTATGGGAGCTACATCCCACACTCTCTTGGTTGGAAGTAAGTCACAGGATCTGCCCGCACTCGAGGGGAGGGGGCCGCCCTAGGACGTGTCTGTCACAGCCTGAGAATGTAGTCACACATTCGGAAAGCCTGGGTTCCAGACCCAGGGCTACTACTGCTGTGTGACCTCAGGCAAGCCACTCACCTTCTCTGGGCCTCAGTGTGCTCATCTGGATGGCAAAGCAGTAGAGGGCAATGATCATTACATTCAACATCAAAATCAATGCATGTTTTTCTTACAAAGAACAGGTTTAGCAATTCCGTCTTTCATGTTAGTCATACGAATGCTCACCACTGTGGCTGCAAGAGCTAACAGTGCTGACTGAGAGCTTGCAGTAGGTGAATGTTTCCCGTTCACTTCTGTGATCCTCTTAAAAGTTCTACAGGGTGGACTTTCTGTCCTCAGCCTGTGGGCCAGGAACCTGGCTCAGAGAGGCCAAGGGGCCTGCTCTGGACACCCAGCTAGTGAATGGGCCCTGGGCCAGGCGGTCTGACTTCACACTCCTGCCCCTCTCCCTGCCCCCTCTGTCTGTTATTGGCAGCTGCAACCATTCTCCGATGGAATTTAACTTTCAGAAGGAGGGTTGGGAAGGGTGGAGGCTTCATCCCTTGACCTTGATTAAGTGCTTGGGAACACCTAAGCCTCGCCCTCTCCCTCTCCCCACCACTGCCTGGGGCAGAGCCAGGAGGTGGAGATAGACTGACTTTTTGGCAAGGCTGCTCCAAGACACCGAGCAGCATCTTAAATCTTTATGACATCTCATCTCCAGCAGAACAATGATCCGACCCAGACAGAGTCCTCACTGGAACCTGCTGGTGCAATTGCCCGCTGGGGCCTTCCTTACTTTTCCCGGGGTTCCTGTCTCTAGGGATGGGCCTCAGGGAGGGAGTTCTGAAGGAGGAAGGGCAGCCCTTGGCCTGCCTGTCAGAAGATGTGGGCACACTCACGTCAGGGTCCCCTGGGTGGTCCCCAGAGGTGTGGGCAGGCAGGGCAGCAGGCACAATACCATGAATGGTGAAGAGGAGCTGCAGAGCTGCTGCTACGTGGGGCCTGGAGTGTGAGGGCGGGCAGTGCTGGAACTGGGGACGGGGGGCCTGGAGCATGAAGGTGGCGGTGCTGGCACCAGGCAGGGGCAAGTGTGTGGAGCCCACAGCCTTGACCTTCAAGGGACACCTGGCCCGAGGCAGCCCTGAAAGAAGGGATCCAGAGCGTGAACACCCAGCCCTTGCTCTGCACCCCATGCCAACTGCACCAGGGTGCCCTGGGGCAGCCAGAGGCCACAGAGCAAGGGTGTCCCCTTTTTCCTTTTTTTGGCCATGCCTCAAGGCTCATGGGATCTTAATTCCCTGAATAGGGACCAAACCCACACCCCCGGCAGTGGAAGCATGGTGCGCTAACCCCTGGACCACCAGGGAAGCCCCAAGGGTGTCCCTCTCTGCCGAGAGCACAGATCAGCTCCTGGGGCAGGGATGCACAGGGTGCAGTGGGGTTCTGGCGTGGAGGCTGTGGGTGGAGCAGGCATTCGTGGCCAGGCGTTTGGGTCAGTTTCCATGGCAGGTGTGTGTGTCAGGCGGAGAAAAGCGGCCAAGATCTCACGGTGAGCAGGTATCAGGGCTGATGTGTTAGTCAAGGCTCTGCAATAGTAGGCAGGGGTGGGGCACAGCAGGGGCCTGGGGGGGAGCGGAATTCTTCAGCACCGTGGCCAGAGGAGAATTTGGAGTTGGAGGAGGTGGGCCAGACGAGGGAAGTGAGGAGAGCAGGGGCAGAGAGAGGAAGCAGTGAGAAGGCGGGACACCTGTCGGACCAGCTGGGGACACCGGCCTGATGATACTTTGACAACAGGTTGTCTTTATGATTTTTTAAAATATCGATTGATTGATCTGGTTGTGTTGGAATCTTTGTTGCTTCATGTGGGTTTTTCGTTGCGGTGCACACACACGCTCTATTTGTGACACATGGGCTTAGTTGCCCAGAGGCGTGTGGGAATCTTAGTTCCTAGACCAGGGATTGAACCCATGGTCCCCTGCACTAACCACTGAACCACAAGGGAAGTCCCAAAGGGTTGTCTTTTGACAGCAGACAGTTTCATGATCCAAAAAGTAAAATGCATAAAACTTGTGCGGACAAAGTCATATCTTCATCTTTGGGGTGAGGAAGGATTTCTTTAACAAAATCGCCAAAGGACAGACCACGGAAGAAGAGATTGCTGACTCTGAGATCAAAATGAACAGGCAAGTGGAAGTGGAGTGATGTGCCTGATGGGTAAAAGGCAGGCCCCACCAGGTAGTAGGGCACACACACCTGTCCCGGTGTGGCCCTCTCCTGGCCAGTGGGTTGGCAAAACTCAAAGAACCCGAACACAGCAGGTGATGCCAAGGACGAGAACACAGGCTGCCGGTCCCTCTGCTGCAGAGAAGGTCCCCACACGTGGCGTCCAAGGGCAAGGCCACACCCTCCCAAGACCCTGCAGTGACCTTTCAAGTGCAGCTGCTCACAAATGGGCAGAGATGCACAGACGTTCACAGTGGAATTGCTTCATGGTAGAAGCAGCCCAGAAGCCCCTGTCAGCAGGAGTCAGGTAACTTCTGGGCCACCACCAAGGTCCCTGCTCCACATGCTGCCCTCCCATCACCCGGCCAAGAGCGCACCCGGAACCCAAGGAGCAAGGTCCCTGGTCACCGTAGGCGTCACCTTCAAGGGAGGAACACAGTGACAGTGATGGGCGTGAGGATCGCTCAGCCAAGAGCTTCTTCCAGAATGTTCCCACCCATGCACTACCCCCACCATCCAGCAGGTGGCAGCACTGGGCAGTGTGCCACAGGATGGGGGCTCCCTGCCCACCCCTCTTCAAAGCCAGCCGGGAGCCCTGAGGCCAGAGTTCTCCTTTCACCTCTGCAGGCTTTCCTGCCCCCAGGCTTTTCCTTCCACACCAGGGGGCTCATTACTGGGTGCCATGTGTCTCTGGCCCTTGCTCTGTGCTGAGGGCTCTTTCTGGAGTTCACGTCCCTGAGAGGGGACCGGTGTATGGCTGGTGGGGGGCACCTGGCCCTGAGACGTGGCCCTCACCCCACACCCGGCCCCGTCTCCATGTGAGACCCCAAGCCCCTCCGAGATTCACCAGTTACTGCTGTGCCTATTCATCTCTCCCCATGGTCCCCACATCCTCTAAGAGTCCAGCCCTTCCCATCTCTGTGGTTTTGGGGAACAGGCACCCCATTCTAGCAGCCAAGCGAAGGGGCAGGAATGGGTGTGAAACGCCCCTCAAAGGCACCTCGGCACACCCTTCCTGGCTTCCTGGAGGAGTCAGTGGGTGAAGTTTTGTCTCCCGCCACCGCAAAGATGTGGTCAGGTTCCAACTCTGTTACCTGTGGATGTGGCCTTACTTGGGAAGAGGGTCTCTGCACATCATGACATCGAGTTGAGATGAGCTCGTGCTGGTGTCGGTGAGCTGAAAGGAACAGATGACACCCAGCTCATCATGCTGTTTAAAGGATGGAACTGGACACCAGAGCACGTGTGCAGCAGGTGCTCAATAATTGCACCACAGTTACTGTGAATATCAAATGCTTCTCAAGACGATGGATCAGTGGACAGACAAGGGACAGCCAGCT
Source organism: Cervus canadensis (assembly GCF_019320065.1). Classification (NCBI taxonomy): domain Eukaryota; kingdom Metazoa; phylum Chordata; class Mammalia; order Artiodactyla; family Cervidae; genus Cervus; species Cervus canadensis. The sequence goes on along the minus strand of NC_057403.1, from coordinate 52,095,237 downwards.
CCTGATTTCCACTGGGAAGTGACTGGCCCCGGAGTGGGGAGGCCGGGGGTGGGTCGGGGAAAGGGTCAGAGCATTTGGCTCTGGCCTGGCCCTCACTCAGATGGAGAGGGCTTCACAGGAGGGCAGCGAGGGGCAGGCTCCTCCGTGTAAGATTCATATTCAAAGGACCGCTGAAGTTCCTGTGTGCTTTGGGGCTCAAAACCCAGGTGTTTAAGGGGAAACAGAGGTTCAGCTAGAAGAGTGCTGGAAAAGCACCTGAACAGAGGTGATTAGGTTCCTGGTGGAACATGGGGGCTTCAGAGATTTGAGTCCACCCGGGGGCTTCCTGAAGCCCAGTGGGACACGACAGCACAAGTTGGGTTGTGTGATTTCCTGGCAACGCAGGTTGGGAACCCAGCTTCAGAGACTAAGTTTCTTAGAGCACCTACCTTAAAATTCACTCACAATGATCACAGCAGCTAGGGCAGGGAGGGGATCACAGAGGGCCTGGGGGCCTGAGGGTGAAGGTGCCAACGGGAGACCGCTGGCTAAGGTCCCCCTCTGCACCATGGGCCCGTGCCATCCAGCCCGCGGGAGGATCCTCTGGAGCCGGAAGCCTTAGTTTCCATCTCTAGAAGAGTAAGGACCTGAAGCGCTCTAATGAGAGACAGTCGGGGTTGGCGTTTTGTGGCTTTATTTTCAGGTTAGGTATTTCTGTGGGACTCCACAGGCTGGGTCTTAATAGGGTGCATCTGCCTTGATGCAAATGGACACACAGCCCTCTCTAAATGAAGCCGTGATTCTCGTTGGAGTTGTCACTCACTCAGACTGGAACTTGGCGGGTGTGGCTAATTTAAATGAAATGTGGGCGGCCCAGAGGTCCCTGTGAGTCTTTAACCAATTCAGATCCTCAGGCAAACTCAATCCCAGATGCAGAAGGCACTTCGTGAGAGAAGATGTCCCTCTCAGTGTTGTTTACCATAGAAAATACTGGAAACAACCGACATGCTCCATCGTGGGCTTCCCTGGTGGTTCAGATGGTAAAGAATCTGCCTGCCATACTGGAGACCCGGGTTCCATCCCTGGGTCGGGAAGGACCCCTGGAGGAGGGAATGGTGACCCACTCCAGTATTCTTGCCTGGAGAATCCCATGGACAGAGGAGCCTGTCCATCATAGGAGCTGGCAAAATAAATGCTGCTGCTTTCCCCAGATGGGACATTATGGGGTCACCGGGGGACAGGGTTAGAAATGTTACAAGGGGGCTGGTCTATGATCCAGGAATTTCACTTCCTGGAATTCGTCTCAGAGACACACTTGGAAAGTATACTGGAGTTTCAAAGTTATTGTGAAAAAGTGGAAACCACTGTCACCCAGCAGAGATGTGGTTGAATAATCTGTTGAACTTGGATTTCAGTGTCCTCACTGTCCTAATCTCAGTGGAGGTGTAAGACTATAATATGAAAAAAAAAAAGGTATTGTATGAATATATGTATCTGTGTGTATAATGAAATATATATAACAGGCTTCCCTGAAAGCTCAGGTGGTAAAGAATTTGCCTGCAAGGCAGGAGACCCTGGTTCTATTCCTGGGTTGGGAAGATCCCCTGGAGAAGGGAAAGGCTACCCACTCCAGTATTCTGGCCTGGAGAATTCCGTGGACTATATAGTCCATGGGGTCACAAAGAGTCGGACACGACTGAGCAACTTTCACTTTCACTACTTTCATATATAAAACAGCAAGCACATATGTAAGTATGACTGCAAGTTTGCAGATAAGTAAACAGATGTATATAGAGTTTTTTCATAATTTTTTAGTTTGTACTGGACTATAGCCGATTAACAATGCTGTGATGGTTTCAGGTGGACAGCAAAGGGACTCAGTCACACATATACATGCACGTATCCATTCTCCCCCAAATCCCCTCCCCTCCTGACTGCCCCAGCATTGAGCAGAGTTCCATGTGTCCTTGTTGGTTACCCACTTTGAATACAGCGGTGTGTACATGTCCATCCCAAACTCCCTACCTGTCCCTGCCCCCTTCCTTCCCCCCATCCACAACTATAAGTTCCTTCTCTAAGTCTGTGAGTCTCTTTCTGTTTTGTAAACAAGTTTATTTGTATCATTTCTTTTTAGAGTACACATGTAAGTGATGTCATATGATATTTCTCCTTTAGAGTTCTTTTTTTGTTTTTTTAAATCACATCCTGGCTGAGTGAGCACCCAGGCATGGGGGTTAAGGGTGATCTTTCTATCTTCTCTCTCTCCATCACACTCCTTAGTCTCTGAATATTTTGCAATGAGCCCATACTGCTCTTACAACCAGAAAGATGGCGATTTTGCAATAAATACATAAATAAATGTTGCAAGGAAAAGCGGTGCTTACCAGGATTACGAAATGATGTGGACAGATGCTTACGGACACGCTGTGAAGTAGACAAGGAGGCAGGCTGCCCACATGTGTGATCATGGCCTGGCAGACAGAGCCTCCCGCCTGGGAAGGCAACATCATGGGCCTCCCAGCAGGGCAGCATTAGCAGGGGGTTGAGGGGGGCTGCACTGCCCTTTCTCAGCGCTCAGGTTTTCTTTAAGATCCACACCCCCAGAATTAATCAAATGAGCTTTTCAAGGCAGGCAGGAAGGCTCAGCGCTGAGGAAGGGAGCTGGACTCCACTTCCTGATGGAGGAGGGGTCAGGTTGGATCTAGACTGTTCTGTAAGATGGACCAGAGTCCAGCTGAACCACGGCCAGCGCTCCTCCTCGCTCACTGGCACCGCCCAGGGCCGCCCGAGGAGCAGGCTGGGCCTGGAACCTGACTCCCAAGGCGATGCTTGCCAACTCCTTCAAGGGCTTCTCCCCATCAGCCTCCTCCCCGGCCTGGGCACGGTCCTTGCTGGACACTGCTATCATGCCTTTGCCCTTAGTTGAAGTGTCCTCACTTCTCCACTCTGTCCAGGAGGGGGAGGCCAGGGCAGGGAGGAGAGGCTGGGCCGCTGAGAGGGCAGAGTTCCTTCCCATCTCACCCCCGGAGCCGTGCCAACAGCCTGAGGCTGTGCCACCCACACCCACCTCCCGGCCAGCCGATTACTCACAGCTGGGTGATGTCTCGGCTTCCTGGTCGGCCAGCACTTTCCCACCCTGCCAAGACTTTCAGGAACACAGCTGGGATGGCTGACCCGAGGGGCCTGGCTGGGAGTGGTCTTCCTGGCCAGCTGGGCCTGGGGACAGTGGGCAGAGAAACACCCTTACTCTGTCCAGCTGCCCAGAGAGAAGTCCGGCTGTGGGCTCCGGTTCGGCCCAGGCCTGTCCCAGGCTCAGGGCTGGCCCTGTTTCCCTTCTTGGCAGAGCAGAAAGTAAAACCCCAACCAGGGGGTGGGTTGAGGTCAGAGGCCATGGCTCTCTGACAGCCTGGACGTGCTCACCATTCCTGGGGCTCGAGGAGGGCGAGGTGGTCGGGAGCCCCTGCCAGCCCAGCATCTGAGGTCTAATGGCCACCGGTCCCCGCCGGGCTCATGGAGGGATTACAGAGGTCGATAAACTTAGAGAAAAAATTACATCTTGTTTTCACTAACTTTTCACTGATGCAAACAAGCCAGGCTCAATAGGATTAGACCTCCAATGGGGTTACATCTGCCAGAGTCAGGGCAGGCATCTCAGAGCAATGCCGTCTTCACCTCCAGCCTTCTCCCCACTTTACAGATGGGAAAACCAAGGATGGGCAGGGGACGTCATCACTCAAGGTTCTGCTTGTGAATCAGGAGCAGGTTTCAAACCTAGGTCAATCCTGCCCCAGTGCTTGAGCACCATCCCGCAGCCACTAGTGGCCCCCCTGAGTGCCCACTCCCAGCAGGAAGGACAGACCTATTGGAGCTTGATATTTAACATGCTAATACAGAAACCTGCATCACTGGATCTCAATCTAAAACACTACTGTTACATTTATGTGACTGATTTCCTTATGGGAGTGTGGAATGCACATGTGCTCAGTCGTGTCCGACTCTTTGCAACCCCATGGACTGTAGCCTGGCCACCAGGCTCCTCTGTCCGTGGAATTTTCCAGGCAAAAATACTGCAGTGGGTTGCCATTTCCTACTCCAGGCGATCTTCCCTGAACTAGGAGTTGAACTCTCATCTCCTGTGTCTCCAGCATTGGCAGGTGGATTCTTTTACCACTGAGCCAGCTGGGAACCCTATGAATTTTAGTTGTGCATTTAAACCATTATTCTGAGAAGAGATCCAAAGCCTTTGCCAGAATGCCAATAGGGTCCACGGCACAGAAAAGGTTAAGAACATGCTTTAGAGCATACCCAGAAAATGATAACAATGAGGAAGAGGAAAGCAGACTGCCAGTTCTTCGAGGCCGGGAGCGTCCCTCTAGTTCACTGCTGTATTTCAGCATCTGGGGAGCTCCCCCTCAGGAGAGTGCCAGGGGTGCCTTAGGGAAACTTCTGGCTTTTAACCAGCCCCACCCCATTATCCCTATAGACAGACTTCCTGGGACCCTCCTCCTGCTGAGGGTGCTGTCAGGGCCTCTCTCCTGCAGACACCCTGGGGTGGCTGTGGTCATCCTCTGGAGAAAGGGATGAGTCCACAGGGTGGGCAGAGCTCAGCTCTGGGTCAGACCAACTTGGGTCCAGTCCTGGTCCCAATGATTTATGAGCTAGGTGACCTTGCACAATTGCTCTAATCTTCTGAACCCTCAGTGTTCTCGTCTGTAACATGGATTTAATCATAGAACTTGAATCAATTCAGTTCAGTTCAGTCACTCAGTCGTGTCCGACTCTTTGCAACCCCATGGACAGCAGCACGCCAGGCTTCCCTGTCCATCACCAACTCCTGGAGCTTACTCAAACTCATGTCCATTGAGTCGGTGATGCCATCCAACCATCTCAATCTCTTGAATAGAAATGTTCTATACTTGTACCTGTCTGTGCATCCATCCATCCTTCACCTGTCTATCCATCCATCTATCCATTCATCCATGCATCTTATTAGTTTGTATTTCAGAGTATGTACATTTCTTCCTAACTATGTCAACATGCATATCATGAACAAGACTTTAGTGTTTGTGAAACTTAATTTTCCTTCTGGATATGCAAATGACTGAGTCCTGCCTTCCCCTTCCCTTGCCTCTCCCCATTGCCACCCTGCAGCCACAGGCTGAGAGCTCCTAAGCCAAGAACCAGCAAGGCCCTCTTAATTCCCCCCAGCCCCCTGGCTCCTGGCTGACCCTCTTCCACAGAAAATCTGAGGACAGACAGGAGCTGGTGCCTTAGCTCCCTTGTGGCTTTGTTTTTTCCAAGGCTTCAGTATGAGTTGAATGCTGCTTTTCTGCTGTGGAGACATATGTGCAAATTCTTCCCCTAGATGTCCTGCCAGCTCTGGTTCTGAGAAAAACTCATCATCTTGGACCAGCTGGTCTTAGAGGTAGTGAGCCCCCCATCACTAGAGTTAAACAAGGATGGAAACAGCTCTGGAAGGGGTGGGGGTACATAGAGAGCATTCAAGCCCAGAGCAGGGAGTGAACTACACCAGGGTCTCTCAGCCTTGGCACTGTGATGTTCTGAGCTGGACAGCTGCTGTGGGAGGCACCTGTGCATGGCTGGAGGTTTTGCAGCATGCCTGGTCTCTGTCCAGTAGATGCCAGTAGGCCTCCCACCCAACCATCCCCAAATGTCTCCCAGAGGGAACTCACCCACAGTTAAGAACTCCTGGACTAGAAGACATTGGAGGTCCCTTCTGTCTTGAAATTCCACTGTTCATCCTGCCCCCAGGATATTCCCCGCCCCACCCTTCATAGTCCTGCATCCATTCTGTTGCTATGGAAACCAGGAATTATCTCACCTCTTCCATTTCTCCTTGCCACCCCCCCCCCGCCCCCCACCTCCTTTGTGCCTTCTTTCAACCAACGAACCCATGTGTCCAGCCAAGGGGACAGACACTACCACAGACAGCCCTGTTTGCTCCTGTGTCAGACGGGAGCAGCTGTAGCCTGACCTGCTGAGGCGGATTGAGGATTGAGTGAGAGGTGCCGGGAGAAGGAGGGCAGCAATTAGGACTGGGGTCAAAGTCTGTGGGGGGCGCAGGTGGAGGCGGCCACAGCAAAGGACAGTGCCCACGTCTCGCGGGGTGAGCAGGAAGCTGACACCCGACCTGAAACTGAAGGAAAGATACTCCACGAAGACAAGTGTGCAAGAGCAGAGATGGGGCAGGGCTTGACAGGGTGCTCTCGAAGCAGGAGATACTGGTCTGCGGTGGTCCTTGCCCTGGAGGCAGCCCTCTGAAGGGTTTTAAGCAGGGGGTTCAGTTCAGTTCAGTCGCTCAGTGGAATCCGACTGTCTGGGGTGAATGACATCTATTGGGAGTGAGAAAGGGGGAAGAGGGGACTGCGAGACTGGCAGGAGGCAGTTGCTACAGTCCAGGAACTGGATGGTGAGGGCTGGTCCCCATGCTGATGGCCAGAGGAGGGGCTGGACAGGAGGAAGGCAGCATTGGGGGGGTGGGGGGCGATGCAGGTACTAAGAAGGAAAAAGCCAAGGACAGAACTAGGTCTCCTGAGGGCAGAGCCTGGCCTCCTGGGGGTGGAGCCTGGCCTCTGGAGGGTGGAGCCAGACCTCCTGGGATGGGACCAGACTTCCTGAGGGTGGACCCAGGCCTTCTCAGTTCAATTCAGTTCAGTTCAGTCGCTCAGTCATGTCCGACTCTTTGCGACCCCAGGGACTGAAGCACACCAGGCCTCCCTGTCCACCCTCCTCCAGCTCCCGGAGCTTCCTCAAACTCATGTCCATTGAGTCGGTGATGCCATCCAACCATCTCATCCTCTGTCATCTCCTTCTCCTCCTGGCTTCAGTCTTTCCCAGCATCAGGGTCTTTTCTAATGATTTGGCTCTTCGAATCAGGTGGCCAAAGTATTGGAGCTTCAGCTTCAGGATCAATCCTTCCAATGAATATTCAGGACTAATTTCCTTTAGGATGGACTGGTTGGATCTCTTTACTGTCCAAGGCACTCTCAAGAGTCTTCTCTAACACCGCAGTTCAAAAGTATCAACTCTTCAGCGCTCAATTCTGGGCCTTCTAGGGGTGTGGTAGGCCTCCTGGAGGTGGGACCGCACTTTCTGTGGGTGGTGCTATGTAGCCTGGGGTGGAGCCTTGGGGAGGGGCCAGGTTGTTGACTGGCTGAAGAAGGCAGAAATAAATTCCTCCCCCTTGATAGCCATCTCGCTGCGCGGTCTGGTTTTCATGAGGCTGCCTCATGAACTCTCATCTCCTGTGATGCCACACCCCCTTCTGGGGAGAGTCCCAGCTCTGCTGGAGCATGGACACTACAGAGCAATGTGCTCCCTGGTGCCTTTGGTGAAAAATAAAAACAGCCCATGATCATGGTGTTTGTATGTGTGTCCATATTCCCGGAAAGACCTCAAGAATCTTGTCGGCGCTTCCTCCAGGGAATGCAGCAGAGAAGGAGAGCCCTCATTTCGCTCTTGCTTTCTCCCCTAGCCCATTGGGAACTGCACGTGGCTGTAGGGAACAGAACCAAACTCAGGCTGTGGACTAAGAAGCGTGTTTCCTCCTGGGACCCCAGAGGCATCCAGCCAGGCACGCTGCAGGGGCAGGAGCCCCAAGCTGGCCACAGTGACCGCCCCCCCCCCCCAGCACCTGTCTTCATGGCCACAAGATGGTGGCTGCACTGCCAACATCCTGGCCTCCAGGTGGGAAGGAGGGCAGACGCCAGCTGAGCGGGAAGGGCTTTTCCATAAGCCCTTCCTAACACCCGGTGCCATCGGTGGTGCTGGGCCCACAGCTGCAGGGGAGCTGGGACACAGGGATTTTCAGCCCTGACCTTGATGCCCTGGACAGAACCGCAGCTCTGGTAGGAAAAGGAAGCGAGGCCTGGAGACCAGGCTGGCCCACCGCTGGGTGCCTTTCAGGCTATCCTGGAGTCTGCTGCTACTTTTCTGGAACAAGCAGACTGCTCCAGCACGTCTGGAGGATGTGCACAGCCTTGGCCTCGGCTCGGAGCACCACCTCCGGCCCCCCACCCCGTTCCCACCCTGCCTCCCCTGCCCCAGGAGCAGGATGCAAGCACAGTATGCAGGGAGCAGGCTCAAGACAACATGGGATGGGGACGTGCCAGGGGACAGGTGAGGCGGCAGATGGTGGCTGAGGGCAGTGACAGTCTGCGAGGTAATGAGGTAGCTCCTTATCAGGCAGTTCTTGTTGGTGGCCAAGAGCCCAGCCACGACTGAGCGGCTCCACGCAGCACAGCCCAGCCGCAGTCCAGCTCGCCCGGCCCGGGGAGCTGAGGTCTGGGCCTGCCCTGCCTGTCCGCATGCAGAGGGCCCTGTGTCACCCCTCAGCGATGAGCCAGGGTTCCTACATCTGCCACCTGGAGGGAGAGATGCTTTACAGAGAGATCCTGGGCTCCTCTACCCACAGAGGACGAGCCAGAGGGCCAGAGGGGCCCACCAGCCTTCCCGTCTGAGACCAGCTCCAGGTGATTATGAGGCTGTTACACCCCAATGCCACTTGTTGAGTGCCTGCTATGGGCTGGGCACCATTCTCTTTATTCACGTTAGGTTTTGCTTAATCCTCACTGGGAGAAGCACCACCCACGAGGTGTCAGTAACCCGTGCCTTGTCACTGACAAGGAAATGGAAGCACAGGATGTGAAGTCCCTGCTTGGTTGAAGTCACGGAGCTGTTGTGGAGGACCCTCCATTCCGGCACACAGCCTGGATCTCTGACTGAGCCTCGCACCTGCTTTGTCTGGTGTAGGCTCACAGCATCCTCGAAGGCCTGGTTTTGCTGCTCCCCTTTAGTAGATGGGGCACACTGAGGCCTTAGGAGCTGTATCACAGAGACAGCACTTTGGCAACAAAGGTCCATATAATCAAAGCTGTGGTTTTTCCAGCAGTCATGTACAGATGTGAGAGTTGGACCATAATGAAGGCTAAGCGCCGAAGAATTGATGCTTTCAAACTGTGGTTTTGGAGAAGACGCTTGAGAGTCCCTCGGACTGCAAGGAGATCCAACCAGTCAACCTTAAAGGAAGTCAGTCCTGAATATTCGTTGGAAGGACTGATGCTGAAGCTCCAATACTTTGGCCACCTGATGCAACAAGCTGATTCATTGGAAAAGACCCTGATGCTGGGAAGGGTTGAGGACGGGAGGAGAAGAGGATGAGATGGTTGACTGGCACCACTGACTCGATGGACATGAATTTGAGCAAACTCCAGGAGATAGTGGAGGCAGAGAAGCCTGGTGTGCTGCAGTCCATGGGATGGAAAAGAGTCAGACATGACTGAGTGACTGAACACCACCACCACCCTGAGTTCCAGCCAGGTCAGAGAGTGGATGCTGGGGTCGGGGAGGTGGTGGACCACTGGGCCACACATTACTCATCCTCTCTTCACCATAAATATCCCCCCCTGCTGATCCCATGAGGCCGACTGTGAGCGAGGAACCTCGGGCCATCTTTGCCCAGGTCACAGGAAGTGGGTTCCCCCCATAGCCCGAGAGAGGCAGCCGCCTACCTGCCTACAAGTGTGGCCTTGGACCAAGCCACTCAAACCCCATTCTGCCACCCTCATCCAGATGGGAAGCCTGGCCTCCTGCGGCATCCAGTTTCTCACCTGTAAATTGGGGGTGATGAGAGTAACTGCTTCCTAAGTGGCTTTGAAAATGCAATGAAATCTTGTAGGAAGAGGGCTCCCCCTAGATCTTGGCACATAGTACTCAAAATGAAAATGCATACTGAGGTACAATGTACAGGGGGCTGTTTACTAGAGATTTCAGCTCTTTTTATGCTGGATCGGCCGCTTGATACCTCCACTCTTTTTAACGTAAAATTCACCACTCAATTATTTGAAAGTGTGCAATTCAGTGGCATTTAGTACATTCTCAGAGTTGTTATGGGCTTCCCAGGTGGCTCAGTGGTAAAGAATCCGCCTGCCGATGCAGGAGACATGGGTTTGATTCCTGCAGGAAGGAATGGCAACCCACTCCAGTGTTCTTCCCTGGAGAATGCCATGGAGAGAGGAGCCTGGTGAAGGTCGCAAAGAGTCCGACATGACTTAGCAACTAAACAACAAACAATAGAGTTGTTACAACCATCAGCACTGTCTAATTCAAGAACATTCGCATCCTCCCCAAACAAATCCTAGGTCTCCTCGCCCAGCTCTTGGCAACCACAAATCTGCTTTCTGTCTCTGTCGATTTACCTACTCTGGACAGTCCGTAGCAAAGGGATCAGACAATATGTGATCGTCTGTGTCTGGCTGCTTTCGCTAAGCATGTTTTCAAGGTCCATCCATGTTGTAGCCAGTTATTCCTTTTTATGGCTGAATAATAGTCCATTGTAAGGATAGAAGGGGCTTCCCAGTTGGTACTAGTGGTAAAAACCTGCCTGCCAGTGCAGGAGATGTAAGAGGTAGGTTTGATCCCCAGGTCAGGAAGATCCCTTGGAGGAATGCACACAACCCACTCCAGTATTTTTTTTTTCCCTTTCATTTATTTTTATTAGTTGGAGGCTAATTACTTTACAATATTGTAGTGGTGTCTGACATATATTGACATGAATCAGCCGTGGATTTACATGTGTTCCCCATCCCGATCCCCTCCTCCCGCCTCCCTCCCCATCCCATCCCTCTGGGTTTTCCCAGTGCACCAGCCCTGAGCACTTATCTCATGCATCCAACCTGCGCTGGTGATCTGTTTCACCCTTGATAGTATACTTGTTTCAAAGCTATTCTCTCAGAACATCCCACCCTCGCCTTCTCCCACAGAGTCCCAAAGTCTGTTCTGTACATCTGTGTCTCTTTTTCTGTTTTGCATATTGGGTTATCATTACCATCTTTTAAAATTCCATATATATGCATTAGTATACTGTATTGGTCTTTATCTTTCCGGCTTACTTCACTCTGTATAATGGGCTCAGTTTCATCCATCTTATTAGAAATGATTCAAATGAATTCTTTTTAATGGCTGAGTAATATTCCATTGTGTATATGTACCATAGCTTCCTTATCCATTCGTCTGCTGATGGGTATCTAGGTTGCTTCATGTCCTGGCAATTATAAACAGTGCTTCGATGAACATTGGGGTGCACATGTCTCTTTCAGATCTAGTTTCCTCGGTGTGTATGCCCAGGAGTGGGATTGCTGGGTCATATGGCAGTTCTATTTCCAGGTTTTAAGGAATCTCCACACTGTTCTCCATAGTGACTGTACTAGTTTGTATTCCCACCAACAGTGTAAGAGGGTTCCCTTTTCTCCACACCCTCTCCAGCATTTATTGCTTGTAGACTTTTGGATAGCAGCCATCCTGACTGGCGTGTAATGGTACCTCGTTGTGGTATTGATTTGCATTTCTCTGATAATGAGTGATGCTGAGCATCTTTTCATGTGTTTGTTAGCCATCTGTATGTCTTCTTTGGAGAAATGTCTGTTTAGTTCTTTGGCCATTTTTTGATTGGGTCATTTATTTTTCTGGAATTGAGCTTCAGGAGTTGCTTGTATATTTTTGAGATTAATCCTTTGTCTGTTGCTTCATTTGCTATTATTTTCTCCCAATCTGAGGGCTGTCTTTTCACCTTGCTTATAGTTTCCTTTGTTGTGCAAAAGCTTTTAAGTTTAATTAGGTCCCATTTGTTTAGTTTTGCTTTTATTTCCAATATTCTGGGAGGTGGGTCATAGAGGATCCTGCTGTGATTTATGTCGGAGAGTGTTTTGCCTATGTTCTTCTCTAGGAGTTTTATAGTTTCTGGTCTTACATTTAGATCTTTAATCCATTTTGAGTTTATTTTTGTGTATGGTGTTAGAAGGTGTTCTAGTTAGGAAAAGAAGAAGTAAAATTCTCACTGTTTGCAGACGACATGATCCTCTATATAGAAAACCCTAAAGACTCTACCAGAAAATTACTACAGCTAATCAATGAACACAGTAATGTTGCAGGATATAAAATTAACACACAGAAATCCCTTGCATTCCTATATGCTAACAATGAGAAAACAGAAAGAGAAATTAAGGAAACAATACCGTTCACCATTGCAACAAAAAGAATAAAATACTTAGGAGTATATCTACCTAAAGTAACAAAAGACCTATATATAGAAAACTATAAAACACTGATGAAAGAAATCAAAGAGGACACAAACAGATGGAGAAATATACCGTGTTCATGGATTGGAAGACTCAATATTGTGAAAATGGCTATACTACCCAAAGCAATCTATAGATTCAATGCAATGCCTATCAAGCTACCAATGGTATTTTTCACAGAACTAGAACAAATAATTTCACGATTTGTATGGAAATACAAAAAAACCTCGAATAGCCAAAGCAATCTTGAGAAGGAAGAATGGAACTGGAGGAATCAACCTGCCTGACTTCAGACTCTACTACAAAGCCACAGTCATCAAGACAGTATGGTACTGGCACAAAGACAGAAATATAGATCAATGGAACAGAACTGAAAGCCCAGAGATAAATCCACATACCTATGGACACCTTATCTTCAACAAAGGAGGCAAGGATATACAATGGAAAAATGACAACCTCTTTAACAAGTGGTGCTGGGAAAACTGGTCAACCACTTGTAAAAGAATGAAACTAGAACACCACTCCAGTATTCTTGCCTGGAGAATCCCATGGACAAAGGAGCCTTGTGAGCTACAGTCCATAGCGTTGCACAGAGTCAGACACAACTGAAGTGACTTAGCACACATGCAGGGACATGAAGTGTTTATCCATTCATGAGTTAATGGTCATTTGGGCTGTTTCCTTTCATTAACTTTTTAAAAATATTTTTATTCAGTTCAGTTCAGTCTCTCAGTTGTGTCCAACTCTCTGCAACCCCATGGACTGCAGAAATACACCAGGTTTCCCTGTCCATCATCAACTCCTGGAGCCTACTCAGCATCAGGATCTTTTCCAATGAGTCGATTCTTCACATCAGGTGGCAAAGTAGTGGAGTTTCAGCTTCAGCATCAGTCCTTCTGATGAATATTCAGGACTTATTTCTTTTAGGAAGGACTGGTTGGATCTCCTTGCTGTCCAAGGAACTCTCAAGAGTCTTATTCAACACCACAGTTCAAAAGCATCAGTTCTTTGGTGCCCAGCTTTCTTTACAGCCCAACTCTCACTTCCATACATGACTACTGGAAAAACCATAGCTTTGACTAGACAGACCTTTGTTGGCAAAGTGATGTCTCTTATGCTTTTTAATATGGTGTCTAGGTTAGTCATACCTTTTCTTCCAAGGAACAAGCGTCTTTTAATTTCATGGCTGCAGTCACCATCTGCAGTGATTTTGGAGCCCGAGAAAATAATGTCTCTCACTGTTTCCATTGTTTCCCCATCTATTTGACATGAAGTGATGGGACCGGATGGCATGATCTTAGTTTTCTGAATGTTGAGTTTTAAGCTGACTTTTTCACTCTCTTCTTTCACTTTCATCAAGAGGCTCTTTAGCTGTTCTTCACTTTCTGCTATAAGGGTGGTGTCATCTACATATCTGAGGTTATTGATATTTCTCCCAGCAATCTTGATTCCAGCTTGTGCTTCATCCAGCCTGGCATTTTGCATGATGTACTCTGTATGTAAGTTAAATAAGCAGAGTGACAATATACAGCCTTGACGTACTCCTTTCCCAATTTGGAACCAGCCTGTTCCATGTCCAGTTCTAAATGTTGCTTCTTGACCTGCATATAGATTTCTGAGGAGGCAGGTAAGGTGGTCTGGTATTCCCATCTCTTTAAGAATTTTCCACAGTTTATTGTGATCCACACAGTCAAAGTCTTTGGTGTAGTCAATAAAGCAGAAATAGATGTTTTTCTGAAACTCTCTTGCTTTTTTGATGATCCAGTGGATGTTGGCAATTTGATCTCTGGTTCCTCTGCCTTTTCTAAATCCAGCTTGAACATCTGGAAGTTCATGGTTCACGTACTGTTGAAGCCTGGCTTGGAAAATTTTGAGCATTCCTTTGCTAGCGTGTGAGATGAGTACAATTGTGTGGTAGTTTAAGCATTCTTTGGCATTGCCTTTCTGTGGGACTGGAGTGAAACCTGACCTTTTCCAGTCCTGTGGCCACTGCTGAGTTTTCCAAATTTGCTGGCATATTGAGTGCAGCACTTTCACAGCATCATCTTTTAGGATTTGAAATAGTTCACCTGGAAGTCCATCACCTCCACAAGCTTGGTTTGTATTTTTATTAGAAGACTTTTAAACTTAAAGTGTAATTGACTTGTAACATTACATTAGTTTCAGGTGTACAACATAGTGATAACATACATCATGAGATGCTCAACGGTAAGTGTAGTTACCGTCTGTCACCGCAGAAAGTTATTACAGTACTTTTACAATGCTGTATTCCCTATGCTGTAAACTATATCCCTTTGACTTATTTATTTTATAGCTGGACATTTATACCTCTTAATCTCCTTTCCCTTGTCACCTCTTTCCGCACTCCCTCTCCTCTGGCAACCAATAGATTATTCTCTGTGTCTGTGAGTCTGTTTCTGTTTTGTTTTGTTTGCTCATTTGCCTATCATTTGGATTCCACATATAAGTGAAATCATACAGTATTTGTCTTCCTCTCTCTGATGTATCTTACTTAGCATGATACCCTCCAGATCCATCCCTGTTATTGCAAATGTCAAGATTCCATTCCTTTTTATAGCTGGGTAACATTCCACTGTTCTGGGGTTCTCAAGGCAAGAGTACTGAAGTGGTTTGCCATTCCCTTCTCCAGTGAACCACATTTTGTCAGAACTCTCCACCATGACCCGTCTGTCTTGGGTGGCCCCACACAGCATGGCTTTGTTTCATTGAGTTAGACAAGGCTGTGGTCTTTGTGATTAAACTGGTTAGTTTTGTGTGATTGTGGTTTCAGTCTGTCTGCCCTCTGATGCCTTCTCTCAGTGCCTACCATCTTACTGGGGTTTCTCTTACCTTGGACGTGGAGTATCTCTTCATGGCTGCTCCAGCAAAGCTCAGCCACTGCTCCTTACCTTGGATATAGGGTATCTCCTCTTGGCCACTCGCCACCCCAGCACTGCGCATCCGCCACTTGCTGCTCCCATTAACAGTATGAAAAGGCAAAAAGATAGGACACTGAAAGATGAACTCCCCAGGTTAGTAGGTACCCAATATGCTACTGGAGATCAGTGGAGAAATAACTCCAGAAAGAATGAAAAGACGGAGCCAAAGCAAAAGCAACACCCAGTTGTGGATGTGACTGGTGATAGAGGCAAGATCCAATGCTGTAAAAAGCAATATTGCATAGGAACCTAAAATGTTAGGTCCATGAATCAAGACAAATTGGAAGTGGTCAAACAGGAGATGACAAGAGTAAACGTCGACGTTTTAGGAATCAGTGAACTGAAATGGACTGGAACGGGTGAATTTAACTCAGATGACCATTACATCTACTACTGTGGTCAAGAATAAGAATCCCTTAGAAGAAATAGAGTGGCCATCATAGTCAACAAGAGTCTGAAGCAGTACATAGATGTAATCTCAAAAACAACAGAATGATCTCTTTTCATTTCCAAGGCACACCATTCAGTATCACGGTGATCCAAGTCTATGCCCTGACCAGTAATGTTGAAGAAGCTGAAGTTGAACGGTTCTATGAAGACCTATAAGACCTTTTAGAACTAACACCCAAAAAAGATGTCCTTTTCATTATAGGGGACTGGAACGCAAAAGTAGGTAGTCAAGAAACACCTGGAGTAACAGGCAACTTTGGCCTTGGAGTACGGAATGAAGCAGGGCAAAGGCTAATAGAGTTTTGCCAAGAGAACGCACTGGTCATAGCAAACACCCTCTTCTGACAACACAAGAGAAAACTCTACACATGGACATCACAAGATGGCCAACACTGAAATCAGATTGATTATATTCTTTGCAGCCAAAGATGAAGAAACTCTATACAGTCAGCAAAAAACAAGACCAGGAGCTGACTGTGGCTCAGATCGTGAACTCCTTATTGCCATATTCAGACTTAAATTGAAGAAAGTAGGGAAAACCACTAGACCATTCAGGTATGACCTAAATCAGATCCCTTATGATTATACAGTGGAAGTGAGAAATAGATTTAAGGGACTAGATCTGATAGACAGAGTGCCTGATGAACTATAGACGGAGGTTCATGACATTGTACAGGAGACAGGATCAAGACCATCCCCAAGAAAAAGAAATGCAAAAGAGCAAAGTGGCTGTCTGAGGAGGCCTTACAAATAGCTGTGAAAAGAAGAGAAGCAAAAAGCAAAGGAGGAAAGGAAAGATATACCCACTTGAATACAGAAAGGAGAGATAAGAAAGCCTTCCTCATTGATCAGTGCAAAGAAATAGGGGAAAACAGTATAATGGGAAAGACTAGAGATCTCTTCAAGAAAACTAGAGATACCAAGGGAACATTTCATGCAAAGATGGGCTCAATAAAGGACAGAAATAGTATGGACCTAACAAAAGCAGAAGATATTAAGAAGAGGTGGCAAGAATACATAGAAGAACTATACAAAAAAGATCTTTACGACCCAGATAATCACGATGGTGTGATCACTCACCTAGAACCAGACATACTGGAATGTGAAGTCAAGTGGGAAGCATCACTGCAAATAAAGCTAGTGAGGTGATGGAATTCCAGTTGCTGCTGCTAAGTCACTTCAGTCGTGTCCAACTCTGTGCGACCCCACAGATGTCAGCCCACCAGACTCCCCCGTCCCTGGGATTCTCCAGGCAAGAACACTGGAGTGGGTTGCCATTTCCTTCTCCAATGCAGGAAAGTGAAAACTGAAAGTGAAGTTGCTCAGTCGTGTCCAACTCTTAGCGACCCCAAGGACTGCAGCCTACCAGGCTCCTCCATCCATGGGATTTTCCAGGCAAGAGTACTGCAGTGGGGTGCCATTGCATTCTCCGGGAATTCCAGTTGAGCTCTTTCAAATCCTAAAAGATGATGCTATGAAAGTGTTGCACTCAATATGTCAGCAAATTTGGAAAACTCAGCAGTGGTCACAGGACTGGAAAATGTCAGTTTTCATTCCAATCCCAAAGAAAGGCAATGCCAAAGAATGCTCAAACTACCACACAATTGCACGCATCTCACAAGATAGTAAAGTAATGCTCAAGATTCTCCAAGCAAGATTTCAGCAATACGTGAACCGTGAACTTCCAGATGTTCAAGCTGGATTTAGAAAAGGCAGAGGAATCAGAGATCAAATTGCCAACATTTGCTGGATCATCAAAAAAGCAAGAGAGTTTCAGAAAAACATCTATTTCTGCTTTATTGACTATGCCAAAGCCTTTGACTGTGTAGATCAAATAAACTGTGGAAAATTCTTAAAGAGATGGGAATACCAGACCACCTGACCTGCCTCTTGAGAAATCTTTATGCAGCTCAGGAAGCAACAGTTAGAACTGGACATGGAACAGCAGACTTGTTCCAAATAGGAAAAGGAGTACGTCAAGGCTGTATATTTTCACCCTGATTATTTAACTTATATGCATAGTCAATTCAGTTCAGTTCAGTTGCTCAGTTGTGTCCGACTCTTTGGGACCCCATGAATCCCAGCACACCAGGCCTCCCTGTCCATCACCAACTTCCGGAGTCTACCCAAACCCTTGTCCATCGAGTCGGTGATGCCATCTAGCCATCTCATCCTCTGTCGTCCCCTTCTCCTCCTGCCCCCAATCCTTCCCAGCATTAGGGTCTTTTCCAATGAGTCAACTCTTCACAAGAGGTGGCCAAAGTATTGGAGTTTCAGCTTCAACATCAATCCTTCCAGTGAACACCCAGGACTGATCTCCCTTAGGATGGACTGGTTGGATCTTCTTGCAATCCAAGGGACTTTCAAGCGTCTTCTCCAACACCACAGTTCAAAAGCATCAATTCTTCGGCACTCAACTTTCTTTATAGTCCAGCTCTCACATCCATACATGACTACTGGTAAAACCATGGCCTTGAGCAGAGTACATCATGAGAAATGCTGGACTGGATGAAGCACAAGCTGGAACCAAGATTGCCTGGAGAAATATCAATAACCTCAGATATGCAGATGACACCACCCTTATGGCAGAAGGTGAAGAAGAACTAAAGAGCCTCTTGATGAAAGTGAAAGAGGAGAGTTGAAAAAGTTGGCTTAAAGCTCAACATTCAGAAAACTAAGATCATGCCATCTGATTCCATCACTTCGTGTCAAATAGATGGGGAAACAGTGAAAACAGTGGCTGACTTTATTTTGGGGGGCTCCAAAATCACTGCAGATGATGATTGCAGCCATGAAATTAAAAGACGCTTACTCCTTGGAAGGAAAGTTATGACCAAGCCAGACAGCATATTAAAAAGCAGAGACATTACTTTGCCAACAAAGGTCTGTCTAGTCAAGGCTATGGTTTTTTGAGTAGTCATGTATGGATGTGAGAGTTGGACTATAAAGAAAGCTGAGCACTGAAGAATTGATGCTTTTGAACTGTGGTGTTGGAGAAGACTCTTGAGAGTCCCTTGGACAGCAAGGAGATCCAACCAGTCCATTCTAAAGGAGATCAGTCCTGAGTATTCATTGGAAAGACCTATGCTGAAGCTGAAACTCCAATACTTTGGCCACCTGATGCAAAGAGCTGACTCATTGGAAAAGACCCTGATGCTGGAAGGGATTGGGGGGCAGGAGGAGAAGGGGACAACAGAGGATGAGATGGTTGGATGGCATCACCGACTCAATGGACATGAGTTTGAGTATAAACTCCGGGAGCTGGTGATGGACAGGGTGGCCTGGCGTGCTGCAGTCCATGCGGTTGCAAAGAGTTGGACACAACTGAGCGACTGAACTGAACTGAACTGAATATTCCACTGTATATCTGAACCACATCTTCTTTATCCATTCCTCTGTCGATAGACAGTTGGGCTGTTTCCATATCTTGGCTGTTGTGAATAGTGTTGCTATGAACATGGGAGTGTATATATCTTTGTGGTTAGTATTTTCGTTTTCTTTGGATAAATACCTAGAAGTGGAATTGCTGGTCATATCATAGTTCTATTTTTAAGTTTTTTTAGGAATATCTATACTATTTTCTGTAGTGACTGCACAAATTTACCTTCCCACCAGCAGTGCATGAAGGATCCCTTTTCTCCACATCCTTGCCAATGCTTGTTATTTGCTGTCTTTTTTATAATAGCCATTCTGACAGATGTGAGATGATATCTCATTGTGATTTTGATTTGTATTCCTTAGTAATTGATGATGTTGACCATATTTTCCTGTGTCTGTTGTGTACATCTTCTCTAGAAAAATTTCTATTCAGATCCTCCGACCATTTTTTAATTGGATTGCTTGTTTCTTTGACACTGAGTTGTATGAGTTCTTTATTTTAGACTTTATATGTTATCTTTATACATTATCCAATTCAAATGGATTAAAAACTTAAATGTAACACCTGAAATCCCAAAACTTCTGGAAGAAAACATAAGCAGTATGCTCTCTGACATCACTCTCAGCAATATTTTTTTAAATCTGTTTCCTCAGGTAAAGGCAACAAAAGCAAAAATAAGCAAATAGGATCACATTAAATTGAAAAGCTTTTGCACAGCAAAGGGATCCATCAACAAAACACAAAGGCCACCTACTGAATGGGAGCAGATATTTGCAAATGATTTCTCATAATAGGTTAATATCCTAAAGATGTAAAGAACTCATATAACTCAATATCAGAAAAATAATCTGATTAAAAATAAGCGGATTTTTTATTGAAATATGACATAGAAGCAAAAAGAGTGTAAATTCTAGGTATGAAAGTGAAAGTCACGCAGTTGTGTCCGACTCTTTGCGATCACGTGGACTATACAGTCCATGGAATTCTCCAGGCCAGAATACTGTAGTGGGGAGTCTTTCCCTTTTCCAGGGGATCTTCCCAACCCAGGGATCGAACCCAGGTCTCCCACATTGCAGGTGGATTCTTTACCAGCCGAGCCACAAAGGAAGTCTAATCCTAGGTGTACTGTTGTTTAAATTCAGAGTGAATGTACTCAGATCAAGAAATAGAATGTCAGCGTCCCCAGGAGCACCTTTTCCTGTCCCCCTGGCTCTGTCCGTCCTCTAAGACTAGCCATCGATTGACCTTTGATGCAGAAGTTGGTTTCTGAATGTGAGCACATGAAATTCCAGAGCTGGAGCTGCCTTCCCTCCTTGCTATATGTGCACAATTCATCCACGGTCTGTATGGTTTTAGCTCAGCAGTATTCATTCTGTGCCGTTGTATGAATAGACCATGCTCATTCATTCATGCCACTTCATGGCAAATAGATGGGTGAAAAAAATGGAAACAGTGACAGATTTTATTTTCTTGGGCTCCAAAATCACCATGAATGGTGACTGCAGTCATGAAATTAAAAGAAACCTGCACCTTGGAAGAAACACTATGACAAACCTAGACAGCATATTAAAAAGCAGAGACATCACTTTGCCAGCAAAGGTCTGTACAGTCAAAGCTATGGCTTTTCCAGTAGTCGTGAATGGATGTGGCAGTTGGACCATAAAAATGGCTGAACACTGAAGAATTGATGCTTTCAAGTTGTGGTGTTGGAGAGGATGCTTGAGAGTCCCTTGGACGGCAAGGAGATCCAACCAGTCAATCCTAAAGGAAATCAGTCCTGAATATTCATTGGAAGGACTGATGCTGAAGCTCCAGTACTTTGGCCAACTGATGCGAAGAGCCAACTCATTGGGAAAGACCCTGATGCTGGGAAAGATTGAGGGCAGGAGGAGAAGGGGGTGACAGAGGATGAGATGGTTGGATGGCATCATCGACTCAACGGACATGAGTTTGAGCAAGCTCTAGGAGTTGGTGATGGCCAGGGAAGCCTGGCGTGCTGCAGTCCATGGGGTCACAAAGAGTCAGACACAACTGAGCGACTGAACAGCAACAGCAAATTCATTCATTGTGCTATTGATGGACACACGAGTGGCATCCTGGTGAGGGCTGTTGTCATCATTCTTCTGTGGACATTCTGGTGGACAGATGTGGTGTTTCTGTTGAGTCCAGGTCTGGGAGTGGGACAGGAGGTCACTGGGTGTGCAAGTTCATCTGAGTACATATTGCCAGTTCGACAAAGTTCTGCAATGGCAGATTCCAGCAGCGTCCGAAATCTCCAGTGACACCACACCCTTGCCTATCATTAACGTTTGCTTTTTCTCCAACTTTATTGAGATAGAATTTACAGACCAAACAGTTCATCCCTGTAAAGGGCATAATTCAGTGGTTCATACATTCACAGAACTGTGGCACCGTCACCAGAGTCAGTGTTAAAACATTTTCATCATCCTGAAAAAAAACCCTGTACCTGCTAGGTGTCCCCCCAGCATCCCTCCCCCACCAGCTGACCAGCCCTATTCAACCACTGACATGCTTTCTGTCTTTATGGATTTAGGCATGTCACATAAAGGGAATCATACAAAATTTGGTCTTTTGTAACCCGCTTCTTTCACCTGGCACCGTGTTGTTAAACTCCATCCATGTTGGGCCATGTGTCAGTGTTTATTCCTATTTGTGGCTAAGTAATATTCCATCACGTGGATATGCCGCATTTTGTTTATTCATTCATCAGTTGATGGTCACTTGGGTTGTTTCCACCCTTTGGCTATTATGAACGTCTTTATAAAAGCTTTTGTGTGGACATGTGTTTTTATTTTCTTGGATATGAACCTAAGAGTGGAACTGCTGGATCATGTGCTAATTCTGGGCTTCCCACATGCTCTAGTGGTAAAAAAAAAACAAACCCACCTGCCAATAGAGGAGATATAAGAGATGCTTGTTCAGTCCCTGGGTTGGGAAGATCCCCTGGAGGAGGGCACAGCAACCCACTCCAGTATTTTTGCCTGGAGAATCCCATGGACAGAGGAACCTGGCGAGCTATAGTCCATAGGGTCGCAAAGAGTTGGACATGACTGAAGTGATGTCCGCACGCACATACATACTAACTCTGTGTTTAACCATGTGAGGAACCACCAGACTGTCTTCTGCAGCAGCTGCTTCCATTTACAGCCCTATCAGCAGCCCTCTCTGTGCCAAAGAAAACATGACACTCCCCCATAGGCCAGCCTCAGCGAACGCAGCATCTTCTGGCGTGGGATGGATGTGCCTCTGTGCTGACGTAGCCAGCCTGGACGTAGCCAGCCTGGAAGGGTGTGTCCTTCCATGATGCCACAGTCAGCCACGAATGCAGTGCCACATGTGTCTAAAGATGGGTCAGGCTCGGAGTCACCAGTAGGTTCTGCTGCCCATGGCCTCAGCCTTCCATCCTGCACTCACACCTCTGGTGACAGGAATCTATGAAAGGACATTGGGCAAACTCCCCACATGGAGGGGTCTAAGCAGGCTCTGACCAGAAGGCACAGCACAGCTTTGGTGTCAATGTACTAGATGTCGGGGCCATCGATTGGCACAATCCTGTGCCCAGAGAGGAGATCGGGATGCAGCTTCCAGGGCCCCCCTACCACCATCTGAGCTCTATGCTTCCTGCTCTAACGAGGCCAGAAGTCAGGTACAAACTGCACCCAGCGGAGTAACGGGGGCTTGGCTTCTGCTCCTGACTGCTGAGTGGCCTCGGGCAAGTCCCTGCCCGACCTGGTCCCAGTTTGCCCACCGACAAGCCTGGGGTCAACCTAGTGATGCTCGAGGCTCCCCAAGCTTTCTCAGGAAGAGGACGGGCTGCACAGTGGCCATTGACATCAGTCCTTCAAGTCCACAGGAGGGCCGTACTCTCCAGAGGCCCATGGAATGTGTTTATATTCCAAAGCCAAGTGGTACCTGATTCCTGGAGCCCAGCCACCCGCCTAGCATCCCCAGAGCCCTCGGGCCTCCCAGCAGTAAGGAGGGAGAAGGGACAGTTCTTGGGGACCCAGAGCTTCCTTCTGACCAGCCTGGGGTTTGCTTGGACCAGGAGACTCTTTTCTTCTCTCTCATTCACTCAGCTTTTAACTCTGGGCATTGATAAATGTGTGTGAGTTAATAATTCATTCATTCGTTTATTCACTCAATGAAAAATATTATATTAAAAAGCCTTGTTCAGAAATGGTGGCCACAATGGCAGCACAGCCACTGCAGAGGTCACATCACCGAGGCAGCAGCCCTCCTCTGGGCGTGGCGGAGTGTGACTTATAGCTCAGGGTGAGGTGAGCACCAGCGGGAAGGATCCCACAGCCTTGACTCCCATCTGGCCCCACCTCGTCCCTGAAGCCCCTTCTCTGACCACGGGACAACATTCACTTCTCAGCACCAACCCAGACTCGCTCAGGGCAAGTTCACAGCCAAAGCCTTTGGCAGAAATGTCATGCTTCCTGCCCCACAACGGGCGGGTGAGGCCTGGGCGGACAGGCAGATGGGGGGCCTCCCCTGTGCTCAGCGAGCCTCTTGGTCAGTGAGTTGCCCAAGTGACCAAGACCATCGGGGATCAGAGACTGAGGGAGCGTGTCTGGCTCCCAGCATCTGATGGAGGCAGCACGGCCTCCCTCCTCTCACTTAGAGTGAGGGCCTGGACGAGGTCCTTTGCTCCTGGAGTGATGAGCTGCATTGCAGACTCAGGGTTCAACCAGCCACTTGGTGGGCAGCCCCTTCAACCCTGGGACAGGACAACTGAAGACCAGCAGCAGTGGCGGCAGGCAGAGCAGTCCGTGCATGAGAACAGCGGATGAGGCTGGGTCAGGGACAGCCTGGGAAGCCTGGGTCCAGGTCATCTGTCAGGTGAGACCCAGAGTGGGGGCCACGCTGGGCCAGGAGCAAGCCCTGCCTTCTTAGCACCGCAGCAACTGCTTGGTTCAAGATGTAGACAATTGGAGCTCCGAGAGCTCATTCGCTGGTGTTTTCCTACCTGACCCACAAGACCCATGAGAGTCCTCCCCATGGCATCTGCCCTCTGCCCTTCTGTGCTCCCAGTCATTAGCAGTAACCAGTATACCCAGGCATCCTTGCTCTGAACTGACCTCAGATGACATGGTTCCTTATAGTGGGATTGGAGGGCAGCAATAAACAAGGACACAAAAATTAACATAGATATAGCAAGAAAATTAATAGATTTAGCAAATCTATGAAAAAATCTGCATGTATGCACAGGAAGATGTCTGCTAGGAAATGTTCTGAAAATGTTACTAGTGGTGACCTCAGGACTTCCTTGTTGGCCCAGTAGTTAAGAATCCACTTTGTAGGACATGATCCCTGGTTGGGGAACTAAGATCCCACATGCCATGGAGCAACTGAAATCCCCTGTATTACAACTAAGCCCCATTGCAGCCAAATAAATTAATTAAAAAATGATAGTGGTGACTTTAGGAATAGAAAGCGCAGGTCTTTAGTAATGATTTTGAGATTACACATGGAAAATGCATGGGTCATACATGCACACTTGGTGCCTTTTCATCGGTGCCAACACCATGTAGTCTGGGCAGCAGACGCCCAGCCTACCTTCCAGGCCTGCACCTCCTCCAAGCTGGCCACCCTCCTGGCTTCTCATCCTCAGGAGTGTCAGGGCACCTTAGAGGGCCTGGTTTCTTGCTTGTTAGGGTTATCCTTATGCCAGATCAGGTGGGTTCATTTCCTCTCTGTGTGGTAGAGTTGGGATGTTTTAAAACCCTTCTTATGCTTATTTATATTTTCTCATTTTTCTGCAGCAAATATATATTCCATAATGAGACATAGTTTTAAAAAATCAAAGGGTAAAAAGAAATGCTGGGAGAATTCAAGGAATTGCAAGAAGAATTCAAACACTGACCGCAAAGACGGCACAGTCTTGGGGCTTCTGATTCAGAAACAGCTTCAAAACATATAATTTCTGGCCAAGGCCAGCCTGTCTGTCAGCCAAGTTGAGGGGGTGCGGGGGGACGGGGTGGGTATGGGCAGCTGTCTCCGCAGGCAACGTCTGCCTCCAGTCCCATGATCCGCCTGCCAGGAGCGACGGCTGAGGAGGCCAGAAGTCAGGGGGGAGGCAGCGAGTGCCTCTGCTCTCCGGGAGCGCTGCTCCCAGGTTTTTGGTCTCTAGCCTTTTTCTTTCCCACTAAAGCAGTAGTGAAAAAGGAAACCACCCTCGGAAGAATGAATGTGCCTGCGGGAGGTGCCTGGGGGAGGGGACACAGCCTGCATTGCTATGGGCAGAGGTTCACCTCCTCCTGGTGGCCGTCGGAGAAAGGACACACCTCGCCAGACTGCTGGCTGGTGTCGTTTCTGCAATTTGGAGGCACATAGAGGTCTTGCCTCCCCTCTGGGTCCTCAGGGTCCAGACCCACCTGTCACTTCCAGCTGTGTGAGCTTGCAGGAGTCACTTCTCTCCCTGAACATCTTCATCCTGACTGTAAAGTGAACATACAGACTGGATTTTTGCTCTCCTGTGAAGAAGCCAGAACAGAAGTAAAGTTAGCAGGTGGAGGCATCACTCCGCTGTGTGGCTCAGAAGGGAAAAGAGGTTTGTTCACATCTTCAAATGCAAGCCTCAGAGGCTCGGAGCATGGCCCCTGGAATCAGGCTGTTTGGCTTTGCATCCTGGACCTACCATCTACCAGCTGGGTGACTTTATGAAAATCACTTTGCCTTCTGAGCCTCATTTCCCTTATCAAAATGGGGATAATGGTAGGACCTAGTTATAGGGCGGTTGTGAGGTTTGAAAGGGTAATATGTGTAAAATTCTTAGGACAGCAATGATAATAATAATGTGTTCAATAACTATTATTAGGTGTGTGAACACATGTACATACACATATTCCATACAGTAGAGCATTATTCAGCTGTGAAAAGGAATAAAGGCAACCTACCAAATGGAAGAAGATAATTTGAAAATCATATGTCTGATAGGCCTTCCCTGATAGCTCAGTTGGTAAAGAATCTGCCTGCAATGCAGGAGACCCTGGTTCGATTCCTGGGTTGGGAAGAGCCACTGGAGAAGGAATAGGCTACTGACTCCAGTATTCTTGGGCTTTCCTTGTGGCTCAGCTGGTAAAGAATCCGCCTGCAATGTGGGAGACCTGGGTTCAATCCCTGGGTTGGGAAGATCCCCTGGAGAAGGGAAAGGCTACCCACTCCAGTATTCTGGCCAGGCTACCCACTCCAGTATTCTGGCCAGTATACAGTCCATGGGGTCGCAAAGAGTCAGACACATCTGAGAGACTTTCACTTTCACTTTGTGTCTGATTAGGGGTTAATATCCAAACTATATAAAGAACTTATACAGCTCAATATCACAAAACAATCCAATTGAAAAACAGAGGATTTGAATGTACATTTTTGCAAAGAAGACATACAGATGGTTAACAGGTACATGAAAAGATGCTCAACATCACTAATCACCAGGGCATCACCCAGGCTGCCCAGCTCCTGCTGTCTGGTGTTAATTAGGTGGATGATAACCTCACAGCCCTGTTGGCTGAGGGCTCTTCCCTAATCACCAGCTCCCTCATCTGCCTGAATTCTCTCTGCTGTCCTGGAGGTGGTCCTGGAGACGGGTACAATTTGACCCACTGCACAGATGAGGAGAGGGAGGCCTGGGGAGGAGAAAAGTGGCAGAAGAGGCTTGAAAACCCAGGAGCAGACTTCCAAGGTGGTCTAAAGTTTACGAATCCACCTGTCAATGCAAGGGATGTGGGTTCAATCCCTGGTCTGGGAAGATTCCACATGCTGAAGGATTTCACATGCTAGGCCCATGAGTCACAACTACTGAAACCTGCACGCCTAGATCCCATGCTCTGCAATAAGAGAAGCTACTTCAGTAAGTTTTCACACTGCAACCAAAGAGTAGCCCCCATTCACTGCAACTAGAGAAAACCTATGTGCAGCAATGAAGACCCAACACAGCCAAAAAATTAATTAGGTTGGTGCAAAAGCAATTGTGGTTTTACATTGTTTAATTTTGCCATTTGATATTGGGATATATTCTTCCATAAATGTGGTTATGTTATACACCATTTTAATGCATTTTTTGCTTTGTTTTTGCTTATGACTTATTACTGTTTACTTTGTATTTATGTTAGACAAAAAGCAAATGTTAGCAATTTTCTTATTTGAGTTCACAATGAGTTGTACAACCCAAAACCTATGGGAATCAGTAAAAGCGGTGCTGAGAGGAAGGTTCATAGCAATACAAGCTTACCTCAAGAAACAAGAAAAACATCAAATAAATAACCTAACTTTACATCTGAAGCAACTAGAAAAAAGAAGAAAAGGAGAACCCCAAAGTTAGTAGAAGGAAAGAAATCATAAAAATCAGAGCAGAAATAAATGAAAAAGAAACAAAGGAGACTATAGCAAAAATCAGCAAAACTAAAAGGTGGTTCTTTGAGAAGATAAGTAAAATAGACAAGCCACTAGTCAGACTCATCAAGAAAAAAAGAGAGAAGAATCAAATCAATAAAATTAGAGATGAAAATGGAGAAATCACAACAGACAACACAGAAATACAAAGACTCATAAGAGACTGCTATCAGCAACTATATACCAATAAAATGGACAACTTGGAAGACATGGACAAATTCTTAGAAAAGTATAACCTTCCAAAACTGAACCAGGAAGAAATAGAAAATCTTAACAGACCCATCACAAGCATAGAAATCAAAACTGTAATCAAAAATCTTCCAACAGACAAAAACCCAGGACCAGATGGCTTCACAGGTGCATTCTACCAAAAATTTAGAGAAGAGCTAACACCTATCCTACTCAAACTCCTCCAGAAAATTGCAGAGGAAGGTAAACTCCCAAACTCATTCTATGAGGCCACCATCACCCTAATACCAAAACCAGACAAAGATACTACAAAAAAAGAAAACTACAGGCCAATATCACTGATGAACATAGATGCAAAAATCCTCAACAAAATTCTAGCAAACAGAATCCGGCAACATATTAAAAAGATATCATGACCAAGTGGGCTTTATCCCAGGAATGCAAGGATTCTTCAATATTTGCAAATCAATCAATGTGATACACAATGCTAACAGATTGAAACATAAAAACCATATGATCATCTCAATAGATGCAGAGAAAGTCTTTGACAAAATTCAACACCCATTTATGATAAAAACTCTCCAGAAAGCAGACATAGAAGAACATACCTCAACATAAAAGCCATCTATAATAAACCCACAGCAAACATTATCCTCAATGGCAAAAAATTGAAAGCATTTCTTTTAAAATCAGGAACAAGACAAGGGTGCCCACTCTCACCACTACTTTTCAACACAGTTTTAGAAGTCCTAGACACAGCAATCAGAGAAGAAAAGAAATAAAAGGAATCCAGACTGGATTAGAAGAAAAACTCTCACTGTTTGCAGATGACATGATCCTCTACATAGAAAACCCTAAAGACACCACCAGAAAATTACTAGAGTTAATCAGTGACTATAGTAAAGTTGCAGGATATAAAATTAATACACAGAAATCCCTTGCATTCCTATATACTAACAATGAGAAAACAGAAAAATTAGGGAAACAATCCCTTTCACCATTGCAACAAAAATAATCTAATGCTTAGGAATAAATTTACCTAAAGAAACAAAAGACCTATATATAGAAAACTATAAAACACTGATGAAAGAAATCAAAGATGACACAAATAGATGGAGAAATATACCTTGTTCATGGATCGGAGGAATCATTATAGTAAAAATGAGTATATTACCCAAAGCAATCTATAGATTCAATGCAATCCCTATCAAGCTACCAATGGTATTTTTCACATAACTAGAACAAATAATTTCACAATTTGTATGAAAACACAAAAAACCTTGAACAGGCAAAACAATCTTGAGAAAGAAGAATGGAACTAGAGGAATCAACCTGCCTGACTTCAGACTATACTACAAAGCTACAGTCATCAAAACAGTATGATACTGGCACAAAGACAGAGATATAGATCAATGGAACAAAATAGAAAGCCCAGAGATAAATCCACACACCTAGGAATACCTTATCTTTGACAAAGGAGGAAAAAATATACACTGGAGAAAAGATAGTCTCTTTAACAAGTGGTGCTGGGAAAACTGGTCAACCACCTGTAAAAGAATGAAACTTTCTAACACCATACACAAAAATAAACTCAAAATGGGTTAAAGATCTAAATGTTGGACCAGAAACTATAAAACTCCTAGAGGAACACATAGGCAGAACACTCTCTGACAAAATTACAGCAGAACCCTCTATGACCCACCTCCCAGAGTAATGGAAATAAAAGCAAAAATAAACAAATGGGACCTAATTAAACTTAAGAGCTTTTGAACAACAAAAGAAATATACACAAGGTGGAAAGGCAGCTTTCAGAATGGGAGAAAATAATAGCAAATGAAACAACTGACAAAGAATTAATCTCCAAAACATATAAGCATCTCACATAGCTCAATACCAGAAAAATAAGTGACCCAATCAAAAAATGGGCCAAAGAACTAAACAAACATTTCTCCAAAGAAGACATACAGATGGCTAACAAACACACGAAAAGATGCTCAACATCACTCATTATCAGCGAAATGCAAATCAAAACCACAATTAGGTAACATCTCACACCGGTCAGAATGGCTGCCATCAAAAAGTCTACAAACAACAAATGCTGAAGAGGGTGTGGAGAAAAGGGAACTCTCTTACACTGTTGGTGGGAATGCAAACTAATGCAGCCACTACAGAGAACAGTGTGGAGATTCCTTAAACAACTGGAAATAGAACTGCCATATGACCCAGCAATCCCACTGCTGGGCATACACACTGAGGAAATCAGAATTGAAAGAGACACATGTATCCCAATGTTTATTGTAGCGCTGTTTACAATGGCCAGGACATGGAAGCAACCTAGATGTCCACCAGCAGACAAATGGATAAGAAAGTTACATATACACAATGGAATATTACTCAGCTGTAAAAAAGAATTCATTTGAGTCAGTTCTAATGGGGTGGATGAAACTGGAGCTTATTATACAGAGTGAAGTAAGACAGAAAGACAAACACCAATACAGTGTATTAATGCATATATATGGAATTTAGAAAGATGGTAACAATGACCCTATATGCAAGATAGCAAAAGAGACACAGATATAAAGAACAGACTTTTGGACTCTGTGAGAGAAGGTGAGGATGGGATGATTCGAGAGAATAGCATTGAAACATGTATATTTTACCATATATGAAATAGATGACCAGTCCAAGTTTGGTGCATGAAGCAGGGCACTCAAAGCTGGTACACTGGGACAACCCAGAGAGATGGGATGGAGAGGGAAGTGGGCGGGGGTTTCAGGACGGGGGGACACATGTACACCCATGGCTGATTCAAGTCAATGTATGGCAAAAAACCACCACAATATTGTAAAGTAATTAGCCTCCAATTAAAATGAATTAATTTTAAAAACTGAGTTGTAAAGAAGTGGAGACAATTTGAAACATCAATGATGCATTTGGCCCAGGAACTGCTAATGAACATACGGCACAGTTCAGGTTTTGCAAGGGAGACGAGAGCCTGCAGTTCAGTGGTGGTTCAAGTTTTGCAAAGGAGATGAGAGCCTTGAAGATGAGGAGTGTAGTGATCGAAAGGTGACACCGACCAATTGAAAGCCATCATCGAAGCTGATCCTCTCACAACTAATTGAGAAGTTGCCAAAGAATTCAATATCGACCACTCTACAGTTTGGCATTTGAAGCAAAGTGGAAAGATGATAAAGCTCTATAAGTGGGTGCTTCATGAACTGACTGCAAATAAAGAAAAAAATCATTGTTTTGAAAAATCATCTTCTCTTATTCTATGCAACAGTGAGCCATTTCTCGTTCAGATTGTGACCAGCAACAAAAGTGGATTTTATAAAACAACCCAGGCTTCCCAAGGGCACTAATGGTAAAGAACATGCCTGTGAATGCAGGAGACATAAGAGATGCAAGTTCTATCCCTGGATCAGGAAGATCCCCTGCAGGAGGACATGGCAATCCACTCCCAGGCAAATTTCCCATTTGTGTGGGAAGTGGGAAATTTCTCTTGTCTGGGAAATCCCATGGAGTGAAGAGCCTGGTGGGCCATGGTCCATAGGGTCGCAAAGAGTCGGACAGAACTGAAGCAACTTAGCAGCAGCAACATGTGACAACCAGTGATGACCAACTCAGTGGTTGGACCGAGAAGAAGCTCCAAAGCACTTCCCAAAGCCAGACTTGCACCAAAAGAAAAGAAAAGTCATGGTCACTGTTTGGTGGTCTGCTGTCCATCTGATCCACTACAGCTTTCTGAATCCTAGGAAACCATTAAAGCTGAGAAGTATGCTCAGCAAATCAATGAGATGCACTGAAAACTGCATCACCTGCAGTTGGCACTGGTCAACAGAAAGGGCCCAGTTATTCTCCATGACAACGCCCAAATGCATATCGCACAACTAGTGCTTCAGAAGTTGAACGAATCGGGCTATGAAGTTTTGCCTCATCCATCATATTCAGCTGACCTCTTGCCAACGACTACCACTTCTTCAAGCATCTCAACAACTTTTTGCAGGGAAAACACTTCCATAACCAGAAGGAAGCAGAAAATGCTTTCCAAGGGTTTGTCAAATCCTGAAGCATGGATTTTTACACCACAGGGATAAACAAACTTATATTTCATTGGCAAAAATGTGTTGATTGTAATGGTTCCAGTCTTGATTAATAAAGGTGTATTTGAGCCCAGTTATGATTTAAAATTCACAGTCTGAAACCATAATTACATTTGCACCCACCTAATTAAAAATTCCAGAACACTTTATGTGGCAGAAGTTGTTGGATTCTGTATCAGAAATTTACCCTTAGGAAGAAAGTGAGTGTGTGTGTGTGTGTAAGTTGCTCAGTCATGTCCAATTCCTTGCGACCCCATGGACTGTAGCCCACCAGGTTCCTCTGTCCATGAGATTCACCAGGAAAGAATACTAGAGTGGATAGCCATTCCCTACTCCAGGGGATCTCCTGACCCAGGGATCAAACTGGGGTCTCCTGCATTGCAGGCAGATTCTTTACCATCTGAGCCACCAGGGAAGCCCAGGAAAAAAGCATAATGGGGGGCTAGTTGTCTGTAGCTGGGAGCTGGGTCTGAGTTTATTTTGTAGTATTTCAGTTCCTGGAGGTGCAGCCAGTCAGGTCTGTGAGGGAACCAGCAAAGGATGGTGGAGTCAGAGGAGAAAGAGGGAAGAGGAGGCGATTGCCGTCGTGGTCAGCCCCAGGTGCTGTGACAGGTCCATGCTGGTGGCTCCTGGGCCAGCACACTGACTCTGAGGCTAGGATGCTGTGAGGAGGAGATGCTTCGAGACTATGGGTGGCCAAGCCAGCCAGACTCCCAAGTTTGCCTGCCTCCTGGACTCTGAGTGATGCAGAATGGGTGTGTCAGTTATCTGCTGCTGCATAACAAATACCCACCCCCCGAAATCAGGGGCTTAAATAGCACATGTGCATTAGTTAGCCCATGGTTCCATGGGGCAGGAGTCCAGGGAGTGCCTGAGCAGCTGCAGTCAAGGTGTCGCACAGGGCATCAAGGATCCGCTTTCAAGGTAACTCTGTGGTTGCCAGAAGCCCGCAGGGCCTCACTGGCTGTTCTCAGAAGGCCTCAGCTCCTCATCACATCTCTGGGGAGGGCAGCTGGCTTCCCACAGAGTGGGTGATCAGAGAGGGGCAGAGAGAGACAGACAGACGAAGACATAAGCCCCAGTCCTCTTGTAACCTAGCGATGCCACACCACACCTGCCTGTTCTATTTGTTAGGGATGAGGGAGTGGGTGACTAGAGCCCACACTCAGGGCAGGAGGATAAAGCTCCCCCTCTTGAGGGGCAGAGAGTCCAGGAATTTGTGGGCATACTTTTTTTTAATTAATTTATTTGACTGCATCAGGTCTTAGTTGCAGTGTGTGAATTCTTAGTTGCGGCTTGTGGGATCTAGTTCCCTGACCGGGGATGGAACCCGGGCTCCCTGCATTGGGAGCATGGAGTCTTAGCCACTGGACCACTGGGGAAGTCCCCTGTGCACATACCTTAAAGCCACCACGACAGATGACCTTGCCCTGCTGGGGTGTGTGGCTTAACCAGGGCTCCAAGACTGCGGTGATGCTCTGCTGCGAAAGCAGAGGATGGCCAGTCTCCTGCCTCTACCGCTTACCTGCTGAGCATCCTGTCTTCTTTGTCAAAAAAAACAATGACTAAAAGCAAAACCCAGGAACTGTCCCCAATCTTAGCAGGATGTGGGATGATTAACTCAGCTGGGGTTCAGTTTCACAGTAGAATAACCTCTGTGTGTGTTAGTTGTGTGGTTGTGTCCTACACTTTATGACCCCGTGGACAGTAGCCCACCAGACTCCTCTGACCATGGGATTGTCCAGGCAAGAATATTGGAGTGGGTTGCCATTTCCTATTCCAGGGGATCTTCCCAACCTAATGATTGAACCTGAGTCTACTGCATTGCCGGCGGATTTTTACCACGGAACCACTGGGGAAGACATCCTCTATCCTCACCTTTAAAATGAATGAGAGCTGCTTGAATCAATAGAGATGAACCTAAAATGTTGTATCAGGTGGAGGGGGAAAGAACTGCTAAAGGATTTGAATGGTATGACCATCTTTATGGAAATTCTGTGGGACACACATGACGATGGCATATAGTGGGAGGAACACACAGTAACTTGGCAAGAAGTTGCCTCTGAGCCAGGTGAGAGGGGAAGGACTGGGTGGAGCTTCCACTCTAAACCGATCTCCTTAAAAAACACTGCAGAGAAATATGGGAAAGATGAACATTTGTTCAGTCTGGGTGGTGGTACATGGGTGTCTGGTACAGGCTGAACCAGGCACAATTTAGTCTTGAGTGTGTTTTGACAGCGACGCTGCTGTGAGGATGCTGTGGGGAGAGGTGGGTTGAATGCACCCCCTGCCCCAGACTCTAAGGTGCTGGAGACTCGTGGAGTCATCTCGCTCCGTGGGCCTGGACTGCATCATTCGTGTCACTGAGTCGCAATATGGGAGACAGGCATGTCAGCGCATAGCAGAGTCTGACTCCGACTTGGATGTTGGACTGCTGGCAGCTATGAAGCCTCCACACTGACGCCCCACATCCGGGCAGGCTGATAGAAAGTGGGTGCTCCCTCCTTCGTGGCTGCTGGCAGCTCCATTCTGAGAGCACACACCTCACCCCCAATCACAGCAAGTCCCAGGCCAGTCTCCCTTCCCTGCCATTTCAGACCCACGTGGGAGGCCACCCTGCTCCCCCCAACGAGCCTCATCGTAGGTGTACGTGCTGCTCATCTCTCCCGACCTGAGACCCCCGCTTGGGGGGGTCCACCCTGTCCCTCCAGCCCGGCCACAGCACTCTGACACCTGGGAGCTCTCACCTCCTGACTCAGGAAGGCCAGGCCAGGCGAGTCCCTAGTCCATCACACATGGGCATCTTGTCTCCTGGGATCAGACAGAGGTCGGCATCTCCTGCTGTCTGGCTTCCGTCTCCCCTCCCGCCTCACGGCTCTTGCCTGGGACAACCCTCGGAGTCTCGGTGGGAGACAAGAGGAGGGCAGCTTCCACTGGCGTGAGACGGACAGCAGCCTGTGGGGGCTCTGTCTGCCTTGTTGGCCAACGGTGCTCCCGGGAACTTCCTCCAGAAAGTGACCCTAAAATGCTGGAAAGAGAAGATGGAGGGCCCTGGCCCTCTAATGCCCCCCAGGGGACTGAAAGTGGAGCTCAGCTGTCAGGGGACAGAGGGGTCCTGAGCACCCTTGACATCTGATTCCCTGAAATATGGTCAGTGTTGGTGGCAATGTGTATGAAGAGTGACGGTGCATCCTGAGAACAGGCCGATTATAAAACAGCCTCGAAGGTTTGCCATGAACTTAGCACTGAACCACACAAAATTGCCCTTTTGCAGGGCAAAATGCCCCAACTCAGCAATTTCATGTGGTTCATACAGAAAACAGAAACACCGTATGTATTTTGTGCCTTCCCCCCTACTTTTACCCAGGGTGGAGTTGCTTGTTTGTTTGATCCCTGATTTCAAGAAATGCCCAGGCTTTGCAGCCCCTTGGGCTGGAGTGGAAGCCCAGCGTGCACACTGCATCTGACAGGCGGGGAGAGAACGAGGCGGCTGCACGGACGCTCCCGTCCAGACGGGGTCTCCCTCGGCCCGCCGTCTGCTCCGGGCCTGCTCGCAGCGTCGCCGCAGGGACCAAAGCCGCAGGCCCGAGGCTGCAGGAAAGGCCCTCTGGGCGGTGCAGGGCTGGACCCCAGTCGCCTGGCCTTGGTACAGAGAGCTGGTCTCTCTTGGCCTCTCTGGATAAAGTGAATTTGCTGGAATTGGCTGCATAAACAGCTCCACTGGACTGGCGGCTAACAGCAGATTCAGGCTCCACGGTGAGATGCAGGCAGCACGCCAGGACGGCCTCCCAGCCCCGCCACTGACACTGCCCGGGGCTGTGGTCCGCCCGACCCCACCGAGAACCCGGCTTCCTACAAGGGGGCTGGCGGAGAACCTGTGTGCACCTGACGACCCCTGCCATGGGGGGTGGTCCTGCACCCGGGTGTCAGCACTGCCCGCTTTAGAAATGCAGCGTCTCAGGGCCCGCCCAGTCCTGCCAACCCAGAACTAGAGCCAGGAGGCTCTGTGATGGGAGGCTGAGCTGTAGCAGGGAGGACCATCCAGCAGCAGCTGGTTTGCAGAACGCGTGTGCCCTTTGACGTGGCCAGACTGCATTTTGGAATTTATCCCAAGGAAGCGATCAGAGAGGCACACAGGGAAAAGTCTGACCCAGCAACGCAGCGCTTACTCCAGACACGGCAGACGCCTCATTCATTTCATGTCCTTGGGTGTAACCCTGGGATGGGGCTGGCTGACCAAGAGGGGGCTGAGGCTCACAAAAGTTAAGGACCCCCAGGCCGCCTGCCAGGGCACGGTAGGGTGAGGAGTTGAGCTCTGGCTGCCCACCAGCCGTCCCCTGCCTCTTGGGTGAGTGTGGCCATGGTGGTGCTGTTTACAAGAAGTGGGCAGAATGGGGGCATCTCCCACACTGGGGGGTGGGCGTGGGGGAACGTGGTCTGTCTTTACAACCAGGCACCCTGCCTCTGGTTTGGGGGCGTGGATACCAATCCCTGATAGACCCGCCTATGCACTCGAACAGCACCCCTCCAAACTGGGCCGAGGTCCACAGTTTTCTCCAGCCCCTATAAGACGCCCCGGAACCCCGGGGCTGCTGTGGCTTCCCAGGGGTGGGGGGGACTCTGGTTCTCCCAGCTGAGGCCTGTGAGTCTGCTCTTGCTGCCACGGCTGCTGTTGGCCAGGAAAGCACGTGTCTGTTGTGACTCAGGCTGGCATCTCCTGGGGCAGCTTGAGGCAACCCACATCCTAGAACCTGATGCTTGAGACCAAGGGACTGGGACTTAGGGGCAGAAGAGGACCCCCAGCCCCGGGGCGTCACTGTAAATGGGTTCCCAGGCTCTCGAAGGGGCTGGCAGGTGCACAGGTCCACACAGACGAGCACGATGGCTTCCTACCATCAGAGGCACAGACAGCCCAGCGTCAGTCACAAGCTGGACCCAGACACCACTCCATGTGTCTTCCAGAGCCCCAGAGAAGGGGGAGCCTGCCACTTTACCCCACCCTGTCCCCCCAGGGCCCTTCCTGTCCCATTTCTGCTCATAACCAGGGCACTTTAGAGGCAACGTGGACCCTGGAGCCAGACTGCCCAGGTTCGAATCCTGGCCCTGCCCCTTAGGAGCTGTGTGATCTTAGACAAGTGGCTTCGCCTCTCTCTTCTCCAGCTTCCTTCTCTGTTAAAGGGGTCATAAAAGTCCACTGAGCTCATGCAGTTGTTGTGAGGATTAAATGAATTAATATACGGAAAGCACTGAGAACATATAAGCACAATGTAAACATTATAAAGCTCTAAAGGGATGTAAACTATATTCATATCTAACATTTGTTATTATTGATGGCTCCGACAGACACTAGCAACCTGGGCCGTAGAAGACAATTTAATGAAATGAGAAAATGTGCTGGACATGTGCTAAGTGAAAAAAAAGGAAGTACAAAAAACCTCTTCCTACTTTTGTAAAATCTATCTCTGTTAACTGCACCCAGAAGAAAAAGCCTGGGAATAAAGAAATCAATTGTTGACTGTGTAACTGCTGGACTTGGGGGTGATGATGACTTTCACCTTTTGTGTGTCTATTCCTATATTTTCCAAAGTGTGTACAGTAAATGTGATGGTTATAAGATGAACCAAATACATTTTAAAAACCTGCCCACAAAGAAGAAAGCTATATTTTGGGGATCTCCCCCGATGGGGGGCTGTCTTTCCTTTTCCCAAAGCCGTGGCCCCACTGCAGGGTGAAGGTGTGGGGGGTGGACCGGTGGGAAGTTACAAGAACCCTGATCTCTCTATCCCCAGCTCTCCAGGGAGCAAGAGACCCCTGAGCCAGCAGGCTCAGCCCTTCCCTATTCCTGAGCTTCTGTCTCTTTTCCTGGTGGTGTCTCCCACAGGGAGGGGGTGGGGTTGTTGTGTGGATTCAGTGGGTGACACTGAGGCCAACTCTTCATTAAATGAAGGGATTGTCACTGCCTGCAGCCAGGTCAACACTGACAGTCACAACGTCACCTATTCTCCGCAGGAAGGTGGCACTGATTCTTCTTCCCACGTGACAGGTGATGACTCTGAGGCTCAGAGAGGCCAAGTGACTTGCCCAAGGCCACAGAGGAGCAAGGGGCAGGCTTAGGACAGAACACACATCCCCCGAGTCCGCCCCAGGCACCACAAGTTCTTCATCAGGCAGGGATTCCTGCGCTGACTGCTGTGTGCCAGCCGAGCCCGGTCTCCACGTCACCAGTAACTGTGACTGCGGCTGTCAGCAGAGCACGCTGGGC
Source organism: Cervus canadensis (assembly GCF_019320065.1). Lineage (NCBI taxonomy): Eukaryota > Metazoa > Chordata > Mammalia > Artiodactyla > Cervidae > Cervus > Cervus canadensis. The sequence goes on along the minus strand of NC_057403.1, from coordinate 52,057,423 downwards.
TTCTGCAGGCTGCTTTCTGCCCCCGGGGCAAAGGCCACACCTGTCCTCTGCCATATCCCCAGCCCTGGCCCAGGGGTTCTTGAATGAATGTTGAGTGAGCTGTTGAGGGTTCGAGGTAAAGAGCCTGTGTTTGGGAGGCAGGAGAGATTGGGAGGAAGGGCTGGGAAAGAAGCCTGTCTGCTCAGCAATTCACTTGGCCGAGCAGAGCACAGACCAGTTCCTGTGAGCTCAAGGCCTGGAGTGTTCTCTGACTGGTCGGGGTTCAGGGAGGCTTCGATGGGCTGGACTCACCAGACGCAAGCACGCTCCAGGGTGTAGGCCCCCAAAGGTCCGAGCTTGACTGGTGCTCACGCTCTGTGATTGCCACTTCATCTCTCACTGACCCTTCTTCCAGGAAGCCCTCCAGTGTCTATCAGCTGTGGTTACAGTGGGAATGGGAGTGTGTGTGTCTCAGAACCCATCTGTTCAGGTACCTGAGATGCTTTCCACAAGAACACATTGCTGGGGGGCTGATGACTCTGACATCATTGGTTCAACTACCCCTCCATCCCCAGAGCATGAGGCTCTCTGGGAGGCAAGACTACAGCACTCTGAGGATACAAGCTGGGTCAGATGGAAGAGGAGTGGTCCGTTGTCTCAAAGAAGTTGGGTGTGTTAGCAAATATCCTTTAGGAGCAACACCAAAAGCACGAGGGATAAAAGAAAAAGCAGATACAAAGGGCTTCATCAAAACTAAAAGCTTTCACGCTGCAAATGATAAAACCATGAAAACAGTAAAAAGACAACCTACAGAATGGAAGAAAATATTTGCAAACAGTCTATCTGCTAAAGGATTTGTATCCAAAATATGCAAAGCACTCCTACAGCTTAATAAGAAAAGTACAGATTTAGAAAAGGGCAAAGGACTTGAATACACAGTTCTCCCAAGAAGACATACAAATGACCAGTAAGCACATAGAAATATTCTCAACGTCACAAGTCACGAGGAAAATAGTGCAGCTGGTCTGGAAAACGGTCTGGCAGCTCCACCAAAGGTGAAAGAGAGTAACCATGTGACCCAGCAATTCCTCTGCTAGGTTTATACCCAAGAGGAATGAAAACATACATGCACACAAACGTTTGAAAACAAATGTTCATGGCAGCATTGTTCACAGTGGGCAAAAATAGAAGCAACCCAAATGTCCATCAGCTGATGAATGGGTGAACCAAATGCGGTCCATCCACATGATGGAATGTTACTCAGCCACAAACAGGCCCGAGGTACTGATGCTAAAACATGAATGAACCTTCAGGACATTATGCCCAGTGAAAGAAGCCAGTCACAAAGAGCCTGCATTGTATGAGTCCTTCTATATGGGGCTTCCAGAACAGGCAAATCTGTGCAGACAGAAAGCAGATTAGAGCTTGATGGGGGTTGGAGGAGGGGACGGTAAGGAGTGACTGCTAATATGTACAGGGCTTCTTTGGGAGTGAGGAAAAGGCAAGATTACATTGTAATGATAGTTGACAACTTTATACCAAGAACCCTGAATTATACACTTTAAGTGTTTTTATTATACAGTCTGTGAATTATATCTCAATAAAGTTTTTGAAAATTTTTTCTCTTTTTAGTATATTCACAGAGTCATCGCCACAATCAACTTTAGAACCTTCTCATTACATCAGAATGAGCTCCTGTACCTGTCAGCAGTCACTTTCCACTTCTCACCAATCTTCCTGGCCCTAGATAACCACTCTTTAGTTTTGTCTCAATGAATCTGCCTTTTCCGAGTATTTCATATCTTTTATGAATTATGTACTATGTAGTCTTTTTCTTTTAATCTATTTTTGGCTGCGTCAGGTCTTATTTACAGCACCAGAGGTCTTTGTTGCAGCGTGCAGGTTTCTCTCTAGCGGTGTCGTGGGAGCCCAGTACTTGCAGTGTGCAGGCTTAGTTGCCACAAGACGTGGGGTCTTAGTTCTCTGAACAGGAATTGAACCCACATCCCCACATCACCTTTCCACATGCATGGAAAGGTGGATTCTTAACCACTGGACCTCCAGGGAAGTCCCTCAATAAAGATGTTTTAAAAACACCCTTTTGCAAAAGCCGGAGAACCCAGCTCAGTGAGGTAGGCGCAAAAAGGGATTCATTCGCTTCTGTACTTGAGTAAGTGGGTAAGTTCAGACAACACCGGCCTTCAGGTACCACCTGATTCGGGGACTAACTCAGGTCCTCAGCCCTTGGGTGAAAGCTCCCAGCATTGGGGCTGAGACTCGGGAAGACTCTTGAGTGCGTCTGTGTGAGCAGAGTGCTGGATTCTGAGCAGCCCTGTGTGCACCGCTGGCTCCAACTGGCACAGAGGGGCTGCGGGAGGCTACATCCACGGGAAAGCAAGGTGGGGGTAGGGAAGGGCTGCAAGAGGGGAGGAGGGGGTCCCCAGACCCCAGAACCTCTGAGTCACTCTATGGTTCTGGGCAAACACTGGCCCACTTTCTTCATGCGTCATCCCCTGAGCGACTCTTCGAGCACCTGCTCTGGACTGACACTGAGTCAGGGTAGAATGTTAGCCCAGCAACCCCGGTCCCTGCCGTCAGTCACGTGGCAGAGAACGCTGGGGAGGAGCAAGCCTGGACCGCGTGGTGCGGGTGCGCAGAGGCCCCAGGGGCTGGGCACCATAGGCGGGGCCACCCACCCTGGCCTTGGAAGTGGTCCTTCTCCTGGGAGAAGGAGTTGCAGAGCAGAGACCTGACAGGATGTGGCAGGAGGGGGAGCAGAATAAGTGAGGGCAGAGCCAGCAGCCCAGGCCAAGGGGACGGAGGAGCCGGGAGGGGAGGAGGTGGACGGAGAGGCAGGCACTGGTCAGGGAGGCCTTGGAAACCAGGTTAGGGACGCTGGGTGTGATCCCAAGGCCAGTGGGCTCTGATGAGGCACTCCCTGACAGGACAGGCATGAACCCACCTGGCCTGGCCCGCATACCTGGTCCACACTGCTTGGGGCTCCCATCCACGACTGTGACTTCACCTCCCCAGCCTCTGAGCCCTTCTACACTGTCTTTGATCCTGGTACATCCCCCACCTACGGCAGCTCAGCCCCTGCCCATGGCCCTCGCCCAGACTCCAGGACTTTCATCCTCCCCTTTGATGAACCAGCAGATTTACAAGCCTCTTCAGGCCAATCCTGCAGAACACACACACAACCCCCCCCAACCCTGCTGCCATCTCGCTAATCATCATGGGGACAGACAAATCGGATACAGAGTAGATAAGGGAATGGCAGGAGGAAACCACTAGCTGCCTCGGTCTAATGAGGTCTAATCACCTTCATTAGCCCTGGGAGGCAGAGAAGGAGGAGGGAACAGAGACAAGCGATCTGGCCGGGGGTGGGGAAGCGTTTTCCTGGACGCCTCTCTGCCCCTCCACCCTGACACCCCGCCTGCTGAGCAGGGAGTGTGCGTGAGGCCTCCGTAATCCTCCCACTCCTCTGCCCGTACATAGTCTGTGTCCCCAGTGCCACTGCTGTGACATCAGAGTGTCAAACAAGGTCAAACACAGATCGAAAGCAGCCCCAGCTGACAGCACCTCCGGGCTCCACCGTTCACTTACGTGACAAGCTCTGGTTTAACAAATGTTTAGGGAACGCCCACTGTTCATTCATTCATCGGTTTGTTCATTCATCATTGACTCAAAATGCAACGGTCACACTCCTGGTATGTGCCAGACACCGCGCCAGGCACAGAAAGCAGAGGAGAGGAATCAGATGGGGTCCCACCTTGCAGTGTTCCCCTGCCTGTGAGTGGATGAGACCATGAATTAAGAGATGTGACTTTACAAATAACTACAGGGCAGAGCGACATGTGCTGAAACCAGATGAGCACAAGTGTCAACAAAACTCAGAGGAGATGCACCTGCCTGGCCTGGTTCATGGGGAGGGATGCTGAGTCTTGTGAATGAGGAAGTGTTTCTGGTGCAGAGGTGTGTGCACACGTTACAGAACACATAAACTGGAAAGCAAAAGTAGCTCTTTTAATAGCCCCAAACCGGAAACAACTGACCTGAATGTCTAGTTACGGCAGAATGGAGCGAGTAACATCTGATGTATTTATACAATGGAATATTATACTGTTAAGCAAATGAATGAACCCCAGAGATACACAACCACATGAATGACCCATAGAACTATGTTGGGTAGTCATGTATGGATGCAAGAGTTAAAAAAAAAAAAAAAAAAAGAACTATGTTGGGTAAAAGAGAGTGCATGTATTAAAAGTTCAGTCACATAAAGTTCCAAAACTAAACTAAACTACAGGACTTAGGAATACACAGACAGAGGTGGTAAGACTATAAAGAAAAAAAAGATAATGATAAACTCGGACTAATGGTTCTGTTTGGGAGAGAAGTTATGATTAAGGGGAGCACACTAGGGGGTTTGAGATGCTGATAATGTTCAATTCCTTCACCTGGGTGGTTGTTCATGGACAATGCTATATAACCATTCATTAAAATGTATGAACATGTAGCTTGACCATAGACGACAACTGGTCTTCCCCAGTGAGGGGATGTTTACACACTCGAGACAGAAAAGTGTGGTCCTTGCAAGCCTGTGCTTTACTGTTTGCTGATTGGGTTCATTTCCATTTTGGGCAACTGATTTGACCTGTCCAGGTCTCAGGTTTCCTCATGTGTAAAATGGGGACAATAATAATCCCAGCCTCATAAAGTTGTCATAGGATTAAATGTGATAGCAAATGTCAAGTGCTTGACACAGAGCCAGGCACACAAATGTAGTAATTAATCCTGGTCACCATAATCATCACCATCACCATCACTATCACTACCATCACCATCACCATCACCACAATCATCACCGCCATCACCATCACCAGCATCATCACCATCACCACCATCTCCATTGCCACAATCATCACCATCATCTCCATCACCATCACCACCATCACCATTACCATCATCATCACCACCACTGTCATCAACATCATCACTGCCATCATCACCACATCCTTTCTTTCTCCTTCTCATTAATCCATCCAAATCACTTCTTCCTTATCCTTCTCTTCCTTCTTTATTCTTCCACCTCTCTCTTCTTCATAATTGTCTTTATCTAGAAATGGAAATTACCCAGTGACAGTGATCCCTGGGGTCATAGATAGTTCTAGATCTTTGTAAATAAGGAAGTAAAATGATGCCTGCCATTTTTCAAAGCTCTTTTATTCTCAATTTCAAATCATCTGTCCTATTGACGGAAAACATATCCTAGTTTATTTTATTGAACTATAGTTGACTTACAATGCTGTATGAGTTTCAAATGTGAGCATGGTGATTCAGTTATATGTATACACACGCATATACATATATATATGATGTGATGATACGATGATGTGTATATATGTTATATATATATAGAATATATATTATTTGTATCATATGTATGTGTGTGTATATACATTATACAAATAATCTGAAAAAGTATATATATATATAATATATATATTATTTTCAGATTATTTTCTCTTTTAGGTTACTATAAAATATCGAGTACAGTGCCCTGTGCTATACGGCAGGTCCTTGCTGGCTATCTATTTTACATATAGTCATGTGTATAGATTAAGCCCGCCCTCCTGATTTATCCCCCCACCCTTTCCCCTTTGGTACCCATAAGTCTGTTTTCTATGTCTGTGGATCTAGTTCTGTCTTGTAAATAAGTTCATTTGTATCTTTTTATAAAAGATTCCACATATAAGTGATATTATATGATATTTGTGTTTCTCTGTATGACTTACTTCACTCAGGATGATAATTTCTAATTCATTTCAGAATGATAATTTCACTCAGGATGATAATTTCATGTTGCTGCAAATGGCAATACCTCATTTTTTATGGCTGAGTAATAGTTCATTGTGTATATATCACATCTTCTTTATCCATGTGAGATAGATAGATATAGATATGAAATATTATTCAGCCATAAAAATGAATGAAATCTTGCCATTTGCAACAACATGGATGGACCTTGAGGGCATTATGCTAAGTGAATTAAGTCAGACAGAGAAAGACAAATATTTCTTTGCAACTACGTGTGGAATCTTCTTTATAAAAGGGGGAAAGAAACTCACAGATACAGGGAACAGATTGGATTGAAGGTTGCAGGGAAGGTGGGTGGGCGGAATGGGTGAAGCAGGTCAAAAGGTACAGACTTCCATGTATAAAACAAGTAAGTCAGGGGGTGTCATGCACAGCATGGCCTCTAGTTAACAACACTGACTGCATATTTGAAAGCTGCTAAGAGTGTAAACCTTAAATGTTATCATCACGAAAAAAAATAATTCTATAACTCTGTGTGGTGATGGATGTTAATTAGACTTATCGTGGTGGTCATTTTGCAGTATGTACAAATATCAAATCATTATGTTGTACACCTGAAACTAGTATAATGTATGTCAGTTATACCTCAAAAAGAAAAAAAGTATGAAAATCTCTAGGTCCATCCATGGTTGCTACAAATGGCATTATCTCATTCATTTTTATGGCTAATTAATATTTCATTGTATGTATACATATATACACCATATTCTTTATCCATGTGAGATAGATGAAATATAGATCATCATATAGATATGATAAAATAATATTCATGTGGCATGAATAACAAGGCATGGTGAAGAAAGCCCTGTGGGTGTGATCTCTGATCCACGTCGCATTTGCTGGAGTAGCTAGTCAGGAGCTAGCGGACCTACTTTCAAAATGGTACGCTTACGGAGCTGTCACCTGGGACTGGCTGTGGGCCAGGAGTCCAGCTGGGCTGAGGGCTGGAGGACCTCTTTCTCTCCCAGTGCTGCTTGGGCTTCCTGACATCATGGAGAGTGGGGTCCAAGCTCTCCAGGATCTCAAGAGCATGAAGCAGAAGCTGTGTTTACGCTGTAACCTTCCAAATCACATTGCGCCCCCTCTGCTACACTCACCAGCCAGCCCACCTCCAGGCAGCAGAAGTATCAGCATTATGTTCTAAGAGAACAGGAAGGAAGGGAGGCAGGCATCTCACAGTGTCAGGTAAACACAGGCACATTCATGAAGTTGCTGTTCAGTCACTCAGTCATGTCCAACTCTTTGCAACCCCATGGACTGCAGCACGCCAGGCTTCCCTGTCCTTCATTATCTCCCGAGTTTGCTCAGACTTATGTCCAATGAGTAGATGATGCCATCCAACCAGCTCATCCTCTGTCACCTGCTTCTCCTCCTGCCTTCAATCTTTCCCAGCATCAGGATCTTTTCCAATGAGTCGACTCTTCACATTAGGTGACCAATGTATTGGAGTTTCAGCTTCAGCATCAGTCCTTCTAATGAATATTCAGGGTTCATTTCCTCAAGGATTGACTGGTTTGATCTTCTTGCTGTCAAGGGACTCTCAAGAGTCTTCTCCAGCACCACAATTTGAAAACATCAGTTCTTCAGTGCTCAGACTTTTTTATGGTCCAACTCTCACATCTGCACATGACTACTGGAAAAACCATAGCTTTGACTACACAGACCTTTGTTGGCAAAGTGATGTCTCTGCTTTTTGATATGTTGCCTAGGTTGGTCATAGCTTTTCTTCCAAGGAGCAAATATCTTAATTTCATGGCTGCAGTCACCATCAGCCGTGATTCATGAAGATGAACCATAAACTGTAGACTGAAGCTCAATTCTCTGAAGGAAACACACAGGCTTCTGTGGAGGTGAAATGGGGCCGTTCTTTAGATAGGGAAACCAAGAAGCCTTTCTGAAGCCAAAACCAGAAAATTTCTTGGTCGCAGGAAGAAGGAGTGGGCAGGGAAATGGTAGCTCTCAATCCTGGAGGCTGGAAAACTGGGCAGCTTGGGCTGGAATCCTGCTCAGTCATTATTTTTCCTTTGGCCAGGCACTTCACAGAGAGAGCTCCTAGCTGGTATTTTTTTGTGTTGTTTTTTTAAATTTAGTATTTATTTATTTATTTGGCTGCATTGGGTCCTAGTTGCAGTATGGGAGATCTTTAGCTGCAGCACGTGGGATCTAGTTCTCTGACCAGGGATGGAACCCGGGCCCCCTGCATTGGGAGTATTGAGTCCTAGCCACTGGATCACCAGAGAAGTCCCCTCGAAGCTGGCCTTTGTGGAAACTGAGTGGGTAAGCCCAGGTCACCTAAGGAGTGCCCTGAGGTCACTACTGTTAGCTGTTCACCCCAGAGCCTGGGGCACAGAGACGTGAAATTCCACATGGGGGTCTGGCTTTTTGTTTCTTCTCCCTGGTCTGTGTTTTGAAATTGCTAGGTGGTACTATGTTTATAACCTTAGAGAGTTTCCTCCAAAATGAAATCAATACTGTCAGCCCTACTTTATGCGAGAATGATTTCCAAATTACACAAAATGAATGCCTCTAATATCTGCATTTCAGGAAAGAAAGTCTGAAACCTAGAGCTAATCTGACCAAACCTGGAGAGGAGGGAGGGGTCCTGGGGGTGTGTGTACTGGAATTGCCTGGGGGAAGGGTATGCATTAGCCAGAAGCAGAAGGTGCTGGCCAGTAATTACTTGGAACCAATCATCATTTCCCAATGAGATCTCAGTTGCAATCCACTGCTTGTGTGAGGAAGGGCCACTGAATCAGCAAAAGACAGCTTGGAAATAAAATGGAAGAAAGTGCAGAGTGTCCAAGAGAAATGGCAATTTTATGTCAGCTATGTTAAGGAGAGCAGGCTGAAGGCTGGGTGTCCCATGTAGAAAGCCATGATCTTCGCTGGGGGCTGGCCTTCTAGTAACATCACGTCCCACATCTTGAGCACCTACCAGGTGCTGCGCACTCAGTTCAGATAAATTCTCACAGTGCTCTGATGAGAACTGTTATTGTGCCCATTTTACAGTTGAGAAAAATGAGCTCAGAGGCTTTAAGGGACTGCCCAGAGCCACACAGCTGCCAGTCCTGGAGGCAGGATTTCAATCTGAATTGTGAGGAAAGTCTGTAGCCCTTCACAACATTTAATCTTTCATTTACACGGAACAGCCCTGAGATGCTATTTCATATCCATTTAGAGAGACAAAATACAATATAAGCAGACCTAAGCCTGATAACACTGAGTTTCAGCCAGGAAGCAGAGAACCAGAAACCCAGGGCAATGCCGGCTGAAAAGGAAATTGCTCCAGGTGTTCCGGAGGGCTGTTTGGCTACTTTCATTAAGTCTAAGATAAGCTGGGCCCAAGAACTCCACCCCTGGGCATGTAGGACCACCTCCCAGAGGGTACAGGGAGGCACCACCTAGAAGGTGCACCGAATCCCAGTAACTGCAAGTCACAAAGCAAAACTGAAAACTCCCTAATTGTCCCTCTGCTGGGGGGTGGTGAAGAGGGTACAGCCCTGCAGGCCGATGGCCCTTTAGAGAGGGGGCTTTGGTTATTTCGGGGAGAAAAGAAACTGGACTTGAATTCTAGGAGAAGGAGGAGGAAGAGGGGCTGGTTTTCTCTTAAGAGCCAAAGGTGGGAACACTGCTGGCAGGAGGTGTAACCCCGTACCCCCACGCTCCCGCTGGAAGTGCAGCTCTCCTGGCCCACCTAAACCTCCGCTGCAAGGCCTGCTCCGCTGAGTACCCCCCACCCCCCATCCCCCACTGCAACCAGCCGAGACCCTGTGTAATCTCGCCGCGCAGCACTTGGCTGCTGCCATTTGCCCAACACGTTCCGGAGAGCTGGGAACTCGGGCTCCTGCCTGCGGATTTATGGTCCAGGAAATGCACTTCAAATTGGTCCCAGGATACCCGGATCCAGGAATCAGACACCACTCTTGGGGGTGGGGGCGGTGGGAGTATGTGTGGAGAGAGACCTAATTACGCCTGAAAAGCGATTCCACTTTGTTCCCCCAAAGCGCAACGGCTCACTGGATAGAGGGGGGCTACCTGTTGGCCGGGGCGCAGGGGAGGAACGGAATTTGGGTGTCTTTACTTCAAGGTTTGTGCGTAGCTGGACTTTCTCTTAATTTATGGGGAGGGGCCAATGGACAAATACGAGTTTTCTAAGGCGAGCATCCCCCTTCCCCCACATGTGGACCCAAATCGCCTGTAAGGAAAAAGGAAGGATCATTTGTCATAGAGAAAACCACCTGTGGTCCGCCGAGAGCCTCTCCAGTCAAGTCAGGGCCAGGCGTCCCAGACAGGAGTCGGGCGCGAGGGGCTAGGCGCTCGGTGGGCAAGCCGAAATGCGCGGGGCGCCCCTGGCCTGCCCAAGGCCTACGGCGCTCGGCTTCACCTCGCGGCTCCCGGGAAGGGGCAGAGAGCGCCCTGGGTGCTGGGCGCCTTCCCGTTACGCAGTTCCTGTCCCTTTAAACCCAAGTCCCGGGAAAGATGGGGGGAAGGGGGGCGTCTGGGGCGCCGCGGCTGGACCCCTATTTCCAGGCCGATCGAAGCAAGAGGTGACGCCAGGCGGGCGGGGCGCCCCGGGTCCCCGCCTGCGCCACGCGCCCTCAGCCAGGCGGGCCAGCTCCCCTCTCCAGGCCGCGGGTGCGCCGGGGGCGGGGGGCCGGGCGGGGGCGCGCGGGCGGCGGGGTGCGGGGGCGCGCGGGCGGGCGGGGCGCGGGGTGCGGGCGCGCGCCGCGCCTGCCCGAGCGCGCGAGCAGGGCCCAGAGCGCACGCCGCCGCTGCTGCCGCCGCCGCCGCCGCCCGACCCGCCGCATTGCTGCTGCCGCCGCCGCCCGGCCCGGCCCGGCCCGCGGCCCCCAATATGGTGCAGCCGCCCGCGCCGCCGCCCGTGCCGCCGCCGCCCGCGGGCCCCGCCGCCGCCCTCGGGCGCCCGCAGCGCGGCAGCCGCAGGTGGGGGACTGCGCCCCGGGCCTGAGCGCCGCCGTCCCCGCCTGGCCTGCGCGGCCAACCCGGCGGGCTCGCCTCCGAGGGGCACTTGCCGCTGAGGTGGAGCCGTTCGCACCAGCCGCTCCTGCTCCTGCCCCCTCCCTCCCCCTCCCCTCCCCTCCCCTCCCCCGCCCTCCTCCCCTCCGGTCCTGTCTCCAGCGGGAGCGCGAGACGCTGGTCAGGCTCCGCGGCGCAGCTCGAAAATGAATAATCGCCCCCAATTGACTTGAATTCCTCCGAAGCCGACGCCGCGGCCGTCCGCCGCCCGGGATCTGCTCGCTGTGTTTTTTGCTTTCTTCATTCTTCCTTTAAAAAAAAAAAAAAAGCAAAACAAAACCAGCCAGCCAGCCAACCAAGACTCCGGTTTGTTGATCGCCTTTTTTTTTTCACCGTTTGCGGGATTTGCAAACCGAGTTACATGCATGTCCAGTGGGGGCAGGTTTAATTTTGACGATGGAGGGTCCTACTGTGGAGGCTGGGAGGACGGCAAGGCGCACGGCCATGGCGTCTGCACCGGCCCCAAGGGCCAAGGCGAATACACCGGCTCGTGGAGCCACGGCTTCGAGGTACTGGGCGTCTACACCTGGCCCAGCGGCAACACGTACCAGGGCACTTGGGCGCAGGGCAAGCGCCACGGCATCGGCCTGGAGAGCAAGGGGAAGTGGGTGTACAAGGGCGAGTGGACGCACGGATTTAAGGGGCGCTACGGGGTGCGGGAGTGCACGGGCAACGGGGCCAAGTACGAAGGGACCTGGAGCAACGGGCTGCAGGACGGCTACGGCACGGAGACCTACTCCGATGGAGGTAGGTGCGCCCGGCGCGCGGGGGCTGGCGGAGGAGGGACCTTCTTCTCTCGCTTCTTCTGTTTTATCTCTGGGGAGTCGAGCTTCTCCCTCCAGAGGGCCGTGGGCACCTGGGGCATTTCCTAGGGCTCCCTGGAGGCCACAGCGGCCTTGGCTACAGGTTGCCTCACTGCCTGGTGGGGGACAGCGCCCCTGTGCCAGCGGAAGGGTGTTGGGGGCTTTCTGGGAGCAGTGCCAGGCCCGGGAGCCTCAGAGCTGAGCCGGGTGTTAGTGCATCGTCCAAGAGCAGGCCGGAAAGGCCAGGCTGGGCCCGCGGCCTCCTCTGGGACCCAGCAAGGGCGCAGGGGGGCTGGGAGAGGGCCCCCTCCCCTTGCTGGCCCTGCTCCCTGGGTGTCGGCCTCTGGGAGTCAGGCCCCCTGCTCTGCTGCTTGTTTTTCCTGCGGTGCCTCCGGGCCTCCCTTAGTCCTGATCAACCCAAGCCAATGGAAAGAGAGCGGCTGGGAGAGCTAGAGGCGGGGGACGCGAACCTAAACCATCACAACAAGGCAATAAACTTCTAGGTGGTTGGACGCAGGGCTAGCGCTGTTGGAGCAGGCTGCTGGCGGGAGGGAGGGAGGGAGGCCCATCTGTTTAGCGCGAGCCCAGGAATCTCGCCTTTCAGTGGCTGAATCATTTTCACCATTAGTTTAGGGATGCTCTGTGCCTTCATTCTAAGATGCCGCCACATTCCCGGCTGAGCCGGCGCCGGAAGCCAGCGTGCTGCCCGCCCTCCGCGGCTCTAAGATGGTTTCTGTTCAGGGAGCCCTGGCTGTCCCCCATCGCTGTCCCAGACACTCCAATGTCCACTCCTCGAGGCATCTGAGAGGTGTGGGGCACTTCTGTTCCTGGAAGCCAGACCCCAAGCAAGCCTGCTCCCCAGAGGCCCCCTCCCCCCTCTGGGAGCTTATCCTGATGAGTGGCTCCCTCTTGGCGGCTGGCTGATTTTTCAGGCTTGGATGCCTGGGAAAGGAGTGGGGACTGGAGGAGACTTGTGTGCTTCTGCTGGGCACAAGAGTCACAGACGTCCATGCGGTCCCTGCTTGCTGTCTGAGGCTCCTGAAGCTTGTGCTGAACACCTGCTCCCCGGCCACATCCAGGAGTGTCAGAGGGCTGGAGAGTAATTATTATTTTGGCTTATGCAACTGAGAGGCAGGGTTCGTTATTCCTCCGAGGGGAGGAGGCGTGGGGGGCAGTTAATTATATAACGCTCCTGCCTGTCAAAGCCATGGCGCCCCGTCCCAGGCGGCCTCTTCTGTGCTGTTGTTGTTTTCCTGGAGTGGGTTGGAGAGCTTCCTTGACCCTGGGGTGCTGGGGCCAGGCCGAACAGACAGCCCTCCCTGGGTTCTAGGCCGTGGGCGTGTGTGTGTGTGTGTGTGTGTGTGTGCAGGCACTGTGAGGCCCAGGCAGCAGATGTGGGTGGCTGAGGTGGGCGGCCGAGCAGCCTGGCGCTCCCAGCTGGGCACTTTGGGAGCCCAGGGCAGCCGTCACCCGCGGCTCCGGTCTGGCTGCTCTGCAGATCCGTCCCTCCGGAGGTTCTGCCAGCTGTGTCTGTGCCTGGAGACTGGAGTCTGGGAGGAGAGGGGCTGGGCCGGTCCCCCGTGGGACTCGGCAGGGTGTCTGCGAGGGAGGTCCAGCACCCTGGCCAGCGCCCCCCTTCCCCAGAGATCTTCAGTGGCCCATGAAATTCTAGCCTCTGTTCATCAGACACCTCCCGAGTGCCTACTATGAGCAGGTGCTCGGGGCCCTGGGAAGACGGCAGATGGAAATCTGTGCCCTCACGGAGCTTCCATTTTAGAGGGAAGGGTGGTGGTTTCACTGGGAGGAGAGGGTCCGATTCTGTGGGGCCACGAATGTAGGATGGGCTGCGTTGTTGGGAGAAGCGCCGCTTTCATTGGGTGGATATCCTTGGGTCTCCATCGGCTACCAACCAGCTCCACCGTGTCCACCCCCTAAAACGCCTTCCTCCACATCGTTTTGCTTGAGTCTCACAGGTTGCAGTGGAGGGAGTCATGTCCACCACCTCCCGAGCCAAGGAGACCCCAGAGCGCATGGGACAGGACCGAGCCCCCAGCCTTTGGTGGTAGAGGCGAGGGTTTGAACCCCTAGTCTGTTCAGGGTGGGACCCCCCTTTCCTCACTCACATCCCATCACCTGTGTGCCAACTGAGGCGGGCACATGGATGCGGGGTGCCAGGCCGACTTGCTACCTTTTGGTTGGCGACAAGGCAGGACAGAAAGTCGAGCTGACCTTTGTGGCCTGGAATAATCAGGGGCCACTGGAACCCAGTCCCCACCCCTCACCAGGAAGGGGGTGGCTGTTGACAATGTTCGCCCTCAAGCAGCGCGCGGGGCGAGCAGGGTTGACGTGATGTTTCATAATCCACCAGAACTGAGCGGTGGTCTCCACGCCTGCTCCCAAGTCAACTGGTGGGCGGCGTGGGTCATGCCTGGAGAGGCCCAGCAGAGCCTTAACGAGCTCACGGTCCTGCTTCCAACCCTGCTTTCCTCTGCACATGGGATGGGGATGTGGGGCGGGCAGCCGCCCAGCTCCCAGTGCTGACTTGGGGAAAACGGTGATTTTCATGAATAATGCACCAACGGCAAATGTATTCTACATTTAGCTGGAATTGGTATGGAATCCATTTCAACTGGGGACACTTCTGCCAACTCCTCCTCCTCCAGGTTCATCCTCCCCCAGGCACAAGGCCGGCATTGCTCACTCAACCGAGCTGAGTGGCTTCCACTGTCTGGCTGGTGACCCTGAAGAGACAGTGAGGCCTGGGGCACAGGGGTGGCAGGAGCGCACGCGGTGGGGTCGACACCCGTTGGGCTTGAATCCCGGTTGTGCCTTTGCTCTCCTCTGTGACCTTGGGGCGGGCTGCCTAACGTCTCTGAGCTTCTGTTTCTGAAGCCGTACAAAGGGCCGATAGCAACAACTGTGGAGTGGGCGGGGCTTAATTGAGGTGGTTACATGGCAGCACCAGGAATAGAGTAAGCACTCATTATTATTTAGCACCGTTTTATTATTAGAGTTCACATGTAATGACTGTCACTTACAATGATCGTTATTAGAACCAACAGCCAGACATGATGATAATGATCATGAAAATGTTAATAAATGGCCGTGCTCAACACTTACTGTGTGCCGGGCGTGTGGCGAGTGTCTGCATGACTACAGCACTCAGTCCCTGTTAGTTTCCGGGCTTGGTTTTCTCCTTCTTCTCATTTCCCACTTTGGGAAGCAGAGGCTCAGAGGAGCCAGGTGACTTGGCTGCTGCGCGCTGGGCAGCCCCTGGAATCACACTCAGGGCGGCGGTTCTCAAGCTCTTGCTTCTGTGCGGAACACCTCTCTCTGAACTCCCTTGTGCAAAACCCCATCCTTGTTCTTCCTCTCCCTCCACACCCTCCTTCTCCTCTGGGTGCGGCAGATGGGTTGCAGGCAGGTGCACATGGCCAGACGCCCCACCGGGGCCCTCTTCTCCACTTGATGGACCCCTGCTTTGCTGCACAGGTAAATATTTCCTGTCGGGTGCCATGTGCATAGGATCCCTCGGACCAAAAGTTACCCCCCGCAAATAAAACCCTCCCACAGCCCGAAAGATGTGAGTCATTGCACACACCCGGCCGCTCCCCCTCACATACAGATTCCGTTCACTGGCCCAGATCCCTCGGCCCACACGAATCACACACGCCCACAGTCAAAATTCAGATCCCCCTGCGCCTGCGTGCACTCACACAGTACACCTGTCACCCGGAGATGGTTTCTACCCTGTCCCCCAAAACACAGCCACGTGTGCCCTCCAGCTCTGTTCGCTTGCCAGGTACTCCAGGGCCCCCCACCTCCACTCCTCCCGAGAAGCAGCTCTTCCCATAAAGAGAGGGTGACAGCCACAGAGCAGGGCTCAGGTCCATACGGTTCTGCAGCTTTGTTTCCACTTTAAATACACATTTAGGCAGTCAGCACCCCCTCTTTAAGTGGGGGAAACCCTCTTCAAAATAAATTACCATTGGTGCTTGGAATATGTGAAAAGTGAACTTTTTTTTTTAAATCCAAATGCTTAATTTAGGAGGAAGCAGGTCCATGGACAGGAATATTGCGCCAGTAGGAACTCATTTCAGAAACGAAAGGCAATTGGAGATGAAAGTGCATCTTCAGAGAGTCTTTCAGCCCCTTTGGGGAGGGAGAAGGCTCCGTGAGGTGAAAGGAGAAGGGAAAGCAAATAACTAGTTCTTTGTTGCCAATTATAGCTGAGAGACGAGTGTTACTGAAAAGTCCCCTCACCCAGCACAGCCCTGGAGCAATTTGACGGGCTTTATATTAGGAAGCCTAACTGAGCTGGTGAGGATCAACACCCTCCAAAAATAGCCATCCACCGGGTAGCTAGTGAGTAGCCCTCACTGACACTAACAGTTCATGCAACGAACCCGAGGACAGGGCACTGTGGGTCCATCTTCTGAGGATGCCTATGGAGAGAGGAAGCCCCCCCGGAAAAGGTGGTGATGGTGGCAAGAGGGCAGGGCCAGGAGCGTCTGCCATTTTTCCTCAGGACTTTCTCTTCCTCATTTTCTGCCAGGCCTCCACAGCTCTAAAGACAGCTAGCTATCAACCTGAGCTGATAAGCCTGTATAAAACATTCCTCAGGTCCTTAAATGTCAGCACGATATTAGATTTGTGAGCCCTGGAAGGACGGGTGATGTTTGAATTTTCCGCAGCGATTCGTCCCCTTTTGGATCAACTGCTCCCCAATTTGTAGTTTCCTGGCTTGGAAAAGGGCATGTGGTTGATGAAAGTGGTGCTGTGTGGGGTCCTGGCTTTGCCAAACAGGCCCTGTGGACTAGAGCGAGGGGCCGGCTCGCCCATTGTTCCAGAGACGGGAGAGGCCCGTTCAGCACCTTGGAGAGCGCTCCCCTGTTCTGCCTGGGCTGCTGGGAGACTGCCTTGCTCCGACTCCCTCTGGGCACTTCGTCCACTAAGACCTTGTCTACTGGCCAGTTGAATGCCTTCTCGGTGTCTCCTGGTGAGCCAAGGGGGCATTTCACAGCTAGGGTGGGCAGGGTTGGGATGGGGTCCTTTAGTAGAACTCATGCAAATAAAACCCGAGGTTTACTTCTGCCTTGGGTTGTGTGTACTCAGTTCCCATGTGGTGTACAAGGATTACAAGTGCGCACCAGGGACTTCCCTGGTCGTCCAGTGGTTAAGACTTCCACTGCAGGGAGTGTGGGTTCAATCCCTGGTCAGGGAACTAAGACCCCACGTGCCATGTGGCACGGCCAAATAAAGAGAAAAAGTGTACCGCAGGAAGTGCACACATGGGAGCAAAGGAAGGATTTTGTCTGTTGCAGACAATGAAGATGGTCTTGCCTCCGTTCTGTTTAAATCAGCATCAATGGATTAGTCATCTGAACCAACTCTGCCAAATCTGCATGTGGTCATTTGAATTTAAATTTTAATT
The DNA here is from genome assembly GCF_019320065.1 of Cervus canadensis. NCBI lineage: Eukaryota > Metazoa > Chordata > Mammalia > Artiodactyla > Cervidae > Cervus > Cervus canadensis. Next base: position 52,040,290 of record NC_057403.1, on the reverse strand, counting down.
AATTGCAATTAAATGAAATTTAGAAACTCAGTGCCTCTGCCATGCTAGCTGCATTCCACACGCTCAAATGCTGCTTGTGACTTGAGGCCACCACCTTGGACAGTGCAGAGACAGAACATTTCTGTCATCACAGAAAGTGTTCTTGTACAGCACCAGTGTGGAGCATAAGAGTCATGCAGGAAGGGATGTGTGTCCCATCACTAAAGTAGTGCCCACATACAGTGGTCACCCAGTAGATATGTGTGGGATGAATCCATTGGGCAAATGAAGCAGTATTTGGTAATTTCATTCACTGTCATCATTTCACACATCCATCCTGTTGCAAGAACTTAGAGTTGGATGTAGACAGTTAAAGGGAAATTTTAAAACCCTCCAAAGCATTGCTGTTAAAATTCCCTGATTGGTTTGGTTTTGTTATCAGCTCTGTTGTTGCTCATAGACCTGCCAGCGTTTTACATGACTAAGGTGGATGGTGTTGAATACAGTGAATAATAGAGAAGATGTTCTAATGCTGTGAGGCAGTCATGGCCAGGAGACACTGTTGGAACACTGTCTAATGAGCAGCATTCATTGTAAAGTGCTAGGCAAGGGACTTTCCTGGTGGTCCAGGAAAGCCTGGACCCTGGTTGGAGAAATAAGATCCCATGTACCATGGGGCAATGAAGCCCATGTGCTGCACCTACTGAGCTCACGCACTCTGGAGCCCACGCGCCACAACCAGAGAAGCCTGCATGCCACAACAGAGAGCCTATGTGCTACAACTGAGACCCAGTGCAGCCAAATAAATAAATATTTTTTTAAGTGCTAGGAAACACAAGCAGAAAAATAAGTACTCTTTCATCTGTCCACTTTCTAATGGTCCCTTTTCCTCAGCTTGATTCGTTCAGTAATTGAGCAACATTTACCAAGTTCCTACTATGCTCACAGCGTAAAGACTGAAACCTCACTTTCAGTGGGTCCACCTGGCAATATCTGCTGCACCCGACTCTGTGTCTTTGTCCCTTTGGGCTGCTGCAGCAGAAAACCTTAGACTGGGTTGGGATGGGGAGGTTATAAACAACAGCATTCATTTCTCATGCTTCCGGAGGCCGAGATGTCCCAGATCAGGGTGCTGGCAGATTCAGTGTTTGGTGAGGACCTTCTGAGTTGCAGACCACCAGCTTCTCTGTGTCCTCACTTGGGGGGAAGGACAGAGGAGTTCTGTAGGGTCTCCTTCATAAGGGCACCAATCCCATCGTGATGGGCCCCATCCTCATGACCTCATCACCTCCCAAAGCCCATAGGGTTCTGGAGGGACACGACCATAGTCCATAGCACTATGTACACAGTACATAGTTTGCAGTAACATAGGCTGTTGGAAAAGAAATAAGCAAATAAAATCTAAAACGCAAGAAACAGCATGACATGACTTTTACAGAAGAATGTGTAGTCTGGGTGCAAAACTATAATGTGTAAAATAATTAGGAGTTTCTCAGGCCAGACTTTGAGCATCTCAAAAGGAAATGGCACAGGTGAGGGTTCTATGAAGGGAAGGAAGAGGCATGTCTGTCCTTACGTGAGCCCCAGAGGCATCCTCGGAGGGGCACCTGAGCCGAGTCTGAATGACAGTGGGCAGTGTGGTCATTACCCCAGGACTGAAGTTGCTGGCCTTGAAGGAGGCTTGTCCTCAGCCTTGGTTTTCTCATCTCCATGATGAAAGTGTTAGTCACTTCAGTCGTGTCCGGCTCTTTGCAATCCCATGGACTGTAGCCCACCAGGCTCCTCTGTCCATGGGATTCTCCAGGCAAGAACACTGGAGTGTGTTGCCATTACCTTCTCCAGGGGATCTTTCCAACCCAGGGATCAAACTCAGATCTCCTGCATTGAAGGCAGTTTCTTTACCATTTGAGCTACCATAACAATTTTTTCCATATGTGTCACCTCACAAATTCCCAGGAATGTCAAAGGTATTGATTTGGACACAGGGAGGGCTCCCTGGTGCTTTTGGAGACCTCCGACCAAATCAAGTGTCAGTCTTGCTGATGGTGCTGGCCTGCCATTGTCTGTTACCCCAGGTCAGTGCATCCACCACCTGATTGTGTCACCTTGGAGGTGTGTTAAACTAGATTGCTGGCCCCCTGTTAAAATAGGCTGCTGACCTCCTGGGTCTGAGAGGTAGCCCCAGGAATTTACATTTCTTATATGTTTCAGTTGGTGCTGATGCTACTGATCCGAGGACCCCACCTGTAGAACCACGGTGCTGGGCAGCCCTTCTCATTCCCAGCCGCACAGTATCTCCACCAAGGATGGTGTCCAGGGGGACGGTTAGAAATGCAGAGTCTGAGGTCCTCCCCCCCTGCCCCGTAGACCTGCAGGGTTGGAATCCTCGTGCTTGCAAGATGCCTGGGAAGTTCACATGTGGGCAGCTCCATTGGAGTTCCTACCTTGGTTGCATGCAGAGTCATCTGAGCACTATGAAAAATTCTTGGTGATTGGCCCCACCCAGAGATGCTGACGGGGTGGTCTGGGTGTGGCCTGGGTGTTTGAGTCCTTTTTCAAGCTGCCCAGGTGATTCTCACATGTGGCTTGGTCGATGTCCTTGCATCCAGAGCAGCCTCAGCCACACGTTGGGATCACTGGGATGGTTTGAGGGAGGGATGTGTTTGGGCTCCATGCGGCACCTCTGCAGCCAGGATCTCGGACAGTGGTATCTAGCTTGGGTGTGTGACGAAGGAGGCAGGGCTGAGAGTCACCACTCTGGACAGAGTTTTTTAAACTCTGGGTCACATGGCTCATGAAAATGAAATAGACTAGCCTTCCCTAGTGTCACATCCATGCGGGTAAGCGATGTTTCACTTCTGCCCCGTCGCCAGTGGCCTCCTTCTCTGTGTCTGTGTCTCCCCTTTGTTTCTTGGAAGGATGCCTCTCATTAGATTTAAGGCTCAGCCAAAATCCAGGGTGATCTCATCTCAAGGACTTTAAGTTCACTGCATCTGCAGAGCCCCTTTTTCTAAATAAGAGCACACAGGGGACTTCCCTGATGGTGCATTGGTTAAGACTCTGCACTTCTACTGCAGAGGGCATGTGGGGCTCCCTGGTTGGGGAACTGATATCCCACATGCTACCTGGCCCAGCCAAAAATAAATAAAGATGGTTAAATAAGGGCACATTCCCAGGTATCAGGGTTTAGGACTTGGACATCTCTTTTGGGGGACATCAACCCACTGCAATGTCATACCAGTTTTGGTTTGAAAGAGCTCCAAGGTGAATATGTGTTAACTGGAATCCTGAAGCCAGGAGATTCCTTTGGAGCAAGGATACTCACTGTCTTAACATCCACTTAGCATCCTTTACGTCCAAGGACTGAGCTGTACGCTTACCACAGGTGTTATTTCTTTTAGTCCTTTGTTGTTGTTCAGTCACTAACTCATGTCCGACTCTTTGCAACCCCATGTACGGCAGCACGCCAGGCTTCCCTATCCCTTCACTATCTCTTGGAGTTTGCTCAAACTCATGTTGATTGAGTCAGTGATGCCATCCAACCATCTCATCCTCTCTCATCCCCTTGTCCTTCTATCCTCAGTCTTTCCCAGCATCAGGGTCTTTTCAAGTGAGTCAGCTCTTTCCATCAGGTAGCCAAAGTATTGGAGCTTCAGCTTCAGCATCATTCCTTGAATGATGAATATTTGGGGTTGATGTCCTTTAGGATTGACTTATTTGATCTCCTTGCAGTCCAAGGGACTCTCAACAGTCTTCTCTAGCACCACAGTTCGCAAGCATCAGTTGTAGCCCTTAAATCAGTGGTTTGAGGTAAGGTGGACATGCTCAGTCGCTTCAGTTGTGTCCGACTTTTTGCAACCCCATGGACTGTAGCCCGCCAGGCTCCTCTGTCCATGGGATTCTTCAGGCAGGAATACTGGTGTGGGTTGCCATTTCCTTCTCCAGGGGATCTTCCCAACCCAGGGACCAAACCCGCGTCTCCTGCATTGCAGGTGGATTCTTTACCACTGAGCCACCAGGGAAGCCCTTGGGGTAAGGCATGGGGTCTCATTTAGGGGATGAGAAAGTGAAGTGTGCACGTCCTGTGGCTTTAGGAGGTTGCATGACTGTTGGGTTGTGGGCTCAGCTGGCCCAGAGCTGTCCGCAGTCCCAAGTGATGGTGTTCCCCAATGGAGCCATCATTTCATCCCCATCCTTACAGCTGAGGAAGCTAGGGCCAGAAGAGCCCACATCTCACCGTGAGGCAGAGGCCAGAGAGGGTGACACTATCTTTTGAGTCTGGACCTCCAGTGGGCCTTCGTCCACATTCATAAATGCGTGGGTTCTCCCAGGCCCTCTGAGAGCTGTGGCCCTCTCCCAGGGGCAGGCAAGTCCTGTGACATTTTGTGGGCATCTCTAGGGGTTGCAGACTCCCTGAGGCCTCTCCACAGACCCCAGATGAGAACCCCGCCATTCTCCACAGGTGTCCATACACACCGAGATTTCACAGCCAGTGGGAAGTGGACAGAGGACCTGTGGACTCCTACAGGCCTGAGTCTGAGGCAAAGGGCAGGAGTGGGTAATGGGCCTCCCCTGCCCCTCCGTCCCTCCTCTCCTCTCAGGATGCTCCTCTCCAGGGGCCCACAGCCCGAGGCTTCTCCCAGAGGACTCCAGGGTCCACACTTGCAGCCAGCATCTGACGCCCTGACCTTCCTCCCATCCTGCTCCCCACAGCTACCCTCTGTCAGCTACCGTCTCTCCCGTGCCTGGTGAGTGTTTGGCCTTTTGAGCTGGGAGTGACCTGGCCTTCTTCTTCCTTTTTTTTTTGAATTTTGGCTGCATTGAGACTTCCCTGCCATGTGCGGCTTCTTCATTGCAGTGCGGACCCAGTAGTTGGGGCGTGCAAGCTTAGTTGCCCCTTAGCATGTAGGATCTTAGTTCCCCGACCAGGGATTGAACCCTGCATTGGAAGCGCAGTTTCTTAACCACCAAACCACTAGGGAAGTCCCTGCCCAAGCTTCTTCCCTGTGGTCCCCTTGTGAGATAAGCATGACCCCTCCATTTTACAGAAGGGGGGTGGGCCTGAGGCTCAGGGGGTAGGGGAGATGGGAAATGCTGAAACAGGGACTGAACTACTTTGTGGTCTGACCGGGGCCGCCTGGACAGGCTCCCAGAGGACAGCCAGGGGCCTGCAGTGGGGCCGCCTGATGTGGGTGGTCATGAGCACCACGCTGAGAAGACCTGTCCCCCTACCCCAGCGGGTCTCTGCATCAGGGCTAAGGACGGCGAATGGGGACGGGGTGTTTCCGTGGGGGCTGGGCAGCACCTGCACTGTGGGGAGTCCTGGAGGGGTTTTCAGTGGGAGGGTTTCAGGGACTAAGGGAGTTTGGGGGGCCCGTAGGTGAGTGCCAGATGAGATCCTTCCTGGCTGGCCACTCACAAATTGCACAGGCTTTCTTGGAGACTGGTTGTAGGAGCAAAGCCAGGGGGCATGAGCTGGGGCCCCATTGCCCACCTGGGGACGTGCAGTCAATGCATGTGTGTTTCGGGCCCTACCCCCAACCATTGGGTTGTCACTGGTGAGTTTGGAGACCCGGCTGCTCATGGGTCGCTCTGAGATGCACTTTGGTGAGGACAGTGAGGGTGTCTGTGGCTTTGCAAGTGTGGCGCCCCCTCCACCCGCCTCCGGCCCCCTGGTGCCCCTGGGCCTCCGCGTGCACCCTTGCTTGTGCACTGGCTTCGGTGGCATCATTTCTCCTTGGACTGGAAGCTCCAGGAGGGCAGAGGCCCATCTGTCGAGTTCCTGATTGTGACCCCCAGTCCGGCCACAGCACCTGCAGCAGGGGGACCTCAGGGGACCATGGTTGGATGGTGAATGAATGACCCCTTAGCAGGGAGCTGGAGATGTGAGAGGGCAGCCTTTCGTGGAGAGGGGGAGAAGGCCAGGAGGCAGGGCTTGGTCTGCAGCAGAGGGAGGCAGAGGGTAACAGCATCCGAGCTCAGCTTCCGGGCTGCAGGCAGGATGCTGGATTTTGTCCAGAGGCCAGGGAAGGGCTCTGAACGATTTAAGCAGGGCAGCATGCGATCTGGTGTTTGTGCTTTTGTAATTAAATGTTTTGTTTCCAGATAATTGTAGATTCACACGCACTTGTGAGAATGATACAAGGGTATCCCCTGAACCCTCCACCACATGCCCCCAGTGGTAACATTTTGCACAACTCTAGTATGGTGTTACAGTCCGAATGGCAGCGTGGGTACTGTCCCAGACAGAAAGCCTGTCACCACCCGGACCCTCCGTCCTGCTTTAGGGCCACATCCATCCCTCCTCCCCCCGCACCGGTCTCTGAGCTCAACCTCTGCGACCACGGATCTGCTCTCCATTTCTGTCATTTCTCATTTCAAGAATGTTCTACAAATGTAGCCTTTGGGAGCTGGCTTTGTAGCGCGCTGTGGTTCCCTGGAGACCATCCAGGCCATTGTTCGCACCAACAGTTGGTTCCTTTCACTGCCCACTGTGCTCCTCCATGAATGGAGAGGCGCCCTTTCCCGGTTGAGGGGCGTCTGGGGTGTTCCCGCGGGGGGCTTCTGTGAATACCACCGCTGCACTCTTCCACACAGAGGCTCTGTGCGAACCTAAGCCTTCATTTCTCTGGGATAAATGCCCAGATGTGCGCTTGCTGGGCCGTGCGGCAGTTGTATGGCTGTGTTTGGATGATCACTCTGGCTGCTGGGTAGGGAAGGAAAGTGGGGGGGCGGTGCTAGAGGAAGCTGGGGGCCCCCGGGAGGGGTGCAGTTGTCCAGGAGGGAGGGGATGATGGCCTGGGTCTGGGTGGGGATAGTGCGCAGGGGAGAACCAGAGGCCTGAGAATTTGGAGATGGGCAGAGCAGGGGGGTGGAGTGCAGGCAGACAGTGACCGGGAACTGGGGGCTGAGGGGACCCCGGGGAGGGGTGGATGTGGGGTCGGGTGAGGACAGGGTGTGGTGGGGGTTGTGAGTCTGGGTCTCAGGGGACATCGTCCTGTGGGAGGTGATGCTGAAAGCCAGGGGAGACGTGTTCCTGGAGGAGCCCCAGGACTCAGATTTGGAGGAGGGTGGGGAGGGTGGGAAGACAGACCGAGGGGGCAGGAGGACAGCAGGAGCAGAGGCTGGCCAGGGACTCAGCCCTCGCTTGTCCTGTCCACCTGGCCACCATGTTCCCTCATCAGGTCCTCTGATCACCCCCACGTAGCGTGCCCATTTACAGACCAGGAAAGCAGGGACCTGCCCCAGTCATGAGGGAGAGCTGCATTCCGGAAGCCACGGAATCACAGAGCACAGGGCTGAGTTCAGACAGCACGCAGGCCATCGGTTACAAGCCTGCGAGGGCCTTCCTGAAGGTACATGAGCCCAGGCGAAGATTCCTGAGCTGGCACCCGGTACCCAAGGATGCTCCATGAACAGGTTGCTATTGCTGTTGTTGTAGACCCTTCACAAACCCCAGGGGTGGATGGTAGCCCCCATTCTGTGCTTCACATCCTCCCCACTTATCCTATTAATCCCATAGGTTGTCCCAGGTCACACCTGTGCCCTGAGAGAAGACAAATCGTGTTGTGTTTATTGAGCTATAACTTACATAAAATCCACTTTTTTAAAGTGCATAATTCAGTGCTTTTTAGAATGTTTACAAGGTTGTGCAGCTGTCACCACCACCTAGTTTTAGAACATGTGTATCACCCACAAAAGAAACCCTGTTCTGCATTAAGCAGTGACTCCCCATTGCCCCCCGCCCCCCAGCCCTTGACAAGCCCTATTCTGCTGTCTGTGGACCTGCCTGTTCCGGATATTTCATGTGGATGGAGTCCTACACTCTGCATGTGGTCTTCTGGGTTTGGCTTATTTCACTCAGCACCCAGGTCCATCCACATCCCATGTATCAGAAGTTCATTCCTTTTTTTGTTTGTTTAAATTTTTTTAAAAATTTGTTTTTGGCCGTGCTGGATCTTCATTGCCATGCGGGCTTTTCTCTCGTTGTGGAGAGCAGGGGCTCCTCTCTAGCTGCGCTCCATGGGTTTCTCATTGGGACGGCTTCTCTTGTTGCAGAGCCTGGGCTGTAGGCATGCGGGCTTCAGTAGCTGCAGCCCGTGGGCTAAAGTAGTTGCAGCTCCTGGGCTCTAAAGCACGGGCTCAGTGCACAGCATGTGGGATCAGAGATTAAACTCACATCTCCTCCATTGGCAAGTGGATTCTTTACTGCCGTGTCACCAGGGAAGCCCCTTCTTTCCTTTTTAAGACTGAGCAACAGTGGACTATATGGATAGACCTCAGTTGTTTATCCATCCATCCGTCGATGGGCATTTGTATTGGTTCCACTCTTGGACTGTTGTGAATGGTACTGCTGTGAACATTTGTGGACACAGTTTCGTGTGGAAACGTTTTCCATTCTCTTGGGTAAATACCCAAGAGTGGGACTGTGAGATCTGATGGTAACTGTGTTTCACCTTTTGAGGAGCTGCAGGACTCTTCCAGAGCAGCTGCATGGTTTTGCATTCCCGTCAGCAGGGGTCTGAGGGTTCCAATCCCTCCACATCCTCTCAAACACCTGTTATATCTGTCTTTTTGATTATGGCCATCCTGGTGGGTGTGAAGTGGTATCTCAGTGTGGTTTTGATTTGTGTTTCCCTAATAACCAGTGATGTTGAGCATCTCTTCACGTGCTTCTTGGCCATTTGTGAGACTTTGGAGAAATGTCTGTCCAGATCCTTGCCCACTTTAAGATGGGCTTATTTGTCTTTTTATTGTTCAGTTCTAAAGCTTTTTTTCCATGTATTATAGATACCACAGTGACTTAAACTGAAGCACCTGACTCTTAGCCACCCCCAGGGTGCCCACTGGCCTGCTGCTGCCCCCTTGGATGACAGACTCCTTCATACACTGTGGGTGCCCTTCTCTTGGCCGGAATACCTAGCACGGTGCCAGGCACACAGCAGGGGCTCAGCAAACACTGGGACTCAGCACGCCAGCTAAGGGGCCAGGCGGTCCTGTCTATTTCTCAGTGAGGTGGCTGTGATGGGTTGCATTTAGGCTTCATGTTACCAGCCAAGAGAGAACAGCAGGGGTGTCTGTGGGGAAGTGGGGACCCACACAGGTATTTCATGAGCACTGATTGTGCCAGGCAGTGAGCTAGACCTGGGGGAGAGAGGGGTCCAAGAGCCCTAGGGCGGGGTGTGTGTTTGCACAGGCTGGGGACCCGTGTCAGCGAATCCTGGATGGGACCGGCAGGTGTCTGGGCATCTGGGAACACCTTCCAGGGCAGCGCTTTTCCACAGAGACCCGAGAGTGGCAGGAGAGAGGCAGGTGTCAGAGGTGCACAAGGAGGGGATGTTTAATCACCCCCAGAGGCAGGGAGAACAAGGCAGCCCCAGGAAATATGGCTGAGGGGTGGGAGACTAGTGTGGCTTCTGGCCGGGCACAAGGGGCCGTGCCTGGGAGCCAGACCCCCGCCCGGTGTGTGGGGACCATGGCCTGACCCTTCTGTCTGCACAGAACCAACCCAATGGTCAGGAGAAATGAGCCAGGAGGTAACCCGCTGGGGCCCAAGGTCCCAGTCTGCAGCCGGGCCAGATTCTCCCAGCATCCCGCGCTGCCCAGACAGACTGGGGACCCGCGCACCCTGCGTGGGGGGCTGAGTGGCTGTGTCCACGGGGCCGGGCCCAAATGTGGAGGAAGTTAATTTATGAGTCCTCGAGAGAATGCGGCAGAAATACAGCAGAAGTCAGGGTTTTCCCCGGCCTGGAGGCTGCCGTGTTAGTGGAGAGACAGGAGAGAGGAAGGAAGGAGAGCAGGGGAGAGAGACAGAAGGAAGGAGAAACAGGGAGGGCAGAGAGGGAGGGCTGGCCGGGGAAGAGCCAAGGAGTTGGGGCCGGCCGTGGGGGCAGCGCAGGAGAATGAGCCCTTCCGCCCCGCCAAGGGCACACGTGTTATTTCTCAGCACCCCCTTGTTCAGAAGCCCAGAGCCCAGCCCCTCCCACGCACCTTCCCGTAAAGCCCCAGCAGCTGTCCCCTGAGGCCGGCTGTCCTGTAGCCCCGAGCAGCCTGAGCAGGGCCGGGGGTGACTGGGGGTGGTCTGTCCCAGTGCCGGCGGCCAGGCTGCTCCCGTGCCCCGGGCAGGCACCCCTGCCTCAGTGTCCAGCCCTGCACCCCCTTCTCCAGTCAGTGAGGGGCCCCATCCCCCAAGCAGCCCACCGCCTGATCCCACTTCAGCTGCTGTCAGTTTGATCCAAAGTCCTGGGATGAAAACGCAGGGCCGCCTCACCTCCTGTGGAGCAGAAACCCCTGACGTGGGGACACCCCCTCCTTCTGCCCAGAGCCGCCCCCTAGGCCATCCTGTAGGAGGACCCCAGGCCTGGCCCCCTGCCCAGCAAGCTGCCTGAGGGGCATCAGGGGTGATTCTGAGCCTGGTCCAGCCAGGCTGCAGGGGGCAGTGCTGGGGGCTCCTGAGTCCTCTCTGCACCCTTGCCTCTCTGGAGGTCCCCAGGCCCCCTGGGCGTTGAGTCGCCTGGGGCGGTGGTGGTGGAGGGGTCTGCTGGCCAGTGGACACCGTGCGGACCTCTTCTGCTCCTCCCTCTGCCCTTGGGGCCCACGGGGCGGGTTCAGGGTGGTGGTGCCACGTGTCCCGGGCACAGGCCCCTCCTTGGCTGGCCGCTCCAGCATCCGGCAAGGTGGGTGTGAGCCTTGTCTTTAGCCCTCCGGCCAGCAGGCCTGGGTGTAACGCTCTTCCAGGGTGTTTGCAGCCACCCTCACTGGACGTGCCGTTTCCGGGGGTGAGAGAGTCCCGGGTTTGGCAACGGCCACCACGGTTTGCTGCCGGTGAAATAAGGATACAGCTTCTTCCCCCATAATCCCCAACTCCTCCCTCCCCCTGGGAGCCCACCGATCCTGGGCTGGGGGTCCCTGCCCCAGCCCCCCCACCTAGGGAGCAGATGTATCGCCTGAAATCAGAGCCCACCTCCGTGTCCTGAGGGGAGTCCCCGGAGCATTCTCCACCCCACCTGCTGCCAGGGCCTCTGGGTTTGGGGGTGTTCTGTGGGGGTTCAGGGCACAGCTTGGAAATACTCCTCAGCTGTGGGGCCCCCTGGGCTGCAGAGCAGACTTTCTGGGAGTCTTCGTCTGTGAGGGCCCCTATGGAACCCAGTAGTCAGCAGGTTTTTTCTGGCCTTGACAGGAAGTGGTCATGTCCCCACTGGGGTGGTCAGGGGAGCTGTGATGCCTGTCGGTGGGGGGGCACATGCAGAGACCCTCAGGCCCCTCCCCAAGGCAGAGGAAGGGCGGGGCCCACCCTGCCCCGACTGCAGGGGCTCTGCGGACTGAGGCTCTGTTTTTTATTGTTTGAGCTACAGTTAATACAACACACAGTTCCCCCATTTAAGGCGTGCAATCGCGTGACCTCTAGTATATTCGGAGTTGTGAGCGTTTTCATCACCTCAGAAAGAAGCCTTGTGCTCAGCTGTCATCAGCCCCTGCCCATCCCCTAGCCCCCGGCAACCAGGAATCTGCTCTCTGTCTCTGCGGATCTGTCCACCGTGGACACTTCATGGAGCTGGAACCCTGCGCTGTCTGGCTTCTTTCTCTCACAGTGACATTTTCGAGGTCCATCCATGTCATAGCTTGACTACAGGCCATGTCGGTATTAAGACTGGGTAATGTTCCAGCATGTGGACGGACCACATTCAGTTCATCCAGTCGTCCAGTGATAGACCTCTGTGTTGTTTCCCGCTTTGGGCTGTTGTAAACAGTACTGCTGTGTGAACATTCTTGCACAGGTTTATGTGTCGACGTGTGTTTTATTCATTTCATTCTTGGCTATCAAGCCAGGAATAAAATTGCTGGGTCAGTCTGGACCTCTCCACTTAAGAGAAACTGCCAGACTGTTTTCCAGAGCGTCTGAACCCTTTTACATTTCAGCTTCTTTTTAAAAGAATTTCCTGGAAGCTGAGACATCTTTACGAAGCCCCCCACCCCTCACCCAAACCTGGAAATCTGTTCCTGGACGTGGTGAAGTCTGTGTTTGGAGAAAATCATTTCTTGAGCACATGGTCTGTGCTGGGCATGGGGACCGCTCAGCATCGCCCCCTGCAGGCGGCCGCACCCATGTTCCTCCCCCCCACCCCCGCTGCCCTGCTCTAGCTTTCTTCGGGGGTGCGGTTCACCTAGTGTCTCTAAATCTGTCCCCCTAACTCTCAGGTCCTTGAAGTTCTTTGTTCACTATACCCTCAGCCCCTGGCACTCAGAAGGTGTCTGGTGGTTATGGGTCGGGATAACTGGTCGTTTAGAGGAGGGGCTGTCCCCAAGCCACAGGAAGCCGGGGAGGGGACAGGGAGAGACCCTGGGGAGACTCTCCCACTGAGCGTGACCAGCGAGCCTGTTCTCCACGTTTGAGGGCTTTGGAAAAGGAGACTGCAGGACCAACTGGCATCCAGCCCACTCTCATACTTCTCAGAGAGGGTGCACTGGGCCAGGGGTGAGGGCATTCACAAGGAAATGACAGAGATCCCGAGCTGTAGCAGGGCCCTGGGGGGGTGGGGCTCCGTGGGAAGAAAACCCCCAGGCGCTCGGCAGTCTTTCCAGGCTAGTGCCTGGCCAGGGTCCTTACTGCAGTCTGGCGCGCTGGGAGCTACGATTATTCCCATTTTATAGATGCGGAAGCTGTGGGGAACGTGCCCGGCTTCATGGCTTAGTTGTAGAGCTGGACATGAGCCTGGGGTCCGGTGGGCATCCTGCCCCTGCCTCCCACGCCCTCTCCCTGTCCCCCTGGAGCAGGAGCCCCACCCAGGCTGCAGCCCTCCCCCTCCCTGGGGTCCTCTGGGCCTGCACACTAGGGCCCAGGCTGGCGGGGGTGTGGAGCCCCTGCTTTTGGTGGTGGGCTTGGGTGTTTTCCTATGACAATGGCTCCGGGCTCAAGTCACATCCCGAAGGGATCTGACCAGCCTGAGCCCCAATCCGCCGTTCTGCCCCTGGTTCTCGGCTTGTAGCCTGGGCCCAGGCCCTGGTTCTGGGGTGAATGGTGTGTGTGTGCAACCCTTGTCCCTGAGAAGAGCCAGCAGGGCTCCCCGGAGAGTGTGAAACAGGCTGCAGCCTGGGTAGGGGGGAAGCTGGGAGCTTGACCTCTGGCAGCTCTTCAGCAAAATCTTGGTCCTCAAAAAATGTAATGTAACAAAGAAAATGGTTATTGGTCCTGAAATAAGAATCACACAGAAGCTTTTTTTCTTTTTTAATGGTTATTTATTTATTTGGCAGCTCTTAGTCTCAGTCTTAGCACTTAGGATCTTCCATCTTCATTGCAGCATGTGTGGTCTAGTTCCCTGACCAGGGATCAAACCCAGGCTCTCTGCATTGGGAGTGTGGAGTTTTAGCCACTGGACCACCAGGGAAGTCCCCCTCGAGTTTTTAAAACCCACCTCTGCTCAGGCCTTGCCTCTGACCACTGAATCAGACTCTCTGGGTGAATGGGGCCTCAGTCATTAGTTTAAGGTCCTGCAGGGGTTCTAACAGGACAACCTGGGTTCTTGACCTCAAGTTCTGAGAAACCCAGAGGGTGTTATAGCCCTGGTGGTCTGCCCACCCCCCAGAGTTTCTGCTTTGAGGGGCCCAGGGGAGCCCAAGAATCTGCATTTCATTGAGGTCCTGGGTTGCGGATGCTGTTGGAGACCCTAGCCCAGAGCAGCCACAGCGACCACTGTCCTTCACAGCCCCCAAGTCCTCTGCCTGGTCACGTGCTGGACAATCGTGGCTTCTGATATGATGTACTTAATGCAGAACCTGCCATGCACCATCGTGAGGCACTTTGCAAGTACAAATCCACTTTCTCCCCTTAAGTGTCCCACGGGGTGGAGACGGGGACACAGAGGCACAGCCGTGTCAGGCGTCTCAGGGCAGCTCTGGAGGCGTCGAATGTTGGTCTGGCTCCAACTCCTGGCTCCTCCCCCCTTTCTTTAGCCCGAGAGGAAATAATTTTACCCCCATTTGCAGATGGGGAAGTAGAGGCTCAGGTCGGGTCATCCTTCCAGGATCTGTGCTCAGACCTGCCTAGCTTCTGGCCACTCTGAAGGGCCCTCCCCGAGGAAGGGGCTCCCTTGCTTTCTCCTCCCACTCCTGTCCAATGCCCCCCGCTGCCACAACTCATAATTGCTTCCATGAGCCTTCTAAGAGGCCAGCCCTGCCAGCCTCAGCAGTTGAATCACGATATCCCTTGGGTGACCAGAGAGGAAGGCATGGGCCCACAAGGAGACTTCCTGGGTGGCGAGTTGGGAACCCTGTCTTCTATTCCTGTCTGCCCTGTTCAGGCCCAGGGGGAGGGACAGGAGAGGTGGGCAGGGGTGCTCACCGAGGCCCGAGAGGATGTGGGGCTGAAACTTGGAAGCTGCGGAAGGGATGCCCAGATCTCCCCAGCCTGTGCCTCAAAACCATTGACCCCAGAGAGGAGGCTGCACTTGACTTGACTGGGTCAGAAGCAGCAGCCGCCACCTCTGAGCGAAGCCCGGGGTCCTCCCACCACCCAGGGCCAGCCCCTCAGTGCTGGGCACAGAGCTACGTCCCGAAGGGACATCCTGTGGGGTGAGTCATCCTGCCACCCTGATTGAGGACCGCTCGGCCGGGGGGCCTGGTGTGATGGGAGCTGGAGGCTGTGTACTTCGATGCAGACTCCTCTCAGAGTTTTCTGGTGGGCAGTAGAGAAAGGTCGCGGGCCTGGGAACCCGGCACATGTGGCAGGGGTCCTAGCTGAGCCACTTCCATCAGGACTTTGGGCAAGAGCCTTAACCTCTTCACGCCTCAGTTTTTCTGTCTGTAAAATGGGCAGCGTCTCCCTCGTGGCTCCTTGGGGCCCGCTGTGAGCACTCTGTAGGGAGGCTGGGACCTCCACCCTCCCCGGGAGGTCAGGGTGACTGACAGGCAAGCAGAGGGGGGCTCTCCCCAAAGAGTGCAGCCCAGAGGGAACCAAGCTCAGGGAAGGGACCGCTGACTGGGGTCTAAAGACCGGCCACTCCTCAGCCTCGCCCCGGAGGTGCACTTGTCAGCTGACGGTGCCGGGGGGTGGGCCGACCCCTCATCCCCACAGCCCCTCCCAGCTCTGGGGACAGCGGAGGAGGGAGGTTCAGATCTTCACCTCTTCCTGCTGTGTGGCCTCGGACAAGTCACCCCACTGCTCTGAGCTCCCTGATG
This sequence comes from Cervus canadensis, assembly GCF_019320065.1. Taxonomy (NCBI): domain Eukaryota; kingdom Metazoa; phylum Chordata; class Mammalia; order Artiodactyla; family Cervidae; genus Cervus; species Cervus canadensis. The sequence goes on along the minus strand of NC_057403.1, from coordinate 52,025,137 downwards.
CAACGACAGGTCCTGGCCCTCCGTAGACGGTGAGAGCTCAGCAGATGTCAGCGGACAGTGTCCCTGGACGCCGTGGCCATGCTTCCCGACCCGAGTGCCCCAGAGAGTTTTCTTGGCGCCTCCAACTGAGAAAGCAGCCAGTGCAGGGAAGTTCAGTAGAACCCTGACTTAACAGCGCTTAGCTGTAAAGAATCCCCCTGCAGTGTGGGAGACCTGGGTTCCATCCGTGCAGTGGGAAGATCCCTTGGAGAAGGGAAAGGCTACTCACTCCAGTATTCTGGCCTGGAGAATTCCATGGACTGTATGGTCCATGGGTTCGCAAAGAGTTGGACACGACTGAGCCAACTTTCACTTCACTAACAGTGTTCGTTCATCTGAGGTTAGACCCATCTCTTGTTTTTCTGATGTGGAAAAGACCTTCCATTTATTCATAATCACCAAAACTTAAGCAACAAAGGTACTCTTGAGTTGGAGTGGAGGACACAGTATGGTTCAGGCCCACAAAAGGCGCTGAGGTCTGAAGTGTGTGCTGCAACGTGAAAGAAGCCAATCTGAAAAGGCTTCATAGTGAGTCCAACCCCGTGACTTTCTGGAAAGGCAGAACTGTGGAGACACTAAAAACTGAGTGGAGGCCAGGCGCTGGGGGAGGGAGGGTGAGCAGGCGGGGTGCAGAGGGTTTTAGGGCAAGGAGGCGACTCTGCATGACTCAGTAATGGCGGATACATGTTGTTACCTTTATCCAGAATCGCGATGGGCCACACCAGGGGTGATGAGATACGTCAGTATTGGCTCACTGACTGTAATACGTGCACCACACTCGTATGTGTCTGTACTTGCACTTGGTTTTCTGTTGACTTTATAGTTCAGTTCAGTCGCTCAGTTGTGTGTCTGACTTTTTGCGACCCCATGCACTGCAGCACGCCAGGCTTCCCTGTCCGTGATGGACACGGACACCAACCTCCAGAGCTTGCTCAAACTCATATCCATCAAGTCGGTGATGCCATCCAACCATCTCATCCTCTGTCATCCCCTCTTGAGGTTCAATCTTTTTTTAAGCTTTTTCTATTTTAATCTGTAAGAAATATCTGGTAACAGATAAATAGAGCATTTATTCATCTTAAAAAAAACCTTCCCAGGATGAGTGGATAAGGAGACAGTAAAAGATGAGTGGTGCGGAAGGAGCAATGCTGGTGTGAAGTGGGTCGTGTGGGCACCACCTAGGATGCTGGCTGAGGCTGGCTCTGAGCCTGGTCCTCCCCCAGCCTTTGGGGACCCTGCCCCCCACCGTGGAGGTGGGCCTACCTGGGTGGCTCCTTGGTCCAAGGCCAACCCCGCCTGAATCCCCTCCCCTCTGGGCAGCACGGGGGCCCGTAATTGCTGGTCTCCACGGGCTCTGCTTTTGCTCTCAGCCCCTCCCAGCCTTGGGGTGGCTTCCTGGCTGGTATCCTGTTCTCAGAGTGGGAGTGGCCATCACTTGCACCCGACGCTCATGGCCTCTGAGGTCACTGACCTTTCCTGCCTCTCTGATATGTCTGATTGCCTTCTCAGAGAGTTTTGTCCCCTCCATCCCTCCAAGACGGCCACCAGCCTGCCACCTGGGCTTTCTCTACTTCCTCTACCCACCTGCTAAATACTAGGGCTGGGCATCCTCCAGGTTAGCGTTCTCTGTGAGGAGCAGGGCTTTACCTCGACACCCAGGTTCACCTTCGGGCCCCCACGAGACACAAATCCAGAGGCTGAGTTTCTACAGCTGGGGAAACAGCTGGGAAGACCACTGTTGTGCGAATTTTCTCATGAAAGTCTCATCCCCCTTGAAAAATTTAGTCTTTATCATGATGATGTGCTCATAGTTTAAGATGTCAGTGGGCGCTACAAACAATAGCACTTAGAACAAAATCAGCAGGATCCCGATCCCTACTGCTGCCCAGAACTATGACTTTAAACTCCTGCAGCCTTGTCTTTAGAGACTCACCTCTGAGTTTCTCCATCTGTGTGATGACTGCTTCCTTGGTTCATCATCTCTTTGAGCTGTTAGGTACTGACTTCCTAAGGGGCTACAGTCCATGGGGTCGCAAAGAGTCAGACACGACTGAGCGATTTAACACGCACGCACTGACTTCCTAAGAGGCAGCATGGGACTTTTAAATGAAGAGTCTCAGTCTTGGGACTTGCCTGGTGGTCCAATGGTTAAGAATCCACCTGCTAATGCTGGGGACATAGGTTCTATCCCTGATCTGGGAACTAAGATTCCATGTGCCTAGGGGCTACTAAGCCCACAAGCCACAACTACTGAGCCCGTGTGCTGCAACTACTGAAGCCTGCTTGCCCTAGAGCCCATGCTCTGCAACGAGAAGCCGCTGCAATGAGAAGCCACACACCACAACTAGAGAAAGTCTCTGTGCAGCAACAAAGAGCCAGCATAGCCTATATATATTTATATGTATAATTGAGACAGACTTAAATAAAAGATTCTCAGTCTTTTAGAACCACCTTCCTCTTCCCTTTAACTGTTTCAGCATGGTTACAATTCTTCTGTTAAATTCGTCAGGAGTTGTCATTATTACAAGACTATTAAGCATTACTTATTACCAGGGCAAGCAATGCACTAATTCTATATACACTCAAGTACTTCTCCTGTGCAGCATAAGTTAGTAACTGCCTCAGTTTTTCAAATGTATGAAGTGAAAGTCGCTCAGTTGTGTCCAACTCTTTGCGACCCCATTGACTGTAGCCCGCCAGGCTCCTCTGTCCTTGGAATTCTCCAGGCAAGAATACTGGAGTGGGTAGCTATTCCCTTCTCCAGGGGATCTTCGCAACCCAGGGATCAAACCCAGGTCTCCCACATTGCAGGTAGATTCTTTACCACCTAAGCCACCAGAGAAACTCAAGAATACTGGAATGGGTAGCCTATCCCTCTTCCAAGGGATCTTCCGGACCCAGGAATCGAACCAGGGTCTGCTGCGTTGCAGACGGATTCTTTACCAGCTGAGCTACCAGGGAAGCCCTGGTTCCCCTGTCAGGGAATTGAACCCCTGTCTCCCACATGACAGGCGGGAATACTTACCACTATGCTGGTCATTTCTTTCCCCACCTTCCAAATGCTCAGTAAAATACTACTCCGTACAGCTTTTTGCCTGAACAAATCCACCAAATTCTCTACATATATGCAGTATACACACATTTCATATTCACATATTTCATATTTTCTTTCATTGCTTGCTCTAAGTTATATACAATTGACCCTTGGGCAGTGTCAGGATGAGGGGCTCCGACCCTCCACGAATTTGAAAATCTATGTATAATTGATAGTCAACCTCAGTGTGTGCAGTCCCACAGTATCTGCAGTTCTGCATCTGTGGATTCAACCGCTGTAGTTTTTAACCATTGGAAAAAAATCATGTATAATTGGACCCTCAAACCTGTGGTATTTTTGTGTGCATATGTAAAATCGTTTCCCCTCATGTTTGTTGGATCCCCGTGTCCTCCCTCTTCTGTGGTTTGCGTCCTCGTTTTGGTGGAGTACATCTTGCAGTAGCTCCCTGAGAAAGGATGCATGGAAGATAGTTGTTGTGGATTAATTACTTGATCGATTGGTTGTATATGTAGTTTTATATTGAAAATCATTTTTGTTCCGAATTTGAGTGGGAGAAATTCCCCACCGAGGTCTCGGTCTCAGTGTTGCTACAGAAAGGTCTCATGCCATGCTCTCAGTCCTTCGTGTGAAGTCTCTCTTTCTTCTCTGGAAGCACTTGGGATCTTCCTTTGCTCGCTGAGGTTCTGAAGTTTCACTGGACTTGGCCTGTGTCTCTCTCCTTGGTCATGCAGGGTGTCTTGAGCCCTTTCAGCCTGGACGCTCACATCCTTCAATTCTGGGACACTTTCCCATTTTACATCTTTGGTAATTTTCCTTCCTTGCTTTCTGGAACTCCTAGTATATAGATTTGAAGCCTTCTACATGACTCATGAATGGCTCTAAATTTCTTCTATCTCTCACTACTTTGCCTACCTCTTTTTGTTCTAGTTTCTGAAAGATTTCCTTGACTTTATCATCCAACTCACATCAAAATTTTTATTTTGGCCATTACACTTTTAATTTCCAAGAACTCTTTTTCCCTGATTTTTCCCCTTTTTTTAAAAACTGCATTTGATTCTCATTTTGAAGGTTCATCATCTGTCTTGTCTCTGTGAGGATTTACTGTTTGGTGTCCACACCCTGCATTTCCCATGATTCCCTCCAGCTTTCCCCTAGGTGGGGCTCTTCCCTGCCACCTCACCGTTAGGCGCCATGGGTGAGCATCCTTCCAGGATGGGGCCCTGGCCTGAGCACCACGTCCCCATCTGCTGTGGGCGCCATGCCCCTCCCAGGAAGAAGAGTCCCCATCCCGCCCAGGGCTTGTTCTTGGAGGACACAGCATCTGGCTAGACTGACCTGTCTTGTCCCCAGACTGGTCCCTGAAACTATCACAACATTGACAGTTGAACGCGTTGTGTCTGTGATGAACTTCAGTGGAGGAGGCTGGGGAGAGGTTTCAGGGTAAGAAAGTAGAAGTGTGTGAGAGACGCGAGGGCCCTGGGGAGACCTGACTGAGTCAGCAAGAGCAGACTGTGCACACCACCCGGGGGGCCAGCAGCGGGGGTGAGGCCCGGATCTCCGCCGGCTGAGGGCCGTGGGGCGGAGCCAGCTTTTGAATTTGGGCCCGGTGGTGTCCAGAGCCAGAGGGCAGTGTCCACGGTGTGCCCAGAGCAATGGTCACAGTGGCCCCCGAGTGGGTCCCTGAACACAGTGTTGGCCTTCCCGGAAGGCTCGTCAGGAACGCAGGGGCTGTGGCCAGGAGCTCAGGGGATGTTGGACATAGCCCTGCAAGCCTGAGACCTGCTGGTGTTCACACCTCTTTGGCTCTTCTCTGCAGGCCCAGGTCGCTCCAGTTGGCATCTCACAGGCCACATTTGGGAGGTTTGTTTTCTCACCTGAGGTCCACTGAGATCTGGTTCTGAGTTCTGGGTGACGGGGTCATCCCTCATCTTCATTGCGATGTGCAGAGTCCCTGAGTGGGTCACCTGCGTGCCACCCTGCCCCCCCTAAGGTTGCCTGCCCCCCACCCCCAGGTGCCCCCTGGATGGTTCATCTTCATCTGGGTGTCTCCCCGTGAGGGGCAGACACAGGGCTTGCGGGGCCCCGGGTTGGGGTACAGAGTGCAGACAGGAAGTTGCCCTGCCCTGGGGTCTGCACCACCCAGACTGACCCCGCAGCACCACGGGGGTCAGGGCGCCCCTGCCGGGGCCACACGTGGTCTTCTCTCTGCACTGGGCTGGCTTCTGTCTTTCCACATGCAAGCTGCTTGGGATATAAAACAAAACGATGGACTTAGTCTTTTTAAATAACCGACCAGATTCAATGAAACAGCCATGGGGAACCAGGGGTTTGATTTCAAGCCGTCCTCTGCTGGCCCCAAACAAGAAAAGGAGGTGGGAAGAGAAGAAAGGACCTGGCCCAGCGGGGGCCAGCCCAGAGCCCCACTTTGGGAGAAACTGGCTCCTGGCTGAAGGCCTGTCTTCTTTCTCCTGATCTGGACCAGCCCTGAAGCCGGGCCCAGCTACCCCAGCAGGTCACAGCAGAGCTGATCAGGAGTGTATTTCTGTAATATCGAAATCCATTTTTCTTACTGACGTCAGCTGTAAATTCAGAAATGTGTTCCGACTGGGAACAAAAGTGCAAATACAATAAAACTGCAAGCCCTGAGCAAGGAAAGCTCAGCTGCCCGCATCACACCGTGTGCAGGAGGCCACACCCATGGCTCCATGTGTCTAGCGGACGGTCATGGTCGTCACCCCCATGTCACAGGTGAATTAGGAGATCTGAGAGGTGGAGTGAGGACCCCAGGTCTTGGGTAAGTAGAAAACCCAGGCTCTGAACTCGGGGCTCCTGACTCCCGGTGCCCACGCCCCAGGCTCCAGCACTGCTGGGCAGGCTGGCCCATCAGGGCCCCAGCAACCACAGGCATTTGTTTCAAAGCCCCGACGCCCTCACTCTGCTCAAATCACCTAGAATATGACCAGCTCATCTTCTGTCTTATGTTTCTCACTGTGCGTGCGAAGTTGCTTCAGTCGTGTCTGACTCTTTGTGACCTCGTGGACTGTAGCCCGCCAGGCCCTTCTGTCCATGAGATTCTCCACGCAAGAATACTGGAGTGGGTTGCCATGTCCTCCTCCAGGGGATCTTCCCGACCTAGGGATCAAACCAGTGTCGCTTACGTCTCTTGAATTGGCAGGAGGGTTCTTTACCCCAGCACAACCTGGGAAGCCCATTTCTCACTGTGCTTCCGTTCATTTTTCTGTTACTGGTTATTACTGCCTATCTAATTACAGACCATCTTCGTCACCCCAAAAGGAAACCCTAACCCCGATGGCCGTCATTCTCGCCCCTCCGCCAGCCCCTGGCGACCACCAACCTGCTGTCTCCTTGGACTGTCCTTTGAGGCCGTGTATTTTAAAGCGGAGGCTGGCTGTGCGGGCCCTTTTCTTAGCGTTCGCTCCTGTCTGGGCCCACCCTCTGCACACATCTCTGACCCTCTCCAGCCTCGGCTCACCTGTCCAGGGACCTCTGGAGTCACGGAACTCAGGAATAGTATGCCGAGCAGCTTTTTCCCTGATGTGAAAACAGACTAAGCTCTGCAGGGCTGCGTGGCTTGTGGAAGGCCAGGGCAGCAGGACCCAGGAGCTCAGAGTGGCAGGGAGACTCGAATCCCCACCTGAGACCCTTGCTTCGCCTGCACCGACGCTCAGAGCAAGCTGCTGCTGCCTTTGTCTCCGCGTATGCAATAGATTCCACGTCCACGTCTGGAAGGTGGAACGATGCCCTCCAGCCTGCGGGGATGTTGTGCTGACTCCGAGATCGGCACAGGGAGGCCCGCTTCCTGACTCCCTGCTGTTATCACCCTTTTATCTGGGGGAGGGAGTGTGGGCGCTCATTTTCTCAGGGATGGAGGTGGCCTGCACCTTGCAGGATGCCGGGTGTGGCTTCCAGCCTGGTGCCCTCTGGACAAGGGTGGGCAGGACCTCATCTGTGTGCAGAGCCCTGCCAGGGGGAGGACACGAACCCTGGGGTTGAATCCTGTCGCCCTCTGAGCCTCAGTTTCCTCACCTGCCAGGTAAAGAGCTGTTTATCCCTAAGGTTTTCTTCCTTAACCAAATTTTCTTTCATTTTGCAAACTTTTTGTTTTATATTGGAGTAGAGTTGATTTACAATATTGTGATAGTCTCAAGTGCACAGCAAAGGGATTCAGTTACACGTATCCCTAAGGTTTTGATGATGATGATGAACAACAATTGCTGTTTGTCAAGCGTTAACAAACTTTTCTGCACTTTATGCGGATTGCCACATTTAATCCACACAACCACCTTCCCTGTTTTACAGGTGAGGAAACTGAGGCATGGGGACTTAAAGCAGATATTCCCAAGGTCACAGATGCAGAAAGAGTGGAGCTGGGACTCGATCCCCTGTCTGCCCCCCTCCTAACTCTTCCCTCTACCCCCACACCCACGACCTCCACAAGGCTGGGTGTGGAGCCCCCATGTGTCCTCAGCTCTGTGCTCAGCCTGCCTTGAGGGGGTGCAGGGGTGCTGGTGGGGAGGTGGGCTGAGTCTCTTCATACAAGGGCATCCTCAGCTTTGTGGGGGGACTGCCAGAGAAACCCGGGGTGACATCATGGGAGACCCCAGCGGGGGCGGCTGGATTCAGCAAATAAATGAATTTCAGATCATCAGCCTGATCATTTCTAGCCTAAGTATGTCCCATGTAACATTCTCTGAAAATTACTTGTCCATGTGGAATTCAGATTTAACTGGGGGTCCTGTGTTTTATCTGACCCAACCCACAAGTGGAAGTGGCAGGAAGCTGGGACTGAGAGATCTCTGCAACAGAAGCTGGCTCCCAGCTTGAACTGGCCAGAGGAAGGCCGCTGTCTGGCGGAAGGGTCTGGCCTTAAAGGACCAGCTTCCCACAGCCACCCACCCAGGAAGGGAGGAGCCATCCAGGACCAGAGGCTAGTCCAGCGTCCCTCTCACAACCCAGGGTGCAAGTCCCGGCTCTCAGTCCCAGCCTGGGCAGCTGTGGCCCCAGGCAGGAAAAGCTGTTGATATTGGGGGCGGGGTGGCAGGATGGGAGAAGGTGGGGAGCCCCGCCCTGCTGTGTGCTGAGTGTCATTTAATTTGCATAACTACCTACTGCTTGAGAAATGGAGACCCGTCCTGTTAGAGTCACACAGCCAATAAGCAGAGCAAGAATATGAGCCCAGTGCTGTGATGTTTTAGCTTGATTGTGGTAAGATATATAGATAATATAAAACTCGCCACGTGAACCATTTCTAAGTGCACAGTTCAGTGGCATCAATCACTCTTACAGTGTCACACAGCCATCACCTCTGTCTGCTTTCAGGACTTCTGTCCCCCCAGACAGTAACTCTGTACCCATTAAGCAATAATTGCCCGTTCCCTGCCCCCAGCCCCAGCCCCGCCATCTACTTGCAGGCTGTCTGGTTTGACTCCTGGATATCTCCTGTGAGAGGAATCAAATAGCGAGTGTCCTTTGTGACGTGTATTTCACCGAAGGTGGTCTCAGGGTTCATCCATGTTGTAGCAAATGGCAGGATGGCCTTCCTCTTGAAGGCTGCATGAACAATGTTTCATTGTTGGATGGACCACATTTTCTCTGGCTTTTGTGAGTAATGCTGCTGGGCTCCTGCAGGTATGAGTGCCTGAGTCTCCACTTTGGATTCTTTTGGAGACATCAGGTCTGCCAGTTCTCATGGCTTCAGGTGGTGGTCTTCCCAACTCTTCTTGGATGCCTCCAGCAATGGAGAACTCACTACCTTCCAAGACAGTCTCGTCAGTACCCAGTCTGTAGCCTGGCTCTGCGTCCTCACATCTGTCACTCGTGGGCCCCACGAGGCCAGCGTGGAGCCGCTCACCTAGGGTGTCCCACACCCTTCCTTGTGCCCACGTGCCTGAGGAGCTCTGCACTTCACTCCCGGCTGCATCGGACTCTTACTCCTCTCTCCCCCTCCCCGAACCCTAAGGGAGCAGAATTCAGCTGCGAGAAACAGGAGGGAAGGGTCTTTAAAAATGACCACTCGTGAGTAACAAGGACACTTACATTACCATATGTAAAATAGATAGCCATAAGGGAAATTGCTGTATGGCTTAGGAAATTCAAACGGGGCTTTGTTTCAACCTAGAGGAGTAGGATGGGGAGGGAGATGAGAGGGAAGTTTAAAAGAGAGGGGATATATGTATACCTATGGGTGACTCATGTTGAGTTTTGACGGAAAACAGCAAAATTCTGTAAAGCAATTATCCTTTAATAAAAATAAATTAATTAAAAAAAAGAATGGTATACTTTAGACAGCACCACAAAAAAATAATAAATAAAATGACCACGCGTGATAGAAACCGTCAAACCACCTGGGGGCTGACGGTCTGTCTGCCTCGATGCTAACCTGGCCGAGTTGCCCCAGGACGGGGCGAACCGTGGCGGCCGCTCACCCCTCCCGCCCGCGAGCCTCACCCTCTCGCTTGTCTCCGCAGGGACCTACCAGGGCCAGTGGGTCGGCGGCATGCGCCAGGGCTACGGCGTGCGGCAGAGCGTCCCCTACGGCATGGCGGCGGTCATCCGCTCGCCCCTGAGGACCTCCATCAACTCCCTGCGCAGCGAGCACAGCAACGGCGCGGCGCTTCACCCCGACGCCTCCCCCGCCGTGGCCGGCAGCCCCGCCGTGTCCCGCGGGGGCTTCGTGCTGGTGGCGCACAGCGACTCCGAGATCCTCAAGAGCAAGAAGAAGGGGCTGTTCCGGCGCTCGCTGCTGAGCGGGCTGAAGCTGCGCAAGTCGGAGTCCAAGAGCAGCCTGGCCAGCCAGCGCAGCAAGCAGAGCTCCTTCCGCAGCGAGGCCGGCATGAGCTCGGTCAGCTCCACGGCCAGCGACATCCACTCCACCATCAGCCTGGGCGAGGGCGAGGCCGAGCTGTCGGCCATCGAGGACGACATCGACGCCACCACCACCGAGACCTACGTGGGCGAGTGGAAAAGCGACAAGCGCTCGGGCTTCGGCGTCAGCCAGCGCTCGGACGGGCTCAAGTACGAGGGCGAGTGGGCGGGCAACCGGCGTCATGGCTACGGCTGCATGACCTTCCCCGACGGCACCAAGGAGGAGGGCAAGTACAAGCAGAACATCCTCGTGAGCGGCAAGCGCAAGAACCTCATCCCGCTGCGCGCCAGCAAGATCCGCGAGAAGGTGGACCGGGCCGTGGAGGCGGCCGAGCGGGCGGCCACCATCGCCAAGCAGAAGGCGGAGATCGCGGCCTCCAGGTAGGAGGGTGAGGGCCGGCGTCGGGGGTGGGGGTGCCGCGGGGCGGTTCTGGGTCTCCGGATCCGGTCTGGTTGGTGGTGCTGTCTGCTTTGAGGCCTACGCGGGTGTTTCTCAAACTATGCCCCGTGGAACCCTGGGGTTCCTTGGAGGTTCTCAGAGGTGGAGCAAGGAGATGGTTGGTCTGAGGAGGCTCCGGGTCTTACAACCTCCCCTCAAATGGAGCAAACCTCCCTTCCTGTCTCTTCCTTGTTTTATATGCTGGTGTTTGATGGAGAACGATATTGGCCATTCTCTTGGTAGGGTGCACAGCACAGCTGCTGGCTGAGAGGAAGGTGTGTGCCCCCACGGCCACATTCCCAGCCAGGCATGGAGTGCCCTGTGCTGCAGGGATGTGGGAGGCAGGGGGCAGCTGTCCTGGCCACCCCAGCCCGAGGCCCAGATTGTCCCCAGGCCCTGGAGATGGCACCAAGTGAGCAGGGCTGGGTTGTGGGCCCCGGCCCAGGAGTCACTTGCAACTTGGTGCTGTTGGCCATCAGCTGTTCTCAGCAGGACACGGGACTCACTGTGTGGATTCAGCAGCCTCCAGACCCTAAGCGGGGCCCAGAATTGACTATAGGCGGGCGCTGTGTTGGCTATTGAGGTGTCTTTGTATTGGTGCAGGGGTGGGAACTTCAGAGCTGGTAGAAGGGGCCCCTGGGTCCCCCCAGGAAGCTCAGAGGAAAGTGTGTGAGCCTGGGTCTGCCCCGTGCTGCTGCGGGAGGCCGTGGACAGCAGGAACCGCCAGCCACAGGTTGAAGGAAGCCACTCGGTTGAAAACCAGAGCCCCCAGGTGGTCACGCTGCTGGGTTCTCAGGGAACCATTCCTGACTTGAGTGTATCGAGAGCCTCTGGCCATCTGTCTACTTCCTGGGTGAAGGCAGGGCCCTAGGGTCAGCCCCGAGGGTCGTGGGGCCTGGGATAGGAGTCTGGGGCACTTTAGACGCCTCAGGCTGCCCATATAGGATGTGTCCAGGAGGACAGACGCTGAGTCTTTCTGGATAATTCTGAACTCCTGGCCAGGGCAGGCCTGGGATTATTCCAGGGAGACACCCAGCTCAGTTATGGCTCAGGCCTTCCCAGCCTCATCGCTAATAAAACTTTAGCCCATTTGGTTCTGGTTCTCAGCGACCTTCCATCCATACTGGAAGAACAAAAAAAGGTGGCTGTGGTTTGTTGGCAGGATATCTGCCGCTCACAGCCAAGGTCTTAGAGGGGAACGAAACCCATTCCAAGAAGCCAAGGGGAAAAAGGAGTTACTGCCTGAATGTCGGGGTCCAGCTCTGTTCACCCCTGCCTGTTCCCCCAGAAGTGTTCAGGCACACAATAAATAGGAGCAGCGTTTATCACTGCTCCTCTGGTATTTTACAATCAAATTTGGTTCCCTAGTTATTTTTCCTTTATGAATATATAACTCTTGCTCCACATAGAAAAACTGGATGATGGAACATGAAAGGCAGGGAGCAACCTGAGGGCGGGTCTCATGCATCACCCAGAGACCCCGCTGGTGTTGGGCATTTTTCTTTTTTTCAAATAGTTCATCTATTTTTTACCTTTTGTGTTTCTTCATCTTATTGACCTCAGTGGACACAAGGCACTTTACAGGGCAGGAGGGCAGTGTCATCAGAAATTTAGGGGCTTGGGAGGCAAAAGCACAAAGATTTCATGGACAGTATTCCCCAGAATTGGCTATTTTATTTTTGCTAATGTTTATTTATTCGGCTGCGCCGGGTCTTGGTTGTAGTACACGGGATCTTCGATCTTTGTTGCGGCATGCGGGATCCTTAGTTGTGGTGTGCGAGCTCTTATTTGCGGCATGTGGGATCTAATTCCCTGACCAGAGATTGAACCCGGGCCCCTTGCATTGGAAGTGTGGAGTCTTAGCCTCTGGACCACCAGGGAAGTTCTGACTTTATTTGAAAGTCTGACGCTCAGGTGAGCCTCTTGGAACTGGGGGCATGGGATGCAGGGCCGTTTTCTGACACACCCCCAGAACCTGGGGGGTGCTGGTCTCTAAGAAGGAGTACATGGAGGTGGTGGTGTGGGCGGAGCTCAGAGCCAGCTCCCCGAGGACCCCCACCTGGACCCCCATGCAGCTGCCTGCCTGGCACAAAGGCCTGAGGGTGGCTCTGTGTATCGCGTGCTAGCTCGCTGAACATCCAGCCTGGCCCACCGCTGCTGAGCAGCCTGGGGAGGGCGCTCACCGTCTCTGGGCTGGGTCCTTGTGGACAGATGGCCTGGAGCAGCATGCAGTGCCCTCAGCGAGTGTGGGGCCTGGCCACCCTCCCAGGTGACCCCTGAACCGGGTCGGCCCCTCCCCTCGCACCCCGGCCTTGCGGGGAGGTGGGTGTGAATGCACACCCTGATGTGGTCTCAGCCTGGTGGCCTCGTGGTGCCCTGGGCCACCATCAGAGGTGGGAGGGGACAGTGTCCTCGGTCCCCAGACACGGTGAGGACGAGCCTCCATTCCAGGCTGTGGCAGGAGCTGCACTTGCCTGCATTTTCTCAATGGGCTTAGATTAAAAAAAAAAGAGAGAAGCCAGAGGCTGCCATCCTGGAGAGCAAAGCCAGTGGACGCCCGGGAGCCCCGAGGCCCGCCCTCCACCGGAGTGTGAAAGCAGCCGCGGCAGCCGCGTGGGGCCGCGGAGTGGCTGGCCCCAGGCGGGCTGTGGTCACTGTCACAGCCAGGACCCGGCCTGGCGTCAGCGAGCCGTGTCCTCGGGCCCAGCAGGTGCAATCGCTGAGCCGAGCCAGCCAGAAACGGTTCGGGACGTGTGTCCTCTCTCCCAGTGCGGGGACCTCCTGGGGGGCGGCTGCTGTGAGGAGGGGCACGGGCCTTCCTGGGAAAGGGGGCGGCACAGAGCTCGGGGTCCCAGATGGGGTCCTGTTCCCTCTGTTTCAGGGTGCACCGCACCCACCCTGGCTTCTGGGGCCGGGGCTAGGCCACATGGCTGAGATGAAGAGCTGGGGTTCCTCCTGAGCGCTGGGTCTGCAGGCTGGCCCCCATCATCGCTGCCTGTCATGCAGGCTGGCATCACTGGGGACACCTAGGCAGCCCACCCAGAGATACAGAACTCCTCAATGGGGGTGCCACCTGGGCTCCAGAGCCCTGCCCCAGCCCCCTCAGGTTGTGTGGAAAATGCAGATGCCCCTCACCCCCAGAGCTTCTGCCTCAGCAGATCCGGATGGGGCCTGAGCACCTGCACTCCTGGGGAGCCCCTGGGATGCTGGTGCTGGCTGGGCCCCCAGCAGGGGAGCAGACATGCCTGCGGCCGAGGTGGGAGGTGGAGGAGCTTCCTGCTCTGTCAGGTAACGTGGAGCCAGGGCTCAGGGGAAGGTGTGCCAGGCCGGTCGGTCTGCAGAGACAGGCGGGCTCAGAGACCCCACTGGCCTACCCCAGGGACTTCTCAGCAATGTGTTGTCTGCACAGAAGCTAGTTCTGAATGAATGAATGAAGCTAGTTCTGAATGAATGAATGAATGAATGAAGATGCTTAGCCCCGCCCCTTCTCATCGTCAGGGGCCCGGCCACCTCCTTCTGTCTGAGACCTGGAGGCAAGGCCATGGCCACCATGGGGCTGGGCCAGGTTCCCAGTCCATCCCAGGTGGACTGCGGGTCCCCTCTTGCTCCTGGGTGCCTGCAGACTCTCCAGGGCGAGGTGGACCCACTGTGGTCCAGCAGGGCAGCGTCCTCAGCAGAGCCCACGGGACAGAACTGCAAGTTCCCGCGGGTTTAGTCTGTCTCGGGCCTGACCTCCTGTAGACGTGGTCAGTCCTGGTCCAGGTGCGCTGTGGGGCCTGGTGGGTCAGCTGGCTCCACGGGGGGAGGAGAGGTAAATTCCCCCCAAGGTCCTGGGTTGTGGGGGTTACACCAGAGCCTGAGTCTGGTGAATGTGACAGCTCACTGTCCTCACCCTGAGACCCTGCGGGAACTGGAGAGGGAGGGGCTGGGTGGTGGAACAGACGCTTCTGTCCCAGCCGCCTCTTCTTGGCCAGGCTGCCCTCTGGCGCTAAAACTGCAGCCTGGAGCTTGAGCCAGCTCTGCTTCCTGGGAGTGACCGCTGTGCTCGGGGGTGAGAGGGGAGGAGGTGTGGGCGGGGCGGCCTCGCGGTTCCAGGCTGCGGAAGTCCCCGCGGGGCAGGGGTGTGGGGGCAGGAGGTGCGCTGAGGCTGCTGGTGGTCATGGTGGTCGGCAGGGCCATGGCCACAGGCCCGCGTGCTGCCCATCAGCTGATAACTCCGTCTCGTGATGCTTTGCTGAGTGAGCAGAGTTGTGGGCAGGTGGAGCTAGGAGGGACCTTGACCTGACGTTTAGGTGGAAGGTGACAAGTTCCTGGCAGGGGGACAACCATTCCTGCCTCCTGTACCCATGGGGGTTGCAACCGCATCCTCGCACCAGGCCGGCCGGCCCTTCTGAAGGACGGTGGTGTTCCCCACCGGCGAGGTGGGAGAGCGGGCTCCGAGGGCAGCCTGGCTGAGAGTCAGGCCCCCGTGCGGGCAGGGCGGAGCCGGTCTCAGAGCTGGGCGGTGGCCCAGGCAGGACTAGAACTCACATCTTGGTGCTGTCTGCTGCCCTGCACCTGCTCTCAGCCCCTTCAGACCTGGACCCAGACTGGGGGCTCTGTGAATAGAGGGGTGCTGGCTGCCTTCCGTGAAGTGCTCTCAAAATCCAGCCCTGCCCCTGGACAGGAGGGCTTCCTGCATGAAACCTCGATGAGGTCTGCTCAGGGACAGGCTTCTACGTCCCCAGTCGTCTTTTTTATGTCGATCCTGGGCTGGTGTCTGTTTGGGCCTCGGGGAGACCTGTTTGCTTTAAGCTTTCTGCTGCGGCTTCTCTCTCTCTCTCTCTTTTTTATTGCAGTGCGGGCTTTTCTCTAGTTGCCGCGAGCAGGGGCTGCTCTCTGGTTGCAGTGTGCAGGCTTCTCATTGCGGTGGCTTCTCTTGTTGCAGAGCACAGGTTCTAGGGCATACGGGCTTCAGTAGTTGTGGCTCCTGGGCTCTAGATTGCAGGCTTAATAGTTGTGGCTCACAGGCTTAGTTGCTCCACAACATGTGTGATCCTTCTGGACCAAGGATCGAACCCATGTCTTCAACAGGCGGATTCTTTACCACTGAGCCACCAGGGAAGCCTGCTGTGGCTTCTCTGGTCCTGTGAGTTACGGGTCTTCAGCAGGTCATCCCCAGAGCCCTGGGGGCAGGGGGACAGTGCATGAGCCCCATGTAGGTCAAGACAGGGAGGGCGCGTTATCTGCAGGGGAGACTGCCTGGGGCTCTCTAACTGGGGCATCTTTCCATCTTAAAGAAAACAATATTTAAGGATCTGAAATCAGGGTGGGGGGGGGTCATGGTTTATTATGGGTTTAGGATACATTCATATCACTCCTTATTAAAATATAAGAGTAATGCATCCTTGTAAAAATACTAAAGCAATAAGGGCGATGGCTTCCTAGGAGGCTCTAGTGGTAAAGAATCTGCCTGCCAATGCAAGGGATGAGGGTTTGATGCCAGGGTGGGGAAGATCCCCTGGAGAAGGAAATGGCAACCCAGTGTTGCTATTGGGAGTGTTCTTGCTGGGAGAATCCCATGGACAGAGGAGCCTGGCAGGCTCCAGCCCCTGGGGCTGTAAAGAGTTGGACACGGCTGAGTGATGGAGCCCTCACACGATAAGGCAGACCAGCATCGAGCAGCCACATCCCACCGTGGGCTGTCCATCTCCCTTAGAGGGAATCACAGTTTTTTCAGCATATGTGCAGATAACTGTATCACACCTACAGGATTCTGGGTCACGGTGAAGGGATTGTACTGCCAACTTGTTCTGTGGCTTGTTTTCCTTTTTCCCTCACTTATGCCAAAGACCTCTTTCCATGTCAGGATTTTCCCCTGGTGTCTGCATCATATTCTGTGTTATGGGTGCACCAGCATTGTGCAACTCTTAGGTGCGTGCTAAGTCGCTTCAGTCGTGTCTGATTCCTTGCAATCCCAGGACTGTGGCCCACCAGGCTCCTCTGTCCATGGGAATCTCCAGGCAAGAATACTGGAGTGAGTTGCCATGCCCTCCCCCAGGCAATCTTCCCAACCCAGGGATCGACCCCTCATCTCTTATGTCCCCTGAATTGGCAGGCGGTTCTTTACCATTAGCGCCACCTGGGAAGCCTGGTCCAACTCTTGCTCTTTAAAGAAATGTTTCATCTGCGTCCCATCCTGCAGTCTTACAAGGCAGCTAAGACTGCCTTGTCTGCCCCGCTCTGCTGCTGGCACAGGTCTTTCCCACCACGACCCCCCAGAGCAAGTGTGCGCGGCTGAGACGTGTGTAAGGCGCTGTCTCATCGCCTGGCGACAGGCTCCATCACCTTACCTTGGCTGGGAGGAAGGCTGCAAGAGGAGGCGGTGGGGCGGCCTTGAGTGACTGCTCTGTCATTGAGGGGTTTCTCCCTGCAGTCAGCCAGTAACAGTGCCCCCGCCACACACCCAAGAAGTCCACATCCTAATAATCCCTGGAACCTGCGGATGTGTGACCTTCCTAGGGAAAAGGGACTTGGCGGATGTGATTACATTCGGCGCTACTCAGGATTGCCGGGGTGGGGCCCAGTGTCGTCACAGGGGTCCTTGTTGCAGGGAGGCGGGAGGGCAGAATAAGTGATGTTGGAAGTGGAGGTCGGGATGAAGTGGCCACAAGCCAGGGGGTGCTGGTGCCTCCAGACGCTGGAAGAGGGGAGGAGATAGATCTCCCTGGAGCCTCCATCGGGAACCAGCCCCAGTTCAGCCTGTAAGACAGACCCGTTCTGGACTTCTGACCTCCAGAACCGTAGGATAACTAATGTGTGCTGTTCTGGGTTGCTGCAGCTCCGTGGAAGCCCGTGCACCCCCAGCTCTGGCACCGGGTGGGCTGTGTCACCTGGTGTCCCCTTTCTAGAAGGAGCAGGTCCATCCCTTTCCCGCCCCCAGCAGGAGACCTGCTCTGCAGCCGTGGTTCCAGGCCCTGCGGAGATGGACTCTTGGTGAGGAGTACGTGCAGCTTCCTGCCTCCGGGGGAGGGCCGGCCACACGCCAGGAGAGACCTTCTGGTGGGCGACAGCCATCTGTTCTGGCTCTGGCCTCCTGACATTAAAAAAAAAAAGAAGAAGGAGAAGAAGAGGCTGGGGAGTGGGGTGCCAGGTCCTGGAAATGCCTGGGTCAGGGGCCAGCCCGAGAGCCCCTGGGGGTGAGAGGCCACGGAGCCCCCAGACCCGGCTCCACCCCAGAGACCCAGGAGCACTTGGCCTTGGGCCTGCGAGTAGCGTCTGTGAGCCGCTTCCCGGGGCCTGGAGGGTGTCGGCTTGGGGTGCCAGCCTGTGCCCACACCTCTGTCACCTCCGGTCGTCGTGCGTGGGGTCGGGGATTCAGGCTGTCAGATGGGATTAGGATCGCTGCCCGCTTTGCTCTGGGCCACTTGTCAGACAGACGCGCTGAGCTCTGACTCACCCGCGGGCAGCTTTCCCACCTGGCATCGGAAGGCTCCTGGGGTGACCTGGGCCCTGTGTTGGCCATGTCCAGGAGAGCCCTGGCCCGGGGTTCTGGGCTGGGGGGCTGCTGAACTCACCCCTTCACAGAGAAGCTGTGGCCTTTTACACGGCCCTGGAGGACGGGCCTCCCACGTGGCCTTGGCGACCTGTCCCCAGACTTGGTGGCACAGGGATTTTTCATCCTAATCTAAACCCAAGCCCTTCTGTTACTGCCCGAGCCTGTTTCTTTCCTGTCATTGAGGGAAATAGTAAAATGATCTGCTGTTAGTAGGTCTGTGGCCTCAGGCAAGGGACATAAACTCCCTGGGTCTCCAATTTCAACCCTGTGAAATGGGTTGAAGAGGTGGCGTGCCCAGTGGGGTTGTTGTGAAGACTGACACATCCCAGGAAAGACAGGACACCAGCTGTCTTCCCCATGACGTGTTAGAGCAGGCGGGAGGGGTGAGGGGGTGTCGGGGGGCTCCCCTGCCCTTGACCCCTCTCCCCCTGGGCAGCCATGGAGTCTCAGTCTCCCCACCTGGGTGCCTGCCTCCCTAGATGTGGAAATGACCACATCCATGCTCATCAGATCCGAGGAGTTTAATTTGAGTTTAAACTGAGGAGTTTCATCAAATCGAAGTTCACTTCAGTGCAGCCTGGAATGGGCAAGCACGTGTGTAGGTTACATGTTTGTTCCTCACCCCCATGCCCTTGGCCGTGTGACTGTGGTCTGCCCCCTGGAGGCTCGGCCATGGGCTTTGTCTGGTCCACGGGACCGGCCTGGAGTGATGGAGGCCCCGTCCCTGTCTGAGGCCCTGGGAGGCTTGCTGTGTTTCTGCTCGCTGTCCTTGTACTTCTGCCGTTGCTGTGACAACACGCCCTGGGAGCCCCCATCCCTGGGGGTGGGGGAGAGGGACGCTTGGGGACACCTGGATGCATAAGCAAGAATAAAGGAGTATTTTAAATCACTTCCTTTTGGGGATGGGGGATTTGTTTGGCATCGCTGACTGCTATGGCCCTCGTGGGTGGTCCTGGATAAAAGGATCACTGTGCTTGTCTGCACACACTGTGGGTCCGGCCGCGCTAGACCATTAGTCCTCTGGGGGGACATTCCTGATCCTTTGTGTGGGTGTCCTGGGGCTGCCACATCAAAGTGCCACAAATGGGGTGGGCTTAAACAACGGGAATGTTTTCTCACAGTCCTGGAGCCAAAAGTCCAATGTCAGGGTGTGGGCAGCGTCACCATCTCTCTGGATGCTCTCGGGGGTAAGGGGGCAGTCCTTCCTGTCTCTTCCAGCTCCTGGGTGTCCAGGCATCCTTGCAGGGTGGCCATATCCCTCCAACCTCTGCCGGTGTCTGTCCTTATGATATGCCATAAGGGCTGCCAGCATCCAGTGTCACCTTATTACATCTGCAAAGACCCTGTTCCAAAGAAGGCCCCACTCTGAGGTTCCCAGTGGATGTGAACTTGGGGTCTGTACTCTGCACGGCTGCCCCACGGCCATGGCTCCTGTGGATGTGAATGCCTTCTTCCACCACCTCACTTCAACTCCTGTGATCACGGCTCCTGCCTCTGGAGTCAGGCCGGCCTCCAGAGGGCTTGGAACAGAACTTACTACTCTCCCAGGGGGCTCCCTGCTTTCCTACAAAGTGTCTTTGGGTCTCAGGGTCTTATGTGCTCCGGGTCATGGTGTCCCAAGCTCTGAGGGGCCACTTTAGCTTTCCCGGACTTTTTCTAACCTTGAGTGTCTTCCATGAGAAGCTGCCTTATCCTCATCTAAGGGGTGTGTGTTGTGGGGGGGCTGGCAGATGGCTTGGGGGGATAGAAGGGGTTTCCTCAGTCACTGCTTGCTGACCACCCTGTTCTCACAATGCCCAGCCTCTGCTCCAGTACGAGCTTCAGGCTTTGTCTGCCGTCAGCACCCACACCTACCCCCGCTGCCACCCCAGACTCTGCCCCGGGCTCCCCTTTGCCTCTCGAAAGATCCACTTGTGGGCTCTGCCAGGTGGGAAGGGTCATCTTCTCCCAGCCTGTCTGGTACCTGGAGGAGTCGTACCACGTGAGCACTGAAGTTACGGCTTTGGGAATTCCCTGGTGGTCCAGTGGTTAAGACCCCATGCTTCCACTGCAAGGAGACCCAGGTTTGATCCCTGGTTGGGGAACTAAGATCCCACATGTCGCATGACACAGGCCAAAAAAGTTATGGATTCAGCCCTACCAGCGACAAGGCAGGAGGGAGAAACAGAAGCTGGGAAGAACAGAACATTTGGTGTGTAAGCACCTCTGAGCTTACTCGTTTCCACTGTAGAGACCTATATATTCTGCATAGTAGAGCCGCTCAGTGTATATACTTTGGGGGATCTTGAAGAGTCATTTTGACCCCTTGAAGTTTTCTCCAAACCTAAAGTCTGTGTGGAACGTGACTTGGCTCCATTAATCAGGACTCTGTTGCAAGCAGTAGCATCATCATTCAAATTAGCTCAAGCAGAGAGGCCCTGTGTTGGCTCCCAGTCGCTGGGTTGGCTTCAGGCACAACTGGATCCAGGGATTCAGATACTGTCAGGGCTGTGTCATTCTCTCCCTTTCTTGCTTCTGCTTTCCTCTGTGTGTTAATTTCACTCTCCAGCAGGTTCTCTGCACGAGGAGGGAAAGGCCACCAGGTCTGTGTTCACGTGCTTCTTAGAGTTCTCGGTCCTGGCGGGAAGGCGAGATGCTTTTCTCCTGGGGCCCATATAGTGATGGTCTGGAAGGGCTCAGCTTGGCTCTGCAGGAGTCACCTGCCTGCTAATTGCCCTTGACGATGGAATTTGCTGATTGGCCAGGCTGGGTCATGTGCCCATCTGAGATGTGAGGGGTGTGGTCAGAGGATGGACATCCTGACACCCCATCAGGAGTGCCGTGGAGGAGGGAAGGTCCCTGATGGGGGGCACTGGGCAAGCAAACCTCTGTCCAGCTCCAGAAGGGAGCACTCTCAGGTCATGTTCTCCCGTCCATGTGGAAGGTTAGAGGTGCCTCACCCGCGCTTCTTCCCATGAAGACACATTCACATACCATCAAGTCACTCTTTAAAGAGCATGACTCATTGGTCTCTAGAGTGTTCAGAGTGGTGCAGCTGTCCTTGCTGCTTCCAGAACATTTCCAGCACACCCCAAAAGAAACCTGTACCCCTTAGCAGCCTCCCCCAGCCCCTGGCAGCCACAGATGTAAATTCTCTCTTTGCCTATTCCGGACACTTGGTGTAAGTGGAGTCGCACCATACGTGGCGTGGCTTATGTCTGGCTTCTTCATTCTGTGCAGTGCTGTCATGTCGTCAGGGTTTGGCCCTGTTGTAGCCTGTGTCTGAGTGTCATCCCTCTCCACCCTAGTGATAGCCCACCATGTGCAGGGGCCTCATGTTGTCGATCCACTCCGCAGTTGATAAACGGTGGGCTGTTTCTACTTCTGTCTGTCATGAATAGTGCCGCTGTGAACGTTCATGTGTGAATCTTTGGGTGCGTGTCCATTTTCAGTTCTCTTGGGTGGGTACCTGGGAGAGGAATTGCTGGGCCAAGTGGCGATTCTGGGTTTAACATTCAGAGGTGCTGCCCCCACAGTTTCCCACGGTCTGCTCCTTTGACTTCCCCGTCAGCACTGGATCCCGCGTCTCGGCATCCTCCCGGACTTGTTCCCGTGCGTCTCTGATTCTAGCTGCCCCCGTGGGTATGGAGTGGATCTCCTTGCATGTTTTTTTAAAATACTTATTTATTTTATTTGACTCTGCCAGACCTTAGATGTGGCATGCAGGATCTTCAGTTGCAGCATGTGGGATCTAGTTCCCTGACCGGGGCTCGAACCCCAGCCCCTTGCACTTGGGAGTGTGGAGTCTTAGCCACAGGACCACTAGGGAAGTCCCTCCTTGTGGTTTCAACTGACATCTCAAGCATCTTTCCCTGTACTTGTTGGCCATCTGGGCATCTTCCTGGGAGACCTGTCAGCAGCTTGGGTTTTAGTGAATGTTCGTGTCTCTCCCCTGTGGGGTCTGTGTGTTAGTTGGAGGCACCCGCCCCAGGAGGCAGAGCTGCCCTGTGCTCTAGGGCGGGCCTCCCCGGGGTGGTGCCCGGGAGAGCTCTGGGCTAGGTTTGGCGGGCACTGAGGAAGGGCCCTCTTCCCCGGCAGGGCGGTGCAGCCTCTCTGCACCGACCTGCCTGACTCGGAGCCCGCGACTACAGTGCTGTCCTGGGGGAGCAGCAGGGCCCTGCCGGGGACAGAACCGACTCATCTCTACTTGTCACCAGGGAGACCCGGTCCCTCCAGCCCCGAGGCCCCGGTGAGCTCATCTTCCAGAGGGGGTACTGCAGAGCCCTCCCCGGCTGGGGTCCCTCGGGGAAGAGACTGAAGTTGCCCAGGACCCTGACCCCTGACCCCTCTCCGAACCGCAGGTGCCACTGGGCTGCCAGGACCTTGCAGTGTCAGGGATGCTGGCGGCTGTTAGTTGCTCTCCCATCCCACCTTGGCTTCTCTGGCTTCTCTCTCTCAAGCCCCCGGCCCCGCCCTGGGCTTCTGGGCTTGGGGGTGGGGGGCGGTGTAGGCGGTAGAGTCCCAGCTGAGTCTCAGGTCCCAGTGCTGCCACCCAGCGGTGGGGGGCTGGCGAGAGACCACGTACCTGGAAGGTGTCATCTCTGCAGTGGACGGACGGGTGCATCTGCAGCCGTAGGCTCAGTAGTCTGCTCTTCTCTGTCCCAGTGCTTCCAGGCCTCAGGAGAAAGCTGGACGGCTGCCCTTGTATTCTGGCCCTCTGTCCCACACACCTGCCCCACCGCCCTCTGGGCAGCCTCTTCTTTGCACACGCTGTTCCCTGTGCTCGGAATGCCTCAGCTCCACCAGCCAACTCCTGTGCACCCCTCAAGACCCAGTTCAGATACACCTTTCTGAACTCATCCCTGACTGAGGCAGGGATCAGCTGCTCCTGTTCTGTGATCCCAAAGCACTTTCTCTTCCCCTCTGGGTTGGCATCTGTCTGGCGGTGCAGGATTTTTTGTCTGTTTGTTGGGTAGTGAGTTCCCTGAAGCTGTGACTGTTTCCTTGTCAGCACCCAGTAGGTACAGCAGTGAGAAAGGGAAGGAGGGGGCCTCTCTAATAAAGAGAAACATGTCTGAGTAGTAAGGATTAGGGGCTGTAGGGTCAGGCCAGCCGTGGTAGACTGGGCTGACCTCGCGTGAGCCTTCACTGAGCCTTGGTTTCCCTGTCAGTATGTCAGGCGTGATGATAGACCCACTCTTGGGGGCAGTTGGGATGGACTGGGAGGATACTTGTAGAATGCTCAGCGTGTCCCTGCCTCCAGGAAGCCCTCAGGAATTGTATTTCCACCCTGGGATCTTCAGGGTGGTGGGAACTCACAACAGACTGCCTAAACACTAACTCAGGAATCAGAAGGATTCTCCTGCCAGACTCTGGTCCTCTCACAGCCCACAGACACTGTTCTTCAGGTTCTGGTCACCAATCCACCGTCTTCTTGTGGAAGGGTGACCACACACATGCACTGGTCACCTGGCACCTCCGGACAAGGACTCAAAATAAATCCCTGCCCTGGTTTGGCTCCAGGAAAACATTGTCACTGCAGACAAGCTGCTGTTTGTTGCCAAGAACCCGAAGGGCGTGGCTATGCGGGTTCCCGTGGTCCACGGTGGACGAGGGCTGTGTGCCACCATTTCCCTTGGGGGTCAGTGGGTGGCGCTCTGGGGCTAGAAAGGGCTGTGGCTCGTGTCTCCAGCCTCGTCATGGCCTTGGTCTTCCTCCTTCAGGGTCCTGCTGATGTGTGTTTGGCAGGAGGTAGGGACCTCCATCAACAACAGCCCCACCCGCCAACCCCTGTGAGCACAGAATCCCGCACACGAGGTGCAGAGCTGGCCTCAGGCCAGTGTCCACCTTGGCAGTGTTGCCTCTCCTTGCTGAACTGGTTTCTCTGTCTGTAGGACAGGATCATTTTCTGTTTTGGTTTTGATTTTCATTTCCTCTTTCCCTTTAACAATCATGACTATTCCCAGGAGTGGCAGTCAGAATACTTACTACCGATCAGCACAGCATCAGCCGGCATCCCTACCAGTACATGGAGAACCGAGCACCTGTCTCCATCCATGCCCCTGCCCGGGCCGCCTCCTGGGGAGTCGGGGTTAAATGAGGCGGGAGGCAAGTGCACACAGCACGGGGCCTGAGCACACGGAATCTCAGCTGCTCCACTGCCGTCACGGCCCCCCCACAGGTTACCTTTTTCCTCTTTCCGGCCACCCTCTGCAAGCTGACCTGAGTGGGGCCGCCAAAGGTGGTGCCATGACAGTGGGGCCTGATGGGTGGGCCTTTCCAGGGTTGCCAGGAATCCCCAGAGTTCACTCGTCGGTGCCCCGACCGTGAACTGGCCTCCCTGAGCTGGTCAGATGAGCGGGATGCAGCTGGAACTTCTGTGTTCCATCTTCATTGGCCCTCGGCAGCACAGGAGCCCATGTGCCTGCTTCGCAGCTGAGGAAACACAGCACCTTCCTCACCCTAACCCGCTCCTGGCATCCTCGTCCTTCTCTTTCCCTGGTGCCTTAGACGTGTGACAAAATCTCACAGACACACGCCTTACATGAGACGTGGTCTCTCCCAGGTCTGGAGTCTGCAGAGTTTGAGGTCAGGGTGCCTGTGGGGTCGGCTCTGGCCTCTCTCCCTGGGGGCAGACAGCACCATCCCTGTGCCCTCACGTGGCGTGTCCTCCATGTGTGTGGAGAACTCTCTTCCCCTTCTTATAAGGACCCCAGTCCTGCTGGATGGGGGCCCCACCTTTATGACGTCATTTATCCTTAAGGACCTCCTATAAGTGCCATCACCATATACAGTCACATTTTGGTGGTAGGGCTTCACATAAAAATTTCAGGGGGTACCAAACTCAGTCCACAGCACCTGGTGTGTTAGGAAGGAGGCAGATTGACAAGACCTAAAATAACATCGGTTTTAAGGTCTAATACAGGCTGTAACGTGGATGAACACTGGGGACGTGGTACTGAGTGACAGAAGTCAGACACAAAAGGACAAGTCCTGTCTGACTCCATTCAAGTGAAATATGTGGAAGAGGAGAAAGGAGAGCAGAGGTTCCCAGGGCTGTGCAGGGGAGGGCAGAGAGTCCCTGGTACTGGCACTGGGATTCTGTTCGGGACACTGGAAATGGGTTTGAAATAGATCATGCTGATGGTCACACAACACTGTGGATGTCACCCCTGCTGCAGAATTGCACGCTCCAGAAGGGTTAACTCCATATAGTTTGCCACAATAAGAAGCTCATAGCTGTGCAAAGACATGTGCTTATGTCTTGCGTGAAACATCCACACTGTCCCCTCCAAGGTGCACATGGCACTGAGCTCACACCCCATTGGCCAGAACAGAGTCACATGGCCACCCAGCTTCAAGGGAGGCTGGGAAATGTAGTCCTTATTCTGGGCAGCCATGGGCTACTATGCAGGAGTGGGGCCAGTGGTTCCTGGATGGGCAGCAGCTGTTCCGGCCACACCTGGTCACAGGGCAGTCATTCTTGAGGACGTAGTGTCCACTCTTCTGTGCAGCCTTCCTTGAGCCCCAGGACTCGGGCCCTGCTGTGTGCCCTGTGTTGCTCATCTTAGGGTGGTGGGACCTGGCTTCCTCCACCCCACCTGCCCCAGACTCTCACTCTTTGGGTGCAGGGCGCTGCCTGTTTGTTGACCAGCATCTCCAGGGCCAGGTTGAGAATCTGGCACCGAGGAGATGCTCAGCAAAAACTTAATGAATGAGCAAGAGTGGGTGAAAGTCCCCTCCTGGGGGTCACAGCTCTCAACAGTGGGGCCATGATTTGAGCCCCAAGTGTGACATCTGGGTGGAGAGTTCTGTGTTTGCCTTTTGGGAAAAGCACTGGGGCAGGGGTTCCATCTCTGTGTCTCCCTCTGCCCCCGTCTCTCCACCATGGGTTCGGACACAGACCCTGGGCACAGGGAAGACAGTGAGACAGGGGACTTGCCCTTGACCCCAGATGTGGGCGCTGGTGGCAGGGAGGTGGGGTGCTGCAGGGCTGTGCTCCCTGTTTCCCTCTGTGGGGAAGCTGGACAAGCTGCTGGGCGGCTGCTGGCAGAGTCTATGGAAGTCTGAACCCCAGCCTGGTGGGCGGGCGGCTGGGAGCAGGGCTGGCTGCTGGCCTGGAGCGCGGCGTCTGCTCCCCCACCGCAGCCCGGCTCCTGCCCTTTCTGACTGAACGTGCCCTTGTTAGCTGTCTCCCCGGCAGGAGACTTGACAGACCCAGTAATTGCATGAAATAGCTGAACAAGGGCGCAATCACAGGCAGGGTGCCACTGTGGCCGTGACCTCGGTCAACACTGGCTCCGAAGGAGGCATCTGGCCAGCCAGGGGGCCCAACCAAGGCCTGAGATGGCCTGCCCTGCGTCTGGGCCTGGTGCTGGGCTGCACGAGTTGTGCGGCCCTGGGTGAGCACCACCCCCTTCCCACCCACCTTGTCTGATGGGCAGAAGCCGCCTTGGGCTCTGGGTTGAGAAGGATTCTGAGGCCAAGTCTGGGCTCAATGGAGGGGCCTTGTCAGTGATCCAGACCGTCTGTCCTGGGTTTGGGCAGGGGGTGGAAGGAACACCAGGAGGGGCTATGGGAGCAGACTGGGGCTCCCACGTGTGGACGTGAACCTCTCCAGAGTGAGCTGCTCACCCTATCTGATCCTTGGTGCCTGCAGCATTTTTTTTTTTTAATGTAAAATATTTTTGTAAAACATACATAGCATGCTGTGCTTAGGTCATTCAGTCGTGTCCGACTCTCTGTGACCCCATGAACTGTAGTCCACCAGGCTCCTCTGTCCATGGGATTTCCCAGGCAAGAACAAAGAAGTGGGTTGTCATTTCCTACTCCAGGGGATCTTCCTGACCCAGGGATCGAACCTGCGTCTCTTTCAACTCCCGCATTGGGAGACAGTTTCTTGACCAGTAGCGCCACCATTATGTATGGGCTTCCCCGGTGGTGATAGTGGTAAAGAATCCACCTGCCAATGCAGGAGATGAAAGAGACAAGAGTTCGATCCCCAGTCCTTCCCTAGCCCCTTCCCAGTCCCCTCTCCAGCCCCAGCCCCCTCCCCAACTCCCAGCCACAGCCCTTCTACTCTCTGTGTGAGCCTGGTGGTTCTCGGAACCTCACGTAAGTGGAGTTGTACAGTGTCTTGCATCCAGCTTATTTTACTGAGCCTAAGGTCACGGTACATCCCTGTGGTGATGTGTGTCAGAATCCTCCTTTCTGAAGCTGGATGATACTCCACTGTGTGGATGGACCACATTTTGTTTATCCACGAGTCTATTGCTGGACACGTGGGGCACGTCCACATTTTGGCTGTTGTGAATAATCCTGGAGTGAATATGGGTGTGCAGATATCCTTTTGAGACCCTGTTTTCAGTTCTTTTGGGTCTGTACCCACAAGGGGCAGGTGCCAACA
This sequence comes from Cervus canadensis, assembly GCF_019320065.1. NCBI lineage: Eukaryota > Metazoa > Chordata > Mammalia > Artiodactyla > Cervidae > Cervus > Cervus canadensis. The sequence goes on along the minus strand of NC_057403.1, from coordinate 51,997,797 downwards.
GGCATTGTCTTCAGTGGGAGGTAAGGGGCTCACTGCGAGTGGTCAGACTAGACCCTTCGTCCCCAGGGAGTGCTCAGGGAACCCCGCCCTGGACCCTGGGCCTGCCTGGAACCTCCTGCCTCACCTCGGGGGCTGGTCCAAGAAGCCAGGTTAGGGCTGGCAAGGGCTGTGGTCTCTCCTACCTGCCGGTCAGGGTAGAGACCGCTTCCTCCCTGGGCCTTGAGCTCAGGCCTTGCTGTGAGGTTGTGCCCATGATAATGACCGTAGGCTGATCCCTGACCACTGTGAGCCTGTGACAGTAAACTGAGGGTCTAGTTTAGCCACGCCTTCCCCTGTGGCTCCAAGCTGGGGGCAGAGGGGACGGGACACAGGGTGCTGTCCACTCACCAGCCTCTGACACTGTCCCCTACCTGCACCGGCCTGCCCACGTCCGGTTTCCACCATGTCCTGCCTGGCCCAGCTCACGCCGGCGACCACGTCCACACTCCTCCATTTCCTGAGGCTGTTCCGACAAAGCACTTTGTCTCTTGTCCAGAATGTTCTGTCCCCAGTTGGCAGGTGGGTCATCGTGGCTCCGTCCTCGGCTTTGAGGTTAGATCTAACAGTCGGCCCTGACCCCAGGCAGCCCGTGAACCACTACCCCGACACCTGCATGGATCTCCCGGTCCTAGTCCTGGGTGGTGACAGCTGGGCTCCTGAGCAAGGCACCTCCACCTCCGGGCCTCGGAGCTAGAGTGGTGAGTCCTTGGCCTGCGAAGTTCCCCTTCATCAGAGTCAACACGCTTTTCTGTAAAGGATGAAACAGTAAATATTTTAGGCTTTGGCAGCCCTGAGCTCCCTGTCATAGAATCATCTCTTTATTTCTTTTAAAAAATATTTATTATTTTTATCTTATTTATTTGGCTGCACTGGGTTTCGGCATGTGGAATCTAGTTCCCTGACCAGGGATCGAACCCTGGCCTCCTCCATTGGGAGCTTGGAGTGTTAGCACTGGACCACCATTTGTTGTTGTTATTCAGTTGCTCAGTCCTGTCTGACTCTTTTCGACCCCATGGACTGCGGCATGCCAGGCTTCCCTGTCTTTCACCATCTCCTGGAGTTTGTTCAAATTCATGTCTATTGAGGCAGTGATGCCATCCAACCATCTCATGATCTATCATCCCCTTCTCCTCCTGCCTTCAATCTTTCCCACCATCAGGATCTTTTCTCATGAGGCAGCTCTTCGCATCAGGTGGCCAAAGTATAGGAGATCCAGCTTCAGCGTCAGTCCTTCGAATGAATATTCAGGACTGATTTCCTTTAGGATGGACTGGTTGGATCTCCGTGCAGTCCAAGGGACTCTCAAGAGTCTTCTCCAACACCACAGTTCAAAAGCATCAATTTTTTGGTGTTCAGCCTTCTTTATGGTCCAACTCTCACATTCATACATGACTACTGAAAAAACCATAGCTTTGACTGTGTGGATCTTTGTCGGCAAAGTAACATCTCTGCTTCTTAATACGCTGTCTAGGTTTGTCATAGCTTTTCTTCCAAGGAGCAAGCAAGGAAGTCGTTTTTCCTAAAATCATTGAAAACACAAAACCCACTCTCAGCTCCAGGCATTAGCTGGATTTGGCTGGTGGGCTGTGAGTGGCAGTGCCCTGCCCTAAGAGGGGCCTCTGACTCTGTCTACAAGTGTCACACTACCCTCCAGCTCCACGGGCACTGGCCCACGAGTGGAGTGTTAGGGCCTGTCCATCCTGCTTTGGGTGTTTCTTTTCTTTGGCTGTGCATCGGCAAGCGGAGCATGCTGGCCCCCCATTTCCTCCAGTGTTTGTTCCTTGTCCTCCCTCTGACTGCTCCAGGTCCTCTGCCTGCAGTGGCACTTCCTCCAGGAAGTCCTCCTGGTCTCCACCCAGACTCCCCACGTGTTGCCTGAACGCATGAGAGCTGGGCCTTGGCCGGGGCTGAGCTGGCACTTGGGGGCAGCCTTGCTCCAGCACCATGCTGCATTCTCTGATGTGGACACCAGGATTTGGGGTCCCATAGAGCCCTACCCCTCCTACAAGTGTTTGGAGGTGAGGTGCCTACTCACACCCTTTCTGGTCCATCTCCAATCCAAGCCCCACTGATGGGACTTGGGTGGGGAGTCGGTGAGCACAGCTGAGCCTTCATCTCACTTAATTTCATAGAGGAGGTGATGTCTCCCTGTCTGTTGTGTGAGGGCCAGGGGGCTTCATTTCACAAAGAGTGGCCCATCAGACTGGCCCTGCCCAGTATCCAGGGAGAATCAGAAGAGCCGATGGAGGGGGCAAGGTCTTGTCCTTCCCTCCCTGGCAGTGGTTGGGGCTCAGTCTCTAAAGAGATCTTTCGTGGCCGGTGCTGAGCCCCTTGTGCCCTCAAATTACCAACGAAAGAGCTAAACGCCGTGCCACCACCTCCCCTTCGTCCCCTGGGACCAGGCCTCCGAGCCCCCACCCCCTCAGGCCACCTTGCTGGGCGGGGTTCCTCCTGCCTGCTCCTAGCACTCGCCCGGATCTGCCTCCGGGGAGCTCCACACTTTTTACAAACATCTCATTAATCCTCTGTGAGGTCCCGTGAGCCTAAGCCCGCACAGCTCTGCCTTCGGAGAACTGATGATTAGTTACGAAATCTCCCCAAGCTTCTCCAGCTGGGCGCGGAGCCTGGAGGTGCTGCTGGCGTCTACTGTCTCGTGTCCCATGGGACGAGGGACGTCTGCAGTCCAGGGTCGGGGTCCACCCTGGGTTCTCCCTGGTAGAGTTGGCTCAAAGCCCCTGGTCCCCCTGCATACCTGCAGGAGACGTCAGGTCAGTGAGTAGATTCCCGATCCAGGATGCTCACCTGCAGGGTGGGGCTCCGAGCCCAGACCAGGTGTCTCGTTCCACCCACACATGACTCGGGAGATGCTGAAAAAAAAAAGGAGATACTGGTTACTGTTAGACAGCAGCTGGTGCCCAGACTGGGGCTTCATCAGAGTGGGAGGAGTGGGCACCTGAGCTCGGCGGGCAGGATCTTACCCTCTGCCCTGTCTGTCACCCGAGGCAGCTTATGAACCTCCCCTGGGCCACAGCGTCCTCCTCTGTAAAGCGGGGTGATCCTCACACCAGCCACTGGGATGGATGCCGCGTGGAAAGTGCAGGGCGTCGGGTTGCTGGGACCGGTAGGCCGGATGCCTGAGAGCCGCCAGCCCAGGTGAGGGGGCGGGGGGACAGGCTGGATGGCACAGAGGGAGGAGTATTAATGATGTTCATGGCAAGACCAGCAGCTGATCCAGGGCACGACCCCGTGCCCATCCCTGCAGGGGCCTTCATGTGCTCACTCTGGCCGAGGAGCTTATGTTTAGGGGCTCCAGGGCTCAGAGAGGCTGGTGGAGACCCGGAGGACTTCCTGGAGGAGGTGCCACTGTAAGCAGAGGACCTGGAGCAGTCAGAGGGAGGATAAGGAACAAACATCAGAGGAAATGGGGGCTGGCATCACACAGCAAGAATCCAGCTACGTGTGGAGCCCAGCCCCGTGTCCAGGAGGCTGTGGAAGTTGTTCCTTTAGCTCTGCCTCCAGCACAGCTCCCTGGTGGCTCAGACGGTTAAGAATCCTCCTGCAATGCAGGAGACCTAGGTTCGATCCCTGGGTGAGGAAGATCCCCTGGAGAAAGGAATGGCTACCCACTCCAGTATTCTTACCTGGAGAATTCCATGGACAGTGGAGCTTGGCGGGCTACAGTCCATGGGGTCATGAAGATTCAGACATGACTGAGCGACTGACTTTTTCACCAGCACAGCTCAGCCCTTCCCAGACTGTGGGGACTTCCTACAGCAAGTCAGGCACTGAGTGAGGCCCATCCCACCGCTGGCAGCCGGTTCCTACAAGCCTGAGGCCCTGATCGAGCTCGCTGTCACTCTGCAGGAGCAAGAGTAGTGATGGGGTCATGAGTCGGGGTTCCGAGTGGGCACGGGCGGGTGATTGCTGCACCCACGGGGGCCCAGGTACAGGGACCTGGCAGAAAGTTGGCGCCACCTCTGAGCCGCTTTTTTCTCCCCTCCTCCTGGAACTGAGGCCTGGAGGAGGGAGCCCACCCTCCTTCAGGAGGAGGTAACACCTGCAGGATCTCAGTGCAGGGCCAGCCCGCAGGCCTGGGCACACGTGGCCCACCTGGCCTGGTTTTGTTTATCAACCAGCCAGCAGCGCCCGTGGGTTCTGCTGTGTGAATGGCCAGGTGCTGGATCCGTGGGTGGACCCTGGACGACGATCCATCCCTCACCCACGGCGCCATCCCCTGGCTGGCCACGCCGTTCCATCCTCCTTTCCATCCGCTCATTCATCAGGAGAGTGTCTCCTGAGATACCTCTGTGCCCCAGACGGATGCTGGAGATGGGCACAGCCGTTCTCAAGGGACCGGGATGGGGCGGGGTCGGGGAGCCGGTATTCCTGGAGAATCACCCACCTGCACCATCCGTCCACCATCTGTCCAGTCCCCCCGGATGCCTGGTGGGGCCAGTCTGCCCCCTGCCACTGTCCTTGGTACTTGGGAGGAAGAAGGAAGATGCTGCTCACGGAGCATCCACGCTGAGGCAGGAACAGGATCTGGGCCCTGAGTGGGTGGGGGGTGCAGGAAGGACTTCCCCGCAGAAGTGACCTTAGTCAGAGATCCCGGGACCAGTGGGATTGGGTCCTGGCCCTCCTGGAGTCGGGATGCAGTGTTGCCATCACAGAGGGTGCCGTGGGGGTAAGCAGGGCACTGGGTGAGCTGTAGGTACAGTGGTCCTCCGGGTCCCCTGACCCAAAGGGCCCTGATGCTCAGCGTCACCATCTTCATATGCCTGATCCTTGGCACCTGTGTTGAGTCAGTGCAATTCAATGGGACATCGCGTAGGGTCTTGGCCTTTATCCCAGAGGCAAGCTTGCGGCCGCTTGCCCCCTGACCTCTCCTGGCCCCACCTCCCCTTCCAATCCCGGTGTGGCCAGTGTGGTTGGTGAGGGGCCCACATCCCACCACTGCTTGCTGCTCTGTGGGACCTGGGATGTTGGGCTGGGCACACAGGCCACGCTGAGCTGAGCCGGGTCACAGAAATTTAGCGGATGATGGCGCAGGCCGCCTCAGGGTTCCTGGAGAGCCATGGAGGCCAGAGTCCTGGGCCCAGTCCAGATGTCGTGGACAGTCTGGTGCCTTTTGAAACTGAATACAACTGAGTTATTTCAAGTTTCAAGCATTAAGTAGGCAAACCAAAGAGGACAGGGACCTGCTTCCTTTTGAACTGGTTTTTTAAAAAAAAAATTTCTTTTTAAACTGATTTTTAAGTGACTGTGGATTCCTTAGGGCCTTACCCCAGCCCCCTCCCCAGACCCCACCCTGTCTGGGCACACAGACAACCCCTGGCAGATGCGGCCTGCCCGCTGGAAACGTGGTGCTGGCATCAGCCGTCTTCTCCCTCGCTGGGTGGGTATATAGGCTACTCACGGGGCGGCAGCTCGCCTGCTATTCCTGGTGTGCGGGGGCTTGGGGTGCGGGGTGAGGGAGGAGAAGGGGGGTGCTCGCTCTAAACATAGACTACAGCCTGGAGGGAGGTGGCGGGAAGGAGGGAGAGATGATGGTGGAAAATCAACTCTTCAAGAGACTTGCGTTTCTAATGAGCGGGAGTGCCTATGGGTTGCCATGGCAACTAGGGTGTGCCTCCCCGCCACCTCCACCCCCACCCCCATGATCAAGGCCGGGGCTGGCCCTTCTCTCTGGGCTTGCCCAGCTCAGACCGCAGGTGGGCTTGTCAACGCACCAGCTGTACCCAGCAGCGCCCTACCTGCAGAGGCCTTGGTGTTCTCACCTGTGAAATGGGGAGAGGGGGTGGTGGTGGCAGCCTCGACATTTCTTTCCGAACGGTCCTGAAATGAATAAGAAGCAAACCCACCCTCACTGTTAATAACCAGAGCACAGATTCAAACCACAAGAGTATAGTGCTGTTTCACCTGTCAACTTGGGAAGGAAAAGAAAAAAGGGTCCCACTGAATTGGAGATCTGGGAAATGAGCAGCCACACTTCTGGAAACGTGTCCTGAAGGTGGATTTGTGTGTCAATACCAAATGCACAAGGATGTCACTGGCCCTTGATTTGGGAAAAAAAAACTGAGAGTAGAGAACAGCCTACCCGTCTGTCAGCGGGGCAGGCCCAAGGTGTTTGGTGCAAAAACCACGAAAGAGAACAAGAAAGTCCTGTGTTTGCTGGTGTGGAACAATCTCCAAGACACAGTGGAAGGTGAAGACAGCACAAGAGGCAAGAGGCAGAACCAAGTTGGGGGCGGGGCTGATGTGTGCGGACTGCCTAGCATGGGAGCCTGTGTTCTCCACGCCGTACAGGCTTCAGAAACAGTGTGGAAAACCATGGGGAACTCACTCGTCGAAATGTGTGTGACATGTGACAGGCAAAAGCAAGCCTCAGGAAACAGCACGTGGAGTGTGACCCCAGCGGTATTCAAACGAGCGTGCCTGTAAGTGCGGTCTCCCCCGCTGTCCAAAAGCAGAGCGCGTGTACGAACTCTCTGCTGAGCTGGGATGGTGTGAAGCAAAGAGGTAGGACTTCAGTCCGTGGGGTCACAAAGAGGTGGACACGACTGAGCGCCTGAACATCAAGGACCTCGGGGCACACCCGGCTCTCGGATGCACCAGAAAGTCCAGGCAGAGCACAGGGGCTTCCCGGGCCGCTCGGTGGTAGAGAATCCGCCTGCCGGCGCAGGAGACATGGGATCGACCCCTGCTCCAGGAAGATCCCACGTGCCACGGAGCACCTCAGCCCGTGAGCCACAACTCCTGAAGCCCGCATGCCCTAGAGCCTGTGCTCCAGAGCAGGGGAAGCCGTGGCAGTGAGAATCCCTCCCACCACAGCTCTCGAGTGGCCCCTGCTCGCCGCAACTGGAGAAAAGCCCATGCAGCAGACAAAGACCCAGCACAGCCAAAATAAATGCATAAATAACATTATATTTTTTAAGAAAACTCCACAGATTCCGACGGAGGTCATAGTGCCAGCGACTGATGCTGAGACTCTGGTTGTGGCTCCCTGGGAAGGGGCTTGGCCCCTCTCGCCACACAGCCGGCTCTGAACTCTGTTTTCGATTTTCCTCTCTTATACCCACTCCAGTGTTCTTGCCTGGAGAATCCCAGGGTCAGCAGAGTCTAATGGGCTGCCGTCTATGGGGTCGCACAGAGTCAGACACGACTGACGTGACTCAGCAGCAGCATAAGAATGAAAACGCTCTTTCAGCTGTGGAAAACAGGGATGAACGTAGGTTTTTCCTAAAAACAAAGTGGCATAAAGTGAACTTTGGAGAAGCAAGGAAACCCTTTATGTAGAAAAAGAGCTGGAAGGGCACTGACCAGAGTTAACAGTAGTTACTGTGGGGTTGGGGGCTTCCCTGGTGACTCAGGCGCTAAAGTATCTGCCTGTAACACAGGAGACTCAAGTTCCATCCCTGGGTCGGGAAGATCCCCTGGAGAAGGGAATGGCTACCCACTCCGGTATTCTTGCCTGGAAAATCTCATGGACAGAGGAGCCTGGCGGGCTACAGTCCATGGGGTCGCAAAGAGTCAGACAGGACAGAGCCACTGTCTACTCAGCACTGTGGAGCTGAGTAGATGGGGAGGGTGAAAGGGGAATTTACACTCATTCTCCACAGTTTTTATTTAAACCTTTTTTTAAAAAAAGAACTCACATTTCTATATATACACATATGTGTGTGTGTATGTGTGTGTGTGTGTATGTGTGTGTGTGTGTGTGTGTGTGTATTGTTTTTTTTTTAAAGAGAGAGAGTATCCAGCCACAATAGCCCAGCACTGAAAGGTTTTAAACCTACATCTTCCGGGTTGGTCCCACTGCCCCACTTTGAGGCAGACACCTGCCTCGGCCTCCCCAGCTTCTCCAGCACACGGCTAGATCCCCTGCCCCGGGCCTTGGCCCTTGCTGCCACTTCATCCCAGGACTGTTTGCCTGGCCAGCTCCTTCCTCTCAGGCTTCGAGGAGGCCCGTGTCCACTCCAGAGTATGGCCAGTGCACACCGCGCCATGGTCGTGTCCAAACCAGCCTCCCTATCAGGAGGAGGGTCCTCTCCCTCAGGGCAGGTCCTCCCCCTGTGCTCGGAGTCCCTGGTGCCCCGACGTGTCCAGCGCATGGCGGTCAGCCCGCCTGGAGCGAGGGGACGAGCAAGCCCTGCTCTCCCAGGGAGTGTCTGGTGGTGATGGAGCCCTGCCGTGGGAGGGCATGTCTGTGTCTGGGTTGAGTTTTAGACCCTCCTCTCTGCCATTTTCTCTTTCGTTCCAGGAGGGTGGTTTTCTAGAATTTGGTGTATTTTTTTTTAATTTATTTATTTTTAATTAGAGAATAATTGCTCTACAGTATTGTGTTGGTTTCTGCCATCCACGGAGTTTGTTGTATTTTCTAACTCAGAAAGGAACTGTGCAAAATAAAGGAAGTTCAGAAGTGGCCAGGCACTGTGGAGAGCAGGAAGGGGGCTGCAGCGTGGCCCTGCCCCCTGGTCTCCCACCCCTTCAGCTGCACCCAGTTCAAACACAGCCGCCCTTCCCCTGCCAGCGCCGGCCCTTAATTCCTCCCCAGAGAAATACTTCCATCAAAACAACAACAGAACAGCAGACTGGCCGCTGCCGTGAGCCTGGGAACGGGCGTGAGGGCTAATGGGCATGAGATTTCTTAGTGGTGCTGAAAATGTAAAATCCGGTTATGGTGATGCTTACAGTACTCTAAGTACACTGAATATCATTGAACTGCACCGTTAAATAGGAGAAATTATTATGTCATAATTATGATATGTAAATTACGCCACAGTGCAAACCTTGTCTATGAAATACCCACTAATAAGGAAAACTGGGCTTGTGCCGTCTATGCCCTGTCTCAGGAACCTTTACTGAGATCCCACAGGATCCTTGTTACTGTACCTTTTTCAGTTGAGACCCAGAGAGGCATAACGTGCTGCAGATGGAGAAGGAGGTGGATGGAAGCTGGATGCCAACACTTGCCCCCATCACACCTTCTTGGGAGCTAATGGGGGTCCTGGGAAACCTGGGTTGCTCTCAGAGGGGTGAGTGGGGGGGTTCATTTCCTGGGAGTTATTTTGGCCTGAGATCAGAGGTACCAGAGGAGTGGAGAATTAATACCCTGTAGTGACTGTAGGACTATATTCACCGGTAGGACGGTGACTGCAGCCACAAAATTAAAAGACGCTTCTTGGAAGAAAAGCTTTGAGAAACCTAGATAGATATTAAAAAGCAGAGACATCACTTTGCTGACAAAGGTCTGTATATTCAGAGCTATGGTTTCTCCAGTAGTCACATATGGATGAGAGTTGGACTATAAAGAAGGCTGAGTGTCGAATAATTGATGCTTTCAAACTGTGGTGTCAGAGAAGACTCTTGAGAATCCCTTGGACAGCAAGGCGATCCAACTAGTCAATCCTAAAGGAAGTCAATCCTGAATATTCTTTGGAAGGACTGATGCTGAAGCTGAAGTTGCAATACTTCGGCTATATGATGTGAAGAGCCAACTCATTGGAAAAGACCCTGGTTCTGGGAAAGACTGAAGACAGGAGGAGAAGGAGGTGACAGAGGATGAGATGATTGGATGGCATCACTGAGTGGATGGACATGAGTTTGAACAAACTCCGGGAGATAGTGACGGACAGGGAAACCTGGTGTGCTGCAGCCCATGGTGTCACAGAGAGTCGGACATGACTGAACGATGACAGTACCCTGCAGTAGGTTAGATGGTGGACCCCAGAAGACTTGTCCAGCTGGAACCTTAGACCATGCCCTTATTTGGAAGAATGGTTTATGCAGATGTAATTAAAGATCTTGACATAGGATCATTCTGGCTTAGGGCGGCCCAAATCAATGATGAGTGTCTTTATGAGAGGCAGACAAGGAGAGATGCAGACATGGGAAGAGGCCACAAGAGGATGGAGGCAGAGACTGGCGCAGCCCCACGACAAGAACTGCCAGGGACCAGCGGCCCTGCAGGAACCGGGAAGGAGGCCTGGAACAGCTTCTCCCGGGGTTTCAGGGGTGTGGACTTCTGGCCTCTGGAGCTGGGAGAGAATAGGTTTCTCTTTGAAGCCCCCAGTTGGTGGTCACTTGTTACTGCAGCCCCAGGATCTCCTACAGACCCCAAGGCGGCTCGCCGGGTGGGGTCTCAGTGTCAGACTCGTGACCTCAGGTCCTCCCCCGCCCCCTCTCGTCTCAGCACTGGGGCCGGACATCCCTCTGTGCGGCATCTTGACCCCCGTCTGCTCTGTGCTTTGTGAGTCAGCCTCTCTGGACCTGCCGGTGCACTGGACAGCAGTTCCTTCATTACTTTGAGTTCTCTTTTCTCTTCCTTTGAAGGTTTTTTTAATAGGGAAAAAAAAAAAGAGGTGGAGGGGGAAGTGGGGAAATATGGCAGGAGGAAGAGAGGCCAGCTGTCGCGGTTTGATCCAGAATGTTCCCTGGTTTTCTGGGCTGCTCGTCTTAGACGTTCTAACTGGGTCTGACCAGAGGAAATACCCTTTGCAGGGACCCAGGTGGGATTCAGGCAGTACAGACCCTTACCAATTTCCTGGCTCCAGTAGAAAACGCCATTAAAATAGCTGCAATAAGGGACTTGTTTTATTCTGGTTTGTTTTTTGTTTGCTTTTGTTTTTGGCTGCACTGTGTCATAAATGTGCAGCATCTTTAGTTGCGGCACGTGGGACCTAGTTCCCCAACCAGGAATTGAACCCAGGCCCCCCGTATTGGGAGCGCGGAGTCTTAGCCACTGCACCACCAAGGGAGTACCAGCTACTGTCCTTTTTTGACTTGAATCATCTTTGAAGATCCTGCTGGTCCCCTGCCTTACTTGTGTGGATGGACTGAGGCAGTGGACAGGGGCTCAAATGACAGGTTTATTCCTGCCCAGTCCTGGAGGCCGCATGTCTGACATTGAGGTTTAGGCAGGCTGGTTTTGGGGGCCTCTGTCCCTGGCGTGTAGACCGCTGCCTCCTCCATGTCCTCACGTGGTCATCCCTCTGTGTGTGTGCTGGTCTCGCTTCTTAAACCGGTCATCAGGGTTTAAGGGTTTAAACTGGATCAGGGCCGGCCCAAGTGACCTCATTTTAACTCGATGACCTCAGTAAAGACTCGAGGGTGCCCGGGTTAGAGCTCCAGCGTGTGTATTTGGGAGAAGACAAGTCAGCATACACGCGTTCTTGGTGTCTGCAACATACACCTATTCTCTGTAACGCACCTGGCTGTGGGGGCTGAGAGCCACGCTTACCTTGAGGGTGATGCTGGGTGTGTCCTCCGCCTCACTTCTCTCCCCTGTGAACTGGGTCATGTGGGGGTTTGACGCCCCCCCCACCACGGTGCCCGCCGCAGTCTGGCTCCTGGCTGGCATTGTCGGAGTCCCCATCGGGCAGCAGGCTCTGGTCGGCGCCTTTCCTAGTGAAAAAGCCTCCATTCTCCATTTTCTGCCCCGTCTCCACTCTCCTCTGTGGCCCGAAGGTGTGGACAGGGAGAGACAACACGAGGGCAGTCCTGAATGGGGAGCCAGCGAGCAGCTGACGGGCCCACACGAGGCTCTGGATGCGGCTTCTGTTCAGAGATGTCGGGAGTCCTCCCCTGACCTATCCCGTGCACCCTGGGCTCTGCACCACCTCTCCAAACCCCGGGCAAGCCTCTCCACCCCGGGGCCCCAAGTTGTCTTGTCTGTGAGATGGGGGCTTTGCCGACCTCAGGGGGGCCGTGGGGCTGAAGGGAGGGTGACCACAGCTTGCGGCGGCTTGAAGTAGGATCTTAGTTCCCTGACGGGGAATTGAACCCGGGCACCGGAGGTGAGCGCACCAAATCCTAGCCACTTAGACCACCAGAGACTGGCGGTTAGAAGTGGGTCTCCAGGTCTTCTCTTCTTGAAGAAAATGTTCAGCAAAGAGAAGGAAAATTTGGGAAACAGGCAGAATGTTTATTAGAAGTAAAACATGCAGAAGGATGTGTGGGCAGGCTCAGGGAGTCTTGCACTTTTGGGGATGGTTCAAATGCTCACACAGCGGACAGTTTCCAGGTGTTCTCTGGACAGTCACCTCGCGTTGTCTGGCTTCGTGTCCATATTTGATCTGACCCAGGGCCCTCCCAGATGCGTGCATCTTTTACCCAAGATGGATTCCAGCGCTAGGGTCTCTGGGAGGTTGGCAGGACATTTTATGGTCTGGTACCCCTCCCTCCTCTGATCTCCACACACGTGTAGTCTGGGAGATCTCCTTGACCCTGAGAATGAGAAATATGTGGCTCCCTTACCTTTACTCAAACAGGGTCCAGCTCCTCCCTTCTGCCTTACCGTTACCTTGAAGTGTCAGAAGGAGACGAAGCCCAGCTGCTCAGGGGCCTGACTGCCCACCCTGTCTGCTGGTAACGCAGTGCGGGGGGCCCCTCTGCTGTGTCTGCCCACTTGGAGTTCGGGGCTCACCCGCTTGCCTTTAGCCCTGTCATCCTGGGGGAGTGGCGATACCTGGGACTGCGCTCTCACTGGCGTGCACACGGCCTTGCACGTTTCTGTCTACAGGGACACACAGCTCCGCGGCTGGAAGCCCTTAGCAAGGACCTAACGGTGCGAAAGCAAAGGGTTTCTGCACTGGTCCTGCCTGCGAAAAGAAGGCTTGTGCGCCTCTGTCTCCCCTTCTTTCTCCGCTTGACTCTTGCCTGTCTACCAGTCTCTCTTCGAGGGAACTAAGCCCTGGATTCTGCCCTTAGAGACGGCCACACTCCTCAGGCCGCGTGCAGGTGGGGACAGATAGAGGGCTGGCTCTGCCCTCCTGCAGGCAGGGGGCGGCCTTGCTCACAACAGTTAGAAAGAAGAGATCCTGTGGCCGGCAGGCGGGGCCAGGGCTGGAGGGTCAGTGGAGCACCTGCCCTTCCTCTAACCCCCTGCCCCCAGCCTGGCATCCCCCCTGCCAGGGTGGGCTGAGTGGTACCCCTGAGAAGTCACGTCCATCTGCAGACACCCTGGAGACCCAGCGCAGCCCTTTGGGGAAACAGATCGACCAGAGTGAGGGTCTGGAGACGCAGTTGTCCTAGATAGGGGTGGTCCGAGTCCAAGGACAGTGCCCTTACAGAGGTCGGGGGAGGGGATGCTGTACACGGAGAAGACAGCCCATGAAGGCAGTCATGGAGGGACATGGATCAACCTCAGTTAAACTGTTACAAAACCAGAGGGAGGAGGTGGTGGTGATGAGGTCAGATGCTGTCCACAGGGAGACCTGCCAGGAGGACAGCGTAAGGCTGGAGGGCAGGGGCCATGGGGATGAGAGATGGACATGGAGCTCGGTCACGGCCTTGGGCAGTGAGGGCAGAGCCTGGGGTTGTCGGGCAGGCAGGGCCTTGATCCTCCTTCCTTGGGCCCAAGAACACCTCTGGGCCTGTGGAGAAGCCCTTGGCACCGAGGCCCTCATGCCTAGCCCGGCTATCCTGGCTGGAATCATGTGTGGGTGGGCTCCTGAGGCTCCTGGGGGGCCCTCAAGAAGGCCATTGGGAGGATGAGTGGGGTGGGTGGGAACCCTAACACCTGGCTTCCATTTGGCGCCTTCCCCCTGAGTGTGCTCAAGGCACATCTCCACCTCTGAAAGACGGTCCTTCACTGGCTGGAGAAGCGTGTGTATCTGTCCCAACCCTGGCCCCAGAGCGCGCCCAGATCCCCGTGCCTCAGTCTCCTGACTGGTCAGTGAGGAGTGACCCACACGCCAACCTCAGGGTCATCGCGGGCGTGGAAACCAGCCGGCTGCCAGGGTCACCAGGGCCCACGACAGTGTGTAGAGGACCCCTGACCCTGGGTGTCTCCGCACGTACCCAGCGGGTACTCAACAAGTGCTGAATTGAATCCGGGTGTGAGAAAGTCAAGCCTGGACTTGGGGAGGGGGGCTGGCAGCCATGATGGGACCACACACCTCCTCCTGAGCAGACGGTGAGCTGGGGGGCCTGGGTCAGCCCTGGGGGATGGGCGCGCCTCAATCTGGGGTGCGGGGACACGTTGAACCGGTCCACTGTGCTGTCAGCTGGGGGCAGAGGGCCGGCTGCAGACAAGTTCAGGTTCCCAGACCTGCCGAGTCAGACATTTGGAGGGGCTTGGCCACTTGGGGTTTTTATCACACCCCCCTCAAATAAGGTGACATTCCCAGTTCCCAGGGACCCAGGACTCCCAAGCCGGCTCACGGCACCGGCCCGACCCCTGCTCGGCATCCCCAGAGGGCAGGTCCCCATGGGGGCCGTCACCTGGCTGCCAGCTGAGAGCCCTGCCCGTCTCACTTCTGGGGAACCTTCGTGATGCCTTGGGAGGTTTCTTCTCTATTAAATGCAGTTGCTTGATTTAATTTTATTTTCGGGTTGCTGCAGTGTGTTCTTTTTATATACGTGTGAACGTATATGTGTAAATATACGTATGATGTTGGGGGTTAACGTCCGTGTGTTTTTACTAAGCAAAGCTGCAGGAACCAGACCATGGCGGCTCCTCTGGGATGTCTCCCACCCCTCCTTCTTGGGGGTGTTGTGTGCGTGTTCCCAAGCAGGCGGGAACAGCGGGACCTCCTCTCTGGGAGCCTCCGATCAAGGGGGTGTTCACCACATTCACCAGGAAGGGGACCGGATATGGGGGTCGGGGCTCAGCCACACCCACCATGCTGGCTTTGAGGCCAGGCCAAGGTGGCCCTCTGAGGGTGGGGACCCAGCTCCCGCTGTCCAGCTGGGCCTCCCAGGAGGCTGGGCAGGAGGTGCTTGTTCTTGGTTCCACGGGCTCAGGATAAACAGGGAAGCACGTGCTGTGAAAGCTGGGCCTCCATCGGCCTCTTGGATGAGCCCGTCCCCGGAGCTGCTATTGTGTCTGAGCCACGTGTCCCTTAGGACAGAGGGAATGGCACACGCGTGTTTACACAGGACGTGTGTGCAGAAATGCACTTAGGTAATGCCTGTTGGCCTGACTTTTGGGGGGATTTGCACTGAGTTCTTCGAAGTGGGCACTGATACAGTAAGGTTCACGTCATTCCTCTAATGATGAACCAGCAATCCCATTAGTTCACAGTGCACAAACCCTCCTTGCTTCCACATCCCGCCACGGCCCGCACCCTGGCCTTGTCTCTGCCCCAGGGGCCTGCCCTGCCCGCCCACCCCCACGGTCCTGTTCCTGCCACCCCATCCCTGGGGAGGGGCAGGGGGGTCTGGGCTCCAGCATCGGCATTCGTCACAGTGAGTGTGGGGACCTGCCACTAGCAGGTGTAAGGGGATGCTCTCTGTGGGGGGGAGGGGGGCGGGGCGGGCGTGTCAACTCGGAGTCACCAAACCTACACAGACGCGCACTGTCCCTTCCAGGCCCACAGTGCTGGTCATTCCAGCCTTCCACATTTAGTGCTGAACCCAGCCTGTGTGGCCCCCCATCCTGCATCGAGGAAGCCTGGAAGCCAAGAAGCTTCCTCCAGGCCCAGAGCCCAGGCTGGCCATCTCTCTCCTGAGCCACAGCTTTGATTCTGTCTGGCAAGCCCCCTGAACGGGATCAGTGCTGTTTCAAGCCTGCCTTGGGCCCCGGGGAGCTCAGAGTCCTTCCACGGCCCGGGCCCTCCAGCACTGTCTCTGTGCTCACTCCGCGTCCTTCCTTCTTCCTGACCCTAAAATACCCCACTGTCAGTTCATGCATCAGCCTGCTCAGCACAGAAAGAATTTAGCAAGAGGCAAGGCCATAGATAGGGCTTCCCAGGTGGCACTAGTGGTAAAGAACCCACCTGACAATGTAGGAGACGTAAGAGACTCGGGTTCCATCCCTGGGTCAGGAAGATCCCCTGGAGGAGGGCGTGGCAACCCAGTCTAGTATTCTCACTGGAGAATCCCCATGGACAGAGTAGCCTGATGGACTACAGTCTATGGGGTCGCAAAGAGTCAGACACGACTGAAACGACTTAGCACACTGCACAAGCACGCAACGTCGTAGATAAGAAGCGACTTGTTAGAATAGGACGCATGTGAGGCTTACAGGTGGGTGGATGAGAAGGTGGGCTACAGTTCTATAATCA
Source organism: Cervus canadensis (assembly GCF_019320065.1). Lineage (NCBI taxonomy): Eukaryota > Metazoa > Chordata > Mammalia > Artiodactyla > Cervidae > Cervus > Cervus canadensis. Next base: position 51,981,751 of record NC_057403.1, on the reverse strand, counting down.
AACGAAAAGTGGGGAGGAGAAAAACACTACCTTCTTCCTCATTCTTGAGTAGACGTCAGGCTCCATCATCAGCTTCTCCTCCAGGTTGGGCAGGGAGTCTTCTTGTCCCTCCAGGGTCAATCCAGGACTGCTGTGGGGCATTGGAAATGAGCGAAAACATTTGGAAAAAGGCGGTAACATGCTAAAAATGGGAAATCATCCCAGGTTTCAGTATCATGTCACCTTTTCCCTGTATTTATGTTTTTAATGAACACGTCTAGTAATCAGTAACTACCTGAGCTCCCTGGACCGGGTGCGGGTCTCGCGGCCACCACCGTTCTGCTGTCTGGGGTATGTCTCTTGCTCCCATTGCTTGGTTTTGTGGTTGAGCAAACCTGCTTCCTGGAGTGACATGAACATACAGGGTCTCCCACACTTTTTTACTTACAACCCCTGGTGGGATTCATGATTTGATCACCTACCTTGTCTCTGTCACTCTTAGGGCTTCGAGACACCCACTCCGATGACAGGTGCACCTGGAGACACACGAGCCCTGTCCCCACCCTCAGCCTCCTGGACGTCCTGTCCTTGCAGCCTCCTCGCTTGAGGCACTTGCACGGCTAGGCTCACGACCCGGACACATTTACTTCTCAGGGTTCCATTGTCTGCGACAGGAGCACACTCACCCTGGGGGCCAGGCCCGTCCCGACGTCATGTCTGAGGGCCTTCAGGAGGCTCAGGGTGGACGTCACTGGCTTGGGGGACACTCGTTAGCCAGGTGACGACCCCGGGTCCCCAGGAGTAGGGGCGGCACAGTGTGGTGGGGTGCTCTGCTCAGACCCCAGGAGCAGCCCCGGGACTCGCCCCGCCGCTCCACTCGGGAGGGGGTCACCATCTGCATGCAGCGATGCGAGGGGCTGAACTGGGGCTCAGACCCCTGGTGCTGGGCTGGGGTGCAGGTGGGAGTGACTGCCTGGGGAGAGGGCTGTTTGGGGGTGGTGGGAAGGTCCTGGCACTGGACAGGGGTGGCGGCTGTGTGGCCTGTGGACGTGCCGGATGCCCCTGCCGCGCGACCTCCCAGGTGGCGCCCGTTGTGACCTGCATTTCCCCTCAGTCAGCTCAAACATGCATGAAACGTCCGCAGCAGGCAACCCTGCTGACCACCAAGGGCTGGTGGGAAGGCTCTGGGGGAGATGGGGGTGACTGATAGAGGGTGGGGGGTCTTTGGGGGTGGGACAGAGGCTGAGATGGCTGGATGGCATCACCGACTCGATGGACATGAGTTTGAGTAAGCTCTGGGAGTTGGTGATGGACAGGGAGGCCTGGCGTGCCGCGATTCATGGGATCACAAAGAGTCGGACACGACTGAGCAACTGGGTGACAATATACAGCCTTGATGTACTCCTTTTCCTATTTGGAACCAGTCTGTTGTTCCATGTCCAGTTCTAACTGTTGCTTCCTGACCTGCATATAGGT